>NC_141202.1:2003333-2609166 GCF_054491065.1 Syngnathus leptorhynchus
TGAGTGTGTTTTAGTATTATTTGACTTTGTTCATGAGAGACTCTCAAACTGTCAGCTAAGGTTTCGTTTGCCCGAGTGCTCTCAGCTCAAATAAAAATGACTTTTATAAGGTGCTCGGATGACAGCACAATAAAAAAAGCAAGAATGAATGAATGTGGTGTAATTGTGAGCTCGGAAACTCTCGCGCAGTATCAATTCAAGCAATAAAAAATATTGTAACCAAGTATTCACATTAGCATACACCGGCCACAAACATGAAATTGACACATCACTTGTTGCCGGGCAGAATTTGTGGGGCCAGACAAAATTCCTGCCAAATGAAAATAAATGTCTTTTAAAATGTGGCATACCGCAGAGAAGAGTGTTAACAACCTTGACAAATGTGAACTGTTGAAAAAAAAAAAAAAGGGAAAGTTAATAAAATGAAGCTTCAAAATCATGTTGTTGAAGTGAGCTCACTGATTTATTTTTTCCATGTTTAATGTTGTTCCTATTTTCTAACTGTCCACGTGTAAAACAACAATCTGTAAGTAACTTGAAACATGTTTCCTTTTGAATCAATGGTCTGGCTCACAGATTTGATTCTTGCGCTCTAAAATCTCTATTATGGCTTTTTCGTATGGTTTGCGCAATGCCATTTTTGTGGCTTTTCTTTTATGATTAGCGGAATGACTCAGAAAGTTACAACGACCCGAGAAACATCCCGTAAAAAACCTGCGGCGGGAATATTTTATGGACGACGTGAAATATTAGCACCACAGACCTCGCCGCGTTATTAGCGTCCGGAATATTAGAACGCAGACGGATTTGAGACGTATTGTCGGCCGTGATTAACGAGTGAGCGAGTACTCTTTAAATCATAGATGGGACCGTTACGACCCGATTGACGCCATGACATCACTGGGCCTACTCAGCAAAAAAAAAACAAAGAATGTTTTTAGTTGTTGCATGCCAACGTTGATCAATTGAGAATCCTGATAAATTTATGGTCAAATTTATTGATTTATTTTAATCAGGTATGTGCCTTACTTGAAATGTTTGTTAAGATGCCACGGAACACTGAAACTGCCATAAATCATTGCTGTTACTTGCCTCGCCGGGAACATTAAAAAAAAAAAAAGCTCTGTTTTTTTTTCTCTGTACAGATGTGCTGATAGTTTGTTTTTGGTGTTGGGCTTTTTCTTGGCAGTAGTAATGCATGTTTTGGGAAAACATGTTGAGATGCAGCAAAAGGGCCAACAGAGCGAAACATGGAGGGGGGGGGGGGGGGAGAGGTGGTCCATTTGGAATGTAGCCAATTAAAAGAAGCTTTAAAAAAGACGTTTCCATGTCCTCCTGGCCCCACCTGCAGCACAGACAGAGCAACGCATCCTCCCTTCATATTTGCTATGATGTTATTTTCCCATCATTAAAAATAGATGAGAACACGTCTTTGTCTGTGAAATGTGTTGACTACATTCCTCCACACTAATAACAAACAAATGTCTCGCTGCTAATGACGACTCGCTTTCGAGCCCAGAGACAAATTAACTAACGGGATGGAAATTACTGCTTCAAATAACGCAACCCAGAAAAACTCCTGTTTCGAAAATACGAGACAAAATAAAGATGCAAGTAAAAAAAATAAAGAGCTGCTGAACAAACACTGCTATTTTTCTATTTTATATTTTGTGTTGCAATCATCCATTAGTCAGACAGCCCATTTGTTTGTTAGTGATGGTCAGATGTGCGACTTTCGAAAAAAAAATAATAATAAAAAAAAAGAGAGGAAAGTGTCTCAGCCACCATTTTGAAAAGTGACCAGACAACAACGTGTGACCAGCAATCACATGCCATTGTGTGTCTAAATTGGAAAGCAACTGTTGTTCTTATATATGTGTGTCCTGATTGTGTTTCAATAGCCACTGATTGATCGCCGCCAGCACCCAACGCAACAATGGAGGGAAAATTGCATTCTCACAAAGCAAAAGCACACAACAACACGCCTTTTATGTTTTCAGACTAGTCATTAGCTTCGTGGAATATATATGCTGCTTGTGTTTGCATGGATGACATCACAACAGGAAACTGAAACGGTCCCTTTTTGTTTTTTGCATTGAAATGTTCTCAGAACGCAAATGAAGTACACAGAAAAACTGCTGCCACTGTCGAAATGGAAGGCTTGACACAATAAACGTACGTCACATTTTAATTGTTTATAGAATTATCCACAGAGTATTATAAAATCCACTTTTTAAAAGTAAACTTGAGACTTAAGTCATTTTTGTATGTTTGCAGGTTAAGCAGATGAATAAAATAAAAAATAAAAAAAGGCGCATACATAATCGATAAGAGACACCAAAGCAAACGGGTTAATTGAGCTAATGAGGCTGCAGGGAAAAAGAAGGGAAACTCACTAGCCGCCTTAATTGCTGTTAGGAAAAGATTTGCTTTGATTTTTTTTGCTTGAAATCAGAGGCGAGGGAATGCACTGAAATATGAATTTCACACCATTTTAAGGGGAAAATATCGATGCAAATATGTTAAAAAAAAAAATGAATGGCAATATAGAGAGAGATATGTCAAGTCCAGTTGAACCCTTGGGGAAAGATGTTTTTTTTTTTCAACAGGTTGAGATATGGAACCTTTCATTACTACTGGGCTCGAATCCAATTTCATGGCAAATGTACTGATTTTAAGGAGTCCAAAAAAAAAAAGAAGCTTTTTTGTAGTACAGGAACTCAATTATGCCTGCTGAGATGCTTTCAGGCCTCCGGGGGCCTGTTAGCACGAGTGTGATGAGAGCTCATTTTTCATGCTTTTAAACGCCTTGTCCACCTCCTGAACACAACAAATGACCTCGGCACGTGGCTGTAAATGCTACACACACACACAGACACACACACACACATTTACAGAAAGAGGAGAGAAGGATATAGTGATCAGGCAGGTCTTAGAGCGCCTCCCTGTGTTTAAAAGCAGCTAGTGACAAATTAACAATTGTTAGACAGTAACGTCAGGGATATTTATCACTCTTACAAAAACAAAATATAATTGGTGACATGTCCACTAGGCTGTATAAAATCGTGATGTGATATTTTTAATCAATTAATTAAGATTATATGAGCCAGTGCCACGATGCCTTTTTTCCCTTATGTTGATACGAAGTGAGCAGTTTAGGTGGATGTTAGAAAGTTGCGGGGGGGGGGGCTTCAGTTTAGTTCCAGGGCTTACATTTTATCCAAAGGATTTCTTTGACAAAACCGAGCAGGCGTGACCTTGGGGCCCCTAAAAGGGAGCCCAGGGGTAGCGCACCCCCTTTTCACATGTAGGTCAGCGGCGTCCATCACGCCCGTGTCGCTTAATCATGTTGATATAATCGCGTCTGAGGTTAATCGGTCAAAATGTGGCATGAAGTGACAGCGAGCTGATCTTTTGCGTCCTTTGATTGACGGATCAGAGCGAGGCAAGTTGCAAAACTAGCAGAGCATTTTTGTAGTGCTCTCTGCTGACTGTTGGATATTTGATTTTCTATCACAATTTTGGACAGTATGTGGATTTAGTTGGGCACTAATGTATATAAACAATGAATCATGCCTACTGATGTGTTTTATTAGGGACATGAAGCATGACATCTCGTTTATTATGTTTTATTTTTTTAAAAAAGTCAATGGACCTTACTTGGACATGTGGATTGAAGCCAGCCAGCCAGCCATTGAGTAATTTATTCCTTATAATTTTGAAATCTTCCCCTCGGGCGTTTCCGCAGATCTCGGGAGGATTTTGGAAGGAAATCTTCAAGAAGAGAGCGGAATAAAAGGCGTGCCCTTTGACTAATCCCCTTCTCGTACAAAAGGAGCACAATGGAGCACTTACGAAAGGTACACAAGCAGTAGTGGTCGTGTTAATTGCAGTCTGAAGGTCTGATCTTTCATTTTTAATCATTTTTTTTATAATGTTTGTTTCTGTTGGGTTGCTTCTTGGGAGTGTGTGAGCGCCCTCCAGGGGTGTGTTAAATACAAAGTGTAATGGCAGGTTGTGGATAATTAAATACCCTTTCTTTACAAAATAAAAAGGTTATTGGCTATAAAAAAGATTTTAAAATAAATTAATGGGGGGGGGGGGGGGGCTGTGCCAACTCTGTGGTCGATGTAAAACATGGCTTAAAAACTAGAATATGTGCTGGATAAATTGTTGACACACACAATTTACCACCCAAACTAGCCTTCTATTTTGGATAGTTCAACAAACAGCGGCTAAAATGGACCTATGACCACAAACAAACACAATTTACCCAATTTAACACCAACAAAAATGTTCCGTTTTGTTTTCTCAGACATACTGACTTTACCGCAATTCAAAGAAATCTTTTTTGGGGGATGTTATCATGCAGTGGGTCACACTGACCCATGAACACAACCGCACAAACCAAATCTCTCAGGATTCGGCAGACAAAAAAAAAACCTGTTTATTTCTATATTTATGGCTAAAAGTCACACAATGACCCATGAACACAACCACACACATAATTTACCTCAATTTAACACAGCGAGGTGTTTTTGTGGATTTCTCTTTCTTTTTTGGAAGAATTGAGGACCTGCAGCGGGTCAATTTGGCCCATGAATGATGCATTAGTCCCCAAAACTAAATGCTCAGAATTCAAGTAATATACTTTTAATAATCTATGAAGTGTAATTAATTAGCATTGATTGAGCTAAATACTTTTGCACTTAGGCTTGGAATAAATCTGCATTACCTTGTAATAAAAGTCCACTTACACACATTTACAACACAGCTAAGTCTACACGATCCAAAACGACAGTCATGTGCTTGCAATTATCTAGCCGGGCTTTAGCCGCTTCGCATTAAATGCAATCAGGGCCCCTGTCCAGCCTCTACGCTTTGTGTTGACCCCGACCGACACCCCTTCCCCCGCCCCCCCCAACTCCCCGAGGCTTTTCCGCGTAGCAACCATTGCAATTAAAATGGAAATGCAGGGATGTAAAAGTTGAAACATCAGCTCGTCCCTGCGGGGTGAGTCAATGCAGTTGTGAGTACGAGTCAAGTGTTGGGGGTCATTCGCGTCCCCTTGAATGTTAGAAGAAATTGGTTCCGTACACCAAATTCACCGATCAGCATGAAACTGGGTGGACATGTCTATCAGAACAGAACGCACCAAGAAGTCTCAAGAACTTCAAAAAAAAAAAAAGAACAGGAAGTCGGCCATTTTCATTTGAAGCGGCCATTTTGGCCCAGTCTCAGAGTTTGTATATTTTGGCAAACTCTGACTAAGGAATTCACACAGGTTTCCCAAGATTGAGCTCGCTCAATTTCAACTGTAAAATGTCACTTCTAATGGGACAATACAAATGAAGTTAATTCTTCACTTGTTTGACGTTTCCGTATCCCATGACATTAAAGTTGGGCCATCAAATGCTGGAGTATTCCGGCCAGCCAAGCGTGCAGCGGCAGTGACATAACACGTCTTAGCTCGGTGGCCTGCTTGATTTTGGAAAAATGTGAACCCGAAGAGCAAGATCAGGACGCCTGGAGTCCTTTGGGATTGGTATAAAACGATTAACAAAGTATTTGTTTCATACATTTCTATGTTTATTCCCAAAATTCGATTCTGTTCATTTGGTAACATTTCTATTCATACAAATGTGAACCCGAAGAGCAAGATCAGGACGCCTGGAGTCCTTTGGGATTGGTATAAAACGATTAACAAAGTATTTGTTTTATACATTTCTATGTTTATTCCCAAAATTCGATTCTGTTCATTTGGTAACATTTCTATTCCTACAATTGAAAAGCTGAAACATTTGGGGGTATTTCATATACAACAGTGGTCCCCAACCTTTTTTTTTTTGGCGCCCTAGACCGTTTACGTGTCAGAAATATTTTCGCGGAGCGCCCTTATATAAATAAATAATACATTTATACAAATAAATCATACATTTGTAGTAAATATATCAATACGATGAAATAAAATGGTACGACTGGCATACAAACAAGTATAAACGACATAAAAATTTGAACTCACCATTACGCTGAATTAGTGGGATCACTGAGCTTGTTTCTTTCTTGAGCTTGTTTCTCCAATCTAGGCGTAATCGGAGACAATGACAACCTAAGTGGTTAAGGTTTGTTTTTTAATACAGGATACTTGGTCTCCATGTGCCGAAGCAGTTTGGAAGACTTCATTGCCTCGTTAGCTAGCTTTGGCGCCACATATTATGCAGCGTGGGCTTGGCGCGTCAGACTCACCGGTGACGATAAATTCATATTTTAAGTAGGACTCCAGAAATGTTCTTTTAAATACAGCTTTCCTTTTCTTAGAAGTCGTAGCCTCTTCTTCCGTCTCCTCGTTGGGCTTTTTTCCCTTTCCAAACATCTTTTTCTTGCTCATTTTTGCTTGCTTGGCGGGCTCGACTGACGTGACGTCACGTTACCGAGACAAGCGTCTTGACGTGAATCGACGGATGTAATTGGGAGAGAATCGCCAATTTTTTTTTCTATTTTTCAAAATAAATTCTTACTCATTTTTGCGAGCTTTGCGGGCTCGACTAGGGGAAACATATCACGTGACCGGGACGAGCGTCTTGACCTGAATTAATTGATCGTCGATTGGCGGCCCGGTACCAAGGTGACCCATGGACCGTGGCCCGGTGGTTGGGGACCACTGCCTTCCAGCGCAAACCCAAATATGATTTTAATTTCGAAGACTACAATTATCTGATAACTACTGGAACCACAAAACAAAAGCAGTGTAAGAATTCAACAGTAAATTGGGCAACTGGCATGGGGATGACGACTCTTTTGTTCTCACAGTTTTAATTGATCCATTAGCGCGCACGCGCAGTGTAGCATCGGCGGTCGAGCGCGGTCCCGCGTGCACGCATCGTGTCGGGAGCGCGCAAGCGGGGGTGGTCCGGTCCGGAGACTTACCTCCTTTCCTCGCTTCTTCTTCGTCAGTGCTGCTTGCTTGCGGTTCCATTCTCGCTGCCTCCACCACGCGAGTTTGAAGAGCAAAAAGGACGACCGGGAGCGAGTGGAAAGGGGGGCCGTGTTCCTGTGGATCCCCGTCTCGTCGATATTTTGGGGGGATTAAAAATCACGCCGAACCGCAGCGTTGACGGCCGAGCGCCAGCAGGTAAACACGATACAGTTGGAGCTTGTGTCCCGTGGAAAGTGTTTGTTTCTTCTTCGTATTTTTTTTTATTTTTATCCAATTACCCCCGCGGAGGAGGAGAGAGGTGGAGGTGGATGTGCGGGAGACGAACCTCCCTTTGTGCGGGAGCCAGGGTCACAATGTGGACGCTCGACGGTCCGTCGCCTCAGCCGGCCCCGCCGTCGACCGTCCTCCCGCAGTCGCCGTCGTCTGCCCGACAGAAACGCCTTCTTTTATGCGTCTTTTCGTCAAGTTTCCAACTCCGAGGCCTGCTCTCACCCCTTCTTCCCCCGTCTGTGTTTAAACCCCCCGGCGGCGATGTTGTAACGCACCCTACTTTTAGCCTTGCAGCTAGCTCCCCTGTGACGTTCAGGGACGACTCGGTTTCTAGCCCCCGTTCGACCCCTATTGTGTCTTGTGCCCCCACAAAGGGGCGGCTCGGCGCTTGTGAGCGGAATAGGTGACTGTCGCCAACCTTTCCCGGCCTCAGTGCTTGTTTCTGTGGGCATCGTACCCCCCCTCTCCGACGTGCATCGCTACGGCTTTCGTTCCGTTTGAGTGCCGACGTCTACCACCGCCATGAAACGCCCCCTCCACCAACCCCGGGAAAGGCGAGCTTGTTGTCTGTCCACTTCGCCAACCACTCATCGTAAATATATCTAAATATACAAATACCACTGTGTTTTTACATGTCTTTGTAATTCATTTGACACGGGTTCTCGTTTAGCCATGTTTTTGTCGCCCGCTGAGGAGCTCCGTTTGGTGTTAATGACGCCATCACGGTCGCTTCGCTAATATGGCACGAATGCTTTGTTGTTACGTTTTAGCTTACATCTTCCTGCTGCGCTAAAATAACCACGTATGACACTATCTTTAAAGAAAAGAAAAAAAAGGATGTGGTAACGAGCGTTGGTTACAAAGAAGCCTCCTTTACTAGGCTTGCGAAGAATAACGGGGGTTTTCAAAGTTGCAAACTTTTCGTGGGAAATAACAAAAATGCGTGGGAATAAATGAATATTTTTTTTATATTCATGTCAAGTCCATTTGTATAGCACACCTCGTGTACATAACAATTCAAAGTCCTTAACACTCAAAGTATTGCAGAAAGAGGAACTAAATATTGTAAAAAGCGGTATGAAATCATGTAAATTCATTTGATCACAATAGTTCAAATCAAACCTCAGTTGAGATCAATTAAAATGTAAACAGATGGGCAGTTTGAGCAAATCTCTATGTTGCTTCACTTTTGGGTCAGGTTCTGGGAACACACACACACACACCAGATGACCCGAGGGTCTTGGATCCTTCATGGCATACTCGTACATCATGCATGTATTTTGGTGCAAGACCGATTAGAGATAGTTTGACCAAGCAAGATTTTAAAATCCACTATTTGCCTCACAGGAAGCCAATGTAATAATGTGAGGTCTTGCTTTTTTTTCCCCTCCTCATCCTCACGCAAGGGCCCACGATGTCCAGTGAAGTGCAAAGACCGGACGACAGCCCCAGCACCAGCGGCGGCAGCTCGGACATCGAGCAGCGCGAGTCGTCGGTACCCACCGAGCAGGAGCGCGAGCAAGCGCAGCCCAAAAAGAAGGAAACAAAGATCTCGAGTAAAACCGCTGCTAAACTGTCGACGAGTGCCAAGAGGTAAGACCACCCCCAATGTGGAGGGTACACTGGGTTGTCTGTTAAAATGACGCCCTAAGGGTGTGAAACTGTTGTAAAAAAAAAAAACACTGGTCCCAAAGGCATTGTCATTTCAAACATGGCTGCTATTCAACGGGACTGTAAACCTCCTTTTGAAAGGAAACAACACACACACACACACACACACACACACACATCAATGGAGCTTCATTACCCTCAATGGAAACATATTTTGTTGTTCGATTGGATTTAGAGTGAAGCTCGGTTTATCTCGGCGGATATGTTCCAGCTAGTGGGTCAAAATCCTGATCCTGAAAACTTGTATAAATTCACTTTTGAAAGTATTATTCATCTATTTACCAGACTGGGAAGCTGAAATGAGGTCCGCCAGGCTTAAAAGCTTCGAGCGGCCTTCAACACCAAGACGTTAGACTGCAATTCGCTCGATAACTTTCTTTTTGAATAACGACCAAATCACATTGTTGTCATCATTTGTCGTTGCTGGCATCAAACCAAAACGTCCTCGATTTGGATGAAGCGATGAGGACTGTCTTAGTAGTTAATCTGACATCTGTTTTGAAACCGCACATCGGCAAGATGGACACGTTTTGAATTTGAGGTTTCATCTTGACAATTAAATTGGATCATGACACAATATTTGACAAGGTAGCTCATTATGCGGTTTTGTTTTCAGTGTTTGACCTTCTCACTGAAATAAAAGCTTAACTTTTAATAATCGGTCGATAAAGGTGTTGCTTTCAAGCACCGCCTGAAATCGCAGTTTCCCTGTCACGAAACAACAAATTGTTCCAGAAGTTCAATTCAAGGAATAACATAACATAACCATTGTGTTGTCAAAAACCTAAAACATTTATTTCTTGAACTTTTCTGAAGACTTTTTTCCAGTACCACTAATGCTAACACTATAATGTTGCTTTCCCACCCCCCCTAGGATTCAGAAGGAACTGGCTGAAATTACATTAGACCCTCCTCCAAATTGCAGGTGAGACGCTCTTATCTGCTCCCTGATGATTGCTTTGCTGATGTACACGATGCTGCTGTTTGTGTGTGTGTGTGCGCCTTTTTCACACTTCTGGCTGCAGTGTCACCTTTTTAAAAGCCGTTTCCATTCTTGTATAATTTGCTCGCTGCAGTCAATCCTTATTGTGTGATGTTTTCGCTTTCTCGCTTCCTGTCTCGGGCCTTTTGAGGACGAGAGACGTTGCCGGCAAGCCGTCATCCCCCTCGGGGGATGCCGCGCAGGACTCGTTTTATCAGCTTCCGTGATGGTGTCATTGATGCCGCCTGTGTTGTCGGTAGTTTGAGGAGACGGCGGTGTCGCTGATGTTTTCTGACTTGGCGGGCGTTTGTGGCAGGAAACGCAAAGATTAATTTATGGCAGATTACTCAAATGTGTACAAAAAGGCATGACATTTATTCTCTTAAAGACCCTTCAGTGTTTTTAAAAAAAAATATCCGTTAGGTTCTCATTGTCTTTGATTGAGGTGCATCAAAGACACACCCACAATTTTGGGAGACTATTGTAGTTTGATGAAAGTCATTCTTTTCCTGGCTTTTTAGCTGCAGTGCCAGTTAGCAGTTGTCGTTTATGATGTCAAACTGCTATTATCAAAGACACCGCTTGCTGTTTGTGTGGCTCTGACATTTAACGTCCACGAGGATGATTCAACACAATATTCTTTTTTTTTTTTTTTTTTTTTTTGGTTGTAGTTCGAGATCTTTAAGGCTTGGATGTGGTCTACCAATTGTGCAAATGATTCGCTAAATTAACACGGAGCGTCACATCCATCAAATACACCACAATGAATTTGATACATCGAAAAAAAATGGTAGGTTTGCCAGACATTACATAACTAAGTACTTGAATACTTTGAGTCGGTTGTAGTCCGAGGTGTTTTCCGGCTCTGAAAGCAAAACCAGTTTGCGTACGAAGTCATCTGACCGGCGACGGCCATGTTTACACCTGATGTCATTAGCGCTAAAAACAGAGCAAAGCTTTTCATCGCAGCTGCCAGGCTTGTGTGTGTGTTATGATACTCAAACTAAAATACATGTTGTTTTCCTCGAGTACTCTTCATCCATTTTAGACCCCCCCCCCCACTCCCTCCCATTTTGGAAATAAAACTAGGCTGGCTCTCATGAAGGATTTGGCTGGAGGATGTCATTTGAAAGTAAAATAATCGCCAGAGGAGATTTTGTGGTCTTGGTAGGGGGGCACGAGTTGCCTGGGAAACAATTAAGCTTCCTCCAGATAATCCTTTTACAACGTGTGTGTGTGTGTATGTAAGTGTGTTTGGGGAGGGGTGTGTGTGTGTGTGGGGGGGTACCTTCATCTAATAATTACTTTGCGGTGATATATACAGCAACAGCGGTGGCGATAGGGGAGAAGCGACATTTTCTCAGGCGCTCGTTTGGTATGCTGCTCGCTCGCCGCTTTTCCCCCGGACCGAGCTCGCTTGAAAGGTTATTCATTTGAGCGGCTGCGACAAATGGAGTCACAGGCTGTTGGCCTTCTTCAGGAGGCAGGAAGGAGAGCGCCGCTAAAGACATCCACTTGGGAGCGTTCCACAAACGGCCGGCCGGCCGGGTGGGTGGATGGTTATGCTCGGCGGCCAGTTGATTGATGTCACGTCCGCTCGCTTGCTCGCCGTCTCGTTACCAAATCGTCTTTTTGTTTAATCTGCCGAGCGTTTTCTCCTTGCAGATGCGTTGTTATTTAATTAAGTGGCCGCGCTAATACAACGTCGTCACACGGAAACTCCCAATTGTTGCAAAAAGTCACGACACTGTAGAAGTTGAAGAAATTGTTGAGATGTCGTAAGATGAATTTGTGATCTATGAATGGTTGAAACGATGCAGATAGGTCATTTGTTATTCCGTCTCGGCCCAACGTATGGCGAGGCTGATTGTCATGATTAAAGCTGATGTTCTTTAAACAGCGACAGGAGGAAAGCTGGATAAGGATTTGATATGGTCATTATTCTCCACTCTGGCACCCACTGATGCAAATGAAGCTGCATTTCTACCGCTCACCCACCTGCACCTGCGTCACTGTCGTTTTAGACTTAATTAAACATCCCGCCACAAAGAGGAGTTGACGTCCAGCGGGCCACAACGTCGCCTCCTTTTGTATTTACCGCTGGTGTGATTCGAGCGAAGCAGATCAAGTTCACGGCAAAGCAACATACGTCAAAGCGGCAGAAGCCACTTAAACTGCAGTAGGCGTCAAAATGCTCAAACTTTAGTAATAACCTAACTGGTATCCGGCTAATCCGGCTCTAATAAATATGCGTCCCTCCCTAGAGAGGTTCTCGCTTTTGATTCATGCTGCCAGAGAGCGCTATTAATGTTTATTATTCTGCTTACATGCTCTGATCTGTTTTTAAATAATATTTGGAGTGAATAAAACCCAGAGGCTGTTTCACACGGAGATCCTGCAAATTGCCAGACACAGACAGATAATTTGATGACACAGGCGTCTGGCAACAATTGCTGTCGACAACACGGAGGGAGAAAAATGAATTAAGTGCCGCGTGTTAAAGTTCACACTTGGGTTCGGCATTCCCTCGCTCACAGGGAGAAGATTTTCACTCTGTTGTTATTTCTCTCATTTAGCAGTTTGACATGCATATGAATACACAAAAACATTGTTTTGTATTTTAGATTCTAGTCAGGATGAGTACAGTAATCTCCCACATCTGCTGTCCCGTCACCTCATTTGTTATCTCCTCACTTGTCACGCCTCCTCCTCCTCCTCCGTCTCCTGCTGCTTCGCTTATCAGAAGGGCGAGTTGGATTTAAGTCGTTAAGTTTTCCTCCTCCATCACGTCAAAGACACAGCAGAAGCTCACCGCAGAAACGCTGGTGTAACGTTAGTCGCGGTATTTCATTCACTTTGAATGCTGATATTAGTCTTTAGGTGTTTGTAATATGATTTTTTTTAATTGGCCAAAAATACTCTGTAGGGGGGGGATCCTTAAAACATAGCTGAAGGTTTTTATGCCCCAGAGGAAATGGTTGGTTAAGAAAAAAAGGGAAAAATGACGTGCCAGAAAAAAAAAAGGTTAGATTTTTCTTTCAGAACACTTTAAAGAAGACAAAATAGAAAAGGGACTGTGGTAAATATATCAATATATTTCAACATAACATCTTCACGACCAAGACGGAGCTTCACTTCGGGCCGTTGCCCTCGTTCCTCGCCGTCAGTCCCGTTGTTATGAATATTTCAAGACGAGAAGAGATCGTACTTGCCGCAAGATAGTGACCTGAGGCTAACCGCCATACTCATCCACAATTGTTTTATTTTCGTTCTCGCTGACCCAAGCAGGTGTACGAAGACCTTGTTGGCTGGCGGATCCGGCAGAGGCAGTCCAATTGAAAGTTTTCACGCTGTTAGCAACCGCTTAGCATAGTGGGAAGAGATGCTAATGCTAATACGGCTCCACTTTTTTAACTTTCTTGCAAATTATATCATCTGCATTATGATCGGTCCGGAAGGGGAGGGGCTTGTTGTGAGTGACAATAACCAGCAGTCGGCATTATCAATATTCATGACAGGGACGAAGGGGTGTGTGAGTTTCAGGAAAAGCTCTCGGGCGGTGTTCGACGACCCGTGCGGATCAACTGCGGTGATTGTTAGCTGAAAGATGTGAAAACACAAGCCGACGCTGTTTGGTTTTGACCTCGGCTGATCGATTGGCGTTCCGTAGTCGTCCTCATGAATATTCATGAATCATATCCACCCTTCAGTCTGTGTGAACCCCCCACCCACCTACGTGACATTGATCTTTTTAGTGCGTTTACCCTTTGACTGCACGATAAGAACCTTAAAAGACGCATGCCTCGAGATCACAAGTGCTCTTCCGTCAAGGTGACGCTATGGAGGTTGGGGGAAGGTAGCTGAAGTGTGACATATACAAAGTCAAAAGCTTTCACACAGAGGTCCTTGCAAACTGCTGAGTCGAAGCCATCTGCGTTTCGTTGCCTCGCACATTTGACAGAGTTGAGGAAAAAAAAAATCCAAACTAACAACAGAAGATCTGGCAATAGGCAGCGTTTACGTTTCGCCAAGACCCAGCGAAGGGGCGTTGAGTGACTGTTTTTGTCAATGGCGGCTATTTTAGAGCTTTTTGACAGGACCCTCACAATGTTGTGTTGCGCCAAATTGTAAGTACCAAAAGAAAAATGCCTACTTTTTCTTCTTCTTCCTATTCTTTAGTAATTAACGGCAGAACATAAATCAATTTTCATCAGAAACTCCGGCATCTGACCAAAAAGTGGAGAAAAAAAACAAGTTTATTGTGAGAAGAAACATGTCAAGAAAAAACAGTGACTAAGCACTTAATTCAAGATACTACAAAAAAAAAAAAATGCCGCGAGCAACATGGACTCGCATTGGATGTCAGTAGACCGTAAAGATGTATTTCAATGGGAGAGGCTTAAAAACGAGGGATAGAAGAGGCAGCTGGAAAAATACTGCACTGTTGGGAATACAAGAAAAAGGTGTTAATAATAAATACGGACTTCTAGCCCAAAATGACCAAGAACAATCTGAAACAGAAATGGAATCAAGAGATGTAAAAAAGACAAAACTCTTGTTGTGTAAACATGCCTCAACACAGGCGTTAGGGCTCTGTTACTAGGCAGAATATTGGCGGGAAGACTCCACACTCCCCCCCTTGCCCGTCAGTGCCAGCGACCCAGAAAAGGGGTGGAAAAAAAAACCAACTCCTGGCCTAAAGCGGAGCTAAACATATGGTCAACACGGAATTTTAAAGTCTCACACAGAGAAGCCGTGTCCAGTTCATCATTTTCAACAGCAATCCAGGAAAATCCTTTTCTATTTGCGTGGAAAAGAAAACATTCGCTCGTGCTGAAAGAAGGTACCGCTTCCCTCCCTCCCTCCCTCCAGCCTGAGTTTAATTCATCCCGAATGTTTTCCGCTCGCGTCTGATTCATGTGTGTCATTGAATCTTCAGCAGTCTCGTTGCGGGGGTACTTTAGCGGTAAACATTTGTCGCGGGGCTGTAATAGATGGCCTCGCTCGAAGCGTGAAACACGCCAGCGCTTTGGACATTTTGCCATTACGCGCGCTCCTCACGGCAGGTCGTTGACAAAAGTCATTTTCTGGCAGGTGAATAAACACGATAAGTTACATCAGGTCGCCCTGATGCGCCGTCGTTCTTTTTTTGTCCGCCGTCTCGTCGCACAATGGGAGAATAAATTAGACGGGAATGACGCCTCTGGAATGGCTCTTTAAAGACTTTTCCCCCCCACATTTATCTGTGTGAAATGTCATTAGCATCAAGCGAGCAAATAAAATACTGACTTATTGTGCCGCTGAAAAAAGAAAAAAAAAACTCTGTGGTATTTTACTTATAAATCTTGAGTCCAAATAGAAGACAATGATTTAATTAAAGTCATTGTTTAAAGGGAAATGTGATGCTGGATTTACACTCCAAGTGTTGCCTAATTCCCAAGAATAATTTGATAATTGGTCTGTTGATTTTATTGTAAATAATAAACTAATATTATTTATATTTGTATTCTTCTTATCCAGATTACTGAATCCGCTGTCAAACCTGTTTACTTGTTCACATTTTAAAACCAAATGTGATTTCTAATGTGATATGACAATCACGTTGGGTCTAATCATAGTCTTTAGTGTGTGTTTTTTATTTTTTATGACAGTCTACCATCAAACTTTGCGTTGGACATACACAGTTATCCGATAAACTATATCCTTGCGTGATATATAACCCGTCATTAAAAAATAAGTGCACGATATAGCCTGTCATTACAAGCAAGCGACGCCACTAAAAGTGTTATCAACACTCGCAGCGTCGTCTTGTAAAACGCAACGTCGGCCTCACCTGCCGCGACCTTGTCTCCTTGAAATAGAGCGGCGTTAAAAAAAAAAAAAAAAAACGTTTCTTTTTGCCAAGCTGATGGTTTTTCCCGCCCAAAGTTCCTGAGAAGTAGCCAAGCAGGCAGCAATGATCATTTCCATATATATGGAGTGACCTTTTCTTTCCCAGGATTCACAGCAGCCACCCTATCCGCCGGTTTAATGGCGAGCGCCCGCTCATTTCCTCGGCACAAATGTCAAAAGATAAACCGGCGACTGCGGCTAATCTGCGTTCACATCTAACAGTTACGGCCGCACCGAGACCATTCGCGCCGTCGTCATCTCCATTAATATCATATTCTGTAGGTCTCCACAGTACAAATACAACTTTTTTACTCACAGGTTGTGTTATGACTAGCTTAAAAAAAAAATCCCATCAAAGTCATCAATGGTTGTTAGTGATCAATTGCCAGGGCCTTAAAAATCTAACCTAAGTTTTTACCCCTGCGTGATTTCATGTCAATTTCCCTTTTAATGCACTTTTTAATGTCTCATGTAGTAATCATGGTACAAATCACAGCTCTTTATATTGCATTTTTTTTGGGGGGGCAATTATTGTATGTGAATGTGTGGGAGCAGAGTTTTTGGAGTACAACCACGCACAAATAACGCCATTATCTGCATTATTTACTCTTCCGGCTCGTTTCCCCACCCCACCGTGGTCGCGCCGTCTCCTAATGGCGACGCCACTCGCTTCACATCTCCTTTTTCTCGAGTTGACGCTAACAGGAGAAGAGCTTTGATGAAGCAATCTTCTTAGCCGCTGACCGTGAAAGAGCCCCGCCGCCAATTAGCGTGAGGTGAGGTGGGGCAGAGGTGACGCAACTGACGCCATTTTTTTTTTTTTGTAAAGCGTTTAGTGATAAAATGGCGGCTAACGTTACTGACCAAATACACAAACGCTTTCCTCCCCCAGCTGTTTGTTAGTATTGCCGATTTGCGGTTCGTTTTAGAGTTTTTATTGTTATATAAAAACAAAGTTAACATTTATTAAGCGCGCACTAATATGCTCGTGCCTCACTTGATATTTTGGCGGTGTAATGAAGTCTTCACCAAGCAGTCGCCCCCTGGTGTTTGGCTGACTCCTAGTTGAAAAAGTGCTTGCGCCCCCTGGTGTTTGGCTGACTACTAGTTGAGAAAGTGCTTGATTATAGATGCAGCGGAGCAGTTTTAAATGTCAAAAAAAAATCTGATGATCACATTAGTCGGTTCTTCAATGTTGTTGTCACCTCCATTTTATCTGTATTACTCAACTGCTTTCACTATTTATTGATGGCATCTTTTTTTTTTCTCCGTGCAATCTGGTTTATTATTCTCACTGTGCTTCACGGCTACATGTTTCATCTCTGTTGATGCCTCCTCTGTACTCCTTTGTTGTTCATAAAGCGAGAGTGTGTTTGAATTTCCTTCATTCTCCTTTTTTTTTTTCCAAGCGAGCTACAACAAAGATTCCGGCGAAATAAGCATTTTTTATTTTTTTTCTCCCTCGGCATCTGGGCCGTCGTCTGACGCGGCGCAAACGCCGGCCTCTGGCTAGAGCTGAATAATGCTCGACGTCGATCATTACCCTGCGCAGGCATCAGCACATTGTGACTCGCTCTCACACATACATGCTCTCACACAGTTATCGGGAAAAGAGTGTTTCATGAGTAAACACCTCATGATCGTCCACCAAAATAGCAGGCTAGCCGAACAACGCAATGTCATAGTCGCTCTACTTTGATGTGGTTCTCCAGATAATTCCTGGAAATGCTCTGGGCCGCTTAATTCTAAACATTTGCTTTGCTCTTTCTGGTGACACGCTTGTAGGGTGAGTGGGGCGTGACACGATACCATCTTCCAAACACATTTAGTGCCACTCAGAGAAAATAAAAGCTGTCTAGTTGATCTAAAACACTTGCGCTGATACTTCTAATGGAGGGAGAGGATCCAAAGCGCCGAATTTCTCTCATCCCATCGACTTTTTAATTGTCCACACTATTGAATGTCCATCACTTACCTATCGATGAATCAAATAAAATTTTATTTTGCACCCAAGTGGTCCAGAAAATGGATGGACAGATATCACTCATGTATTACAAAACCATTTTCCCCAGTTGCGGTTTATTAACTGATTATTGTTGTTTATTTGCAATTGTTTAGTGATTAAAATAAACAAAAACAACAATTAGGCTGCATCACACACAAAAAAATCGCCATTTGTGATGACATCACAATTGTTCAACATGTTACAATTACCACAAAATGGATGCAAATTCCCGGTAGTCTTTGTCGGTGGTCCGAGGTGGTAAGAAGCGGACCCCCGTCTACCCGCCCGAGCGTAATGGCGGTAGACGGGATCTGGGCGAGAATCCCGCCTGCTAACGCATCCCAGACCCTTGAAACAAATGACCCAAATAGTCAGTGAATCAAGGCATTTGGCTGACGGCAGCAGCGCAGATGCAGAGCTGCTTGCTCACAAGCTTCTCACAGCCGTCCGCGGAGGGAGAACGCCAGCTGCACCCTGGGAAAGATTTACACCCACGGGACACTTCATTAGGAACGCCTGCGACCAGACAGAGGATACAAATCACAAGATGCTCCCTTGCAAAGATAATCTTGTTGTTAAATCGCTCACTGCTCTGTCTGAAGTAGCCAATGAGCCCCCCCCCCCCCCCCCCCCCCCTTTTTTTTTTTTTGAGCTAGTGTTGTTTGCCACGTAATAGCTATCACGTGCGATTTTGCGATTTGTCTCGGGGGATAACAACAGCTCGCATTCAAACGGCAGACGTGTGAGTGCCCTCTAGCTTGAAGATCAATAGCGCCTCATGACAAACACACGGCCGCTTTCATTCCACTACAAACACACACTCTGGCCTTTGCTCCGAGTCAACTTTGGATGCCAAGGGAAATTGCCGCCACTTTTGCTCGCTCCTACCAGCCATCACCATAACGATGTTTTGCCGTCAATCGGTAGTTCGTTCATAACGTGACATCATTCATCCGTCGAGCACAAACCTCGCAATCCGTATTCGCGTCGACTTTTCGTAAAAATGTTTGTGTCGTTTTTTGTACTCGGCACACTTGAGCTTTTTGTTTTCACACCAAGGTCAAAAGCGTGACGCCGGGGACACTGTAACGCGATCGCCTCTTCTCTTATTTGTTCTAGCGTCTCCCTCTGGAGGAAAAGGAAAATCCCAACGTTTGCTTTTTGTGTCGAACAAAAGCCAATCCCGGGGCCGGGCGGACGTTTTTCGCGGCGGCTGGTAATGAGCTAATTAAGAAAGGCTTAGTCAGCGGGGGCCTCCTTGAAGAGAGGTGGCAAAGTAGATTAGGCCTTGACACCGGAAGAGGACGCCAGCGATTCCTATTTGCGGAGAATGATCTTATTGTTGGGGGGGGGGGGGGGGGGTCTGCTTTCAGGAAGTCTCTGTTGGTTTTTGGCCAAATATAAAAGACGAGCGGCGATATCACAGCCTGGAGGGAAAGCCGGCGCGAGGCGGTCACACACACACACACACACACAATTTGTGCAACAGCAGGGAAAGGCTTGGCATCAAACACCCTTGCCGGTAATTACATGAAAACGCGGGGATTGTTCATTGTTCCCCGGCTTTGTAATGTGGACATTGTCCTGGTGTCTCGCTGGCGGCGTTCCAGCTCAGGGTCTTATCACAAACAGCAGTGGGGAGGGGAGGGGAGGGGGGGGGGAGTAAAGGATGGCTCTCGATATGGAAATTGTATTGACTAGCGCCGACGTGACTGTCGGCATTCGGGCGGCATCTGGTCAACGTGGAACCTGCTTTTGAATTCAAAGTTATTTCTCGTTGCGGAGAACTTTATGGGGGGGGGGGGGGGGGGGTTGTCCGGCTCCTGATCACTTTGAAGAAATTAAAAGATACAAATAAGTTGTTTAAAGGTGATATTTAGTCTTAAAGTGACAAATCAAATGGAATGGGTCCAACGTCACACCGCCTTTTACCACAGAACGTCTGACATCATCTAAAAAGTCAAAAACGTTCTCGTTCAAAAGTAATGGGACACATTTAGAAAATGTCCCATAACTTCAATTTATCTGTATTCCGTCTTTTTTTGTTTCCCTGGGGCAGCGCCGGCCCCAAAGGAGACAACATCTACGAGTGGAGGTCCACCATCTTGGGACCGCCGGGCTCCGTGTATGAAGGAGGCGTCTTCTTCCTGGACATCGCCTTCACGCCCGACTACCCCTTCAAACCCCCCAAGGTTGGTCCGTCCATTTTTCCTTTGGAATTATATTGTTTTCATTGAAGGATTTCAGGGGCTCGCACCTGACACACGCCGTCGCTAGCGGGATATTTTACCGCAGTGCACCCCGTCAACCCTTCTCGCCTTTCCGTCTTTGTGCTGCGCTGTCAAGCCAGACCCCGCCCACATTTCCCCTCTCTAGAGGGGCTCGGGTGTTTCTGCCCACGCCCCTCCCTCCCTCCCTCCCTCCCTCCCTCCTTCTTTCCATGCTGTGATGGTGAGCCAAAGCCCACTTTCTCACACGTCAGCCACTTCTGCAGCTGCTCAAGGCTCCCTCGGTGCGTCCGCTTCTCGAATACGCTCCAACACACGTCACTTTCATTTCCATTGTGCAAGGTGGGAGTCGTCACATGACCAACCACGCGTGCGTGTGCCGTTGTGTTTGTTTCTCAAGTCGAGCTTATGAGCCTCACACTGCATCAAGGAAGGTGGAAGGTTATTTATAACGTTCAATCTTGTGGGAGTTTGGAGAATGCCAAGGCCTATTAGAGAAGTTCCTCTATGTGTGTGGGAAGGGAGGGGAGGGGGGGGCTCGGGTGCAAGGTCAGAAGGACCAGATGTTAGCAGTGGAAGAACTGAGGCAAAACATTGGACTCTGTGTTCGATCCAAACGGATGTCCAGACTCCTTTGGGATATTTTGGAAAGGGAGGGGGGGGGGGCAGCAGAGTTAAGTGACTTCTACCACCTCATTTACACTTAGGTGACAAATGTCCCGTGTCATCCATGGCGTGTGCCTTTCACACGGAAACCCAGAAAAGTGAATCTCAAAACGATGTGTGTGTGCGTTTCCAGGTGACGTTCCGCACTCGGATCTACCACTGCAACATCAACAGTCAGGGCGTGATCTGTCTGGACATCTTGAAGGACAATTGGAGCCCCGCCCTCACCATCTCCAAGGTTCTGCTGTCCATCTGCTCCCTGCTCACAGACTGCAACCCAGGTAAGGCATTGAGACCAAAATGGATTGGGTCATTTCACACCAAATGCTGCTTTTTTTTTTTTCTTCCCCCCGGCCACATGTTGCCACTGATTACACGTCGTTGCATTTTTTTTTTTTCTTTCCTCCTCCTCCAGCCGACCCCCTGGTGGGAAGCATCGCCACACAGTACCTGACCAACAGAACCGAGCATGACAGGATAGCCAAGCAGTGGACCAAGAGATATGCCACATAGACACACACACGCAGACACACATTTGAGCCTCGCTCTTCCTCCTCCCCCCCCTTCCTCTTCTTCCTCCTCACTCTGCCACTCTACCTCTTCCCCCCCCCCCCTATGTTCTGTCAAAGCACACTCACTAAGTGCATCGCTGTACCCAGGCCCTTCTCTTCTTCCTCTTCCTCCACCCCAAACATTTTATGGGTTTAAAAATGTAAAAACACACACACACAAAAAAAATCCTCCTTTTTTTTTTTTTTGTTCCTTGTTGACTTGAAAGGTTCTTTTTTATACAAAGAGTAGTCGATTGGGGGATTTTTATTTTCCAATATCTGATTGTTTTGAAGTTATTGTATTGAAAATTTAAGACAAACATGCACAGCGTTATAAGCAAGGGTGCACACGAGGGAAAATGTTAAGTTCGAAAGTGTTTCCAGTTGCTGCGCGGTTGTGTACCTCGTGTTTTTTTTTTGTGGGAAGGAGCGGTAGCTTTGTGTTGATTGTAAACAACTTTTCAGAATCTCTTGATATGAACTGCAAGTGCAAATATTTTGGGGACTAGTTTGAATAGCACCCTGTACAAGTTCTCCTTCTTTACTATTGTTGACGCTTACACGATTTTAAAGTAAGCACGCAAACCTTACGAAAAAAAAATACGGCTATAGCAATCACGCTGACGACAAAAATGACGTGGTTCAACGATATGAATTAACGAGGTCGCCCGCGGCAGCTAGCTATCTTAACCGACCAGTTTGGGCAAACCTAGCTTCACAATCGCGGCGGTACGAACGGACGTCAAAACTTGAAATGAATTCATATTTCTCCACAGTGATCAATTCTGCGGCCACCGCACGTTTCGCACATGCCAAGTTTTACGTTCATTCAGTGAAGTCAGCGGGGTGGGTGGAAAAATACGGGCACCAATTGAAGCCCAATTGAGGATCAAACCAAAATGATGTGCACCCCTGATTATAGGCATCACACTCATTGCCCTCCAACACACACACACACACACACAAATATGTCATTCTCATTTTTCTATTTGGCATCTGGAAGACAATGTGCGCTTTTTACTTTCTCCTCTTTATTTTGTTGTTTGTTGTATTTGTCTCAACATGCATGGAACAGGAGCCTACATGCTTTTTACCTTTTTCCGCTTTTTCTTTGTACTGTATGTATTTTTTCAAAGGCTTTTTTTGCAGGCAGACCACATGATGGAAAAAAAAGAGTGTGTATGTGCGTTTGTGTGAGAGATTGTGCGTGCGTGTGTGTATGTGTGTGTGAGCGTGTGTGTGGAGGTCTGCCTGTGAAAAGAGGGCAGGACTTGTATATTGGACTGGCTACCCGCGCCGCTGCTGTTGTGCACTTGTATTACTGAAAACACCCAATAAAAAACACACTGTGGTTGGCTTGTGAGAAAATAACAACTGTGCTCTCACTCTCTTTGCTTTTCTTTTTTTTTTTCCTCCATCCCATTTTCTCGTTTCAATATTTCTCTGAGTGCAGAAAAAGCGATCGTGTCATCTTTTGGCAGGTAAGACTTGTTTCTTGTCGTTTCTGTTCAGAAAGAGAATCAAAATGACAATGCTCTCGGCTTTATCGTGTGCAGCGGGTTTGTTTTTGAATCACATGGGGCAAATCAACGAGATGAGTAGACTGTCAAATTCCGGTGCTGAAAGAAACGGCAGGGCCTTTAGTTCTTGAGATGCAAGTCAGTGCCATTGACGGCCACCTGAGGTCATCGAAGAGCATATAACTTCTCATCCGAAAGGAAATTCTCCCGTTAAATTCAACGTGTGTTTGCGTGTGTGTGCAGGTTGAGTCAACAATTCAGTTCAGTTTGCAATGTTGTCATGCTCCATTTAACTAGTCAAACACTACATTGCAACACACAAACAGTAACCAAAGCCACTTTATTTACGTTGCATTAATGTTTTCCTGCTACATATGGTACACTTGCAAATCATTTTCATCAAGTTGAAATTGCATAGTTAAATAAAATGTAGCAACTGTGAACATTCAATAAAAACAGGAGATTGAATGTTTCTCCATGCAACAAATTGCATAGTTAAATAAAATGTAGCAACTGTGAACATTCAATAAAAACAGGAGATTTCTAAATAGAAAAAAAAAAGGAGTTTTCTATTTTGGGAGAGGGAAAATATGCCAGATTGGGGAAAAAAAATTGTCAACCTAACTGCAATTCCATTTCTAGTTATTACTAAATAAGTCAATTAACGAGAAAAATCACAGCAAGTGTTATGACGCCATGACGTCATTGTTTATCCAGCACTTCTTGATCTTGATGTTTAAAAACAAAACACGTTTGTTGTTTCATTGAAAACCAATCGGATGCTGCAACTATTCACCAAAGGAATTCCTCGTGACTCCTGGGGTTTTTTTTCGTGCACGCGCATCTCCGTGTCTGTGCACGCGCGCGTATGTGAAGGCGTCAAGAAGGACGTTGACGTTGCGGTTGCGGCGTTTCCCCATCTCCACCTCACCTCCACCACCAGGCACCGGCGCAGTCCAGCCCACTGCGGCCGAGGAGAGCTACTTCCGTTCCGCAGAGGGCGACGAGGCAGCAGCCAGCGAGCCGGCGGAGGTCCAGACACAAAAGACTGGGTGAGTGCAGATCCGGGTGATCGAGGCGGGCATGGCGAAGCAGCTAACACAACATTTGCCTTGTGGCTTTCAAAGCTTTTCGGACTACTACGACTCCATTGTTATTGACCGATTGTTATGACCGCCGAGCAGTGTTAGAAAAAAAAAAAAGCCGAGACAAAACATAATAGACGGTAGCGGAAAAGCGGCTACGGCTATGTTCTGGCACGCACTCTTTGCCCATAATGCTTTATAATGTCATTTAATTTGCCTTGAAAGGTTTTTGCTTTCAAACGCCATTGCTTGTTCTTTTAAAGACATTCAACGTGTTAAACACGCACGTTCGGTCCCCAGTTTAAAGGTCCGTTGCAGCCACGCCGTTCCAGGAAGTAGTCATGGCCTTCGTTGGGCCTGATGAATAGCCGTTGCCCATCAGTTGTTGTTGTTGTTGTTTTTTTTAGCCCAAATTGTCTTTGCTTCATTCTGACATTTATCATACACATGACACCGTTGGGTTTCAATTGAATAACAACTAGCGGCGTCTAAACACAAGTGAAAATTGCGCGAGATGACATGGAAGCACTGTTAGCTCGCAGGCTAACGGAGATGCTAACGTTGAAAAGTCAACCATCGATTCAACTATCACAAACAGTCGATATCATTTGCAATTTAATAAACAACCCGAGAATAACAAGGCCACTCATTCGATTAGTTCCTGATCGAGCTAGAGGTATGAGTGATGTCATTTCGTTTAAAGAGCCGCATGGTAACACAGCACCCAAAAAAAAAAGACAACATTCACTTTGCTGTTCCATGTAGATCGACTACATTAGGTTGTTTTTTTCTCTTGTTTTTCTATTATATCTCACCATTATGTCGCGTGCATGTTTAAAAACAACAACAGAAATGACAGAAATCAATTGGAAGAAGTTGCCGCTGTCAACAAACACTGAATTTGAAATTCGCTTAAACAATTAGAACCCCCCCCCAAAATCAATTAAGCATTGATCTGTGATCTTTGTTCTGGAAAGATACATAAAAGTCAAATTGCAATTCCCCGATATTATGACCAAAGAAATCCGTGGAGAACTGTTCATCCGATCAAGTGTGACGCTTTCCAATGTGGCGAGCGCTCCCAACGCTACAATAAAAGAAATGGAATTCCCTCAGTAATTATGACCAAGGGAATGTCAACTCAAGAAATCAATTGAGGGCTGTTCATCCAATCATGATGCAGATTTTCTTTTCAATCTGGTGAGCATTCCTAATTCAACAACAACAGCAAATGAAATTTCATTTCCATCCTCTTAAAAGTCAAATCAGTTTCCGAATGAAGCGAGTCAAATATTTTCTTTTCAATTTATGAAGCAATCTGGACCCAAAAAAAAGCAACTCTAACCCAGGAGATTATCATGAAAAAAAAATAATAATGTGTATGCTTTTTGGTTGTGTTGCCAGGGTCCGGGTTCTTCTCCAATCCAAACCGGAATGTCGGATGAGGATTCTCGTGCCAGCACCAGCTCTTCGTCGTCGCCGCCGTCGTCCAGCCAGAGTAGACAGAAGGACACGTCTTGCAAGAAGAAGCGCGAGAGCAAAGCCAGCATGAGCAAGACCTCCAAGCTGCTTTCCACCAGCGCCAAGAGGTCCCACCCCCATCTTTGCAATTATTTCATGTCAATATGTTGATTTTGAAAGTAAGCTAGTCCTAGAAAGATGGCCGCTACCTCATCTTTTGAGCTTTCACGTTTGAGCCGCAAAATATATCTGCTTAGAACCGTGACCCCGAGCACGAGTCCTGTCGGAATTTGATTTTTTTCGTTTTTTAAGGTCTTGCTCTGTCAAATGCTGCTGTCAGGTTGTCCCTCAACAACTTTTTGTTTGTGCAGGATTCAGAAAGAGCTGGCTGACATCACACTGGACCCACCACCAAACTGCAGGTCAGTCACAAGCAGCTCTTTGATCTCTCTAATGTCTCAAGCGTTCCAAAATGATCTTTACATGGTTTTCCACTCCAATAACTTCAAGCGGTCTACATCATGATTAAAAAGTCAAGTATGGCTGCAACATGTCTGCTGCAACATCTGCCTTCTTGGTTGATGTTTTCACTTGAGTGATGTCAGGATGTGGTTTCATGTCACGCTCACTTGTGTGTTGTTGTTTTTTTTTAATGTGTGTGTGTGTACTCGCAGTGCCGGCCCCAAAGGAGACAACATCTATGAGTGGAGGTCCACCATCTTGGGACCACCAGGCTCAGTGTACGAGGGTGGCGTCTTCTTCCTGGACATTGCCTTTACGCCCGACTACCCCTTCAAACCGCCCAAGGTATGTTATCGGAAGTTTATGGGCTTGTTTCAAGAGGTAATATTGGTGAGTGACGTACGTTCACATCGAAACAAGCCAAGAAAACCCGACTGGATTTACGTGTGTGACTGATTAAGAGCCATATTTAAGGGTCCCAATGGGAATCAAAGTCAAAGTTTCTGACATTTTTGTTTGCTGATGTGCTATGATATTTTTCGCTCTTATAAAAGTGGCCACCAGGGGGCGTTCAAGTACCGTGTAAAAGGGCAGCGTGGTGAATGGGCTGCAGCACTGACTATCATACTAATTTATTTCTTTGTGGTTTTAATATTTAAAAAAAACCAACCTTATCTGCATGACTGAGAATCTACACGGACGTAAAGATGACATCAGTGTTTTTGTTGATACCGGTAATGTAAGTTAGAAATGGCTATGGCAATTATGGAATTGGGTTAGCGAGTTTACAAAGTTTTTTTTGTTTTTTTTTCCCCCACCTTGTATTTGTTTTTGCTCATGTATGTTTGTTTCTATAGGTGACGTTCCGCACTCGGATCTACCACTGCAACATCAACAGTCAGGGCGTGATCTGTCTGGACATCTTGAAGGACAATTGGAGCCCCGCCCTCACCATCTCCAAGGTTCTGCTGTCCATCTGCTCCCTGCTCACAGACTGCAACCCAGGTAACACATGTTTAATATTAATATTAGAATGTGACCCAGTTAAAACGAGTCAGTTTAATGACATGCGATTTGGCAAGCAAAGCAAATAAGTCTAATGAAGTCAACTTTCCCTGCAGCCGACCCTCTGGTGGGAAGCATCGCCACCCAGTATACGACTAACAGAGCCGAACATGACCGAACAGCCAAACAGTGGACCAAGCGATACGCCACATAAACCTGCGGGGGGCGACAGTGGGCTGAGGAGAGGAGGAGGAAGTGGAAGGAGTTGTGGGGGGGGGGGGCTCTTGGTGGTCTGTGTTGGGGTGGGGGGGGGTGGTTTTTATCTCAGATTTTTAGTACTTTATTGTCTGGTATATTTTTTGCTTCCTGATTAAGTTATCTGCGCAAATATGGAATTAAAAGAACACAACAGAAAGAAAGTGGAGTGTTTTTTTTTTTTTAAATGCAGCTGAATTATACTTGGGCATTGAATCGTTCACGCATGATTAGTGAGAATCCGAGTAGGTGTAACTTGAAGAGGAAGATAATGCAATTGTCTTCAAAGTTTCTGCTTAGTTTTAATTCACGTCTACACACAACAATACACGCATCTGAGTAGACCCGGAACAATGTTTAACCACAATAAAGTTGCATTCTCTTTTTCCTTCAGCTATTATGTCAGATCAGGAATTGTGTTTATAGTATTTCTTGTTTGACTGGTTGTTTACGGCAGCAAACAAGATAGCCGCCAACATGACAGATTGCAAGTCGATTGTGAAATCAAACAAAGTCCTGTGGCCCATATTTCAGTTTGGGATTTTGGATCTGAGCATATTTGGTTTGCTTTTCTTTGAGTGAGCACAAAAAAAGTCATTTATAAAATCCTCTCATGGCAACAGCTTTGATAACATAATTAAAGGTATTTTGATCAAAATTTTCCTTTGCGAGTATATATAGATCATACTGGTACTCTCAAAACTACCCAAAAAGTAGGTCATGGTTTCCAAAATGGATCTTTGTTAACATACTTGAGTCCGTCGATGGAATTCACATTATAAGCGAGCAAAGTTTGATTAGAGACGTTGTTATGGTTTAGTGGAACATATTTTGCTAGTCTTCAACAGAAAGTAACAAATGTATCTTGAAACGTCCCATTTCTTGCAAAAGTATGAAAATGTGCACGTGGAAGAATTTTCTTTCAAATGCCTGGGGGTTCTTGTATGGTGTCTTTATAGAGCAGATTTGTTTTTCTTTTACCAAACTCAATGAACACATGATTTTTGCATGTGTGTCCAAGTTCATTCTGCGCAGCGCTGGTGTCACGTGCAAAAAGTACATGTTTCTCAGCTGTTGTGCGTACGCAGTGTTCCCTGCGCCTGCGGGAAACGCGCACTGCATGGAAACCTCCATGAGGGGGAAAAAAACGCCTCACTCTTCTTGGCTGCCACTGTTGGGTTTAAATATAGTTTTCTATGAATGTGTGTGTGCACCTGCAGGTTTTTTTTCTTATGTGCAAAACATTCAACAAGGACACATAACAGACGTGGAACATTTGGGTGTATTTTCTTACTGACTCATACGCTTGTTTTAAATTCCAGAGATGAATGTTGAATGTAAACAAATGATTCGTTGTACAGAAATATTTTTTTTTAACCCTCGGTCATTTGTTGCTAGGCAAAATTTTGTATAAAACACAATCCATCAGAATGAATGAAGAATGTTGAGCACAACCTCGTATCCATTGTATGTATAAAAAAGGATTTCGGACAGAAAGATAAGATTGAAACTTTTCCACATGTGCTGCACTATGTTTATAATCAAAATAATTGTTCTTAGCGTTTTGTGTCACTTCATGTTTAGACAAGTATAAATAGGAGGATTAAAAAAAAGAAAAAAGAAAAAAAGAGGTTGGGTGAGGCGACTGCTGCTGTTGACACGAGCGGGTACATATGCGCATGCGTGGACACTCACTCGGCAGTCTCACGCAGCACTTTGTGGCTGCAACGTGACCGCCGCCTCGATTACGTCTGTTACGTCACTCACGTCGACCAAGCTCCGCCCACTCCTGGTGTCCTGAAAGTGTGTCACTGGGTTAAAGTGGCTGCAGCGGGGTCGGTCGGAGAGGCGTGGCCTAGGGGTGAGAGGCAGGAGCTCGGTCACATGGGCAAAGGGGTCAGCCCATGAGAGCCGGACGGCCGAGGTAGAACATTCAGTACTTGCCGCACAACAAGAGAAGAGCAGGGGAGGAGTTCCTGTCTATGTCCCTCCTCTTGCTCTCATTTTATTCCAATCCTTCCTCAAGCTCTCCTCTCCCTACCTCTCATACACAAGCCGTGAGTCACCGGAGCGGACCTGGGGAACCTTCATGACAAGCTGAAACAAACTCGTGTTCCAGTCATTTCTTGCCCCCCCGCTTCGGCCACCATTTTCGCCTCAACTTGTTATTTTTTCCTGTTGATTTTTCGCTCTTTTCCTCGCTGTCGCCATGCCCGAGGACGTTGGACCAGCCAAACCTGGTAAGTGGTCGACAACTTGACTATAAGACGTCATGTTGAAATATACAACTAAATGATTTGCCAGTTGCATTATTAAGTGACACTTTTATCACCTTAAGCGTGTTTTGTTGTTTTACGCGAGAATGATTGCGGCTGTCAGCACAGTGTTTAAATCCGTGGCGTCAATAACACAAAAAAAAATCTTAAATTATTTCAAATACATTCCTGTATGCATTATACGGCAAAAAATAAAAAAGTCTAATTTATCGACCTTATGAGTGTTACAATCAGTGTTCGGACTAACCCAACAACCCAGATCCACTTCATCGCACTATAAAAGCAGTTTCTAAAACCTTGGCGTTAAAAACGGAGGTAGATTTGTTGACTGTGTTCTCCAGCAAGGGGTTGTGCGCTATTAAGTTACCTACAGCTCCATTTTGGTGTTTAAATATGGGTTAGGAGACCTCCGTTCATTCACTCACAGTTGACACAACAATCCACCTCCCTCGACCTATAAATGGCTATTTAAAGACGTGACGTTTAAACGAGAGCTCTAAAATACTTCATATGTGTTCCGTCATGGGCTATGTGGTCCTAAAAGTCGAGTGTATCCGCGTTTTGTTGTCTAAATGTGGGTTAGGGCTCTGTTGCTTCATTCACTTTTCCACTTTGACACAACAACCGTGTTCCACTTCCTCGGCCGGGCTCACATGGACACAGCAGCCTAGCCATGTGCCTCTGTGTACACGCTTTTCTCCAACCCATCTCTGATTGGTTGCTGATTGCTGGATGGGCGTGACGTAGTATCCACTTGTCTCAGCCATCCAGCGCTCTCATTGGTTGTCGGCAAGCCGGTGACGCGGTACATTGCATAATCCAACAGTGGACGGCAGTGTGAGGTACACGTGAGTCCGGATGACCCACATTCTCGACTGCTTGGCGGCCACTCGCTGCCGGGCCCGCGACACGTGTGCGTGGGGCTAGAAACACAGCAGTCACGGTGCACGTTAGGTAATCACTTACGTGGACGACAAAAGAATGGAAGAAGAGAAAAAAAAAACGTTCATTAGCACATGATATGAATCTCATAAAATTCTCCATGCGTCTGCCGTTTAACAGCGTACCGTGCATTCCATGCATATTCTGAAAAAGTTTCCCTTTCATAATTTTTCATTCATTCCTTTTTGGGTGTTATTGTTGCCAAACTAGTTGCGGGTATAGATGTGGGCATGTGGCAAATTGTCTTGCAGTGACCTGGTCTGAATATACAGTCCATGCAATGTATTCATTCACATGTATACATGCACATGGCCTCTTATGTAACACTTGTTATCCAACCGGCAGACTGGAGGTGAGAAAACAGGTCACACATGCGCACACACTCGCACACTGCAAGACTCAACCTCCGTCATCAAAACCTTTACATTTTAAAGGCACGGGCAAGAACAGAAACATAAAGTCACTTTTTAAGAATGCTTGAAAAAGTCAGAAAATGGGAACGCAAAAAAAAATCATTTAATCATCCTATTTCCAAATTCAGAACTAAACTAAAAGTGGTCATTCTGTCATAATATAAAGTTTTAAAAATATGTCACAATACATTAGCAAAGCCAAAAATGCCATAATTCATTACCAAATTGCAAATAACCAACACCCACCAACCATATGTTGCAATGTTGTCATATGTTTGCCACCCTTGGGTAACACCTTTCCATGTTCTCTCCTCAGGCGGAGTCATCGCCTACATCTCGTCGGGCGCCGCTTCCAGCCCCGAGTCCTGCATGAGCACCAGTCCTGGCAGCGTGGGCAGCGGCTTCCTGTCCACATCGCCCACGCCACCTCGCTCCTCACTCCCCAGCAGGGCGGTGGGCATGGTGGTGGATATAGCGCCACCTACCAAGAGCGGAACCAGAGGAGGAAATAGCGTGGAGAAGGCGGGACGCTCGTCTACCTCGACCAAGAGCAGCATTACCAGTACGTAAAGTCGTGTGGAATGGAATCATTCATAATGTCACGTGGCTTTAGAGTAACGTCTTGCTTTTTTTTCTAGAAATCAACGGCATGGTGCTGCTGTGTAAAGTTTGCGGCGACGTCGCCTCGGGCTTCCATTACGGCGTCCACGCGTGCGAAGGCTGCAAGGTGAGATCAGCAAATGAATAAATAAAAATCAGGTTGAAATTTATTTTCATTCCAAAAAAATGATGCCACGACAAATGTTGATGCAAAAAGTGAGTTTTTATGGTGGTGTGTTTGTGCAGGGCTTCTTCCGCAGGAGCATCCAGCAGAACATTCAGTACAAGAAGTGTCTCAAGATGGAGAACTGCACCATCATGAGGATCAACAGGAACCGATGCCAGCAGTGTCGCTTCAAGAAGTGCTTGGCCGTTGGCATGTCCAGAGATGGTCAGTAGACGCAGCTCTACTCCCTTTCACACACCCACACACACACACACACACACTCAGTAGGAATACTGTAGTGATGTGGCTTAGCCACTAGATGGCGCCAAAGACAAATTTGCTAAGATGTTACCCAGGTAAAACCATGAACCAAAATGAGTTTGTGACATTGTGGAATGTCGTTTTTGCCGGCGTGTCATGATGACATCATCACTGTGCATCCTCAGCTGTGCGATTCGGCCGCATCCCCAAGCGCGAGAAGCAGCGAATGCTTCTGGAGATGCAGAACGCCATGAACAACATGATGAGCAACAACAGCCAGTTGCACAGTATGCTGCACGGCCACCAAAGCTCGTCGCTGCCCAACGACGCCAGCCCCTCGCCGTCATCCTCGTCATCCTCGTCCTCCTCTTCCTCGTCGTCGTCATCGTTGTCTTCCTCCTCCTCGGAGTCGCCGTCCTGCTCCAACCCCTCGTCTCCGCAGTGCCCCCTGCAGGACGCCGAGTCGGTGGTCTCCATGGACACCAACTCCAGCTCGTCCTCATCCTGCGGCTCAGACAGCGGCGAGGACGACGTCGTCGCCGTCGTCAGGCAGACGGAGATGACGACGTCGCAGTCAGCGACGGAAAACAATGCCGAGGTCCGCGTGGACACGGCGCAGCAGAGCTGGAACTGCTGGAACAACAATGCCGACGACAATGATGCGGCCATGCCGGGATACCGGGACGTTCCGCACATGTATGGGCACTTTAATCAACATGTGCTGCATCAGCAACAGCTCAGTGGCGCCCCCGTCTGTCCCATGGACATAAAGCAGCAGCAGCCGCAGCAGCCACAACAGCAGCGGGCCTATTCCAATGGCCGAGCTCACTTGGTGAGTCCACCATCTTGAGAAGAGTCTTTTCATTCTTTCAGCAGTAGGTCCATTCAATATTGTTTTGTTATTATGATGTGCATTATTCATTAAAATGATCTACGCACATTTGCACAAAACAGGTGATTTTATTTCCATGTCCACATCTTCGTGGTCATAATATTCACCTCATTCATGGGATCTTGTGTATTTTCCACCTCCACAAAATCAGTACTTCTCCCACATTTTCCATAAAAAACTAACACCCTCATTCAGCACATTTATGCCCAAATTTCCATATTAAAAATTGGACTCCATCCACATTCCTCTACTCATTCTACCCATTCCACCTTCAAGTCTCTCATTGTCTATTTATTTTCCACAAATTGCATGGCGTGGTTGTTAAATGTCAATGTTCCTCCATGTTAGGTGTGTCCCATGAACACGTCCCCGTACGTTGACCCCAGCAAGCCCAGCCAGGAGATTTGGGAGGAATTCTCCATGAGCTTCACACCGGCCGTACGTGAGGTGGTGGAGTTCGCCAAGAGGATCCCGGGTTTCAAGGATCTCCCCGAGCACGACCAAGTGGGGCTGCTCAAGGCCGGGACCTTCGAGGTACGCCCGCTCCGCGACGGCCGTCATGAAAAACGTCCGCTCGGCACTCCTTGCGTCACTCTTTGCGTTTGCCACCTCAGGTGTTGATGGTGCGCTTCGCGTCGCTCTTCAACATGGCCGAGCGCACGGTGACCTTCCTGAGCGGCAAACACTACAGCCTGGACACACTGCGAGCGCTGGGCGCCGGAGAACTGCTGGCGTCCATGTGCGACTTCAGCGAGAAGCTCACCGCGCTCAGGCTGGACCGCGATGAGATGAGCCTCTTCACCGCCGTGGTCCTCGTCTCTGCCGGTAAATATTTAAATTGTGTTTCCTTAAAAAGTGATGTTGGCCATCAAGGTGATTAAATGTTTGTTTTTTTTCTTCCCTTCTGCGCAGACCGGTCGGGTCTGCAGGACCTGACTGCCGTAGAGGCCCTGCAGGACAAGCTGATCCGGGCCCTGCGCCAGCTCCTGATGCAGAACCACGGCGAGGAGGCGGCCACCACCTTCACCAAACTGCTGCTCAAGCTGCCCGAGCTGCGATCCCTCAACAACATGCACTCGGAGGAGCTGCTCTCCTTCAAGGTGCACCCTTGACGGGCGACCAAAACCTAATGGACTCCAAAAAAGAATCCGTACTGTATTTGTTTCGAGGATTGTTGCAAAGCGACACGGAGGCACTTGAAAACTTGAACGGCTTTTATGCAAACGATGGTCATTTTGTGTTCTGTTTGTTTCTTTTTTGCAAGATGTTTTGATGCATGTTGATAGCGACAAAAAGCTAATGTGACCAATGTGCTGCTAATGCTAATGCATGGCTGAACGTGCTTGTGGCCACTTTCCTCCTCTCCGCCGACCGTGTGCGTGTTAAATACTAGTGTTCTTGTTGTTCTTGTACTTTTTTTTTGTACCCCCCTCAACCCCACTTCTTCAGCGGATCATCGCCTGAACATTTCCAGAACATTCACACAAGTTGGCCTGAGTCTACCTGTGTAAAGTGGCGCCAGCTCCAGGCCCAAGCATCACATTTTTAATTTTGTTTGGAACTTTCCACTTTTCTTTGTATGATTTTCTTGTTTTTCAATCAAATGTGCTTTCTGCACGGCACTGAATATGAAAAAAAAAAAAAAAAAAAAGTGTCGTCCATCTTTTGTTTCTTGGCAACACTGTCAATTGTAAATATCTATACATAAATATATATATATATATGAATATATCTTGAACATAGACAAATATGTATAGTATAAATGAATAAATATGGGAGAAGAAAATGAGCAGCCTGTTTTTATTTATAGCACATGTGAGGACCCTGCAGATTTGAATTCTCAGAAATATAAATATACATGGCATTTAATAACAATGCATTGACTATTGTACTTAATTTTTTACAACAGAGGGAAAACAAACTAAAAGTCAAGATGCCCTTTCGGAGGAATGTTGGGGATGCGGCTTTATTCTTTAAGAGGGTTGGAATGTTCTGGAAAGGAAGAGGAGATGGAATGTTTCACACACTTGCCCTCTGGATGACCGCGCACACAAAAGGGTTAATACATATAAATAACCTTAAACTGGGAGTATAACCAGAACCAGTGAACATCATATGTAAGAGAGACGCAGACTTTTTTATTGTTGGCGTTTTTTTGCATTTTCATTCTGCCTCTCTTTTTAAGTAAACACATTTCCTCCCCTATATTTTAAAGATGAGCCAGTGAAATTATGCTGAGGCAGATTGAATTAAGGGCCATCACGAGCACAAATATTTCTCTGTTAAAGTCAAAGCGTGAGGAAGAGGAGACGTCGCAGATGAAAATAAACGAGGCCTGTTATTGATTTTGGAAAAAGGCCGAATGTTTTTCCTCTGCTGGCCTTTTTATTTTGTTTTTCGTAACAATGATGGATTGTGGAATCCACGCTACATGTGAAAAGATGCTTGCATTATCCCAAGGTGAGAAATAGTCACGTGCTCATCATTTTTAAAAAAGGTTGATCTTACAGGATGTTTTTTTTTAAATCAAAATTTCCAAAAGTGTAATATTACAGGAATATATACATTTCTTTTTTTGGACACGTTTCCTTTTTTTATAATCAAGTAAAAAAAAAAAGTTAACCGTTTATGAAACAAAAAAATCATTTTTGTGTTCTGCTTGTTTTGAGCACGCCCTGTTTTGTAATATAATGTGCTTTTATTCAAAAGGTATAAACAAAGAAAGAAAATGTATTCAAAAGCTCTGGCGAAAGTGCTGTGACGTCACCGTGGGTCATTTGAAGGTCAGCGCACAGAGGAGGTTCATGCAGAGTTCAGGTCGAGTGCGAACTGACTCCTTTTTTTTCATTTTCTTGTAGTCCTCAAGTGGACCCGTCCAACTTTTTTGGTTCGGTCCAAAACAAACTGCTGCTTGAGGACTGCGGCACGCTGACACCGAGAAGGAAAATATCTGCAACAAAAAGATGTTCGACTACATGGACCTGCAGGTCTTCGACACCGCGAAGCCTGCAAGCCCATGCATAGTGACGGCTGGCAACCCGAACGATATCCGACGGCGACGCCTGGAGCGCCCCTCGGAGCACCGCCCGGTGCAGCGGCTCACTGCGGGGGACCTCCCGGAGCTCTTCCCCGGATACTGGCAATGTAAGTACACCGCGTAATGGATGTGTGAAACGGTACACAACCGCACTGAACGGCGTTCTTTCATGCCAAAGCAGAAAGAAGATATGACGTCATCATCAAAAGTCATGAAGTATGCGCAATGTGACACAAATTCTGTCTGTCGCTTTAAATGAACCCCTAACTAATAAACACCTTAGCTTGAAGGCCTGACTTTTAACTCGAAACCCTAATTTCAAACTTTCATTTGAAACACAACCAGGTGAGATTCCCTCAATTAAAACCCGGACTTGAAACCCTAATTGAGGCCTGATTTCTTCATTTGAAACCCAAACTACCTTGGCATGAAACCTTCATTTTAAAGTCCTATTCTTTGCTTCAAAGCCTAACCTGAAACTTTTTCCCTTCCCTATTACAGCCACGATAAGCCCCAGCAGTTCGTCCATGTGCGCCGCCTTCTCTCCGCCACCTCGCACCTCCAAACCTTGCTTCATCTGCCAGGACAAGTCTTCGGGCTACCACTACGGAGTCAGCGCCTGCGAGGGTTGCAAGGTAACACGCCTTAAAGTCAAGAGCAGGACTGTTGAATTTCGCAACGGCTAGCTCTTTTCTGTCTAATATTTCCCTTCCCTCGGTCAGGGTTTCTTTCGCCGTAGCGTCCAGAAGAAAATGTCCTACACGTGTCAGCGAGACAGGAAGTGTGTCATCACCAAGGTGACCAGGAACACGTGTCAGTACTGCAGGCTGCACAAGTGCTTGGCGGTCGGCATGTCCCGACAATGTAAGTGCAAAACGCTCAAATGCCTAGCATTAGCATTAGCTACGCAATAGAAAAACACTGGCTTCAAAGCCAATTTTCGCCCGCCGTGTCATAAGTTCTATCAGCATCGAACATACGTGTGGCTCGCGTATGTTTTCGTGTTGTGTGCGAGTGCACGCCCCCCCGCACGTGTTTTTTGTCATGCCAAACGAACGCCCTCCTGTTAGATGGCACTGATTTCAGATTTTTTTTACTGGAGCACCTGTCACCAAATATGTCAGTGCATGTGCCTGCAAAATATGTGTTAGTGACCCACATAGCCCCGTTGCCGCACATGTGTGTGTGAATGTGAGAGGGAATTTTGGAGCAGTCAGGCTTCGCCATTGGCTAAGCTGTGGCCACATGTCACGGAGGCAGGCTGTGGGATATTACATAAGAGTGGCGTCACATGGCACGGTGTAAGACGGAATAAGGACGTAACATGAGCTCCTCACATTGAACTCTTTACACACCAGCAAGAGAAGAAGTAGAGCAGCATGGCCTGTTGCGTAATAGCATCCACTCACATGTGCTTCCAGTCAGTGGGACAACGTGGAGAAAATTGGGTTTGCGTTACATGTTGGACTTTAAAACTTCCAGTTATGATGACTATATTTTGTGTTTCAAACATGTTTGAGTTAAAAAATGGGCCTTGAGTGAAAAATACTTTTCAAGGGGGTTATAAAAACATTCAAGGTGTTGATTGTACTAAATTTAACATACAAAGTGTCGATTTGCATGAAAAGGTCAAAATTTCATTTAAAATTTAATTTGCATGAAAATGAAATAAAAAATGTCACGTGTTCAGCGGTGAGGAACGACAGAACGAGTCAGAAAAATGCCAAGAAGCAGGACGAAGTTCCAAAGATGGCCATCGGCGACGCGTACGAGATGACAGCCGAGCTGGATGCTATCGTAGAGAAGATCTGCAGGGCGCACAAAGACACCTTCCCGCCATTACGCCAACTCGGACAATACACCACAGTGAGTGTTGGCGGAATCAAAATGTGTTGGAGTTTTGTTTGGACAAAAATAGTGCTTTGCTACCATCAATATCCCCCTTATAGAAGTCCAGCTCTGAGCAGAGGGTCCAGTTGGACTTGGGTCTGTGGGACAAGTTCAGCGATCTGGCCACAAGGTGCATCATCAAAGTGGTGGAGTTTGCCAAGAGAGTGCCCGGATTCACCGGCCTCAACATGGCCGACCAGATCACCCTGCTCAGGTCCGCCTGCCTGGATATGCTGGTGAGAAATCACACTTTTATCGGATGACGTTCGGAAAAATCGATCTGAATCTCTTTCCGTATTTTATTACTATCGATTTCAGAACCAGAATTTTTTGGGATACAAGTAAATCATGATTATCTACCGGCTTTTTAGATTCTGAGGATTTGTGCTCGCTACACCCCGGAAAAAGACACCATGACCTTCTCGGATGGCCTGACGCTGACCCGAACTCAGATCCACAACGCCGGCTTTGGTCCGCTCACAGATCCGGTTTTTAACTTCGCCGGACAGATGGTGCCTTTACAAATGGACGACACTGAAAGCGGACTCCTCAGCGCCATCTGTCTTGTCTCCGGGGGTAATGTATGCTTTTGTCAATACGTGTCTCCCAGGTGCAAATCAAACCTTTACTCATATTTTCGGGGGCCGAAGCAGATCGGCAGGACCTGAAGGAGCCGTCCAAGGTGGAAGTCCTGCAGGAGCCTCTGCTGGAGGCTCTTAAGATCTACTCGCGCAAACGTCGGCCCAGCGCCCAACTGCTCTTCCCCAGGGCCCTCATGAAGATCACAGACTTGCGCAGTATCAGCGCTAAAGGTGCCACAAAATCATCACACACGCTTTAAAACTGGGCTTCACAAATTTTTGCCTACGGAACAATTACGGCGCACTAGCAGCATTTTTTTTTTTTTTTTTTTTGAGCCCAGTTTGACAAGCACAGCTATAAAGAAAGTCCCATGTGTGTTTTTTAAGGAGCTGAACGTGTGGTCACTTTAAAAATGGAAATCCCAGGCTGCATGCCGCCCCTGATCCAGGAGATGCTGGACGAGGTCCCGGAAAACAAAGAAAACAATTCTTGGACAATTGAGGGACGTGGTCGTCAACTTGACCATCTCAGGGAACAACAGCAACAAAGCTAACCTCTTGTAAGATCTTATGGACTTTATTTAAGCTTCAAGCTAACACTTTTCCAGGTCTGAAAAGGTCCAATGGTAGAGAGCAATGCAAACTGGATTCCGCTTCCAATCCATTGGGTACTCAAATTCAGGATTAAAAAAAAAAAAAGGGTTTACATTTTACTGTTTACATTTTTATTTGACATTTTTTCAAGTTACAAGAATTGGGTGTTTACGTTCCCTTCAAATATTGTTCACGTGTTTGTATGCCGCGTAGTTGGAAAAACTAAATCGAGACTGTGTGTAATTGGATTTTTCCAACAAGGGAAAAAAAATTCCGAGTCGAGTTCATAATTGACTTGCCACGTGGGGCCGTGAGCACGCATGTGAGGGGAAACACGTGTAAACCGCAAACAGTAAAACCGATATATTATTATTATTATTATTATAGTACCAATCGCCGTCACGTGACTTAACACTCAGCCATTCGGGGGACTCTTAAAGTCCAGGTTCTCAAACTTTTGGGCTCCAGATTTTTCCGCCCCAGTCCTGTCCAGTTGTTTAATTCACTTGAAAGAGCGTTGCCATGGCAACTTCTTAAAAACTGCCCAAGCTTCATCTCATAGCAGTTTGATTAACAATGTTGTGTCATTAATATATTAAACACTCACTTACTCTTGTTGATAATATTCATTTGAAGCTGAATAGATTATTGAGTGCAACGTACTCCCCTCTACAGGTGTATAAAGGTACTACATGACAAAATATACACTAGAATCCTTAGGGTTGTCACATATTTTAATCATGAAAGCTTAGAAGGCATCACAGATATCTCACAAAAAGATATTTTGTGGAGGTTTTATTTTTCCGTGTAGTTTAAAGTGCAAAATTGCAGAAGAGGAAATTTTGCTTCCTTACCTGAATACATGTCACATGATATTGGTGCAAATGAGAACAAGCCTGAGGATTTTCTTTAATGAGTTCAAATAGAGGATTTGCATTTGTGAATCAAGATGATGAATGCGGCCGGCGCTCGCTTTTTTTCTTTGCCTCCCTGAAATCAACACAAAACACCACTTCATCTTAAATTCACGGAAGAATGAAGCGTGTACTGAGAAGTATTTCTAATGCTTTGTCTCCCTCTTGTGGCTAAACAAGGTACTGCTCACTAAACACTTGACAGTATCGTTCCTTAAGTTTTTACTTTTATCTTTTCACAGTGACGGCTACAAATGAATCATAGTTTGCAATGAACCAAGAAATTTCATATCACAACGCAACAACACAACTCAAGTGTACCTAATGTTATGGCCTGGCTTTCAATTGGTGTGTGTGCTTGTGTTGACGTCAGAGGCAGACTGAACAGACCTGACTGTGTGAGTTCATTTCCTCTATAAATGTGTTTTGCTTCACTTCTATTTAGGTATGCGGTTTTACACGCACACACACACACACACACACACACACACACACACACACACACACACACACACACACACACACACACACGCCCAAAGTGCTGTTTGTTCAACCTACTCAGTTGTGCCCACACAGGAAGCAGCTTGTCGCCATGGTGACGTGCACCTGCCATCTTGGTAGTAGCCACTTTCGTCCAGCAGCTCCTCTACCACGGCCTGAGGACAACCAGGGTGGAATTTCAGTCAAATCTCATCAGAGGTGGGAGGTACAAATATGTTACTTTTAAATTTCTTAAAACTAAAAGTCTGAGCCTTAAATATATTGATCAAAAAATCCATGTGTACCTGCATCTGCTCATATGTGACTCCTTCCCTCAGACAGTCACCTGTGGATGGGAGAAGCACAATCATTGGAATCTTTTTTTTTTTTTTTCCGAGTCGTACCCGAGTCTTCATCAATGTTTCCAGTGAAGGGAAGCACCACAGGCCGCCAGTCTGGACTGCTGGAACCAGACTCCATCAGATCACATGACGCCTGGACCAGCTGCAGTGAAGAAATCATTTTGTAGGTCTTCAAGGAGGCAAGAAACCATAATTGTAGTCCCACCTTGCTGATCTCCGTCTTCAGGTTATGCGGGTTACTTCCAAACTGGAACAGTGACTTTTTGAACTGTTCCACGAGCCGCCTCTTGACGTTGTGACGAGGAGCTGGAGGAAGCTGGAAAAAGGAACTTCAATTTAATTTGGATACAATAATAGAATATACAATGGTGACATGGAGTGTGTACCTGCGTGATGTAGAGCACTTTGTGCAGCTGCACCAGCAACCTGTGAATCGGGTCCTCGATCTGCCGAAGGTTCCTCTGGGAGACGCAGAGTCCTGACACGGCAGCAAGACCCGAGACAAGTTGACGTCCCCAAAGTCAACATTACAGCAAATAATCCAAAAGGTACCTGATCTCGATTTCACCCTCGCTGTCACGAAATTCTCTCTGAAAGGATACAAAGAATTTTTTTTTTTAAAGTACTTCCGAAAGCAACTTATGAGAAATAAGGATGGATTTACACTGCATGATTCAAGTGATACTATTCAGATTTGTTTTCCGATCCCAATTGGAATAGTCGCAAAAATTCGTCAAGGGGATTCAAACCATTGAGTGCCAATGACGAATATATTCGTCACTCATGCATATGGAAATGTGAATGGAGTCACTTCAACCACGCAGTGTAAACAGGCAAAAAGGTTGACTTGCCCACATGGAGGTCGATGAGGTGTAACACAGGAAGCAGATTTTGACCCTTAAAGGTTTAAAAAATAATCAGCTGTGTTCAAGTTTATCAAAGAAACCATAAAGGCAGGCAACTGACTGTAGTATGGTCCATCTTTGGTCTCTGCTTCTTCCTGATTTGAGGCAGCATCTGAAAAAAAATACGAACATGTCGTCATTGTGTCACAGAGTCGAAACGAATAGAATTGTTACCCAAACTTAGATTTTCTTCAATGTTGCTTGGAGGAAAGTGCTCAAGTTCAGATGCTGTGAAGGCTTGTTTCTGGAAGAACAGTGGGGGAAAAAAAATGGCTGAGATGTTTACAGTCGCTGTGTGTATTTCATTTGACTCCAAAGAAGCCAGACTACCTGAGCCAGGACTGAGCAGCAGCAGTTTTTCCCACTGCGGCGCCCTTCCAGGAAATACCTCTGCGCCCGTTTCCTGTCACGTTCAGCTCGTTTCTCCAGCGCAAAGTGAGAAGCGTACAGAGCGTCCATCTGCTTCATCATCAGGTCGGCCATCCGGGAGCTCACCGTCACGATGTCAGGACGACGTTCCGGGTCTGGACTCAAGCACCTGGGGAGTTCAAAAACAGGATAGGAAACTAATCTGGATTTGACATTGAAAGTGGATTGGATACATCACACAGAGTCAAGGTATTTCTCTTGGCATGTTTTTACACTTAGCTTCCATGCTATACATTTCACATAGTATGTTAGCATTAAGCTAGTCGACTTTTGTTCGATGAAATATAACATTGGCACCATATGATCATGTCCTCCAGCCTTTCCGAGTAAATTCCGTCTTCCAGTGGCTCATAGACGGCCTCGACAATCTACCAAAATAAAAACAACATACAATATTGTGGAATCTCCCACACTTTATGCTTTTTTTGTCCACCTTGCTGGCTAGCGATAGCATGTTGTTGCTATAAAATGGCGGCTCCAAGGCGGCCATTTGATAGAGAATGCAGCCAAGGGCCCAAATGTCCGCCTTATCCCCGTATGGCTCGTTCTTCACCACCTCTGGACTGACACACACGCATTTGGATTTGTCATCAGTTACTCATTGAAAATCAATACTACACTTTCTATTTCCTAAAAATGTCACTTGTCTGTTCTCACCAAGAATACAAGATGGTGCCCACCACCGAGGTCATCTTACTGCTCTCCTGCTTCTGTTTGGCCAGGCCAAAGTCAGCTGCGGGCGAGAAGAAGCGTCAACGCCGTGTTACACAACCAGATGGAACAAGTATGACGTTGCTGGTAATGAAAGTTACTGATGGTGACTTTGTCCTTGTCGCCCAGCATGATGTTGTTGGGTGTCAGGTCGCGGTGGACGATGTGTTTGTCCTTGTGGAGGTAGCGCAGGGCCAAGCACATCTATGATGGACATGCTAATCATCTACAATGTCAAAAATGATCTCTTCAGAAAGCTCATGACCTGGATGAAGATGTTCCAGATTTGTTCCTCGGTGAAGCTCTGCTGCTTCTCCTTCAGGGAATTGCAACGTTCCAGGAGAGGAACTCCCTCGATCAGCTCCATCACGATGTAAAGCTTGTCGTCTATGAGCGAGCAAGTCAAACCATCTGCCATCCTCATCAACTTAGAAGAGAGCCTCACCTTGCAGGAAGGTCTTGTAGTACTTAACGATATTCGGATGGGCCATCTGCACGAAAATAGGGACACATGAAGTAAGTCACGTAGTAAATAACACCAAAAAAAGCTCGAACCTGTTCTTTAATGATGGCCAACTCGGCGATGATCTTCTCCACGTTACAGTCACGTGACTTCTTATCTTTGCCGAACGCCGGGTTGTGGAGGTTGACCTCTTTCAAGGCCACCAGATTGCCAGTGTTCTGCTTGCGGACCTAAAACCTCACACAATGTCACGAAAACCAGATGGACTTCCAAGTTCAACGCCTCCATACCTTAAATACACTTCCAAAAGCGCCAGTGCCGAGATGGTCCAGTACAGCGTAGCCATTGATCAGCTTGAGGGCGGGCCGGTTCTGGTCCACAGCCTTGATGCTCTCTCGCAGGCTCTTTAGCTCCTCCTCCTTTAAAAAATAAATAAATAAATCAGTAAGCCTAGAGAATGAGTTAACAAATTAGATGGATTAGTGTTAATTTTCTCACAGAATAGTCCAACACTTTCATTTGAAGACCCTTGTAGGCTTCCAGGTCCCGCACATAATGGCCAACGTCAATAAAGGATTCGTAAAGGTCAGTGAGAAACAGCCTGGAAGAAAAAACCAAAAAAAATCAACTTAACATCCATCAAAGTTGACTTTGGTGATGATGTCATGGGTACCTCTTGAAATGATGTCTGTTCTTTTCCACGCTGAAGAGAAAGCGCAACGCTCGGAATGCGTAACACTGCCAAGCGAGCAATGGGCTCGTGTTACGCCAACAATGTGTGTCATCATATATCACAAACACAAAGAGTCATACTTGTAAAGAGGAGGGCTGGGCTTCAGAGTTTTGCGGTAAAGTCAGTTTGGCGAGGATATAGATTCCGTTTTCCTGGAGGGGAAACTCAACTGGATTCAATTGTTATGTTTTCCACTCACTTCTCGTTCTGAATCGACCTGCACGATGTGATGAGCGCTCGGGTCCTCCAGGCTGAGCTCGGTCAGAGCTGTGCAGCAGGCTGCAAGAAAAAAAAAAAAAAAAATCACATCTTGGCTGGATCTAAAAATATTTCATTTTTTTTTTACAAATGGGCAGAATGGAAGAATGAAGCTTGTGATTCTCCTTTCGGGAAATGACTTGTTTACATTCTCAGCTTGTGATAAAAACATCTCTGGGGAGCCTGGATGTTTTTTTTGTTTTTTTTTCAGGCAACAAATCATTCGCTTAAACCGCTGCAGCTTGACCTTTGACCTGGAAAAAAATGTTCCCTAGTCTGTGCTTGTGTTGTCGGCCAACCTGACTGCAGGGCCACAACGTTGTCGGCAACCTGGCGCTGTCCGAGCTCCTCTGTCGTATGTTCTCCGCCGCCGCTGTTAAAATCGTTATTATTATTTTTTTTGTATCCCAGGAAGGCACAAAAAAAAAAACAAAGCTCACCTGTGGAGCAACCTTAAAAGTGTGTTCATGCCTCCCCAACTGCGCACCTCCGCCCTGGCCTGGGCGTCCTGGCAGAGCTGCACCAGAACCCAGGCCACACTCCACTGCAATTTGAGATGGGGTCCGTGCAACAGACTGAGCAGCACCGGCACAGCCTCGGCATCCCTCAGCTGGTCTCTGATACGTGGCACCGGAGAGAGGAGCCTCAGCAGCTCAGCGGCCATCCTGAAACAACGCCGCGTGAAACCTCCGCTGAAGAGATCCAGTTGAATTTAACTAACCGTTTAGATGACAGGTCGTAGTCCTGGAGGACGACCACGAGGTTCTCCACAATGGGAAGCTCGCCCATATCAGCTCTGCACTGCGAACTGGAGGAAAATAGTGACCAAGGGAGGTCAAGGCCCCCCCCGGCCACCCTGTTGCGCCGCCACTGAAGTCAACCCATAGAATCTTAAATCGAATCGGATGATGGAGACCAATTTTACCTTTCAGCCAAGGTAGTTAGAAGTGTGAGATTTCCGAGTAGCACGCTGTGGTCTGTGGTAGACAGCAGCTTCACCAGCGTCTACAAAAAAAAAAAAAACAGGTTGAAGAGCCTTAAAACTTTCCTTCTGTTTCAAAGCAAGATGTTGATTGACATCTTACCGTGTGAATGCCGCTCTCAACGACCCAGACTCTTTCGTTGTCCACGGCAGACAACTTCTGGAAAATGTCTGCATAGCAATCAGCAAAGCTCAAAATATATTTTTGAATTATTATGATTTTGAATGAAGGCGGAAGCGTACTCACAGGTCATGGTGACCAGCAACTGCTCAGCCAGCGCCGGTTGGCCACTAGCCAAGTACATATCAGCAACGCATTTCATATACTGACAAGAAGATAACGTCAAATTGTCAAAATTTGAACTATTTTTTTTGTGTTTCATCATCCCTATCTTTTTTTTTTTTTTTTACCCTGGCAAGTGATTGGGCGCCTCGGAGAAGATGAAACATTTTCTGAAAAGAAGATGACATTTATAAGAATAGATGTTTTATGTTGAAGTTACTCTTGCAATGTTTTCACCTGATGCTGAGGATCCCTGATGAGCAATCGAAGACACAGCAGAACTCTGAGAGCCCAATCGGGCGGCGCCATTTCCATCCAATCACTGCACAGGAAGGAGAAGACCAAACTTTGTCAACTTTGTCAAGTCTTAGAAGCAACAGCAAATGTATTTTACCTGCAGAGGCGGTTGTTGACAAGCAAGGTGAAGATGCCTGCAAAAAGCTTCTGTGATGGGTGACTGCTAAAACATCTCAGCTCGCTATATGTTATGCTGGAAAAGGAACGTTAGCTCTTTAATTTATCCTCCTATTCTATTACATTGCGGGTCACGATAATATTTTTGGTCACTCGAACCTGAATTTCTCCAGCTCGGCGGCTTCCCCATTGTTGTCTTTGGGTGGGTGCGGGTTGTGGAGTCGGCTACCGACTGTTTTGGTTTGACCCGACACCTGCAACACACACGGAGCAGCACACCTGAGGAAACATGAGCCTCTTTGTATCGAAATCAAAACAGCCTGCTTTGTTTTTCTTCACCTCTTGTTTGTGGTTGCTCTTGGCAAGCAGGGCCTGAAGCCTCCTCAGATTACATGGTGTCCTGCAAAAATGTTTTTTTGTCAGTCACTGCTTAACGTTCCTCCATTATTGAATCCACAGAAGACAAGAGAGTCAACAAAAAAAGATGTTTGGCACACAACTTCTTTTTTTTGAAGCACAACCCACATACTCAGCTCTTCCGTTCTTTCCACAAATGCACATTCCTTACAAATGTGGCACATATTAAAAGGGGACGAAATTCGACACGAAATATTTTCTTATTTTTGTGCGATTGTCGAGGATTGGCTACACACTTTCCAGCATGCTTTGCAGCATTCTTTGTAAAATGTGGAACAAGCTAAACACAGCACCAACAAAAAAAAAGAAGCATCACTACCAACATCATCACCATATCCTGTGAGAACATTTTTTTTCTAATATAACATGACGTCATGTATATTTGATGTTAATGATGTCACAAACATATTAGATCACAGCCAAGGGGCGTATCGCTTACTGGTTGTGGATTCCTGTGGATGGCAAGGCTTTTTTGTCCCCTCTGCTGTCTTTTTTTACTCGCTTGGACATTTTATCATTTGTTTGAGTCATCTGTGGAGGTAAACACAATTCTTTTATTTTAATGAGCAACAAGTCAACTGTCTACTAGGAGAAAATTAAGCTTTTTAACCTAAAAGTCACATCTTACCCTTCCTCCATTGTTATAAATGGTGATTAGGTTAAGATTTTGCCTTGTTGTTTAGGTTGAAAATGTCGCCCTCTTGTTATTAGTCCATTTAAAGAAGACCTAACATCGGTGATAAAACGACGCTCTAGGCAGCAGAGGCAGTCTTGGTTGCCATGGATACAAGTCACGCGTCATATTTCCAATGGAATGAACTAGCAACGGAAAATCAGAATTAAATGAGCGACAGTTGCGACTATATGCCAATTATTAATATACCTTGTGCCAGCTACACGTAATAATTGATCAATGTAAATATTCTCTCTTAGATTTGTAAGAAACGTTTCAAAAAAGTATGAAACGCCGCGAGACTGGACTTGGTCTGAAAAGAATTTGGCGTGCTCGCGAGACTTGTCCATTAGCATTCACGGAGGAGCTGCGTTAAAATTGCAGCGCAGCTACGGGAATTGTGCTTGCAGTTACGTCATTTATAGTACGTAACTCGCGTAAATGCGCTCAGACTGGGGGAATGTCGGCTCGTGAATGATCTGCTATTGAGGCGGCAGGGAGCGTCAACGCTATGGGTGAGCGTGCTTGCTTCTTCGGCTAGCGTCTTTTAGATCTATGGCCCACGCCGGTTGTAAAAATGCCACGGTTATGATCGATGTCCGCGTTAGATGTAATACATTTGACCGAGGTGCTTTTTGTAAAGCTTGTACAGTCGTCTGAGCAACCAACGCCCAGTCGTCCGCCTCCACTTGGATTCGCTAGCTTAGCATTAGCTTCATTTTTGGCTAGCAGCTAGCGGGAGTGTCATTTCCTGTCGCTTGCTCTTTAGCAAACTCCTCAAAAATTCCAAGTTAACCGCAACGCTGCATTCTTTTTATGATATCGGCAACCCTTAATACTTTTAATTTAAGCTTTCGCCGCTAACGTTGACACGCCAGAGTGATTTATGCGCTACTCCATGGTCAGTTTATGGATTTAAACAGCGTTCGGTAATTATTCCTGGTTTGTAGAAAAAAAGAGACATATGTCTTTTTTATATTGTTTTATTTATCATCAATTGAATGAGTTGAAAGTCTCAAAACGCTAATTTTAGACATTCTAGCTCGTAGCTGTGCCCCACGAAAAAAAACAACCATGGACACTAAATTCATACATGCCAGATTATTGTCGTACATGTGAGTTTCTATTAATCGTGTAAATAATTGTGTCGTTGGTCGTTTCAAACAAGGTAGCCCGGAGGTAACGCCAAGGTTTTAAAGAGGAGAAGGCAGGCTGCCCCTGCTTTCTAATCTGGATTAAATTGGATTTTGTCTCTCAGCGGGCATTTTTTGACTTCTAAAATCACTGGTCTAAGACTATTGCAGCCTGTGTATTAAGTGTCCTGTGAATCAATAACTAGTTAGTACAGTGTAATGACTTTTCATTTATCCTCATAAATCAATTTGTTACTTAGATGAAATGCAACATTGTCGTTTGTCTACCAGTAAATTGAAGAAAACAAAGTCAAGGAAAAGAAATGGAAAGCGGATAACTACTATACGATGGCAGCTTGAGTTACGAGTGACCTGATTTACAAGTTTTTCAAGACACGAGCTGTTACTCTGCCAATTATCTTCTTTATTTTAACTTGGCTGCAAGAATTTGAGAGGCAAACGCTAGCTGCCAGCAGCAAACTCAATTCGCTTCACCACGAGAATCAGTATAGCAGTTGGTAAACAATTCTTCAAAGACCAGACACTCAAGTTGTTGATTGTCACTTCCAGTTGAAGTTTACTGTTAAATAAAACATCAAACTAAAAGAATTCCACATTGTGAATTTAACCAAACAACATCTTGTGTTTTCTAAAACCAAAATACCCGGGAAAATAACAAAATGGGCCGAAAATAATTGCATCATAAATCACAATCAAAATATTGATATTTAATCGTCATTAGATTCTTTTTGAAACTACATTGTCCTTCCCATATTAGAATGAGTAGACATAGCAGTTTGTTCCTCTTGCAGATATATCAGATGTCGGTTACTCGTGAGGGAAATGTCTGTGATAGGAAAAACGCGTTTCTTAATGACCAATCCGCCGAGCGCACATGGGCAGCTGCAGCACAGGAAAGAGATGCTCTTCTTTTGCCTCGGAGCCCGAGGCAAACGCTGAAATAAATAGTCTTTTTCTTCATCACATAAAGGGAGTGCATGTTGCGAAACACACAGCGTGTGGGTCAAATGTCTCCTGTTGTATGTTTGTCATGTGCTCTGGTGCTCATTTTCTGTTTTTTTTTTTTTGTGCTCTCTCTTTTCTTTGCTTCCCGGTGCCGGTGTGTCGCCCCCACACCGATCTGCATAAAACAGCTGTAAGTATTCAAGTCATCCTCTGAGACAAATGAATAATAATTGCAGCTAATATGAATGCCCGCAGCACTCAATCTAAATATATCCAAAATAATAGTAGCTGGAAAAGATCACCTGTGATTTCGCTTTGTTTGTCTTGCAGCAGCAAAAGAACCTCGAAGGATACGTCGGCTTCGCAAGCCTACCCAACCAAGTGTACAGGAAGTCGGTCAAGAGGGGCTTTGAGTTCACCCTGATGGTCGTTGGTAAGAGCGCAAGCTGCCTGCCTTGTTGTGCTTTCAATTGTCTCATTGTGTGTCCCCCCCCCCAAAGGCGCTTGGCATTTCAATGTCTTCGCTGTGGTTTGTTTTGTTGAGACAAGATTGTGTCTCTCTGTGTATGTGTGTGTAGCCGTATTTATACACTTCGGACAAGCCACCCGCTTTGTCTTTGCCTAGTGAAAAAGCTGCGGAGGCGGCTCGGAATAATCTGCGACATCATCTTGCAGAAACACTGATGGAAATAAAATGCAGAGTTTCTCCTCCCGCTCATCAGTTTAGAGGGAAAATGCTTGCTCGGGTCAAAAGCATTTCCTGTGCGCGGATCGAGTGTTCGTAAAGGCGCGTCTCTAAGAATAGCTCGCGCTGAACTTTTTTGCTTAACGCGCAGCTGGACACACTCCAAACGTGTTAGCGAGAGTGTCGATGACAAGAGACGAGGGCTTCTGTTTCTTTTCGTGTCGTTATAGCTGTATTAGTCAACCCACTAATGTTTATAACAAGGAGCCCTAGTGGTTACAGCATGTCTGCCCCATAGTTCTGGGATTCTGGGTTACCCCAGACCTCTTGTCTCAAGGCTACTGAAACGATTTATCACTATAAAGTGTGGAAGTGGCTAACAATACCTCCGTCTTTCAAAAAGGCAGTTTTTAGTCGTGATTTAGGTTTCCTCGTTGTGTTTGGAACCAATTTTCCCATTTTGGGCTCGATTGTGGAATGTGAGCCGACATGGAAAAGGTTTTAGAGGCTCGTTTTTAGTGAACAGCTTGTTTTCTTTGTGTTGCCATTCTCCCACTAACACACTAGTGCGCACAAGCACACACACACACACACACACACACACACACACACACACACACACACACACACACACTCAGTATTGCGCTTGTCTTGGCTGCGCTTCGCATGGAGCCCACATGGCCCAGCAGTGCAATACAAGAACGTCACCAAGGGGAGGAGGTGTGAGGGAAGAAGGGACCGATGCCAGCGTCCATCACGACTTCCTGTTCTGGCTTTGCGGGGAAAATTTTTCTTTGCTAAAAAAAAAAAAAAGCAAATTCCTCAACTCCACTGTCTGTTGAACGTTAGCCAGGCCGAACCAGGATCAATGTTCACGTGAGCCCATGATCCTTTGGATGGCGTCCACGCCGGAGCGCCACAGCTTGACAACGCTCCAGAGTAGCACAATGAGATGCTCTGTTGGTTGTCCAACAACCATTAACATGCACAGATGCTTTGTGGATTGCGTTGTTGCATTTGTTTTGTATTCACTCATTCACCGTGAATAAATACACTTCAGGTCCAACCCGAGCCATTTTGGGATGCTGGCCCCATCGGGAAAATTAGGACACTTATTCGTGACATCTCTGATCCACCGATGAAAGGAGACTTGAAAGCTCTCCTCTTTCATCAATAACCACTTTAAACAACAAAGTGTGCATCTGAATGGCAAAGGAAATTCACCGTCCCTAAGCCCCGCCTCCTAAAGGCACACGCTTGTTTAGAAACGATACAGCTTGCAATTTGTTTTGTTTTTTCTTCTTCTTAATAAAACAGTCGTGACCTTTGCTGCTCCTCTTCTAGGTGAATCGGGGTTGGGCAAATCCACGCTGATCAACTCCCTCTTTCTCACCGATCTGTACTCGTCAGAGTATCCCGGACCTTCGCATCGAATCAAGAAGACTGTCCAGGTACATTGGCGTAAACTCCACTGCCATGGAGATGCGTGGCCAAATAGTTTGCACTCGAACCAGTCTGGATTGGCGTAGATAGCGATTATATTTCTACTTTTGTCCCACTCGTGTTCAATGTCAGCTGGCTCCTAACCTTGACACCTCCGGAGCTGCACAAATGCGCACCTTTCTCTTATCTGTGACGAAACCGATTGTTTGTATGTTGGACCAGTTCTTCAACATAGTTAGCTCAGATTGTGAGGACGACCTGTCCCAACATGCCGCTGGCCTCGTGCGTGTGTGGCGATAGCCGGCGGCGCTAATGATTTTACAGAGCGGACCTCCAAAGTCCAGTGCAATTGATTACTGAGATCAATTGTATTGTTCCAGATTCCGAAAGGCTTTTTAACCACACAGACAATGTTGACATTTAAAACAAGCAATGCCTCAAGTAAAAAAAAAAAAAAAAAAGAACAAAGTGGAGAGTTGCATTCATCAAATATTTAGAAAATTGATTCTTCAACCGATCAGCTAGTAAACTGATAAAAACAAAACATAATTTTCGATATTGAACAACAATCATATGTGAGGTGTAGATTTCGAGACATTGGTCGCGGACAGTGTCGCTCACGTAGGAATGTTTATTTTGTAACTTCAGGTGGAACAGTCGAAGGTGCTCATCAAGGAAGGCGGCGTGCAGTTGTTGCTCACAATCGTCGACACCCCGGGCTTCGGAGATGCCGTGGACAACAGCAACTGGTAAACATTTCCGCCTCTTCAGCTCCACACTCGAGGCTTCATCCATCCCACGCCGTTCATTGATGTTGTCGTTTGTGCGCGCAGCTGGCAGCCGATCATCGACCACATCGACAGCAAGTTCGAGGACTACCTGAACTCTGAATCGCGCGTGAACAGACGGCAGATGCCCGACAGCCGAATTCATTGCTGCCTCTACTTTATCGCGCCATCAGGACACGGGTGAGTGGCACAAAGTCAATTGGCTCTCTTTTAATTTGCCTCCGCTCGTCCCTCCGGGCCGTCACTGTAACAGATAATGGGAGCCTGACCCAACTGTCTTGTAAAAGGAACAAAAAAAAACCCACTTGCGTCACCACGGAGGAAGCGTTGACAAAATTGCCAGCAGCTGATTAAGAGCTTGAAATGTTTTTTTGCCTGGAAACGAATCTAATCTCCATGCATGCAATGTGGCACTGCGGCGTGGGCACACGCTAATAAAGTGGCCTCTGTCCTCTTTGCCGAGTGTTTGCGCAAGCTAACGTCCTCAGGCCGCACTCTTCGCCTCCGAGCACATGTCGAGACTCATGAAGTTACGCTAAATTTTTTCTTTTTTTTTTTTTGACAGACAATTTGGCTGTTAATCATCCCCCAAATTCTTTCCATATAGCAAAGCTACCGCACACGTGTTTTTAATAAAAAGGCTCAACGAGAAGCCACAGATAAAAAAAAAAAACTAATACTTTGGTGGCTTTGCATTTCTGCTGAATGTACTGCGGAAAGAGAAAATAGCTTCATACCCGAAAGGAGAAGTCCCTCTTTTAAGTTGAAATGATAAGCATGCTGCTCATGTGCATATTTGTGGTTTGTCTTTATTCAATCGAAATGTGTTGCAACTTGCACAAGGACTGCTATCTTGGCGATGGAAGCCAGATGATGAGCTAACATTTTGCTCACAGCATTTTTTTTTTTTTTAGAAGGGGAACTCCAGGCATTTTATTTTTGGCAGTACTATATTGTATTATTTCTGGATAAAATTGTGTTCTTGGAATAGGAATGAATCACATAACTCCCCATCCATTTTCATCCCTCTCAGGGTGTGGCCATTTTGTTCTATAGCGCCCCCTGCTGTTGAATGAAATTGACATCAAAGTGCCATTGCCATAGATCACGTCATGGATATCGGCTCATTTTACAACTTGTGTCTTTTAGCATGCGTAAAAAGTTTTTTGTTGTTGTTGTTTTTTTGTCTGGTGTTAAACGTGTGTGCCAATTCAAATCTTAATAAAAGTAAAATGTGTGCGAGCCTGCCATAAATGTGGCGGCTTATTTATCCAGCCGTCAGACGGGCCAAGAATAACTCTCTTTGCTTTTCTCATGACTGCGAGGTCGCTCTGACATTCAGAACATCCGTCTGCTTCTTACTTTGTGTGCTCGACTCCCCCAAAAAAGGACTGATGAATGTAAACGTTCGTCTTTTCTGTTGAGTGTCAATATGGCTAACGTCCAGTTGTTTGTGTTTACGTGGCCGCAGCTTGAAGCCCCTGGACATCGAGTTCATGAAGCGTCTGCACGAAAAAGTCAACGTTATCCCGCTGATCGCAAAAGCAGACACACTTACGCCAGAGGAATGCCAGCAATTCAAGAAGCAGGTCAACAATTTCCATTGCCCCCCGCCCCCCCCCAACCCGGGAAAAAAAAAAAAAAAGTCCCTCGAGTACTCTTGTCTTTCCTCTTCCTGTCATGGACTTCCTAAAATGGCGTCTTTCTCTTGCTTTGCCTGCAGATCATGCGGGAGATTCAGGAGCACAAGATCAAGATCTACGAGTTCCCCGAGACAGATGACGAAGAGGAGAACCGTCTTGTGAAGAAAATTAAGGTGCTCACCAACCACTCCAAAAAAGTTCAATTTCAGGGTTAGAAAAATGACAGAACGATTGAGGAGTTGGACATGTGCTTTGCGAAAGTTTGCTTGTAAAAGATTAAAAATCGAAATGGCGTTTCCAGGACAAGCTGCCGTTGGCCGTGGTGGGCAGCAACACCATCATCGAGGTGAACAGCAAGCGCGTCAGGGGACGACAGTACCCATGGGGAGTCGCAGAAGGTGTGGACTCACTTTTTAAAGACACAGCTAGGATGTGTTTTTAATATTTTTTTTTTTTCCCTTTATAGTTGAGAACAGTGACCATTGCGACTTCACCATCCTCAGGGACATGCTCATCAGGTAGGTACTTCTCCGTTACGAATTTAAGACCACGTACGTTTCACCGGACTGTGCCGAAAGGAGACGAAAACGAAACGCTTGTCGCCGCGCGCAGGACTCACATGCAGGACTTGAAGGACGTGACAAACAACGTCCACTACGAGAACTACCGCAGCAGGAAGCTGGCCGCCGTTACCTACAACGGCGTGGAGAACAACAGGGCTAAGGGACAACTGTCTACCAAGTAAGCTACATTCAGGATTTAGCTAACACAAAACGTTTCAGGCTCTGCGGTGAAATGTCAGGATGAGCTTTAAGAGCACCATAAATAAATTCAGCAATTTTAGCTTCATCCTGAAATGTTGCCCCAGAGCTCAATATCCCTAACTTTTGGTGAGAACTGTAGAAGAAGGTGTTTTAACAAGACATAATGTAGGCTTTTGTAGTTTTAGCCTGCAGCGCTAACACGCTAAGCTAACACACCGCTCACATTGTGCGACACTTTTTAGTGCATGAGCTCACATTGCATGCTTTGTTTGTTTTGTGCCGTCTTTTTTTAGAATGGACGCAGTCGAAGGAATGTAAGTGGTCATTTTATTTGTGTTCTTGTACTTTTTCTTTTTTTTTTTTTTTTTTCCTCTCCCCCACGCCTTATCGCTTTCATTCCTCTGCTGTTTCCTTCGCCTCATCCTCGTGTCCTTTCCTCCGACCAGCCGGTGGCTCCTTTGCAAAGAAATCACAGTCTATCCAATGGACAATTTTGCACCCGTGGCACTCTTCTGTCTTTTTGTGGGCTCTCGTAGACTGAGATGTTGCAGTGGGGTACACACATTTTGGTTTTTGTACTGCGCTATTATGGATTTCGTCTTCACTGGTTTGGGACGAAATGGTGGAATTGGCTCTACCGGACCGGACGTAGCATTTGTATATGTGTGTACCCTGCTCAGAGAGGGCCTTCAATCCAGTCAGCATGTTTCCAGATCCAGCTGCCGATTCTTCTCTCTTCCGCTGCTCTCTTTCCTTCGTCCGTGCGCATGAACACGAGAACCCCCTTTTGAAAAGCCCCGTCGTTCGCGGCGGTAACCGTGTGTGTCTTTGTGTGCTCGTCCAGGAGTCCTCTGGCCCAAATGGAGGAGGAGCGGCGGGAGCACGTGACCAAGATGAAGAAGATGGAAATGGAGATGGAGCAGGTGTTTGAGATGAAAGTCAAGGAGAAAGTGCAGAAGCTCAAGGACTCCGAAGCAGAGGTGATACCCGCGAGCACATTTTTTTAGTTCAGTTCGATGGAAAAATGTTGACAATAAATGACGACACTCGATGCTCTTGTTTTGCGCGCGTAGCTTCAGCGACGCCACGAGCAGATGAAGAAGAATCTGGAGGCGCAGCACAAGGAGCTGGAGGAGAAGAGGCGTGTGTTTGAGGAGGAGCGAGCTAACTGGGAAGCCCAACAGCGCCTGGAGCAGCAGAAACTGGAGGCCTCCAGGTCAGCATGTCACACACATACATTGTTCCAACAAGCCATTCAAAAAAAACAAAAAGTCCACTTATAAAATTAAATGTTTACCAACTTGTTTGTTTTCCAGAACTCTTGAGAAGAACAAAAAGAAAGGCAAGATCTTTTAAAGAGACAGTCGTCAAGGACCAGCCCGCGTCCGCTTAGTTCTCTTTGCCAACGTTTGCCGCTCAGGGCACCATCAGTGTGTGGCACTGACGCCCCCCCCCCCAACTCCCCTTCAACTTTAACCCCATCTTCCTTTTCCTCTTTTTCCTGCACCTTGTTGCAGTGTGTGTGTGTGTGTGTGTGTGTCTCAAATTGTTTGGGGAACATCCTTCACACACACAAAATCTGAGGACTCATCATCATTGAAGAATGTGTTTACCTTAACAACAGTAAAACATCAAAGTAGACAAAGGCCAAACCGTTATTATTTTAATTATTGTTATTGGTGTTGTTCTTACTGTTGTAACTCTGGCCCGGCCCCTTCCTGCTGCGCTCCTTTTTCCTACCAAGCAAGGTTGCTTTTTAATTTACGTGGTGCTTTTCTTTTCTTTTGTTTTTTTTCCTTTATTGACGGTTGTACAATCACATTTGACAGGACATAAATAAGAATTTACGTTCTAATAAGGCAGACGCTCTTCCATGTTTTGATACAGCGGGAAGATGAATTTTATTTTTTTTTTGTTCTTGAAAGTACCCGCTGAATCTGTTTAACCTTTCCAAGTTAGAGAAAAACCAACTGGGCTATTTTTTTTTTTTTTATAGACTCAACTCCTGGCTTAAGCTTCTTATTTTCACATTATAACAATTTCTTTCCTCACCTATCCACCTTTCTGTGTTTAGCCATCTACCGCTAGCATTGGACCACCATTTATATAATGTTAAAAGTATTATATTTCTCTTTATTTTTATTTTTATATATAAATATATACCGAGCCAGCTGAAGTAAGGCCTGCTTTTGTATGTGTAGAAGAAAAATAAAATCCTCAGAGACGCGAGAGCTGCATCCACTGTTTATAAAGTTTTATAATCAACACATGCCACCAACTACAAAATTAGGAAAATAAAACCTGAAAGTATGAGGTCATGCTGCGTTTAATGGCCAGTGAGAAATGAAGAGTCAACACCATGTTTTTTTTTTTTTTTCCTTTTTGCTTTTGGCTATGTACTCCATTTCTTGTATTTTTAATGTTATTTTTTTCCATTTGTATTGTACAAAGTCACTTAATAAACCTGTGATCATATGGTTGACTCAGGTGGCCTCATTGTGATGGCATCATCAAGCAGGGTTAGGGCCATGAAAAAGAAATTCAGTATTCTAGATTTTTTTTTTTATTCTTAAGTAAAATACTTGGACTCAACGTGTAAAAGTGGTAATTTTTTCGAATGCCACTAATACTTTCAAATGTATGTATTGTACTGTTTTAAGTTCATGTGACTGCAGATCTTAAAATCCCCACTGGAGGTCGCCATTTTACCAAATCGTGACTGAATTCAGAGAAACGTTAATACTTAAGACAACATACCATATCGTATCTTTATCCTCTACGTACATATATTCTATCATCACATGTAAGCTAAAAGTCAATTTGAAATACAGGTGAAGTTTTTTTCGTGCTTCCTGCAGGTAAGTGTTGAATGTTGTATGGCACCCTCAGCTTCTTTTGCCCATCAGACCGACAAAGGTTTGAAACCTGTGTACTGAGAATTGAAGGCAAAAATATATAAGTGGCCGGTAACTTTTTCTTACACACTTTAATTGTTTACTTACGTTTACGTGCTGCTAGACTTCTCGCAGCTTGAGGGAAATGTATACATAAAAAAATGTTTACAAATCAGTGATGTTTTTCTTTGTTTTTTTTAATAAAACTTCAGGCTTACCGGTATTTTTCTTGAAAAATCGCCGAGGTGGTGGTGGTTTTCTGGCCATCCTTGTCAAGATATCTTCAATTAAATCAGATTTTTCACTTTTGATCTTGTAAAAATAAATAGACAATTACTTTATTTGATCATTTTTAAATAAATGTTGGAAGTCATTTCTTACCTGACTTGTGTGCTTGTCTCCATTCAGACAGAAAACGTTAGTCAGCAGTAGAAACAAAAGAACAAGTTTGAGCATCTCCATCGTTATCCACTTTATGCTGCAGTTTTGAGGGCTCTTGCTGCCTTCTCAAGGTGCCACTGGGTTGATGATGCCGAATATGATGATGAGGATGATGAAGATGCATCATGGGAGGCTGTTTACCTCCACGCATTAAAATAATTACACACACATTTCTCCAATTTCTCTGCACCTTGCTTCATTAAATCAGCAATCTTCACGTTCCTCCAGGGACGTTTATGAATCGTGACAGCAGCTCCAGTCACTCACATCCAATTTAATCATCATTATACCATACCGTGCTGTAGATAAATCTGTAAAAAAACAACATAAAAACCTTTGTAAGCTTCTTTCTGCTCTATAAACTTTTAATAAACGCTAAACATATTCACGTTTAAGCAAATACTTTATTGACAAATATTGACTTTTTTTCAAAAGTGATGTTTACATACTTTTTGACCCACTGCGGCCGCCGTCGTAATTAAGTGACCCGCCTCTACCGCACCAACGATTAGACGATTATTAGCCTCCGCGTTTGACACGAAACCCACCAAGAGTTTAAAGAATGAACTTTAAATGAAACAAATCCAAATGCTCTAAATTCGACTCAACATTCGTTGTGGGGCGGAAAGAAGAATGTTGTGGTCCTCGTCTCCTGTGCTCTACTTCATCTTAGCTAGCATTCACGTGACGTTCGCCGCGAAAGAGATACCAAAACGGCGATTCAAGTTGACCGACGATGACGCAATCCCAGCGGGCTTGGAGCCCCGCGACAACTTGGTGGAGCAAAGACACTTCGGAGAACTTGAGCCGGGAGAACCGGCTCCAGCCTTCACGGTGCCGACTCTGAGTGGGGACTTTGCGTACCGGCCGGGAGAAGCGGGTTGGGCGGGAGTCTCGCTGGTTATCCACGCGTTTACCAACAAGTCCGCTTTTCTCGAGTGTTTGTGGAACTCTTCGGCGTCCTTGGCCAGCCTCGTCCAGGAGCTGCCGACCAGCACTCACCTGCTCTTCCTCTCCCTGGACGACTCCGCGGCCAAGGACGCGCTGTGGATGCGGAAAAGGCTGCTCGACGCCGCCAACAAGCATGGGTGACTTTCACACAAATTTACTACACGAATATCACCCAAAAAATGAAATTACTAATCATTTTCATAGCAATTATATCGCAATTGGTATATACAGACAGGTAAACAATGCAAAAGACGCAGTGGGGTCAATAAGAATAAATTGCACTTAAACCGTTAGTAATATAGTAAGTCAAAGGCAGCCAGACATTTTCTAATTTTACAGATTCAATGCCTTAAATGTATGTTATTGATTTGTGCATGTGTGTGTGTGTTGTTGAAGTCAAAAAGAGGTTTTGTCCAGACTTCATGTGTCTCCGGCGCCGGTGTTTGCTGTTGGCAACTGGATCGCCAGCGTCTTGTACTCCTGGGCCTGCAAGGGGCACAACTGCGGCCTAGCCCAGGCTGTGTTCACTTCCGAGGGTGAGTGACTCTCACCCAAAAAAAACAAAAAAAAACGATTACCCTCAACTCGACCTGCAAGTTTATCATGCTCTCCTTTCCCTCAGGATGGGATGTGCCCGTGGTGGTCAAGCGACTGGACGCAAGATACGACTGGCTGAGCGCTCGCTGGGCGAAAACGAGGTACGAGATGAAGGACGCGGGGGATGGCTGTGAGCCGTCTCCGTCTCTGGAAGGTGCTGTAGCCTGGCTGTCAGAGGGAACTTGCTCGTTCTTCACTAAGGTCACCTTCAAATCATAAATACACTCAATATGTATTAATGTGTCACTGCTTTCTTATTGTTGTCATTATAAAACCTGCAAATTGTCTTCATCTACCCGCAGGTCCAAAATATGGCCAAGTCCAATGCCTCTGGCGTGCTGGTCTACGCCCTGGCAGGAAACTCTATCCAGGACATGAACTGCGTGGACGCTGAGTGTCTCACGCCACTCGGCCTGCCCGCGGCCATGGTGCACATCCAGCCGGCCGTCGCCCATGCACTCAGGTCTCGTCGCCACACAAAAGCCTTAATCCACCACCATGGAGATGACATTTTAATGCTGTTATCAAATCCTTCGATTGCTCGATTATCAGATCTGTTTGAAGGTCATTTGGATTAATGCTATTATGCCAGACATTACTAACACACTGGTACTTTACAAGTCCAGGACCTCAAAAGTGGAACAAAAGTCATCGTATAACATTGAAGTTGCATTTATTTGAATTCATGAAAATAAATGTGATTTTTTTAACAACTTATAAGTAAATTGTTTCACTTTGGATGCCAATCTTTTTTTTTTTGACAGGTCAGGTCTGGCAGTGAGCGTGTCTTTCCAGACCACCCCATCTCCCAACTTCTTCATCGGTATCGACCAGCAGGGGACGCTGGCCGAATTGGGCTGGTTCCTCTACCCCTCATTCAGCTTTGTCAACTGGCAGGCGCAGTGGTGAGTGAAACAAAAATCAACAAAAAAAAGTTAAATATTAGATGGTTTTTAGAGTTCAAAAAAACTGTTGAAGTGTACATTCTTGTAAATTTAATAAGAATACATGTTTGTGTCCAGGTTTGACTTTTCCACAGCCCTACAGCTCAAATTGAAATCTCCCGCCACCGTGGTGACGGTCTTTGACAAAGTACAAATGCAAGGGGACAAAGGAGCCGTGGCTGATGTTAACATGCCGCCAGGTGGCGCTATTTCACTTTTTAAATTGTTTACGTTGAGCACAGCTCAAACTCAAACGTGATGAGAATCTTCACATATTCACATTGTGTGTGAGCAGACTTGTCAACGTTTGACACGCTGATGCTGGACGCGTCGCTGTCGTGTCCCGGCAGCAGAGACGCGTCATGTCCAAAGTGGGATCACACGGTTCAACTTTTCGTCTGCTGCGATCACCTCGGACCTTACTGCCACGTCGAGCTGGGACGCTGGATCACCGCTTTCCGAAGGTGCGATCGCTCACTTTTCTTGAAAACGTTTTTACATTACGACTGGAAATATACTGACAAAAAAAAATAAAAATATGACAATATTGTTTTTGCAAGTTAGTCATAATCCCTCCTCTGTTGTTCCGGACATGCTGTGCAGAAGAATCGGTCGTTGGCAGACAGACGTGTCTCCGCTCCTTCCGGTACTGGACGCTGGTGTTTGTCGCTTCACCATGAAGACTGTTCCGTGGGCCATGCCCTGGATTGTTTCCCTTAACTTGAGGTTCAGCGTCGCCAACCTGACAGGTAGGGGACCATGTGGCTCAACACACGCGTCAAGATTGAGTAGTGAATGATTATTCTTGGCGGTCAATATCCGATTGATCTATCAGGAGAGAAGCTCCGCCCCTTCCGAGTGATGTCACTGTATGACGGCGGGACCTTTGACAAGACGTACAACCTGCGCTACCCCCCGATCAAGTTCCCCGTACCTGCCTCTGCCAAAAAGGTAAAATTCGCCGTCCATAAAATGGTGGACGGTTCTGACGGCGTGCAGCGGCCCGCAGGTGGAGCTCTACGCCGTCATCACGGGACACGGTAGCGACGACAACGGATGTGGAGAGTTTTGCGTCACCTCGCACCACTTCCTGGTCAACGGCGTTTACAACAACACGCGATCTTTCGACTCTGCGGGTGAGCGGCGGCGCTATTTTGTACTCGAGTTGTTTTACTGGATGCTAATTGACAAGATAAAGGAAAAAAACAGTTCATGATTTTAGGAGGAAAACAATTCTATGGAGTGATAAGAAGAAAAATCAAAATATGGTTTTATATTTTTGATAACCAGTTAATTTAGGAAATAATTTTCGCTGCGAGCTTCTAAATTGCGCTTTTTGTGGGTTCGAGAAGGCTCAGCGTTGGGCTGCACCGAGCACGTAAAGGAGGGCGCCGTGCCCAACGAGCACGGCACGTGGCTGTACGGCCGCGGCGGATGGTGTGACGGACTGCAGGTGGATCCCTGGAGGCTTGACGTCACTGCGCAGGTACAAGTCACTAATAAGTACAGTGGAATGCAGATTTTATTTTTTATTTTTTTTTCAAATCGCTGGTGTTGGACCGAAGCCTTTAATTTTGTTTTTTTTAAAAAAGCCTTTTGTTATTTTTTTGTGGGTTTGTTTACAGTTGGATGTTAGCGGTCAGGCATCCAACACGGTTTGTTACTTCGGTCTGTTCAACGGGAAGGATCCGGACCCGACTCAGCAGCCGGGTTATATCGTCATGTCGTCCTTCCTCGTCTTCTACAAATGAAAGCCAAAAACGTCCTCTTTCAAAATTAAATAGCAATTAATTTATCTCCTGTCCTTAGCGACTTTAATTTATAGTTATTGTAATTTTTCATCTTAAGAAAATCAATTCAAAGATTTGACTTTGCACTAATTGATTTTCCATACGTATACGTATGCACATTTTGTACGCACATTTTGAAATACAGTATTTGAAAACAAACAAAACATTTTTTGCATCATTTGTCATTTTAAATGACTAATTTTCTGCCCATCGCAACAAACTTAACTTTAATACAAAATTTAAATTAGTTTTATTTTCAATTCACCTTGATGTAGTATCAAAATTAAATCAGTATAAAGTCAATATCAATTAATTAAAATGTCAATTCCGTTTTTTGGTTTATTCATTATTTAAAAATGTGACCTGGAATCCTTAGCATGTCCTATTTATTACATTAAAAATACATAGTTACTATTAGTAATGAATTTTAGTACTTAAAAAATTCAGTTTGACAGGGGTAATTAAAAAATAAGTTTTATTTACGCCATTACACAGTAAAACATTAAAAAAATATAACGTTAAAAAGTTAGTGTTCAAAAATATTCAAGTACAAGTAACATGCTTTTTTTTAAACAGGGAAGCACCTTTACCAAAAACATTTTTATGACTATGATGATGACATAAGGTTTAAGTTAGACCCGCACGCAGGTTTGTTTACATCTCCTCTCGTTGTCAAACTGGTTGGCGTTGCCGTGGCAACCTCCAAACCAGAACTGAGCGCAAGCGTTGGCCAATGAGTCGTAGTACCAGCGCACCACGTAGTTTCGACACGGACCCGGATCCAACGGTGCACGGCAAAGCTCTGTCGTTGTGAAATGAAACGATTTCTTATCAAATTATGAAAAACACTTTCAGCTTGCATTTTAACAGTACATTTGCCAATTCAAATTACTAAATGCTAGAAAATAGAATTAATATTTTGAATTCTGTAAAAATAACATCACTACCTGGCGTGATTTGTGGAATCTCTTGTGGCGTTTTGATGGTAGTTACGATGGGCTCGTTGACCACCACCTTTGGCGTGCGTCGGGTTGGGACGCTCCCGTCAGGTCTCAAAGGTTTCCTGTCAAAGAATGGAAATCGCTGCGATTCTGATAAGCTCCTATCATCCATTTTTGGTCTCGGAGTGGTCACTTGTCTCTCGGGATAAGATGGTGGTGGCTGCGGCTGTCCAAGAGAATGTTATGTTCAGAAAGATGTTAAGCTAACTTAGCATAAAGATGGCAAAAGTTAGCCATGATGGCGATAGAGGACTAGCACGGTCGTTCAATAGCATACAAATACACGATGGTTACGTTAGCTGACTTTCCATAAAAGCTGAAACTATAAATTGTGTTAAGTAATTGTCCTTACCGTGACCTGAATCCTGCGGAAGTCTCCCGTGAAGGTAGGCCTGTCTGTGTCCGTCCCGGTCCAGGGAGGCCGCCAGATGCCAGTTCTGGTGACCTCTGGGCGTCTTGGAGGAGGTCCACCGCTCAGAATTGAGTGTAAAACATCACTACTGCTGTCCTCGCAAATGTGGCTCAGGAGTTTCTTCTCTAGGGCTTAAATTGTGAAATAGGGAGACGAGTGTCATAGACATGCTAACCACTAGCCCAGCTAGCTAGCTTCAACAATAAATGGCACCACGATCACCTGGCAGCGTTTTGAAGTCGTCTATGAGGTGCACGTGGTCTGCGTCCGGTTCAGAGGCCATGAAGTCCAGCTCCTTCTTGAACTCGCCAAAAAACGGGTCGCTGGCGTTCACCACTCCGATCACAAACATCTCGATCTCACCCGCCCGGGCTTCCCTCACCGCGCTCTCGAGACTGACCGAGTCCCTCTTGTCAGCCTGGCCGTCGGTGATGACCACGGCCACCTTTCTGACGCGTGGCCGAGCCACCCGGAACAGCTTGTTGGCCTGGTGGATGGCGCTGCCCGTGAAGGTGCCCTCGCCCATGTAAGTCATGGACCGCACCGCTGCCTTCACGTGGTCCCGAGACGCATCCTGACTGAGGCTGACCACCACCACATTGATGTGGCTATAGAGCACCACTCCCACCCTTGTAGTGTCCCGGCCCACTGACGCTCGGTCCACCAGAGCGCTCACAAAGTCCTTGACGACCTCAAAGTTGTCAGGGCCCACACTCTCAGAGCTGTCGATGACAAAGACCAGCTCCAGGGGGCTCTGGCGGCATGTCACCCCACAATCTGCAATGAAAGGCTTTAAGGGTGAACACAAGCCAGGAAAACAGAGGAACTGTTTCTTGACTTACTGCAAATGGATCGGACAATTCTGATGACTTCTTCCCTCTGCAAAATGGGGAATCAAATCCATGTTTTCATCAGTGCATGTGGGTGGAGCATTTAAGGATTGTGGATCTTGGGATTTCCCCGACTAAAGTGTCAGTTCGACGTTAATGTGGTTTAGAACGTCTATTCGACACCTTGAGAGTCATTCTTCATGTACGTGGATGTCTTGTGGTAGGGAAAGACTTACCGTAAGTCCTGGTTCTCCTTTTAGTCCAGCTCTACCCTGTGATTCAAAACAGAATATTTTATCATAAATTCTTTGACAGTGGAAATGTCAGTCCGTCAAATATCAAATGGCAAAATAGCTCTCAAAGAAAACAAATGGAATCTGCTACCTTAAGAACCACACATTCGTAATTGCTTTAACTACAAGATCACATACCGAAGGTCCAATAATTCCTGGTTCTCCGGTTGTCCCTCTGTCTCCCTTTTTTCCTTTCTCACCAGCAAAACCTCGGTCACCCTGCAAGAGGTAGTGTCCATTTTAGCAGTCCTCTACCAAAAATTGACAATCAGAAATTAACTGGACTGTGGACTGGTACCTTATCACCCTGTAGTCCGACTCCAGCAGGACCCCTTGGGCCAGGGATTCCCTGAAATCCAGACTCACCCTGAATAGAAATCGTGATGTTAATACTTTGGCAATGATTGGAGGGAAAGTAGAGTCAGCTGGTTCCTGATTTACCTTTTGCCCTTGGATGCCCTCTCCTGGGGGTCCCTGTGGACCTGGAGGTCCTATTATGCCAGGGGAACCCTACAGGGATGAAGCAAAAACTTACACTTCCATTTCTGGATTCGTGTACAATAATAACTATTCTGACACTGACTACCTTTGGCCCATGGAGTCCAATTCCTGGTGGTCCGGCGGGTCCAGAAGATCCAGGAAGGCCTCTGTCTCCCTGGATTAAAATAGATAAAATAATCTTCCCATTATCATTCCTCACCATATTTAATCCTCACCTTTGGTCCAGGTAGGCCGACACCATCTGCTCCTGTTTCTCCTGTCAAACCAGGATGTCCTGGAGGCCCCTGAGGCCAAGAGTTTGCCTTGAGGATGTTCAAATACTTGATACTGACGCTGGACTTTGATACTCACCGGAGGTCCTGGAAAGCCTTCACCTTTACCTCCAGGCAACCCCGAAGACCCTGGTGGACCTCTGTCACCCTTTAAAACAAACCACAGTTAACACTTTGGATCGGAATCAGATTAAGTACCTCAACTCACCTTGGGTCCAGTTATACCACGCCCCGGTTCGCCCACAGCTCCAGCGAGACCCTGTGTGCCTGGATCTCCCTGAACAGAAAAGAACAGACATTGCAAATCATAATTCAGTGGTACCTAGACCTACAAGTCCAACAACTTAAGAGTATGTTTTTATACTATCAAATTTAAAACATTACAAGCCGTCTTACCTTGGCACCAGGTAGTCCCCTCCCAGGTTGTCCAGGTGCGCCAGGTGGCCCGATAAATCCTGTATCTCCCTGAATACAAAAACGTACCAAACTTGGAAAGTCAGAAGAAGTCCCACTAACAAAGTGCCTGAGATGATATTTTTGAAAGTGAGTCCCTACCTTGGGCCCAGCTGGTCCCACAGAACCAACAGCGCCTGGTAGGCCTCTGGAGCCTCTGTCTCCTCTGGCTCCCTGGAAAAACACCATATGAATTTTATTGAAGTGATGACAACCGTAACGTCACATCTTTAGACCTTTCCACCATGATGAGATGTCATGGTGAGGTCTACGATAAAAACATAATCATCAAAAGCTTCACCTTCTCTCCAGGCGCACCTTTACCAGGAGTACCGTCTGGTCCCCTAGGTCCTGGAAACCCAATGTCACCCTTGTGTTGAAAAATGGCAAAGCGTTACTTGTTTTGGATCAAATGTTATGACATACTGGTGTGAACAGGATCAATGGTGTTACCTTCTGTCCCGGGGTACCATCTTCTCCTGGATGACCAGGTATCCCTGGTTGGCCTCCAGGCCCCACGTCCCCCTGAGTAAGAAATTCAAAGTCACAGGTGGTCAAATGCCAACTATTTCTTAATATTTTCTTCGTTTTTGACACTATTGCTGACATTTTATGAGGTGAGGTTGTACATATTTACTTTTGGACCTGGCACTCCCACACCTCTCTCACCGGGTGGTCCTGGTCCTCCAGGAAATCCATGATTCCCCTATGTTTCAGACAAAACATAGTTCTTATTGCTTCTTTTCCGCAATTACAAATAAACGTTAGGTCTTTTGAAATAACAAACACATATTATTGTACAAAATATTTTTTTTGTATGGCAGTGGCAAATATGTTTGCCAAGACTGTGTACAAGATCGTTAGTTACTATCACGGTTCTACGAAAGACTGAACCGCCTCATGATAGCGAATATGCAATCGTTTACAATTACGCCCAATAATAACTTTGGATAACGAGCCACATCCTGCTTTGAGGTGTCCTTAATAACGCAACCAGCCTGACTGGTTTGATTGACAGGACGGTCTTACATCATTTGCATGTTTGTGCGTAAACATCTGCAGAGCAATTTCGACGCAATCAAAATGCTAAACAGCTGAAATGTCCATCAGGATTAGTATAGCTACAAATATATACCTTAGGTCCTGGAATTCCCACACCTAGACCTCCTCTGAGGCCTGCGGGTCCAGGTGGGCCTGGATCACCCTAAGGTACAGAAAAGATACATTGTTTTGATATTTTTTTGTTTTTGTTGTTTTTTTTAAAACATTTTTTTTACCTTTTCTCCTTGGATTCCGACACCAGACGCTCCGACTGGACCCGACAACCCAGGTGCACCGATATTGCCCTGAGAATGAAAATCTCTGTAAGTCATTTTTTGAAGTTCTATTCGTGTGAATCACTTATTTTGCCACATAGATGCTATTTTTTTCCCCGATTCATAAACTACGATGGAGTTTACATATTGCATGTCATCAGATAGCATAGCAGTTTTACCTTGTCCCCTTTGAATCCGATGCCAGGAGGCCCACGATTCCCCCTGGGTCCTTCAAATCCTCGATCCCCCTGTCAAGTTGATCCTTGAATTGAGTAATACTTGCACATACCACTAGAGGGAGCGCACACTTCTACTTGATTTGTATTCTGTTAGTTAAATGGCAATAAAAGTCCCACCTTGGGTCCTGGAAGTCCCTCTCCAGGTGGTCCTGGGTTGCCTCGCTGTCCAGGTGGTCCTAGAGGACCCTGAAGCAAGAGAGCAAAAATCCTAAAAGTAATTATATATGATATGAAGGAAAGTGTCTTTGATTTTTGACTCCTATGACCTCATTTAACTATCAATGTGTTAATTGTGAAGCACAAACCAATGCAACGTATTATTAGTATTGTGTCAATACGCACAGGTTGTCCCGGTTCTCCGATACCACCTGGACCAGTTGATCCAGGTCTTCCCTGGTTGCCCTTTTCTCCCTAAAAACATCAAATTTGATCAAATATTTTAGATCATGATTCTTATTTTTTAATAATTGGCGACAAATGAGTCACCTTTGCTCCTGGAAAGCCAATCCCGAAGTCTCCTGGTGGTCCGGCATTGCCGCTTGGCCCTCTGTCACCCTTACAATGATTAATGAAATAGAAAATGACAAATTATGGTGAAATAATAATTCAGAATTTTAGACATTGATTGGCCAGTCAAACAGTTCATCGTTGCAACCTTTTTGTATAATTTTAGCACCAAGGAGAAGACTGTGTGAATACATCTTTGTGAAATCTTCACTGAATTAATGTCTGGAATTCTCTCATGGGCTAAAAATCAATTCATATTTACCCTCCATAAAGGCATCTTTGTCCAAAGGTTAGAGGGCAGCCCAGGGGCTCGTTCGTTAAAGGTCGTTTACTGTATGTGTGTGATTGTGTGACATTCAAGTCAATGACACTAACAAAGTCCAGTGCATCACTGGTGGGAAATTAACCTTTAAAATGTCTCCCAATATTCAATCGCCTGGCTATTTTTGTGGGTCTACTCAAGAAATATATGCCCACTAAATTTCTTGCAGCTTAGTGAAGCTGTCTTTAAAATAATTATTGAGGGTGTCAGAATTAAATCAAAATGTCCGACTTCCTGTGGATTGTCTAGCATGGCTTCTTGAGATTTTTTGGGAGTCATCACATGGTAGACATGCCAACCAAATTTCATGTTGCTAAGTGAAACGAGTGCTGCTATGTGACATTAGCTTCAGTGGCTGGATTTTCTTCCAAATCTGAAAGACGCTACAGATGCAATTTTTTCGGATTTGCCAGGTGTATATTACAAAATCTTTCTGGTGGGCCCTTAGTTCAAACAATTATATGTTTATATAAGCAAAAAATTACTTTTTGTCCAGTTGGTCCCTCGGGTCCAATGTCTCCAGGTGGCCCAAGCTCACCCTGGAAAACACATGTAATATTTTGTTCATTTTCTCACAGGTGGTAAGAATAGATCAAAGTCAACATCCTTGACTTTCATGTTCTATAGCTTTTCACAGCAAAACACTTTTCTATTCGGACAAGCGAGTGTCCAGGTCGCTGCGCTAATCCCGCCACACAAAGTCCAAAAAAAATATCCTGCGAGCCTGGATTCCCTGCTTTTGGCTGCGGATTAGTCGGAAGCCAATATTCACATTCCATGAGTGCAGAGGTGAATAAAGATGAATTTTGCTTCCACTCCTGACGTACGGTACACTTTGATGTACACGTTTTGTAGCAAAAAGGATTCCTGGGAGAATATGTTGCCTTATTTGTTCATACTAGCACAATAATACAAAGACGAATGTGGAGAAAAAAAATCAAGTTGTTATTAAAAAAAATTGTAATATTACTAGAAAAAAATACAATAAAAGTCATAATATTGCGAGAAAACCTAGGATTAAATGTTGTACCTGATTTCCTTTCGGTCCTTGTGGTCCAATCGGCCCTTCCGATCCCTGAGAGATGACACCTGATTGATTATTATGAGCGCTAATTCAGAGCTTCTCACTCAATAGTTCTAGTCAGGCACATACCGGGTCACCTTTCCCGCCAGGAGGTCCGCATTCTCCTCTGTCCCCCTTGCTACCTTTGAAACCCGGACGTCCCTGCAAGACAGAGCCCTTAATTGAAAGCCTCACCTGAAATAAACAGCTTGAGATGAGATGAAATTTACCTCAGCGCCATTACTTCCTGGTTGACCATCCGCACCGGGTTCCCCCTGGAGTGGCGGCACCAAACCCATAAACACCCAAAAATGTCTTTTTAAACCATTGAATTTTTGATGGCTTACCCTGGCTCCTTTGGAACCAGCTGGTCCTCTCAAACCTAGATCTCCTTTTCGCCCCTGAATAGAGACATTTTCATTTCAGTAAAAGCTATCAAATATAGTTTATTCAAAAAGCACACCTGAGGTCCTGGTGGGCCCGGCTCTCCACCTTCACAAAAGCACTCCTGCATTTCGGGACACTAATAATAAGGACATGAGAAATAATAAGTCAAAATGATTGTTTTTGCTGTGAAAAATGAATTAAAATGAGGAATAAAACATAACTCTGCCATACCTCTTGTAATACAACTGAGCCCTGGAAGCAAAACAACACAGATGAAAATAAGTGAAGGCAGCAAGAAAATAGAGCATAATTCAAAAATATCAAAGAAAAAATTGCCCAAAAAATGTAAACATTAAATTGACTACATATTGACAATACATCAAAAACAACTGTCCTTTAACGCTATCCCCAAAAAAACAAAATTGGTAAAACATCAAAGAGAAACATTTTTCATGACCCAAATGTGTTTTCTGAAATCCTATTGTAAACATCAAAAACACGTGGTCTTTGATGAATCAGAGTTTTTGATGAACTTAACATCCGCTTTTGTCAACATCAATGACAATTCGAGTCTTTGCTGCACCTGTCTTTGAGGAATAGTGTAATTCTAAACATCAAAGACTGTGCTCACCATCTCTTTGAGCAGCTTCTGCTCCAGCTGAGGGTCTTGAAGGCTTTGCACAAACTGCTGAGCAGGCACGCTGGCTATGGCCCTCAACTTAGCGCTGTTAGGCCCTTGCTGAGCGATGTGGGATAGCCCCACCGCGAACATCTTGACGCCGTGCTCTTTGGCCTCGATGGCGGCCGCCACCACGTCGGGGTTTCGCGGGTGGTCCGCTCCGTCCGTCATCAGCACAGCCACACGGACGCTGTCCTCCGAGGTCTCCCTCACCAGCAGCTCCGTAGCGTTCCCGATAGCGTAGGTGGTGTAGGTACCGTGGCCGATGTAGCTCATGACGCTGACACGACCGTGAAAGGCGTCCAGGTTGGTCCATGCTGAAAAGCGCTGCTCCACCGATACGGAGCTGCTGTATTGCAAAGCGGCCATTCGCATGCTCAGCGTCCAGCCGGCCACCTGCAGCATGGACAGACGTGTACTGAATCCCAGCACAAACGCCTTCTGCTTCTCAAACAGGCTTATTTTGGCACTCTCTGAGCTGTCCAGGATGAAAACCACTTCCAGGGAGCACGGGCGACCTGCTGCACACAAAGGCCATCGGATGAGTTTTTACTCATCTGTTTCGTTGTATTTGATAACCTGAACAAAAAAGTATTTCGGCAAACACAGATTTAGATCCCAACCTGGTTTTTGAAAACATCAAAGACACCGTAGTATCTTTTTGTCAATAAATTCAAACCAAACATTTTTGCTGAACACTCGACAACTTTGTGTCTTTGATAAATCTGCACATTTTTTTTGTAAACATCGCAACCCATCACATTTGTCATATTATTGATGAAAACATAACAGCAGCAGAAACATGACAACAAAATCTTTTTCAAACACCACAACGTTTTTTGTCAACATCAGACATTTTTGTGTCTTTGATGAAACCTAGCATCATTTCATAAAGATCCCAACCTAAGTTGCAACCTTGGGTCTTTGATGTTGATCGATCAACACGATCAACCTACCAAAAGTGTTTCCGGACATATTAAAGTCGCCAGTGGTTATCAAGTGCAGCTCATTGTGTATTTTACCATTTGGTCCATCTTCATAGAGCTTGTAGTTATTCCTGCGTCCGTTACGCCTTTGGGCGGTGGTCCTGTGCGATAGAGCCCACAGCAGGAGGAGGATCCACGCGAGTTCCCTCAACTTGCACACCTCCATCCTAGCCCACATGGGATACAGTCCAAACAAGATCAGTTTGAGTCAATAACTAACTAAGCAGGCCAGGAAGAATGCACATAAAATTTGACGATTCAACGATATTATGCAATCCTAAACATTCATTCATATTGTAACAAATGCAATGATGCAAAACACTTGTATTTTCTCATGTGAAGTGGCACATAAAAAAACATACAAAAAAAGTTGCACAAATGTTCAAACATTTACCCAAAATGTCATTGGGCCGAGGCCACTTGTTGCAGTCCGGTCAGCTGGGGTCCTTTTGGGGACATCCCGTCTTGTAAAACCCCAACACAGACTGACTGTGGGTAAAGCTTCTGTGCGCTTTTGTGTTTGTGTGTGTGTGTGTGTGTGTCAGAGAGGGCGGGGTCATATCTGATTTACCGATTAGTTCCATCATGAAAAAAATATGGATCTCAAAACTCCAAGTAGCAGATTTTCCACACGCTTGAGTGTTTTTCTCCTTCCTTCTGTGTTTTCAGCTGTTGCACATTCGATGTTCTACTGTACATGAAAAAAAAAAAAAAAAAAAGCAAACAAGCCAATAAGATTTCCACTCTCGCCCACTAATGTGGAAAACAGATAAGCTGCTATTTCTAATGACAGTAGGCTTATTTCAACTAAGAGCTGCTTCTGAAAAATTATTTGTTGACTATGTTAAAATGACAGTTAATAAATAAATACTTACATTCTGCTTGTTAGAATAATAATCAAAATAATTATTTTACCTAAGATGTCATCATCATTACAATACATGCATGCTGCCTTTTACTTCCCTGCTCAGTGCACCAATCCATCCACACATACAGTCCCTTCCAGAAGTATTGGAACGGCAAGGTCAATTGTTGTAAATTGATACTAAAGACATTGGGATTTGATTGATCAAATCAAAAGATGAATATGAGACAAAAGTTAAGAACTCCAGCTATCATTTGATGGTATTAGGGCTATATATATCATATATTAGGACGACAGCGCCCTCTACTGGCTGTCACCCTAAATGACATCTCCACTGTCTAGTTCTTCCTCCTCTTCTTCATTCGCCTCAATAATGTTTTGAAATGTTTTATCATCAAATACTTTTTTTCGTCCTTTCCATTGAGTTATTATCGGTCGCAAATCATCCTAAACGGAACGTCATAATCACTTTGTATTATTATAACGAACTTATTTTGCAATACAGTGCAGATTAGATTTTCATTTTTTTTCCACACAATTATATTTTATTATTATGTCAAAATCGTGTTTTATTACTGAACAAGTATACTAAATCCTGTTTTATCACTGAACAAGTGTACTTCGTGAAATTAGACATAATCGACGGGACTAATCTTAACCGGAACTTCAAATGACCATTGTTTCCTGCCGGATCTGTTTTTGTGTTACAGACAACAAGAATACGTAAGTTTTCCCCTCCCTACACGTGCAAGTTGTGTTGTATTTATTCAGTTATAACGTTAAAGTGAACGTAACTTGGTGTCACAAATGCAGCATACTCATACTAAGATCATGAATTGTTAGTTATCCGGAACCGACAAAAACAATTGGATCTAAACTCGTCCTTGACTCGCGTTAGCATTAGCTTTGCGGAGTTTGTTTACAAAACATTAAACCGCCTTAGTATTCTTAGTTTCACTTTTGCACTGGCAAATCTGCCTCTAAAAATAATTTTTGGGAGTGGCTCATTGTTTCTCGAAGCGTCTGCGTTAATTAAATTGGACTTGAAAGTGCACCAACGTGTCACATTCTGTGCGTGTTATTAAGTCACTCAAACTTTCACAAATAAATATTACATACAAATTTGCTTGTGGTAATGCTAATGTAATGAAACTGCCAATGATTTTGTATGATTTTAATAATAATAAAAAAATTAATTATTTCATCCTTCTTGCGAACCACTCATCCTCTCAATGTTTACACAAAATTGTATTGTTTGGTTTTGTGACAATGTGAAATTCTCGTTTTGTTAATGTTTGGTTTGACAGTGAACTTCAACCAGAAGTGGCAAAGTCCCTCATTTGAAGAAGAATGGGTCTAATGTGGAACATCACGTGATTTAACTGGAGAACAGATTGGGGGACGCCCTGTGTGTGCAGCAATCACTACAAGAACTACATGATGGAGTTAACTGCTGTGATGAGATAAAGTTAGCTTGCACAGCATTTTCCCTCCAATTCTATTGATCAAGCTCCTTTTTGTTAGCTAACTACAAACATACATTATACACGATAGTTTTGACTTTAAGGTGGTTACGCAGCCTTGCAGTTGCATTTGTCTGCCAAACTACCGCTTGTTGTGTTCGTTACCAAACGACCTTTAAAGCAAAGGTTCGTATCTCCAAAAATGTTGGGTCACTATGAATGAATATTGCCATTTGTGCAGGTGGGGTCTCATGGTGAGAGTCCTCTAGCCCCTCCCTGTAGTCATGAGTGGCTCCAAGCCGGACATCCTGTGGTCTCCCCACCACCCGGACCGCTATGTCATCTGTGACTCGGAGCTGGGCCTGTACCGCATCGGTCCGGCGGGGGCTGCCGAGCTCAAGGCCGGCACCGTGCCCCTCTCGGGAGAGACGGCCGCCACCTTGCTGGCCATCAACTCGGACACTCCCTACATGAAGTGCGTGGCCTGGTACCCCAAACAGGAACCCGAGTGCCTGCTCGCCGTGGGCCAGGCCAATGGCAGGGTGGTGCTCACCAGCCTGGGTCAAAGCCACAACTCGGCGTGCAAGGAGCTGGTGGGCAAAGAGTTTGTGCCCAAGCACGCCCGCCAGTGCAACACGCTAGCCTGGAACCCGGTGGATAGCAACTTGCTGGCGGCCGGCTTGGATAAACACCGGGCCGACTTCTCGGTGCTCATCTGGGACATCAGCAGCAAGTTTTCCCCGGAGGCCAGCGTCTCCGCCGAGAAGATCCGCCTGTCATCCTCTGACTTGGACCCGAGCTCGGTCGTAACTAAGCCACTGTATGACCTGGGCCAGAACGACGCTTGTCTGTCCCTCTGCTGGCTCCTTCGGGACCCCAAGCTCCTCTTGGCCGGCATGCACCGCAACCTGGCCATCTTCGATTTGAGGAACACCAGCCAGAAGACTTTTGTCAACACCAAAGCCATCCAGGGGGTCACGGTGGATCCCCATTTTCCCGACCGCGTGGCCTCCTTCTTTGAGGGTCAGGTGGCCATCTGGGACCTGAGAAAGTTCGAGAAACCCGTGCTCACCCTCACCGAGCAGCCGAAGCCTCTCACCAAGGTAAGGTCTCATGGATGCTTTCGTAAATTCCAGCAGGAGTGTTTTTGAAACATCAAAGTTATTGTCTTACGTAATGATTGACATCTCATCTAATCTGATCGGTTAGGTGGCATGGTGCCCGACCCGCACGGGCCTGCTGGCCACGTTGACCCGCGACAGCAACATCATCCGTCTGTACGACATGCAGCACACGCCCACGCCCATCGGGGACGAGACCGAGCCCACCATCATCGAGCGAAGCGTGCAGCCCTGCGACGGTTTGATCGGCACCTTCGCCTGGCACCCGTCCCGGCAGAACCGCATGGTGGTGGTGTCTGCCGCCAACCGCGTCATGACCGACTTCACCGTCTTTGAGCGCATCTCGCTGGCGTGGAGCTCCACCACCTCGCTCATGTGGGCCTGCGGACGCCACCTGTACGAGTGCGCCGAGGACGGGCCGGAGGGCGCCCAGGGCCTCCTGGAGCAGGACATCGCCACCAAGATGAGGCAGAGGGCTCAGTCCAGGTATGGACACGACACCGTCCAGGTGTGGAGGAACCACCTACTTGCAGGGGGCAATGATTCCCAGCTCAAGTCCCTCTGGTTTGACCTCTTCTATATCCTTTTTTTTGTATTGCCACATGACTACAGTGGCTATAAAATGTGTTCTAATGATTTTTTATTATTATTCATTCATTGCTATAACAAGTATTTGGAAAAGTTTTAAAATTTGACCCAAACTGCAATACGAAATGATGATTCCTATGTAAAGCTCACATATGAAGCAGTGCGCCGAGGACGCCGAGCTAAAGCTGCAGGTGAACAAACAGGCCGTCGTCTACTCGGGTATCAAGAATATCGTCAAGACCAGCTCAGGTAAGACACCTGTCATCTGAATTTGTGTAATTTTTTTTATTAGGGCAGCAATAAGGCAAATCTGAGTCTGATGCGCCCTCTAGCGGTCAGACTGACACACCACATAATTCAAATGTGTTGGCTTCCAGGCTATATTGAAGTGAAATGTGTGTCAAGACGATTCAGTCTGGATTTCTCTGCACCACCAGGCACCACGGAAAGCCGCAAGTGCTGGAGTGGCTCTGAGCGGCAGACGGAGGCGACGCGTTTCCACAGCGAGGAGCGCGGCCTGGCCCTACGCCTTTGCGGCTGGATGGGCCGAGCGTCCGACGCGGACGTGGAGCCCTTCCTGCGTTCGCTGGAGCAGGAACGAGAGTGGGAGCGAGCCGCTGCCGTGGCCCTTTTCAACCTGGACATCCGCAGAGCCATACAGATCCTCAACAGGGGAGCCATGGCTGAGAAGGGTGAGGGAATCCTTATCTGCACAATTCCTCTTATACACTCGCAATAGTATGTCAGGAAAGTCAGGTAGGAAAAAGCCCCCAAAAAAGTGCAAGTAATAGGAAATGCGAGAAAAGCATTCCAGAGTTAGATCTCACTAGATTGTGTCCCTAATGAAATGGCCAGTCAGTCATTGTAAGTACTGGTTTATTATGGTGCCTGTCATTGTGGTTGCATTTGAAAGCAGCGTCTATAAATAAGTGCTCCTTTTTTTTTTATGCGCTAGCGTGAAGCAATTGTCTTGCAATATCCTGCTGTTTTAAAAGGAAATTGGGTAAGTGAAGAAAAAAAAAAAAAAAAAAACCCACTCCTTCCATGTTGTTGTAAATGCAGGAATGTGAAACAGATTGACTGAGGATGCGAGCCCATAAATAACCCCAAAATGTTGAGAATCCAATGAAATGAAGCGTCCAAGGAATGTGTCAAACGTAGCAACACAACAACACTCCTGGGGAGAGAAGAAAAAAAGTGCATTCACCATTGCTGATCTTGACTCACAAACATTTGGCCCATGTAGGTCAGCTGTTTTTCTGCTGCGTGCGCTAATGACGCTTTCCTGAAAGTGGCTAGCCGCCTGCTTCATTAGATAAGACTTGTTAACAGTCTCTCGTTAAAATATCCATCGCCGGAATCTCTTGTCGCAGCACTACACGAGTGTGTCTAGCACTCACCGATAAATCAAGAATCCACGTTTGAGAAAACATAACAAGCCTGGTGTGATTATTATTTTTTTTTTCTGTCCCAGGTGACCTGAACCTGAACGTGGTGGCCATGGCGTTGTCGGGCTACACGGACGAGAAGGCCTCGCTGTGGCGGGAGATGTGCAGCTCGCTCAGGCTGCAGCTCAACAACCCCTACCTCTGCGTCATGTTCGCCTTCCTCACCAGCGAGCCGGGAGCCTACGACGGCGTGCTGGTAGACGAATGGAATAACAACTTGTCGTGTGATTTGAAGTCGTAGGGGGAAAGAATCTCTTTGTGTAATTTTTGTTGCGCCGCATCAATAAGCGTATCGGGTTCGAATGAACGTCCGCGAGCGCGCAAGGGTTCGGCAACAGCTGCCGTTGAGCTGTTTTGACTGCTTCAAACAAGATTAGGCAAGCAAAGAACATCAAGTCTGAAATTTTGTCGACTGCTATTTGGCCTGCACGTTTATTGGGGCTCCTGGTAAACTTTCAACATGAAGGGCTGGACAAAAGTGCAACAAAAATGAGGCTTCTATGGGACACAGCCAGTACTTGCTTGAAATTCCTGCTTCTGTTTTAATTTTGGGGTCCTCTTTTTTTTTTTCCGTTGTCTAGATATCCAATGAGAAGAATGCAGGAGATTGGTTTCACATGTAGGACACATCCAGTACTATAATTAAAAGGAGAAAAGACAGCATTGCTAAGCTATGCTAACCTCTAGTTTGCTAGCTAGTTGTTGTTGTCAGTGATTTTTTTTTTCTGGTGGCGTGTTTCTTTTGGCTGATACATAATGTTCCTGAAGAAATCTAAATGTTCTTGACAAGATACTCTGAAAGCATGTAGGCCAACTCTCCAGAAATTCTCCTTTCATGTTGCTGTCTTGTCAGGAAACCCACCATAGCCCAAAATAAATGGATGTTTTTTTTTCTCCCCAAAACTTGAAGTACGAAAGCAGCGTGGCAGTGCGTGACCGAGTCGCCTTTGCCTCCATGTTCCTCAACGACACTCAGGTAACATTCAGCAACACTAATGTCCACGTTACGTTACATCAAGCTTGAGGTTTTGGGGCGTCGTTTGGCAGCTTCCTCGCTACGTGGACAAACTGACCAACGAGATGAAAGAGGCGGGCAACCTGGAGGGCATCCTGCTGACCGGCTTGACCAAGGATGGCGTGGATCTGATGGAGAGCTATGTGGACCGGACTGGAGATGTCCAGACGGCCAGCTTCTGCATGCTCAAGGTAGAAGTCCAATCGTGTTATTATTGTTTTGGAATTTTTATATTTTTTTTCAGTGTAGTGCCGGGACTCTCTGCTTGTGATTTCAATAATAATGTAGAGACATTCCAACGCTTTGGAAGAGGGACAAGTTCAGGCACGTGACACTCACTCAAATATCTACATTAATTATTTTTGCATCAAAGCGTGAGGCATAAGATTTTTTTGACAGTAAGAGAGGTGCTAAGGAATACTTTGAAAAGCATCAGCTAATCAGTTTGAATATATTTAAAGCATGTGGGACAGGAGTAAGTTCAAATATTTATTTAACATGATCTGAAGATATTTTTCTATTGCGGCTGGGACCGGAATGCGATAAACCCTAAAAGTAATTCAAAGTTGACTCCGTTTGTTTGTCACGATGATTCTTTTTGGTAGTTCAAAGTGATTCTTTCCACATCTGGTGATTGTGTTTTGGATTGTGTTGTCAGTACAGGACGGTCACGCTAACATGCACGCATTCCACCCGTGGACGTTTTGTTCAAGTACACAATGTGTGTCAGGATGGAAAAAAGGATGGGACACGGCTGTGGAGTGGGATTTTATTTTTTCCGTCATTGATATTAGGAAAAAATCCTTTTAAAAACATCTTTACTTCTTTTGAATATCCCACTTCCAGGGTTCTCCCGGTGAAGTTCTGAAGGACCCCAGAGTCCAGTGCTGGATCGAGAACTATCGCAACCTGCTGGACGCGTGGCGCTTCTGGCACAAGCGGGCCGAATTTGACATCCATCGAGGAAAATTGGACCCCACCTCCAAACCTCTAGCCCAGGTAAAGTTGCTTTGATATCCCTTTTGGAACAGAAATTCAAAATGGCTTTTATGGGAAACGGCGAATGTTGTACAGCGGTTATCTCTTCCTTATCTGTCATCGGAGCGGAAACCCCCGCCAGCTGGCCGCCCGCCGCGTGGCTCCATTTCCACCTTTGCCCCTTATCGCCACGACCTTTGCGTCCCTCCGCAGGTGTTTGTCAGCTGCAACTTCTGCGGCAAGTCCATCTCGTACAGCTGCGCCGCCATGCCCCACCAGGGCCGCGGCTTCAGCCAGTACGGCGTGAGCGGCTCGCCCACCAAGTCCAAAGTGACCAGCTGCCCGGGATGTCGCAAGCCGCTGCCACGCTGCGCCCTCTGCCTCATGAACATGGGCACGCCCGTGTCCAGCTGCGCCGGTGACGATCACGCCGGCCCATTTCAGCCATCGCGGCCGTGTGGTCATTATCGACTCTGTTTTGTTTAACTGGCAGGAACGGGGAAATCCGACGACAAGGTCGACCTGACAAGGGACAACAAACTTGCTCAGTTCAACAACTGGTTCACCTGGTGTCACAACTGTCGCCACGGCGGCCACGCTGGACACATGCTGAGCTGGTTCAGGTAATCAATCTTCCAAACTTTTTTTTTTTTTTTTCATTTGAGTTGGGAAAGGCCATTTTAAATGTTTTCTTGCGTTCACCTGTCGCAGGGACCACACAGAGTGCCCCGTGTCGGCGTGCACGTGTAAATGCATGCAGCTAGACACTACGGGCAATTTAGAGCCCTCGGACAGCAGCTGAAAGATGAAGCGGCCTGTCGGAGCCAGCCGGCACGTCCTCCACCAAGAAGGGAAACTCGGTGATTTATTTCGCTGGGGTCGTCAACCTCTCAGGACAATCAACAAGTAGGCGCTCTCTCTTGCTGTCTAACCTGAATCAGGATTCAGTGAAGAACCTCATTAAAAAAAAAAAAATGTGATTCTAGGTGCCAAACGTGTTTTTGTTTTTTTTTTAAATTCAAACAGTGGAAGCAAATTTTGCCACAAGGCAGTTTTACCTCTCAGCAGTTGAAAGCCTTTGTGAAATGAAATGTGATCCCCCCACACCCATTCTTCCATTAAAACATCATATTTGATCACAATAAGATTACAATACGCTATGGAAATGTTTTCTTTTGAGATAAAAACACTATTTGTTTGGGAAAACATCTTTTTTTTTTAGCCTTAATGCTGCTATTCATATTCATACATACGCTACTCTGTTACCTGGCAAATCAGCTTAAGTATGCAACTTTTTTTTTCTCTCTCTCTCTCTCCCACGAGCATTGTTGGCAAAAAAGGATTGCACCCTAGGTGAAGCACATTTTTATGACTTGATTTGGCATTTTCAACGTTTTCAAGGAAGGTTTGCGAAACGAGTGGTGGTTGGGGCGGGTGGGGGGTGGGGGGGTCGCATTGAGCGACCCACTCCAGGCCCTGGGCTCCATGAAAAGAATCTCCTCGGAAAACAGCAGCTGCTCGGCACTCAGACAAGAAGATTGCCCCCCCCCCCCCCCCCCTCTTACTTCCCCCCCGCCTCTTAATACAGAAGCTCAGCTGCCCATTGAGTGAAAAACACAATCCTACAACCTCTCTTTCTTTCACACTCCCTCCGATGCCCACATTGCCCCCCGAAACTATGCATCATCAATCCGAGGACGGGCGCCGTCTGCTCTGGCATTGTAGCCAGTTTTTTTTTTTTTTTTTCTTCCCCTCCGCAACCAACTGCAAGCAGGGCAGAACTGGATAAATCACTTTAGTCATGGACATGCGGATCTTGGGGGTTTCATATCCCCCCACGTGGCCTTAGCTGAGTGTTTTGGGCCAGAAGGCCTGACAAATTGGCTCTTAAGAACAGCAATTTGAATGTCACAGTCCTTTTAAAAAAAAGTTTTATATTCAATTCAGACACATCTGAGTGTTTTATCTGTAGCAAAGTACTGTGAAACATATGAAGAAGGCAATTGAGCAACATGAATGGGCCTGAAAAATAAAGATAACAAAAGTGGACTATTATAGCAATTGAAATAAGTGGAACACAGATTTTTCTTCAGTTTTAACTAATTTTTTTTTCATGCACAGTAGATGCAACTTGACCACTTAAAGTTGCATGACCTTACAGTAATAAAACATTTTGCCACTAAAATGAATTTCTAAATCGCAAAGATGGGATTGTAGTCTCCCATGTTTTGCCACAACAATTAAATATTTTTAAAACAATACATGAATTTACTTCAAGATTAGATGAAATATTTTGCCATTAAAACATATTTTTTTGTCACATTTTGTGCTAGTATCTGGTTGGGTGGGTATTTTGACAGAAACATGTTATATTTACCTCATATTTTGTCACAAGAGTGATGCATTTGGCCAGGAACTAAAATGCAGCAGTTGACCACAGAGTTGTATTTTGCCACAGAAATGCTACTCTTTTCCCCCAATATTTTGTCACATGTCCCTGGACGTTGAAATCTATATGATGTGCTTCAAAATAAAGTATTTGATCAAACTCAAGTTGTGTTTTGTCCCATACCTGGCGCAAAGTAATGAATGTAGCCTGAAAATTGTTATTTGAATTGTAGGATAACATCCAATATCAAACTTAGAAATTTGGGTGAACAAATTTTCCAAAAACTGAGCAACTCCCCAAATTACACATGTTGAGCCCAACATCTGACGCCATTGGCTACAAGTGCGACCGATAGATAAGCTTGGACCAATCGGCGGCGTTACTGTAAATCACTGTTGTCCAATCACAAACCGGCGAGCGGCCTCTTGTGCCCGCCCCATTAGAAGTCAGCTAGTAGTCAAGCCGAAACAAGTCATTTAGAAGAGCGGTCGAGATGGACAACACTCATATTTAGTGACCCAAGCTAAGCTTTAAATAAGTTATAAATATAACTTTAAGTTATTTATGTTACCGTTAAGGTGCGAGTTTGCTTTTGTACCGAACTTAAAGGTAAGTTTCACATTAGAATACGTCTCTTCGTTGTTTTTCTTCGAGCGCAAGAGCTGAGTACGCAGACACGAACACACACACTAAAAGAGGAAGCTAACGTGTTGTGCTAACTCTACTCCAACAGCTGCTGTTGGTGGCCACACTTTTTCTCTCCCCCCTTTCGCTCCTAAAAGTCGGCCTCTTTGGGTAAGGATGTCAGTCCCTGGCAACTCGCTCCAGCAGCCCCGGGTGAGGCGCAGCAACGCGGGTTCCCCGGGCTCGTTTGGCAACGGTGGATGTCGCCTGCACCCGCTCCGCGCCACCGTGCCCTACCAGCTGCTGCGCGGCGGCCAGGGCAGCCCGACTCGGGCGCCACACAGCGTCCACGGCGGGGCCACCGCGGGGAGCCGAGGCTCCAGCCCCCCCTCCAGCCCGACTCTCCTCCTCCCAGGAAGTAAGCAGGGGTTGTCGCCCGAAAACAAGGACGCCTCCTGCGCTCCGGACTCGCCTGTTTCCAGAGGTAAACAAACGCGAAAAAGTATGCCATGCCACGTTGTAAGTCCTCATGTATAGCCACACAGTTAGTACAAAAACAATGAGAAATTTCAAATATATACTTTTTTTTTTGTGTGTGGGTTCGAAATCATCAACAAGCACGAAATTGAAATTTATAACTGTAGAAACTAGAAAATGGATACATTTGGAGTTCAACCACACTCCAGGGGTAAAATTGCTTAGAATTAGGAGTTTAACCATCATCACTGAATACTAATGTGTAATTCAAACCACAGACTCAAAAGTCGAACTATTGGAAGTTCAAAAAACGTCTTAAAGTAAACATTGTGTTCAAATTGTTACCACCCAAAACGGAACAGTAGCAAAGCAAAAAGTTCAAACTGAATTTCTGAATTGTGCTTTAAAATTTGGAGTCTGAACCAAGATCACAAAAAAACAAAACTGTAATTATAACTGCAGCAGAGGCTTTTGTGAAATTCCTGAATGGCCAGTATGTTTGAGAGTCCTATTCGATGCCTGTGACAGTGTAGTGGTTCACATAGATGACTCCATCCCTTCTAAACTTGGCCCGGGCTTGTGTTTTCACCACAGAATCTGTAGCCACAATACTATTAGCAGTGTGACACTGATTTCTGTGGATGTGGTTCACATCAGTGACTAAATGACCACATAATTCTTGGTTCGGCTTTTGTTCCCACCATGGGATTTGTAGGACGAATACTGTTGGCAGCACAACACACAGACAACTGTATAAAGTTGTTGGCAGTGTAGCGCTTCACACAGCTGACTCGTTTTTTTTCTTCCTGAAACGAAATTTGTTGGCGAGATGCCGATAACGGTGCATTCATCTGTTAGGGCCGTTGGCAGCCTAGTGGTTCACGTTTAGTACTCAGAGCCTTATTCGCAGTGTGACAGCCATGATGTAAAATATCGGTCGTATGGTGGTTCACACGGGTAATCGAGGTTCGACTCGCCGTACGAGTCAGGCCTTGCCAAAAAATATTTACGCCGTACTCCTAGCTGCCCACCTACCTTGATCAGTGTAGCGTGCCTGGCAGGAAATGAGAAGAAGCACTTTGTCTTCTTCTTCCACGACAGGGCGGCCATTTCTCGGCACGGCCACATGCCGTGCATACTTTGGTCTTCACAGAGCGGCGACCTCTCACCTCCCGCCCGACGTACCGTATCGGCGCCACCTTACTGTCAAAACACACCCCTGGGACTGATCATGTAGTCCTCGCAACTGCTAGCATTAGCTTAGCTTGTAGCTGATGAGTCTTCTCCCTGGATTGTGTATTGTGAGCCTTGAGTCTTCTAAATTGTGCGTTTTTTTTCCAGTGCCCCATTGCAACAAAGCGAAAAAGCAACAGCGGCAAACCGAGGAGGTACTTTCTGCATCACGCGGTGGAAAAGGGGCACAAGTGTCATATTCCGCATGTTGTCGGCATGATATCACTCGCCCGACACTTTTTTTTTTTTCTCCCCGCAACAAAGAGCATCAACAAAGTGGCAGCTGTGCTGAAAGGCTCCCGTTTTATTGTGGCCCGGCTCAAAAGTGCAGACTCGGACCGAATGTGAAAAGCGGCGTTCAAACGCCCGTGGGAGTTTTTTTTTTTTTTTTTGAATCAGCGTCGTTGGCACATCTTTGTTTTTTCTTGCAGCGACTCGTCAGCGCTTGCTTGTTTTGTTGGAGTTGAACTGGTGCAACCATGCTAACAAAGCTAACAATGCTAGCGGGAGACGCGCTAGTTTCTCTGGTGATCGCAGCCAACATTAACAACAGACTCAGCACTTGTGTTTCTTTTTGCGTGTTGCACAGTTTTGCATTTTGAAAAGTGACTTACTTTCAGGCCTTTATTCTAGAAATGGTCACAACTATACACAAATATGACATATTAAGATTAATGGCCGTTCATTTGACTCGAGATGCGAGCGTCTTGAGTTACGAGTGTGGTTCCGGAACAAATGGAACTCGTATCTCAAGGCACCATTGAATGTGTGCGCAATTTCCCGCGAGTCTGCGTAAAAGCTTTCTCCGCTGTGCTTTTTTACACATTTATTTTCACCTTTTGCCCTCTGTTCAATAAACCCTGGAAATGCGGGCACTATTCATTCCCCATGTCCACTAACGGCGAAAGTTTTTATTACATCTCCAGTCTGAAAATAATCACTCTTCATCCCCCTCCCCCCCAAAAAAATCAGGACGCTTTGATCGTCTTGGCCAGGCTCGTCGAGGGGAGATTATTCTGGTCTGGCAAGTGCGGAGGCGGTGGAAAATAACCACAATCCCCCTGCTCCGAGAGGCCTGGCCGGGCCCTGTATCAATATTGATGGAAATGTAGCCCGCCGTCTTTGTTCGGGGAATTGTACTGTAGCCCAGCGAGCTTACATAGGCCATACCTTCGGCTGGATGGCCCTCTATGTTCTACCAACAATGTCCGTTTGTGTGTAGGAGACAGAAAAAGGGGGGGGGGTCACATATACGAGTGTGTTTGTGTATAAATGTATGTACAGAGCAGGGACAGAATGTACTGTATTTTTTTTTTGTGCTCATCATATTCACTGCGACTCTCGAAAGGGCCCAACCTGGCAACCCTAATGCACTTCTTGTTGCTAATGTGTGTGCATAAACTATTCATGTGCAGTGTGTGTGCCAGCGATTATGACTGTTATGGCAATATGTCAAATAAACGCTACTACAAGAATTGGAAAAGATTCACCAAAAATATTCAAACTTGTATTATTTATAAATACTTCAAGTTATTGAAGTCATTTGATGAAAAATCAGAATTGAAAAATGCATATCAAGCACACATTTGTTCTTTTCTACAAATGTCTCACAGAAAGGTCCAAGTTGCAGATGCGGAGCTCCAGCGCCATCCGCCGGACGTCTTCCCTGGACGCCATCACCGGGCCTTACCTCACCGGTCAGTGGCCCCGAGATGCTCACGGGCCTTACCCCTACTGCATGAAAGACAAATCCACTCAGGTAACACACAAGCGATACAAAAAAAACCCGCTACAAGTGAAACCGGTTCACACCTGATATCCAAGCTAGCTAGGCTAACTTCCTTTATTGTGTCAACAACCCAAAAAGTTTTTACTGCCTTATACGTTATCGGGTCTCCAAGGGGGATTTATTCCAACAACGCGAGCGCCGAGCACGTTTGACAATCCTTGAGCAAATAAATGTAAAGACTCTCCCCTCAACCACTTCCTGCTAACCGTGCACAAAAGGACCTCGGTCCTTTTTTCTTTTTCCGAGCCCCGCTGGTGGTTTGCACCTGTCCCCCCTGAGTGAGGACAAATCCCCCCCCTGCTCACCACCTGGCCCTCGTGGCCCCGTAGAACGCCTTCCTTTTGTGTCACAGAGGGCCCATAGATATGCTAATTGCCTGGGGGGGCCTAACACACACTCTTTATGAACATAAGGAACCGCCGCACAAAGGCCGACTCATCAAACGGCTTTTCTTTTTTTTTTTTTTCTCCCCTCCTTCTTCCTCCCCTCAATTAAAAACGCTGCACTCGGCCGTGATTGTGGATCTACGCTCCGCTACTAAGCCCGGTTGAGGAAATCACAGGTTAAAGAGCTCCAAGTGGAATACCAAAACAATCTCCCAGCACATTCCTCAAATATGAAAGGAGCGTGAGCTTCGGACACGTCGACGTTTGTCAACCTACAAACGGGGAAATAAACGCTGCAGTAAAATACATTTACAGCCGTTGTGTAACAGCTGCTATCAAACACAATCACGTATGATAAAACACATTCATGCTTACTACGGAAGACTTGTTCGAACAGGTTGACAGCGCATAATAAAATGTCTTCACATATAAAACATGTTCACTCCTGTTTTACAGCGTGTTTACATGGAATACGAATCATTTAAAACACATTCACTTCTTTTTTGGGTCTTTTGGACAACAAACCTGTGTCATATGCTTACCAGACCAAAAGTTAACACCTCAAGAAACACTTTTTGGTCTCATTGTTTACACGGAACGTGTCGACTCATTCCGGATGTGGTTTGAAAGTAGACCACCCACACGCAAACCAAACGGACCTCCTTTTTTGACCCATATTTTACAGGTGGGCACGCTGGCTGATTTTCAGACACGAGCAGCAAACAAATCGGCCTCCTCATCCGACCGACTTTAGTGGCGTGCGTGTCTCGGCGTGCAATCTAAACAATCGAAATTCCCTTGGAAAGCGGCGGCGGTGCTGATTTCCTGCTTTGGATTCTTGAGGATGTCGCCTGCGTGCCGCTCTCTGGGTGGGATCGGTGTCGGGAAGCGTTTATCTGCCCGCTGGCTCGCTATCTGGCGCCGAGGAGCGCACGACTCTCAAAATTGCGCTGACCATCTGTAGCAAACTTTTTACGTGACGCAAAAGGCTCGAGAGGCATCGGTGTTTCCAGTTGCATATCTGAGAGCGCAAAACAGGAAATGGAGGAATTATGCAAATGTATGCAAAAAGCAGCAGCGGCCCCTCGTGACGCTCGTCAAACAAACCTTTCACACTTTTTATGGCGGCGTGTTTGACTCGCGACATTTTCGGACGCGTGTAAAGCCTCTCGTTTTTTGTTGTTGTTGTTGTTGTTGTTTTTTACAGCTCTGTTTTTTTGTTTTGTTTTTGTCTTGAAGAAAAACATATTGAAATGACAACATGCGTTTCAGACTCCGGGCATGTGGATGGACGAGGGAGCCGACCAAGGGAGTCCTCACCAGAGATCGGCCTCCTGGGGCAGCGCGGACCACCTCAAGGAGGTAGACGCACAAAAGTGGCAGCTGGCATTTCTCTGGAAGTTTCCCTCCACACGTGTCGTCGCTTGCTCAGCCTCCACGTCTCCTCTATGGGTTGTCCTAATTGAACATCCTTCCATCCCGAGCCGCGACCACGCCGGGCGGGCCCTCGGATTTTGACGGAATGGCGCGCTGCATGCAAAGTGTGGGAGTGTGCAGAGAGAGGCGTCTTTGTGGTAGCAAGCGGTGAAGACCACACCTTTTGTCTGCATAGCACAAGTGCGTCTCTCAGGCCTATAAAGGGCATCCTGTTTTCGTCTGATACGGAGGACCCCCTCCCCCGCCCGCCCCGCTCACTGAACTCAGTTCATCATCAGACGTGCTTTGTAAACGGCTGGCTGATGGCATCGCGCTTTGCGTCCTTGCTGATTCTTTATGGGTTCAAATAATGTCGAGTTGGCAAGAGGTCCAGTTTAGTGGTGTTCTCATGCCCCCCAAAATTTGGGGAGGGGGCTCATTGCGTCATATGAAATCATAACGACATAATAGCCAGCAATATAAAAGCGCCTTTAATTTGATGCTCAACATTGTTTGCGCAAAGTAAATTCTTGACATGGCGATTGTGGGAAATGAAAACCTGACGTAGACCTTTGAGCTTTTATTTTCCGTCAGACTAATAATGGTGAACTCAAGCGGTTCTGTGAAAATCAAAAAGGAAATAAGTCTCCCTTCTTCTTCCAGCAGATCGCCAAGCTGAGGCTGCAGCTTCAGCGTAGCAAACAAGGAAGTCGGCAGAGCAAAGAGCGAGACGCCACGTCCGGGACGCCGCACGGCCAACACGCAGCCGCTGCCTGTCCCTCACAGGTGACTTCACCACTAGCTTCCCTACATTACGATAAACTCGTTGTCTGATCTCTTGTTGTTGTTTTTTTGTAGATGTTTCCTCTTCAGCATAAAGGATCTTCTTGTTCTTTGTCCACCAAGTCTCTGATCTGCAGAGTGCCCAGCAGCGTGGAGGCCATCAACCACGAGCTGGAAAATGTCTTCATCAGACATGATTGGGAACATGTTATTCAGGTCATTGTCGCCATGAGCGGTTCTTCACATTCTTTATTGTCTTGTGTGATATGACATGCCTTGTGATTGTTTTCCATTTCACAACAGGCCACGGACGCCGCGGACGGCCGTCGGGCTCCTTTCCCGCTGCAGCGCTACAGCAACGTCGGGGAAACCCGTGACACTGACACGCAAGCTCCCTCTAGTGGAGAGTCCAGTCCGTCTCCTCGACCTCGCAGCCCACTCAGCCCGCACCACCCGCACTCCCCGGACGGAAGCCCCTCGTCCTCCGCGGATGATGTAGACAAAGGTTAACGAAGCCACGGCAAAACGATTGCTTACAAACGCACCGTACTTGATTGTATTTTGTTTCATTGTGTTTGTTAGAGGGCACGTGCGGCTCTCCGCTACCCAAGTTCGCCACATCTCCCAAACCCAACAACAGCTACATGTTCAAGCGGGAGCCACCGGAAGGCTGCGAGAGAGTCAAAGTCTTTGACGAGATACTGTAAGTTGCTCGGATCATTACTGTTGCAAAAAAAAAAAATCGAATCGCCGCTTTTGTTCTCGCTAGGTGTGGCCAATCGAAAGGATTCCCGCTCTTCTCCTGTCCCGACAAAAACAAGGTGAACTTCATCCCTCAAGGTTCAGCTTTCTGCCCCGTCAAGCTGCTCTGTTCGTCCCTCTTCTCGCCCGTGTCCCGCGCCAGCGCCAGCGCCGACCCAACCGGTCCCCAAAGCAACGACGGCCAGTCTCGGGAGACGCGCGATTCGCCCGACAACCAAGAAGCAGAGGCGGTCGTCAGCGGTTTATTGTCAGGAATATAAAAGACGCTGCCTCGTGACGAGCGTGATAAAACAAAACGTTTTGCACTCCGTTCATTCCAAATCAAGCTCATGTCCACACACTCACTAATATATTTTTTTTTAAGTTTTTTTTTTCTTCCCCCAATTGTGCTAATAAAACTAGAAGCTCATAAAAGAAGCTAAAACAACAAAGGGTGAACATTGTTAGCTTTAATGAAGTCCATTACCGGTGCTCTTTCAATCACTTTATTGCTACTTCATAGATTTCATCTCTGGCAAGAAGCACTTCAGACTATCAGTACACAAGGCGTCGGAAAATGTACGAAGATATTTGTGTTTATGTGGACATGTCCTTATCCTTAGTCTTCTACTTTGTTTATTTTCTCCACTGTTAATGGAACTCGAGTCTGAACTGCTGGTTTCCGTGGCAGCAAACATTTCAGACAAAACTGGGCTGGCCAATCGGCTTTTTAGTAGACAAGGACACTGCTGCTCTTGGTCTGGAGATGGGACAACATCTGCGGATATCAACACTGCACATGTTGATATCGATGATATCCACACTAAACATGTTTATCGGTGATATCACTGATATCAATACTAAACATTTTAGTATTGATATCTGTGATATCACTGATATCAGTGAACCAGCAGACAGTAGAGACGGCTTCTTCCCCCAGCCAGGCTGTCACTTTGATGAACTCACACCACTCTTGGAGTCTCAGAGACATTGCTGTGCAGTAACATCTGGCTCTCGACGCTTCATCTTTGAATTGTCTATTATTTGTACTATGTGTCCTCTCTGCATCCATTGCAGCCTGGTCATCCTGGAAGAGAGACCCTCCCATCTGTGGTCTCTTCTCAAGGTTTTTCATTTCCCCTAGTAGGAGTTTTGAGTTTTGCCCTTGCCCTCCTGGGAGTTTAAGATCAGGGGATGTTTGAGAAGAATTGTCAATTTTTGCACGTCTTGAATGTTGTTAGAAATGTTGTACAGAAAACGAGATGTACCGGAGTCAAATTCCTTGTTTGGCATGCTCAAACCTGGCAATAAAAATTGATTTGATTTAATTTCATTCTTAGTTTTGTCAAGAAAAAGAAACAAAAATCATGGTCAAAGCTTAAGTGAAAGCAAAAAGTGCCACACCCACTCTCACCCCCACTTTCTGATTGGCTGTTGGATCTGTGACGTCACTCGGACACTCCATTAGGTACACCACCATTTTTAGGTGTACCTAATCACAGGCCACTTCATTAGGGAAAAATCATGGTCAAAATTTAAATGGAAGTGAAAAGTGCCACACCCAAACAACCCCCCACTTTCTGATTGGCTGGTTGATCTGTGACGTCACAAGGACACTCCATTAGGTACACCGCCATTTTAAGGTGTACCTAATCACAGGCCACTTCAATAGGGAAAAATCATGGTCAAAATTTAAATGGAAGTGAAAAGTGCCACACCCAAACAACCCCCCACTTTTTGATTGGCTGGTTGATCTGTGACGTCACAAGGACACTCCATTAGGTACACCGCCATTTTAAGGTGTACCTAATCACAGGCCACTTCATTAGGGAAAAATCATGGTCAAAATTTAAATGAAAGTGAAAAGTGCCACACCCAAACAACCCCCCACTTTCTGATTGGCTGGTTGATCTGTGACGTCACACGGACACAGGTGTACCTAATCACTTCATTAGGGAAAAAGTTTAAGTGAAAGTGAAAAGTGCCACACCCGCCCTCACCCCCACTTTATGATTGGCTGTTGGATCTGTGACGTCACAAGGACACTCCATTAGGTACACCGCCATTTTAAGGTGTACCTAATCACAGGCCACTTCATTAGGGAAAAATCATGGTCAAAATTTAAATGGAAGTGTAAAGTGCCACACCCAAACAACCCCCCACTTTCTAATTGGCTGGTTGATCTGTGACGTCACAAGGACACTCCATTAGGTACACCGCCATTTTAAGGTGTACCTAATCACAGGCCACTTCATTAGGGAAAAATCATGGTCAAAATTTAAATGGAAGTGAAAAGTGCCACACCCAAACAACCCCCCACTTTCTGATTGGCTGGTTGATCTGTGACGTCACAAGGACACTCCATTAGGTACACCGCCATTTTAAGGTGTACCTAATCACAGGCCACTTCATTAGGGAAAAATCATGGTCAAAATTTAAATGAAAGTGAAAAGTGCCACACCCAAACAACCCCCCACTTTCTGATTGGCTGGTTGATCTGTGACGTCACACACACAGGTGTACCTAATCACTTCATTAGGGAAAAAGTTTTAGTGAAAAGTGCCACACCCGCCCTCACCCCCACTTTATGATTGGCTGTTGGATCTGTGACGTCACAAGGACACTCCATTAGGAACACCGCCATTTTAAGGTGTACCTAATCACAGGCCACTTCATTAGGGAAAAATCATGGTCAAAATTTAAATGGAAGTGAAAAGTGCCACACCCAAACAACCCCCCACTTTCTGATTGGCTGGTTGATCTGTGACGTCACAAGGACACTCCATTAGGTACACCGCCATTTTAAGGTGTACCTAATCACAGGCCACTTCATTAGGGAAAAATCATGGTCAAAATTTAAATGAAAGTGAAAAGTGCCACACCCAAACAACCCCCCACTTTCTGATTGGCTGGTTGATCTGTGACGTCACACGGACACAGGTGTACCTAATCACTTCATTAGGGAAAAAGTTTTAGTGAAAAGTGCCACACCCGCCCTCACCCCCACTTTATGATTGGCTGTTGGATCTGTGACGTCACAAGGACACTCCATTAGGAACACCGCCATTTTAAGGTGTACCTAATCACAGGCCACTTCATTAGGGAAAAATCATGGTCAAAATTTAAATGGAAGTGAAAAGTGCCACACCCAAACAACCCCCCACTTTCTGATTGGCTGGTTGATCTGTGACGTCACAAGGACACTCCATTAGGTACACCGCCATTTTAAGGTGTACCTAATCACAGGCCACTTCATTAGGGAAAAATCATGGTCAAAATTTAAATGAAAGTGAAAAGTGCCACACCCAAACAACCCCCCACTTTCTGATTGGCTGGTTGATCTGTGACGTCACACACACAGGTGTACCTAATCACTTCATTAGGGAAAAAGTTTTAGTGAAAAGTGCCACACCCGCCCTCACCCCCACTTTATGATTGGCTGTTGGATCTGTGACGTCACAAGGACACTCCATTAGGAACACCGCCATTTTAAGGTGTACCTAATCACAGGCCACTTCATTAGGGAAAAATCATGGTCAAAATTTAAATGGAAGTGAAAAGTGCCACACCCAAACAACCCCCCACTTTCTGATTGGCTGGTTGATCTGTGACGTCACAAGGACACTCCATTAGGTACACCGCCATTTTAAGGTGTACCTAATCACAGGCCACTTCATTAGGGAAAAATCATGGTCAAAATTTAAATGAAAGTGAAAAGTGCCACACCCAAACAACCCCCCACTTTCTGATTGGCTGGTTGATCTGTGACGTCACACACACAGGTGTACCTAATCACTTCATTAGGGAAAAAGTTTTAGTGAAAAGTGCCACACCCGCCCTCACCCCCACTTTATGATTGGCTGTTGGATCTGTGACGTCACAAGGACACTCCATTAGGAACACCGCCATTTTAAGGTGTACCTAATCACAGGCCACTTCATTAGGGAAAAATCATGGTCAAAATTTAAATGGAAGTGAAAAGTGCCACACCCAAACAACCCCCCACTTTCTGATTGGCTGGTTGATCTGTGACGTCACAAGGACACTCCATTAGGTACACCGCCATTTTAAGGTGTACCTAATCACAGGCCACTTCATTAGGGAAAAATCATGGTCAAAATTTAAATGGAAGTGAAAAGTGCCACACCCAAACAACCCCCCACTTTCTGATTGGCTGGTTGATCTGTGACGTCACAAGGACACTCCATTAGGTACACCGCCATTTTAAGGTGTACCTAATCACAGGCCACTTCATTAGGGAAAAATCATGGTCAAAATTTAAATGGAAGTGTAAAGTGCCACACCCAAACAACCCCCCACTTTCTAATTGGCTGGTTGATCTGTGACGTCACAAGGACACTCCATTAGGTACACCGCCATTTTAAGGTGTACCTAATCACAGGCCACTTCATTAGGGAAAAATCATGGTCAAAATTTAAATGGACGTGAAAAGTGCCACACCCAAACAACCCCCCACTTTCTGATTGGCTGGTTGATCTGTGACGTCACAAGGACACTCCATTAGGTACACCGCCATTTTAAGGTGTACCTAATCACAGGCCACTTCATTAGGGAAAAATCATGGTCAAAATTTAAATGAAAGTGAAAAGTGCCACACCCAAACAACCCCCCACTTTCTGATTGGCTGGTTGATCTGTGACGTCACACACACAGGTGTACCTAATCACTTCATTAGGGAAAAAGTTTTAGTGAAAAGTGCCACACCCGCCCTCACCCCCACTTTATGATTGGCTGTTGGATCTGTGACGTCACAAGGACACTCCATTAGGAACACCGCCATTTTAAGGTGTACCTAATCACAGGCCACTTCATTAGGGAAAAATCATGGTCAAAATTTAAATGGAAGTGAAAAGTGCCACACCCAAACAACCCCCCACTTTCTGATTGGCTGGTTGATCTGTGACGTCACAAGGACACTCCATTAGGTACACCGCCATTTTCAGGTTCGTTCGCGAGTGAGTGACAGACAGCGTTGCTGCTATGCCAGCCGACACACGTTATGTCGACATTGATGTTTTGATTTTGTATTTGTTGGATTGTAGTTGATGTACCGAATGTGTTTGTGTTTGAATAAAAGGTTGAAAATATTAAATCTGTTGTGCCGACATTTGTTATTTTGGGGGACACCAACTCATATAACAACGTAAAACACATACATAGTCATATAAAGCAGTTAACCAAACGTCAGATTTGTTTTAATTGGTGAATATAAAAACAACGAATAAAACGCCAGACAAGTTTTAACATAAATGTTTATTAAAATAATAATAATAATAATAGTACATTTCAAACCAGCAATCTAATGTGAAATTGCAGTAGATATATTGGATATATATATATATATATATATATATATATATATATATATGCATACACGTTATTTAAAAATCTTTATTTTATAAGTGTTATAAAATAAAGATTACCCAAAGAGAAGCATACTCTCCCTGTTGTTGCATAACAGTGCATCCCTTCATGCAATAAAGTTGGCTGTTAGCTTGTAGAAAACGTGCATAAAAGAAGTGGTGTTTCAGTGAGTGGTTCTTTCTATCCTTGGCAAATCGTAAATCTACATTCTGGCTTACACAGTTCACGCTGGGAGGGAGACTCAACACGTTCACTGACTGATCCATTGATGGAGGGGAAGGAAGGCATTTCACCCATTGGCTCGTTGGCGAACAGGAAAGTCACGATTCGTTCCCTCACTGATCCGTTGTCGTGATCAACTGGAAATGCAAATCACTCACTCACTCACTCACTCACTCACTCACTCACTCACTCACTCACTCACTCACTCACTCACTCACTCACTCACTCACTCACTCACTCACTCACTCACTCACTCACTCACTCACTCACTCACTCACTCACTCACTCACTCACTCACTCACTCACTCACTCACTCACTCACTCACTCACTCACTCACTCACTCACTCACTCCTCCGAGCGAATAGTCTTCGGTTTTAAAATAACTATACAAATTCAGGGATTTTGGTTCAAAATGAGACGAAACTATTGAAATTAAAAGGAAAATGACTACAATAAGAACACTAGAATTTGTTTTTCCCCTTTTCATGATGGCAGGGGTCCCTGGTACGTCCCTGGTACTCCCCAATGTCGGCCCTGCCCTCTTAAAGTGAGAAAAATGTGTGAAATGGACCAAAGCAAAGTGCGACAAATCAATTGGATGAAACGTGACGCGTGTGTGTCTGTGTGTGCTCACCTGCCTGTCTTTTCCGATTAAAAAATAAAAACGATTCAAAGGATTGTGTCTAACCCTAAAGAGTCTTCTTTACCCAAAGAAAACATGTGACAATATTAGACAGAAAATGTAAATGTATTGTCATGATATGTTTTATTTCCAACACGCCAGGGTCGACAGAGCGCGCGCGTGGTCGTCTTTGGCTTGGCTAAAATAATAATACGTCCGCTTCAATCCAGTCTGAAGCTCACTCTGTTTGCATTTCTCACTCTTAACAGGAAGCGCAAATGAGATCCCTTGAACGTTTGCTATGGCTTGGTAGGAGGCTGGCAAGTTAACGCGGATGGCGACGTACCAAGCTAAGCGTTGTGAAGTTGTTGCTCAGCGTGACTTTTTCCGATTGTGTCTGGGTTGGCCAGGGGATCCAAGTCTGCAAACAGATTGAACCATGCCGACAGGTCCTTGGACGGACCGGAACAGCTCCCTGCTACGGAGATGGGAGACGGTTAAAGCCTGCTCTTAAAAATCAGAAGACTTAGGTCTTAATATTGTACCTTTAAATCCACTGGCATCTTGGGGGTGCTCCGTTCCCATAGCGACAGGTTGCGAGGTGGTCCCGTCTCTCTCTGAAGCTGCTAAACAATCAAGACATTCATCTTGCGGCGAACACTTTCTTTCCCGACTTGTGCATACCTGCGAGTTGAGCAGCTTGGTTCAAGTTTTGGTCCAGAAGCTGAGATGGTAGAAAGAGTGAGCGAGGGTCTTCAGCCATTCCGTCCTGGGTGTCTCCAAACACCGGACTCCACTGTCGGGACAAGGGGGCGGGGTCGTGAAGCGTCAAGCCTCCCAGGATCTCCTCCAGCAAGGCCGAGCCGTCCTTGTCCCAGGATGATTCACACGTTTCTCCTTAAACATCCAAAGTAGGGTGTTAGTAATGTCGTAGTTGATGGACCTTATCTTACTTTGGTATTACATACCATATAGAAATCATTTCTTACTGAGTGATTTGATTCACATTTTTTTCTTAACTACAATTGAGAACATTTTTACCTTCTTTTGTTGTACTACTTCTGCTGTCATCCCCCAATGAGACCAGTCTACAAAACAAAAATACACACCGTTTTTTTTTTTTTTTTTTAATCAACTGGTGTTCAGTTTTTATAGCTACGTACTCTTCCTGAGCGGCATTGTCTTCATCTTTTTTCTCTCCTTTACTTTTCTTCCTCTTCTTCTTCTTTTCCCTTGATGGCTCCTGTCATCAATCAGATTCAATATGAAATATTGTGAAATATGAAATGGCGCTATTAGCATGATGTGGACCTCGTGAAGCAGGCAGCCCCTGAAGTTCTCGTGAATTGCAGCCATGGTGTGGGAGGTCTTCTCCCAGAAGTGTAGCAGAGTGGTCTGGAGGGACACGAGTAAGCATGAGGGTCACAACCCATAACCCTAACCCATGACGAATCCTACCTGGTAGGTGGCCAGTACGTGAGACAGCAAGTTGCAGCGACTGGCTCCCAACAGGTCCACCTTCTGGCACACGTCCGTCTTCAGCTGATCGAAGCTACGCTTAGTGCAGCGGACCTCCGCTTGAACCTGACGCACACATGAAATGTGATGACACAAGACAGTTGTGTTATTTAGCAGGATCACAAGTTTATTTTTTTTTGTTGGGAAAGCCTGCCCTCTTGTGGACATTTTGTAAATGATCCTGTCACGAAAAACTGCAATATACCTTGCGAAACTTGTCCATCTGCTTGCGGGTGTCTGGGTCCAGCTCAGCAGAGACATCCTTCATCCAGAGTAGAGCTCCTCTGTAATCGGTGCGGCTCTGCTCCATGCGCTTGACCGTCAACCACGTGTCCGAGATGGCCCGGAACCGAAACGTCTCCACCTCCTGATACAGTCGGCACAGGGGCTTCCTCAGCGCCGTTCTGCGGCAGGAACGTTACCGTGAGCGTTAGCATAGCGGTGGCAGTCATTGGCGCGGGTGCCGGTGCGAGGCCGACCTCTGTTGGGAGGAGAAGCCGAGTGCTTTGCCTGTGGCCTGCATGATCTTTCCCGCACGGCTTTTGTCCTGAGAGCCCTGAGAGCGCAGAAAGCGACCCAGCTCGTTCTCCTCCTGGCAAAGAACTGAAAGCAAATGAAACTTGGATGACGTGTTCTGAGTCACAAGGGTGATCGTGATGGAACAAATTAAACGGGCGCCACGTACAGCAGATCCTCCTCTGGTACTGTTCAATCACCTTCAGCAGCTCCATGCACGTCCTCTGGATGGAGTGAAACACCTGACATCCAAAACAACCACAAAGCAGCTTTCAGTCACAAACCTTAACTCAAACCCTAATTTGAAACCGACCTCCAGCTTGGCATCCAATTCTGCGTCTGAGGCCACCACGTGTTGGTCCTCCTTTGTGCCGCTCACCCTGATGAGCGTCTGCTTGGTTTTCCAGTAACGTTGCTGGAAACGGCTCACCACCGAACGCGAGTCCTGGCCCAGGAGCTCGGGGTCGCCCGAGGAACAGCTATTCAGACAGAACACACACATGACGTCAGGAATGGATTAACAGGTCACCTATTACTCTGACAAAGAGATGTACTTTACTCACAAGTTCCTGCCTTCCATTTTTTAGGATAATCTGTGGGGAGAATTTTATTATTAAGTTAATAAAGAACTGTTAACCCATGGTTGAAACCCAAAACAAGGCTTTAAAATTTGACCCCAGCTCTCCAACCCTCCTTTGAAACATTAATCTTGGCATCACACAGTGGACCTGGAGAAGGACAAAAGTCAAACTGCTTAAAGTCTAGTGAGACATTTACTGTCAGTAAAGGTTTGTAAATATTGGAATCGTGTGTATCTTTCTGAACGCATTAAAAAAAAATACACTTTTCGAAACATACGAAATAAATGGACTTTCTATCTATATTCTAATTTATTCTCACGCACCTGCATCGACTTGGAGCTGCAGTCCTCCCACCTGTCATATATGTCGTCCAGGGGAATCTTGGAGTAAAACTTCCCTCAACCACTCCAATTCAAAGTCGACGCGCATTGCTAGGTTATGGAAAACCGTTTGTTAAAACTATAAAGCAAATGATCACTAAAAGACTGGTGACGGCACTGAAACGACGAAATATAACGGCTTTTCGTCCGCATGTGAACACTAATTTAAGACAAAAATCATTGAATAAAACACAAAAATATTATTCTGCTAAAACTTTACATTATAAACCAAGTAAATTTGGTTGTTACGAATCTAAAAGTGCTAATGACGTTCGGGCAGGTAAGGAGGAAATAGCAGGTTCTTCTTCGACGCTTGTACTTCACCTCTTGACGTGCTATCGATACTCGAGCGCCACCTAGGTACTCCGGAGGACCATCGAACAACTATTTTCTATCTAGCTAAATATACATCCCACATCGAAACATAGCTGTTTGAATTTCGGCTAACTACACAAGGAGTATTATTTTATAAAATTGATGTCAGACCTTTTGTGATTGTTTGCCGAAGCGGGCTCCTCGTGACTCCTCATCGATCGTGCACGCGCCTCAGCAAGGAAATGACAACACAACACAAATATCCCAAAATACATCTCCAGTACACGCACCTCGCCGTGTTTTCCATAAATTGTCACGATCATCTGTCAGAGCTGCGTTCTCCTCCTCCTCTCCATCTTCAATACCGCATCATCTCCGATGACGTCACCCAATGGTACCTCGTTCCCTCATCTCCTCTCTGATTGGCCACTCCAATCCAGTGTGTTTGTATCGCGCAAACAAGCTCCAAAATAGTCATAATAAAACGAATTGTGTGTCTTTGTCTCAAAACTGGTTTGACGGAGCGTGCCTGATCTGTCATCAGATTGAATAAATAAAAGTGTTGCAGGTGCGCCTATTGAAGTTGCAAGTGTTTATTTACACAAAATAAAGTGGCAGATGAATTCTAATACAAACAAAAGTGAGTTTATCATATTATCTGTGCGTCTGATGTCACCACATAAAGTGATAATCGGTAGAACACAGAAAAGAACATATTTTTGCACTTTCAAGCAGTATTACTGGCCACTTATTTTCCAAGGTGCAGTTCTTCACTCCTCCAAAGGGTGGTGCTAGAACACAAAGCAAGTGCCTCCACTTTAATAGCCAGTCGCTTCACCCTCACCCCTTACCCCCCGCCCCCCCCCTTGTGGGGGCCCCGGGCTTTATTCCATCCCATCGTAGTGCAGCTGATCTAATAGCGTGTAGGTTTTGTTGTCACCTGAAGGCACTTTGTTGTCACGCCCTAAATGGATGTACCTGTTTGGAGAGTTCAGACAATTTTACACCTCAGCACACCGCCGAATTACACGTGTGTGTGCGTGTGTGTTTTCCAAATTGATTATGTCGGCAAGTGCATGAAGCCCCTTGATCCGCGGGCCCCCTCCGGGTCGCCCTTTGCCGTTAGCGCGTCGTAAATTGGCGAGCCAATTTGCATCTCGGCCTTAAACAAGAACCCTGAACCCTTCGTCTCATTTTTGATGGACTCAATCTTCGAGAGTCTCCACCAAGGACATCTGATGTCCTTCACCCCCCCGTCTTAAGGTCCATCTCGATGCTATCGGCGCACGTTGGATTTCTTAAATAAGACGGCGAGACAAGGGGGGGGGGGGCTCTGGACAAGCTTCCCGTCCGCCGCTTAATCGCGTTAACGATACAGATCGGGTATGTGTGTGTCACGAGCGCTTTGTTCTGACGGGTGCTCTTCTTGTTTGGGCTCTTTCAGTGAATTTTCCCCACCGTGTGATCAATAAAGTCTTCTTGTAGGGATTTCACTGCCATCCATGTTAGAGCCTAAAAGCTAGCATGGCTTCTTTTTGATTTAGCGGGGACCCTTAATGCCCAGAATGTCCGATTCATTTCTGTCACAGGTCACGTTGTGGTTGTGGCCTGTAAGTGGAAATGAGTTTGACATTTCTACTTAAAATACACATGCCTGAAGGTCTAAAAGTAAATGTTGTGGAGCTAACTTCTGCGGTTGCCGCTTCTCGACGCCGTCATGCCTGATGACTCTGTTATGATCCGACTGCGTCAAGTAATTTGCCGCTCCTACAAGGCATGTATCTGACAGACAGAAGTACTGCTTGCTGGGTTCACTAGAAAAGATTACAGAAACTGCAAGAAGAACCTGCGGCCATTTTTTCAACTCCAGACACACTTTCTAGGATATGATGCAGCCCATGTTCTCATTGCCCGACCTTTCAAGACCTGATGTCCTCTGCTATGGTTAGCTTTAGCGAGTTATGGGTTAGCCTTTGGACAGGGTTAAGAAGGAGAGTCCAAAAATTGGGGACATTTTCAATGGGGAGTAGCAACAACTTGAAACCTCTATCTACCAAACCGCTGCTTCTTATCAAGTTGAGCCGATTTCATTCCCACTGCAGTTTTCATATCTCTGCACAATATCATGTGAATGATTGCTTGATTTCACAAAAGTACTTGTTGGGTCATTCTTATCTGAAACTACCAATCTATTTGTTTTCAAATGTAGGGTGTGTTTATGTTATCAGAGAAATAAATAATCAAAGTAGAGACACCTGAAAAAAATTCACCCCCCCCCCACGACTCGGCCTCCCTTTCCCTTCTATCGCCAGAAAACCCGGCGGAACACATTTAGATCCCGCGCAACTCCTGGGTGCCCACTCATCACTCTGCGCCGCGTTTGAAGATTACGCCGCTCAGAGACATCCTCGCTGGGCAGCCGGGCGGCTTAGAGGGCCGCAATCCGTAATCCCTTACCCTTCACGGGGAATTCTCCACGCGCTGAAATACGGCGGCCTCTCACGGTTCGCGGGAACTATCGCCGCCTCGGGCCGAGATAGATGGACGACGCGTCGCGATGAATGCGGGAGGAAAGTGGAGGCCGTTAAAATTTGAAAGTAACTTCCACACGGCTCAGCAATCCTGTTGGCGAGCAGCCGGTGATGTGAGGGCCTCCCTGACACGCCGCCGCCGCTGATGTTTAGGATGATGGACCGGAGAAAAGGATGTACTCTTGTCCTCAAAAATACCAAAATTATTTCTCCCCCCCCCAGTCTTCTTGCTACTGACGGAAAGTCGGACATTCTCAGCACGTTTTAAGGATGCTTAGTAACCTTTCACTAAACCACTGGCCAATCACAGCACAGTTTCGATTCCACTTTATAGGCAGTTGTAAATATGTTTCGGCGGGAATCATCCATTACTTGCACATTTTTGCCATTCAGGTCGAGGTTCGGTTTTTGTCCCGCCACTAGCGAGGAATCACCGTACAATTAAAGTCGGCGTGGCCTTTGATAAATATCGTGTGTAGGACAGAAGGTGATCTGAGCTGACAGAGATGGACGACTAAAGGCACGCTGACAACTGAGAGAAGGATGATGCCATTTTTGTGTCTTTTTTTTTTTTTTTTTGGGGGGTTGTTGTAAAAAATGCATGGACGAGCGACCTTGAGCGAGGCTGGCTCGGGTCGACGCCAGCGTGATGACACGCGCTCTGTCCGCGATGCCACCACGCATGCCAAATAGCCAGCGGCTAGTTTAAGTACTACTGGATGAAGGGCCAAAATGCTTACTGGTCAAGGACATCCAACGTGGTAGAGCAACACGTAAAGCGCATGTATGGGACTTGCTAAAATGGTCCTTAGTTTCTTCCAAAATATTCCACAACTTAATCAAGCACACTGCCACTGTTTGCTGGAAAATAAGATTAAAGATCATCTTTTATACTATAGCCCAAATCCCCTATAATCCTCATAAGCAACATTAATAGCAATCACTATGGTTAAAAAGTGACATACAAGTGATGACTGCTAAACATGACAAATATAAATATCAAAATACTAAGTATTTGTTTTTTTTGTTTTTTTTAAATGGAGAGAGTAATCTGTTTTGAGGCCAGCTAAGCTAACATACACAGGACTTTCTCGTGACTACGCACACACATGCAAACATATTACAGAGATGGCTGTGCTGTGTCAGCTGCGATGGGGATTAGCGTTAGCTTAGCGTCGACAGCACACAAATAGCCGTCGGGCGGACAAGTCGACAGCGCGCGTATCAAAATGCTTCAGAGCGCCATGTTTGAAATGTCATTTTTACAAAATTATTTACACTTTTAAGCCTTACAGTGCTATGCTAATGCTGCTAGTGATTCAAATTTAGCTTCTGCTACCGTTGTTATGCCCCAATGGAAACTCATTATATGCATTGTTCGGCGATGTTAAATTTTTAAGCTTTTTTTTTTTTTTTCCAGGACCCATTCCTATATGTGAACAAGATGTTGGACATTTTATATCTGAGAAGCCATTTTGTTTTATCTAATCTGTGCAGACAGAAACTGAGGGTCTCATTTATAATGATGATTAATATAACAAGACACTTGATTTAGTTTGAGAACATCTTTCTGATGAATGTTTTTAATTGAATCTGTCAATGCCTGATAAAGCAATTTTTTTCCTAACCCACAATATTGTGCTATTTGTTTTTGTAAGTGACATTTAAAAGCTTTGCAAAGCATCCGGCCTAACTCCCGCTTTTCTGGCCTTATTAGCTCAACAGTAATCATCTCGTTAACTGATAATGAAAATTCACGTCAGCCCTCATTGCGATTCAAAGAAATATTGTTTTGAACAAACACACAAAACTCATTATTGGGGCGGCTGTTTTATGATGATGTTGAATACAACAACAACAAAGGAAAAAGATGATGAACAAGTGGACAAGGTGTAAAAGAACATTTGTCCATTCAACTACTTTTTAGGCTGTTGGAGCAGTTTAAAAAAAAATATTAAAAGTAACAAAAAATATTATAAACAGTTAGAACCTTATACACGATTTTATTGAAGAATAGTTTCATTGAAATATTACGTTTTTTTGCATGTCAGATAAAAACTGGCACTGAGCCTTCCTACTACAAGATAAATAAACGTGCAGTTGTGAATGTTTACGAAGAGACTTGTTTTCTCATGCCGCGCTCTAATGACATTGTAGTGCGTTTTCCCGCTTTAATAAGATGTTTCATTTGTGGGTGTGTGTGTGTCGTTTTAATCTCGCAGCGGGAATGCCCCCAAAAGCAATTAAGATGACAAAGGTTAATGAATTCTGCACTTTTACCTGATATGAGTGGAGCACGACGATTAGTACAATTAATTAAAAATAACCATTGGCAGTCCCGTGTCCCGTGATGGGACAGTTTATTAAGTACCCGAGAGCACTATAAAAAATATTGGGCTTAACAAAAAAAACAAACAAAGGTATTAACAATTTTTTTTAAGTTGATATGCTCAATAACTTTAATTACAGCGTGTCATATACTTTTTAAAACAAATTAACAAATTAAGTTTAGGGCTGCACCTAACGATTGTTTTGATAATCGACTAATCTATCGATTCTTTTGTCAATTAATTGTTAATTGATAAACTGGGTGAATCTTTGGCTGTCACTTTTTTTTTTTTTCTGAATGCTGTTCCTCGTGTTTTTCTTTTAGCTAATGCTAACTTCCGAGGCAAAGGTTGTTCGCTAGCTCGGAGGTCACCGTGAAGAAGATTCACGCGATTGCGATGCCAAGCAACCCCTGACACCTTCGCAGAGGAACTTTTTCTAATCCCGCTAAATGTCAAGCCACAGCCCAGCGCACCCACCTTCCCTCTGCCAAAAGGCCACTACTAAGTCATCTGTTTACTCCTGCAGCTCACCCAAAACTCTCATGACGCTCGCTCTCTTGCACTTCCACACCTTCCGCCTACGCTACATTAATCAGGTAGCGAGTACGGATCTTAGAACACTGAACAGGATTTGGACTTACAGTCTTGCTAAGAAGTCGGAAGTCTCCACAAAGTTGCATGATGACTCAATGGTGATGCGTAAAAAAAGTCTCAACAAGGCATGTCTGAAAAGATAGAAAAGAAAAAGTAAGCCATTTTGATTTAAAACCGCCATTTTAGGGTCAACCCAGGGGCCTTTTACTGACACTCCTCTTAGAAATTTTATTCCATTGGTACCAAACGTACACAAGAGGCTAAACTTTTTTTGTCATCGAGCGTGGGTGTAACATGACGACAAAGTTTGTCGAATCTGTAATGACTCCCGTTCTAATTGGATTAAGCATTGAAGTGAACTTCAAAACATAGCATGAAAATAAGTAACAACACCGTTGATTGACGGGTGCAATCAAAGCATCAAGTCAAAGTTATGCTAATTGATTTTAGCGAAGGGGGGAAAAAAAAAAACCCCAACAATAAAAAAAGCCTTACAGTCAACACTCATTAACATCAAATCTTTTTTTAAGCAGTAGGCTCAGGGCAAAGTGGTAATTCATTTTATCACTGTGACCTTTTTCTTGCCGTCATTTGCGCAAGTTTGTCATCATAAAGTTTGAAAAGTTTTCAGAATTGAAAAGTGCAAAAAGAAAAAAAAGTCAAATGTGGTGCAACGAGGTGATAATTGTCTCCCAAAGGTCCGGTCTGTCAGCGAGGTGCTTTGTCTTATTTATTGTGGTAGTCATCGTCCTGCGTGGACCATTTGGACCTTTTCATCACTTCCAAGCAGTTTGGTAGGAAGTGATACAAAAAGTTTACAACGTGACCATTTTACAACAAAGAATATGCTTACACTTTAACCACAAAAATGCTCTTGTTGTTTTCCTTATTCTATTTATTTATGCATTTATAGGTTGCCCATCTAGGTTTTTTTTTTTTTTTTTGTCCTTTGCCTTTGAGCTATGACTGCATGGACTGACGGCTGGCATTCCAAATAAGTCAATAAAATAATATGGCTAAACAATAAAGTAGGACAGTGTGAATAAAAAGTCTCAAAAACCTCTGCAAATGAAACTTTGCATATAATTTAGTAACGCAACGAGCCTCACGCCGATTCCATATTGGCGTTAACGAGCCTCCGCTGAGAAGACGGAAAGCGGCGAAAATAAAAGTCGGCGGACATTCGTCATCCCGTCGCCATCGCTGAGGGGAAAAAAAATTGCAGGCAATTTACGAGCGGGCCGCTTCGAGCTTTGTTCCTCGGCGTCGTAAATTTTTTCTTTGTGTCCTTCAGGACCTGCTCGGTGTCACATGAGTGGAAATGGCGAGAAGCGGCCATGTTAGTTTTGGAGTTCTCAGTCAGCGCAACATCAGCAAGCTCATTTCATTTGGAATCTTCACGTGGAGCCAAGTATTAGTGTAATAACCAAGATTTAACAGCCATTATGCTTAATAGGAAGTCAATTGCATGCTGACTGTTTAAGAGCTGTCATCAGCGCCCCCTGCTGGTTCTTTATAATGCTCACACATTACACCAGTTCCAAGTACTGTACATGCACAAAAAATATTTTAGTAAAATATTTTTTTGAACAGCATAAAATCAATAACTTGATCAATTAGTTTTTTTTCAACCCACAATTTTATATAAAAAAATAGAAAATAAAGATAGAAAAATAAAATAGAAAAAAAAGGAAGAATTCTTCCACAGAGAAGTATTTGAGTCTTACCTTTGATGTGTAGCACTTTGTAGTCTGTAGTTCCAGCCCATTTTCTGCTTTAGCTTCAGTCCTTTATGCAAAGGTAAACACACAAAAAGGAGCGGGAAATGCAAAATAATACGTACCGAAAGCCGAGAAGGTGTCCTCTTGCTTGAATTTTCATTTCATCGCAGAAGTGTCAGATTCCAGAGGGTTGACTGTGGATTTACAATTTTAGGAGAAATACAGGAGAAAATGTTTCTGTATATTTTATTCATTCACTGGATGTGATTGGTCACAGCCGCACAGGTTAGGGGCTCTTTTAAACACATGACTCACAATAAACACACTTTTATATGTGACACCTTGCAACATAGAATAATTACAGTAAAGGCCTGAAAATCTGTGAAAAAAATGTGTGTGTGTCCCCCCCAAATGGCAATATTGAGAATAATAATAGCTTGAAGCAAGCACGCTTAACCTCTTATTTGTGTTGTGCTCAATGTAGTGTTATACAATAATCTCCCCTTTTTTTTTTTTACTGCAGTGCGAAAGAATACTTGACGTTTTTTTTTTTGTTTTTTTTTTTAAACGGTCTCCTTATAGTGCAGACTCTCAATCACTATAAGAATGATGAGCGTAACTCTCATGATGAACAGTAGAAATCAAAATCAGGCCCCGCCGACTGATTGTTGGAGTCTGATTGGTGTCTGTGATTGAGGCGGAAAAAGCCACCGATGAGAAATAAAAACAAAAGACAAAACGCTGGCGTCTGTGTATTTACATGATTCACTTTGAGGGAGATGTCCAAGCTTCCCTGAACGCCCCGTCGCCGGCTTCCAGGCTGGGGGGGTGGGGGACCAGGATGAGTCCGCTTACCTCCTTCTTGGTGGCAGTCAACCGGTGGGCGTGTAGGGCGTGTCGCTGTGGTAGTTGTAGTCGGGACACACCTTCTGCACCAGCTTGTAGTCGGTGCTGTGAAAGGTGATGAAGATGCAGATGACTTTGAAGGGTTTGGAGCACAGCCAGGAGACGTGACTCTGGGTTTGGTCCTGAGGACAACTCTGCGACGGGTCGTGGGCGCACAGCGAGTTTCGGGTGCCGCGTTCCACCTTCTCGTATTCCACGCGGCAGTTGAACAGCTTGTTCTCCTTGCTCTCCACCGCCGTCTGTTGCTGGACGCGTAGCTCCTGCTGCTGGCGGTGCTGGACGTGGAACTCCACCGCCTTGCTGGGCGGGACCAGCCCTACCGACACGTTACCCTGCCCGGTGGAGTTGTGTCGGAAGTAGACGCTGAAGGTTCCTGGACAGGATATGCATTCTCAGAAGATAAAACGTGAAAACCCGCGGCCGCTTTACCGAGCTACAGTACCGTTGCCGTGGTCCACGATCTTGCCGGTGATGAGCAGGTTGAGCTTGACCGTCTTGATGTTGGAGTGGAAGTCGCCCCAGCCGAACATCTTCTTGAACTTGCCTGTCTTCACGATGGGCCTCCTCTTGGTCCGGGAGCGTCCTCCCGAGGCCGAAGAAGCCGAGTAGTTGGAGAGCCAGGTCCACTGCTTGGAATCTGAATCCAAATCCTCCTCCATGTGGAAGTCCAGGTCCACCGGGGTAAAGTTGTCCTTGCCCTCCAAGGTGCGGGCCATAAAGCGGCTGACTGACAGAGTCTGAGCTGCCTTGCTACTACTGGACCAGTAGGACTTCATTTTGGACTTTTGGCCGTTTGCTGATCTCGAGTCAGCTCCGAGCACCTGGAGGACAAAGATGGACGTCACTTTTCAAGGTGGTCATCTAAGTAAAAATTATTTGAAGTAAATTCCCACAGTATTTGATAACTTGAATGCAACATGGCTAGCGTGTTGGGCGCAAGTGTGACAGCAGCTTGACTTTGGAGCTTCCTCCGTCAGCGCGTGTTGGCGTCGTCCATCATCACCCGTTCCAGAAAGCGCTGATGTTCGCCACCGACGCTTACGGAGCGCCAAACGTCTTTGGCGTGTCGTCTAAATCAAGACGGAGAGCCATCTCGCCTCCCCCCCCCCCCTCCTCTCTCGCCCGTCCAACGTGCTTTCCGATGATGGATGAGTCATCTCCAACAATCCCGCAGATGACAGCGCCAACTGCGCGACGAGACCCTCGCCGTTCCGTGACAGCAGATCCATCTGAGCATAGCCTTCGCCGTTTTTTCCGTATATTCTCCGGGCCGATCAATAGAATGAAAATAAGGTCTTCTTTTACACGGCTGAGGTGCATTGTGTGAGGCCGTGAATGATCTTCTCTGCGAAGGACGCGGCGGCTTTGTGCACTTGGACTTTTGGAGAAAGATGGCCTCCGGTTGTTTTTGAAGAGAACACCGTGATGGACGAGTCGATTGCCTTGGTAAAAACGTGCATAGATCTTTTTTTTTTTTTATATATAAGGAAAGTCGCCGCAGGACTTTTTAAGAGTAAAATATTTGAAGTGACAAGGTGAGATGAAGAATGAATTGGAATGTTTTGTGGCTCAGCGGCGCAGTTAAACGGCGTTAATGAAGCGCGGCTTTTGTCTAACACGCGCCGGCCGCCATGATGTATTATCAGAAGACAAATTCGGCGGCGGGCTTCGGTCGCGGCTTCCCGCTCGGGATTTATGGTCGCCATTTCGCGTTGACGTAAAGCTCCTTAAGGATGGACAAGTTCAACGAAGTGGCGTCTCGCAAAGTGCCGAGCAAGCAGCTGGAAAGTGGACTCTCCTTCATTTTTATATTAAAGTGACGACTCGTGTTTTTTTTTTTTTTTTATACAGTCTATGTGCCGCCTTACTAAGTAAATATGTTCATTTGTACAAAAAACAAAAAGGTGTAACCCTCAAGGGATGACAGAATTTTTTTTAAAAATGTATATTGGCAATCTGTCGCCATACATTTGAATATTTTTGACAATATTGAATTTTTTGCAATACTTTAATAATCATTTACAATAATGTCCATGCCAGTGCTCAATTTAATGCACGTATGTTTTCATAACATTTATGATTTTTTTTAAGGTCAACCATTTGCGTACCGATGACGTGAAATGCCGTCAACATTCATTGTCGTTAACTACGCTTTTTGCCGTCACAAACAGTGAGTCAATGGTTTGTTAAAGCTTGCTAAATGTAAACACATCATTTTACCGTCAAAGGTGAGGCGTCACAAAAGCGAAAATGATTAAGATCAAAGTCACTGCACTGTATCAAAAAGCGTCTGCTGCCCATGACCTTTGACCACTGCTAAAAAGTTGCACTTCAAATAAGGTTTGGTCTTACTTGCTATTCCGACTCATAAAAGTGATTCCGGAAGCTTCTCATCTAAGTGGGTTAAGTCTCAACAGAGGCGCCGTCGTCACATGAAGGGATGTCAGGAAGCTGCTTTACACATGAACACACTCACACACACACACACACACACACACACACACACACACACACACACACACACACACACACACACACACACACACACTGACACACACACACACATAAGCAAGATGGCTGCCAAAAGGACTCAGAAGTTGTGCGCAAGAATGTGCCGGAAAAAAATAGGAATGGGATTTCTCACGATAGGCTGTCACACCTGCGAGTTCTTCTTCTTGTGTGACTGGGCGACACGTAATTAGCTGGCGTGTAGAAGCACACCTGACAGGATTAGCGGTACAATTGCACGGTGGATTAGAGCACCAACTTGTAATCTCAACTGGGAGATTCAAACCTGTGTGTGTGTGTGTGTTTGTGTTTGTGTGTGTGTGCCTCAAGGTGATGGTGTGGTGCTGTTTAAAGGTCAGCAGTCACACCGACCGAGATGACTTTGCCAGGCCTGGGGAGGTATTGATTGCTTTGCTTTAATGACGCTGCAGTGGTTCCTCCGGGCCAGCGGGGGCAGTAAACAAGAGTGTACACAATAGTTTTCAAGATATTGTGTTAATTGCCAAAAAAAATGTTTTTACGATATCCTGGCAAGTCAAATTTAGTTGAGTGCCTTGCATGTAGTACCACTTGGAGCCACAACACGTCAGGCAGCACTGAGCACACTTTTAGCGAATTATCTTCTTCCGAAAAGGAAAATATTTTTTTCATATTCGCATAACCTCTGTGGAAAATGCTAGTTCACTGTATCGGGATTTTAGTTTTCTAAAGTGGCGATAATTTTCAAAGAAAACATCACAGCACTTTTTACAATCAATAGATTCAAGCAAATATTAAACATTAAGCAGGATTTCATGCCAAAAGTCACGAAGCTTCTTGTTAGCCCTTGCGAGTCACGAGGGGTTATACGTGAAGGCAAGAAAAAGTTGTTTTATCGGGCAAAAGCGACAAAGACGAGTGGCAGAAATAATATTGATGGTGACAGCGGGAAACATCATCAGTTATCCGCCAGGAGACTCGCAAACGATCATCTGTCACGCAAACGACCTCAAAGGAAAACACCGCGTGGCGAGCATTCTTGATGCTGATGCGCACGTTTTCAAAGCCACAAAAAGGAGCATTTGATATCAAAACACAAATTCACGAGATTCAAAGTGTTTCATTTAACCACTTCTGAAATGTCAATCGAGTGGAATGAAGGAATTTAATGAAGGCATTTCTTTTTCATTCTTCTTGTAAACCAACTCAGCACATTTAGCATTTCAATCTTTGCAAATATTTTCGAAAATCATTTTACCTGTCAACCAACTCAATCTCGTACTGTACTTTTTTTTTTTTTTAGATTTTTAGACATTTTACAGACTTTACTATAATAATCATCACGCTGACCTTATTTTTTTGTATGATTTTTTTCTTTTTGCTGATTAAACAAAGAACGCGTCACATTGACCCATCAGTGAACATTAGTTGAAACAACGAACGAGTCCGACAATGTTCATTAGTTTTATCGTAAACCGTTCTGTGTTTAGCTTTGCTTTTGAGTCCTCTGTGTCTCTTTTTTTAATTGCATTTCTCACCCGCTGTTAGAATAAAAAAAAAATAAAAAAAAGTCAATGTCCCTTCCAATAAAAAGTGTCGTTATCGCTGCGATGGAACATTTTATTGCTCAAGGCTTGGACACTTCATTTGCATTTACATTTAACGCCGGCACCGTTTACCAGCAGAAAGTCTATTTAAAGGGGGGGACGACTTTAATAATATTCCAGGTTTTTCCAGAAGTGTGGCGGCATCCCGGGCGGGTGCGACAAGAGGAGATAACACACACGTACGCACAACACGCACTCAAGTCCTCGTAGCTTGTTGGACAAACTCAACGCTATCTCCACTCCGCCGAGCCTGGAGATAACGCACCGCCCGGCGCGCTTTCAAGATAAACAAGTGACGCCACGTTCTATACCGAGCTCCTCCACGCACACACACGCGTCTTGAATGGAAGTAGCGGGACGCGCAAGATAGAGTGCGTGTGTCACTTTTCATTGGGCTGGATGCAGCAGTGCAAGTGTGTGCAATTTGCGGAGATAGCGGGCAAACTCAGCTGCTTGCCGCAATATTTACGACCATGTATCATACACAATACGACTCCACGTAAATAGTCGCTTTACATCGCATGTGGCAAATGTTTGATTGGATTTAAGATTGGATGCTCAATGGGGAGATGTCATGAGGTTATTTCTGGAGTTGATTTACATATGGGAATTTAAATGACATACAGTGAACCTTTATGAAATGGCAGATATGGGAGGAGACGTTTTTTGGGGGGGAGTAGAAGAGGTTGAGAAGGTCCCCCCCCTACTAAATGCCTCTATCGTGTGTTAGCATTAAGCTAGCAGATTTTCATGACACGAAATGATATGGTTTGGTTGAACGTTTTAGTTTTCTGTCTTTTGAGTACCACAAAGATTTTTTTACGGGCTTCCATTTAACGTTTTAATTTCCAACTGAGGTTTTAAGAGTTATACTCATTTTTTTTTAGCATGTTCCACTAAGGTTTCTCCTTTGAAGGATTTTTATTCAGGGTTTTGGTCCCCTTTAAGGTTTTAGGACTAAGACTGAGGTTTTAGGAGAGTTCACAAAAAAACTACTTTGGACAATTCTAAACAGTTTTGACGTCTAAGATTTTAAAAGACAAATTCAGGTTTTGGTACCCCAAAACCACTCCGGTTTTAGAAGTTTCGATTAAGGATTTCGGTCCTCCCACTAAGGTTTAAGGACTTCTCTGAAATATTGAGAGAGTTTCACTCAGTTTGGAGTGTTTGGGTGTAGCTGTTGTATCAAAGTGCTACCTGAGGGCGTTAGAGATGATGACAAATCTGAGTGTCAGGAAATCACAGGTGGACGTGCCTTATCTCCAGAGGATTCGGGGGCATAATTACAAGCGTGACCTCACACTCGTGATATGTGAGAAGAACCGGTTTGAAGACGAGGACCAAGAAACTAGTGTGCACTTTTTAAGGTAGCCACAGGAGAAAACGCATAATCAGACTTTTTCCACACTAGCTTCAAAGAGGTTTGGGAGATTCCTTTGGGGGAAACATGATCACAAGAACATGGGATGTACACGTGTTGGGATCTGTGGATTGCTACCTCGTACACCTCATTGCAATGAAAACATCAATTCTATGCAAAACGAGCACTTAATTAATATTTATGGAATAATATATCCAAACCTTGAAAAAGAAAATATGCTTTCCAGAGGTAATAATTATCAAATGTAATTAATTGGTATATATTGCCACAGGTGTGTTTTGCAATTAGGTTTGCGCCGACCAACCGATCAGAAGGTGGAAAAAATGCTGACATCATCGAGGACCAGTTGGCTGGAACTCTGCGCATTTGGTATTTGTGAATTTGCTTACATATAGATTTAATTTTTTATTTTTTATTTTTTTTAAATAGGCACCTATCCCATCTGAAATTTTTTTTCAGAATTTCTTGTAATGTATGAATTTCATGAAACTAGAATTTAAAATAGATTCATGCTTTTAGACCTGACCTTCTACCACTTGTTCTTCAGGAGTTTAGGATGCGGCAATCAGTGAGTTTTTAGCGGTGGTGTTTGGCATTAAGGGGGGGGGGGGGGGGGGGGGGCGTGTTGGGTTGGGGGGGGGGTTGTAAATGATTAGCGAGTTTAGCCGGCTGTGAAATTGAGTTTATGCTTTTCAAGACGGCAAATTCAATTGGATAATGGGAATGAAGTTGTAGAGAATAATTAATAGTAATTGACTTCTTTCCATCACTATGCAAATTAAACACTGATAACGCCGCGGGAGCTTTTTAAGTGAAGTTTTTACGCGGATTACGGCCGCTGTTCTCCATCGATTGCTTTGTTGGCGCCTTCATCAGAGCAGGCGGGACGGCAGGATGGCGGGGTTACCGGCTCACGCGGGATTAAAGCAATTGGCTTGTCACAAACCGTCAAGTCGGACATTTTTTTTTTTTTTTGGGAAACTTTTTTTTTTTTTCTTTCCTTGCTGAAGCTTTTTTCTTCTTTTTTTCTCTCAACAAAACTAAAAATCCTTTGAGATAAAATTTTATAATTCCACTCTGGTATTAGTTTGGTACTTCTAATGAGGTTACAAAGACTTTCATGACAAATTCTTGGAGCTTCCATGACGGTTATTAGTCTTCCATTAAGTATTTGGGTGTAACAGTAGGGAAAATCGATTTATGTCAATCTTGCTAAAAGGTTTGTGACTCCATTGAGGGTTTTTGCTTATCCTAAAAATATTGATAGGACTGAAGGTTAAGAGGGGTTAAGGGCACAAGTCTTGCACAAAAGGTCTCTAGTGAGGTTTTACAACTTCCTTTAAATGTTACTGACATGCTCTCAAGGTTTATGTTTCAATTTAGGTCAACTTTCAGCCACTCGCTAAAGTTTAAAGACTTCCTTTATTGGTTTGGGACATTACCAGTTTGAGTTTCAGGGCTTCCACTCAGGTTTTAGGGGTTCACATTTTGTGGTTGGCAAGTGAGGGATTCGGTTTCTTAAGGATTTTCAGTTACCCTGTTACGATTGTAGTACTTCAATTTGAGGTTTATGTCTACCGCTAAAGGTATACCATTGTCTCTTAGGATTTAAGTAGACGGCAAGTTTTCGTGGGCCCATTTTCAATTACGTTTGGAATAAGGTTTCGGGAAAAAAAAAAAAGAGCAGGCATTGAAGAAGTCATTTGACTCTGTTAGCATCACTTTATTGAGGCACTTAGAAGCTTAATTAGCTTAGCATTAGCTATGGGAGGCAGTGTCTAAAAGATGATTAGGTGAAGCTTCATTTGCTAATTATTAATTAAAAGTGATCAAAACTGTCTAGGCATTAGCTTTGGAAGAAATGACAAGGTCTTTTAATGATATCAATAAACTTGAGTAATTCAAATTCAATTCAAATACACATCTTGGATCACATTGGTCCTTTAATGATGTACACTAATGAATGCTCCTGATCAATTAAAGTCAAAATGTTCTAAGTTATGATCAATGTTATCACATCTTAGTCTCAGACTAAAACATGTTTATTTTAAGTCCGATTAGTTATTTTATTTGTATTATTACTGACAGCTTAGCATTGGTTTCCAAAAACTACATACACATTGGCTGTTAAATACTGCCAGAAATATGTTCAAATTTTGAATAGGTTTTTTTTTTCCATAAAAATTTTGTTAATCAGAAATAATGCAGCATTATCTAAAAAAAATACATTGGTCCTTATAATTCATTTTTGTTCATTTAAAATCTTATCACAGATAGCCTAGCGTTAGTTGTGGGAAAAATTCACAAGTCAATTTTTGATTCAGGATTTTTTTTTTTTTTAAATGTTATGCATTTTTGTTCAATTCAAAACAAAATTATTACGCTAAGCTTTGCAAAAATTACACATTGGAGCGGAACACATTGATTTTTCCCCCCCAAGGCTTCATTCACCAAAAGGACCTCATCAGGATTCCATTTGAATGCAAATATTGCAAAAAGATGACTACAAATGTGAGCAAATCTGAGTTAATAAACGGGATTTACTCACCAGAGAGATGACTGACAGCAGCAGAGCCCAGCAGCACCATGTGGTCGGCATGTTCGGACCACAAAGCTTCTCGCCTGGCTTCAGTCCAGCCGTCGTCCTCTCTGATGTGGGGAAAAAAGCCCCCCCAAAAATCTCCTGCTGACCCAACTTGAAATAAAGTGCAGGACCAGAGTCGGGTGGGGGGTCCGAAGGTAGAATGACGACGATGAGGGTCTTCTGGGTTGGGGGTAGAGCAGAGCAAGGGGAGACGCTGCGCTATTTGCACATGAGAGAGTGAGTGTGGAAGGGATGCTTTATACCCACACGCAGGGATGCAGGATGGGAGTTGGGGGGCTTGTGGGATGGTGGAGGGGGTATTGAGGGACTTTGAAGAACTTGGGACGTCGTCAGGCTGCCCTCAAGTGGTGCTCAGTTGTACTGCAAATGATATTTTTTGAACAACATCAATAAAATGTCTGCTGCCGTTATGTAAAATGATAAAGAAAATGCAAATTTCTAAAATATCAAAAGTATGTTTAAAAACATATATATTTATATAGAGCGAGAGAATGAATAAAAAAAGGAAAAAATATAAGAGGAATAAACTAATAATAAAAGTATATATGTATAAAATATGATATATAACGTAAAAAAATAACTATACTATAATTAACAAAAAAAACTTGAGAAATAATTGTGAATAAAAATGTGATGAAAATAGAAAATAAATAAAATGAACTGACAAAATTGTACATTTTTTTGTGCATCTTTTCTCATACAATTTGTATTTTAATCCATGCTGTATATTTTGTTTTCAAGACACCACTTTATATAGTTTTACTGTACTTTTTTTTTTTTTTTTTACCGGAAAATGGTTCACTGTCACGACCTTTTTTTGTCCTTCTGTGATGCTTCTCCTACAAGCAAATCAATAGTCTTATCTTGTCTTCGATCTTGTCTGAAAAAAAAAATAACCACTCATCATGAAAAAGCCAAATTAAAATGTCACAACACAAACACAAGCTTTGTTAGAACGACTAATAAAATTGTACAGGTAGTAATTTTCAACTGACATTTGAAAGTCATGATGTCAAATATTCAATTTGTCATTCAGGTTGCGAGACAACAGCTGTTAGATAAACAACCCCCCCCCCACACGCACACACAAAAAAAAAGTGCAGTGAGAGCAAAGATAAGAGGAAAGGTCAAAATCAATCTCATAAATGGCAGCACGTCGCACTCTAATGCGACGCGATTAGCATCGCTGCTAAAGTAAAAAGGGGAGCTCTCGGCTGCAACCAACCATCATGTTGCAACTCACTTAGCGTCACTTAAGCACCAGAGGGGGTGCTGCCTTTTTTGAATAACAAATACCAAATGTTGTGGCTGAAAAAATATTCATAAAAGATAATTATGTGCGGAATAAGTGCAATTTTGAAGGTATAAAAAAAAAAAAAAACTTTGGACAAAAGCCGCAAGCAAGTGAAGCGCGAGTTTCGCACTTAAGCTTTTTCCAGCGTGCATAAAAGACAGAAAGGACAAATATTTTTGCATTATCACCGTGTCCTTGTTTATTATCGCGTTTTCTTTCCCCACGCACAAACAACCTGTACAAAAACGAACAAGCTTTACTCTCTTTTTTTGTCATCTTCTTGCTTTTTTTTTTACCCCCTTTCCCCATCACAGAATTTGCATCAGGACAGCAAAAAATATTATACAGCCACTTTTGCAATATTCAAACTAAACATTTTTTTGTGTAATACAAAATAAATTTACATGAACCTTTCAACACTTTTTTTTTTTCTCTCCACGACAAACAAGAAAATAAAAAAAAGTATCTTTTTTTTTGTTTGTTTTTTTACAAATCCACCAGCGTAAACAATGTCTCACATCCACCTTGTTTTGTTATTTTCCACCTCATAAATAATAAAGCTTATATGAAAAACACACGAGTGTTCATTAGTGATCATTTTGTAAGTGACCGCATGTTAGTTGGACCCTTTCAAGTAGAAAAACTGCAAGTGATCGTCAGTAAGGCAGATAAAAGAAAAGTTGGAAAAGAGATTTAGGAGCAAAGAGTTATTGCATTTGATGCCCTCGGGGGGCAATGATGAATAGATCAGGTCGCCAAACTTTGCCACCAAGCTCCGCACACCCAAGAACCTTTCCTAATTTTGCATCCTCCATACATGCTACAAATAAGATGACATCATCTATGTGAGGAGTTTGTGTTTGAAGGACCTCTGGAAATTGCTGAAATGCTCCTACAATGGCTACTTCGAACCCATATGGCAGAATTTCTGGAACGGGATTCCTGGGTTGACTTGCTTCATGAATTTCACCCTACTAAGTTTGGGGGGGCTGACTTTTTCAAGATTGTCAAGTTTGTCTTTTGAATCAACGTACGTGGGGAAATAGTCATAATGACCTTCAAAATGGCCGCTTCAATGCAAAAATGTCTTACGTCTTGCATTCCGAAAGAGGGAGAAATAGATGTGGGAAGTGGAAAGAAACGTAATTACATTAGACGACCTCAATAAACCACAAAAGGTACTTTTTTTCCCCCTTTTTACTCTTGAAAAAAAAAATCTATACATATTTATGATTATTTATAAAGGAGTGTTAGGACCACATTGGGAATTTTTTTTTTTTTTTTCCCCCCAGTGTGGCCATGAGGCTCCTTTGTAAGGGAACCTCGCGTGTTTGTGTTGACCATTATTTTTGCCGAAATATTCCTCTTTTATGGCATCACCAGTCACGTGCTGCACTAATATAGTGCACATTAGCGCCGGAAACGAGAGAGCGAGAGACAGAGACAAAAAGAAGGGCGCAGTTTCCATGGCAACGGCCGCCCCAATCCAACAACAATCACAAAAGCGCAAGAGAGAGAGTGGCGTCGCTCTTTTGTCCAGAGCAAGAGAATCCTCTTGCGGCAGAGGAAGGGATTCTAAACCCCTTTATGGAGATTTGCCTTTCCTTCATCCTTCATCTTTTTTTTTTTTTTTTTTGGCAACGGAGGATGCGACGTATCCCGTAAAGCCTCAGGCGGCGGCTCAGCGGATAGAAAGTGTGTGGGGAAAAAAAATGTCTCGGTTGGGCGGGATGACAAAAAAAAAAAAAAGGCATTTGACTCAACACTTGCAGAGGTCATGAAGGCGGAAAAAAAAAGTGTGAGCGGGGAGAGCACTTTTTGAAACAGAGACGTGCTCTAAGAGGATTTTCTGTCTCGCCTTCATGCTGTTTGAAAAAAAGGAAAGAAAGAAAAAGCGTCCGGCGCACAGTTCTGACTACATGTCCGTGTCGCCGTCGTAGGCCAGCGTCAGAGGTTTGAGGCGGTTGTTTTGCTGCTGCCTCGCTCGCTCCGGTCGCTTTGGCTTCTTGCTGCCGGTCGCACACACGGAAACACACGTTATGGTTACTATTTGGGGAGGAGCCTAAATAAGCGCTGTCACAACATTAGGTAGACCTGCACACGAGTACCTGCAACCGTCCTTTCAGCTTTTCCACTAAATCTGATCAAATCCAAATGCTCCAGTGGTGCTCTCCAGATATTTCAATCAAAGCCCAACATCGTTACAATGTACTGTACAGGTCTAGCTAATGAAGAAGACAAGAAGTTACTTTGGGTAGTTCAATGAATCCACAAGCGGGACAATGCTACCCCCTACTGGAAAATGGAATCAGCACAGACAATGGAGGGGGGGGAAGGAGATGAATGCAATGGCATGACTTGGCCACACGAGGGCAGCAGAGCAAAATCTATTCAGCTATCCATCCTTCTAATTGATTTCCTTACTTTTCCATACTGATCTACTAAAGACTGGTCCTCACCTGCTCCAATGAGCTGACTCGGCTATCGGGCGGACTGCGTGAGGGGAGGGGCTGCAGGCACTTGAGCAAAGCATGCTGGGAGGAGGGGCTTTCTTGGACGGGGGATGAAGGGGTGGCTCTATTCATTAGCTGCCGCTGCTTTGAGCTAGCTCCTGGCAGTCGGGACACGTGTACACCATCCCGCGGGTGTTCTGCTGCCCCGTCCACACCGCCGCCCCGTTGGCGTGGACCTCCTGGGAGGCCAGAGAACGATGTACCCTGGCACAATAACTGCTGCCCTCGCCGTGGGGGAGGGATGACGAGTGAAAGGAGAAGGTGACCGTGGTGGTGATGATGATGAATTGATGATGAAGATGAGAAAGCAGAAGAAGTAGAGTCTTACTCACCAAGCCAGGTAGATCATAGACACGATGAAGATAAGCAGCACGAAAGCTCCCGCAGCCACGCCGTACACCCAAATCTTCAACTTACCATCTGCTGAGGAACGGGGAGGAATTAGGGACACTTTTATGAAGTTGTTGCCTTGTTGATGAAGTCCTCACGCGAGATTCGCAATATAATTACAAATGTTTGTGACCTGGTCCGTAGGGTTGCAGGTACCAGGTGCGCCCCGAGCGGCCCGGCTGTGTGGTGGTAGTCAGCGTGGGGTTGATGGCGCGGCTGGTCTTGACGTCCCCCTTCTTGTCTCCCGCCGTGGGGATCTCCAGGACGGGGATGGGGGCGCACTGGTCCAGGAACCCGCCGGTCGACAACACCTCAGTGTAGCCTTCCTCGCACATACACATACCCGCCTGCGGGGGGCAGCACAAGACCGATGGATTTTGCTGCGAGTTGGTACTCTTTTACTTCCTGGTGACTGACCTCGCTGCAATAAGACGTTGGAGGGAAGCAGGGCGGGTTGCACGCGCTGTCGTCCATCACGGGGGTTGCGGGAAGGCAGCCTCCTAAGCGGGGAAAAAAATGAGCATCAATGAAGCACATCAACAACACGATAGTATACCAAATTTAGTCAAATGGGTTCTGATTTTGAGGAGTTGGAGTTTTTGCGTGAAATTTTGCCAAATCCAAATTGCAGTTTCGTGAAAATTGTTCATCTAGTATGCGGGGCTCTAATGTGGTAGCAATCACACAAAATCAAACCAAAATAGCAGTGTTTTGGGCCACAAAAAGTTTTTTTTTGTGGGTCTACGCATTACAGTGTTAGAAATTTCATGTTACTAATTTAAATTGACTCCAAGGCCTGATTTTTCAAAGTGTTAATCTGGCTTTGACAATGGGGGGGGGGGTTAATTTGATTGGAGTTGTTGGTGTTTTACTGGCAAGTCATCAAACTTGGCTGCCAAGCTTTGGCCACATGCGATGATAAACTAAAATGTTTTGCAATTTAGTGTAGTCGTCCATCTGCCTAAAAAACAAAAACATGATTCCAATTTGGTAGCAATTAGACAAAGCTCTTCATGAGTGTGTCTTGGCAGCACCACCATAAAATGGCTTCCCAATATTGTGACGCTTAAGACTTCTTAAGTTGAAAAGTGCAGCCATAAAGCAAACCTTGACTTGAGAAATTTTGAGTGGCTTAATACTTTTGTATTTACTGGAGAGTGACTGTAATGTTCTTACCAGTGACGTTGAGTCCGTCAGAGCGCTGACACCAGATGAACGGTCGCGAGGAGTTGGGCCAAAAGCTGCTCTGCCATTTGTACTCAAAACATTCTCCTTCTAAAATGACAACAACACAGAAAAAAAAAAATTATAATCATGTGAAGACGACTGATCACAAAAGCACTTCTGAGGTTGTGGACGTGTCATGGTCTTAAACGTCAAAGGAGTGCAACGGAGTGTTTTAATGTTCACCGAGAGTCTCGGCTTAATGAGCGTCTATCGGCGAGCCTGAGAGATGAAATCAGTATCAGCGTCTCAGCAGACTCAGCTGGAGGAAATGAACAATTTAACCTTGGACAAAGAAGAGACATGCGCCACTATCTCTGCTCGTCATCTCGAGACTCTCGTTCATCTGAAGGAGCTCACGCCACGCCGCTTGAGCTTCTACTCCACATCACGAGCATCCTGGTGGAAATTGACTCTGATCGGGCCTTGATAGCGAACCTGTAATTTGTGGGAAGTGTCGCAAAAGCCAGATTGACTTGGCAATGTGAAATTCGGTAGGCACCACATTAGAAGCCGTGCCCGAAAGCCATGTCCGAGGGTCCTTCAAAGCTGGATCAAATCCAGGAAATGTTGGATGATCCAGTTTATACTTTTCCATACCTGTGCAGGGTTGCGACTCCCAGACCTGGTCAGGACACAGCTGCAGGTTCTCGGGCTCCTGAGCCAACACGGCCCGCGAACGCACCCGGACCGAACCGAAGTCCACGCCGGCGTCTTTGACGCAGATGCTGACGCAGGAGCTCCAGTCGGACCACTCCATCAGGTAGCACTCACCTGACAAAACACAATTATTATTATTTTTTTTGCAATCTCCACAACTTTCTGTATTATAGTTTTTTTTGATCGAGATAAACAGTGAACACAAAGACGACGATTAAAATCTGCTAAATTTCGATTTTGTGGCAGTCCAAAAAAAAAAGTATGCCAATTATAGCGATGCTCTCATCTGAACTGTTATTTTGCTATTGATGTCTTGTGTATTAAATTCTCCTCCGACCGCAAAGCAAATATCACAGCCGCCTGATTACTCGTCCTAACCGGCTGCCGACTTATTTTCTTTCTATACGGCCCTTTTAACTGCTTTAAAGGTTAATTATGCGTTTCAATTTTCAGCGGCTTCAACTCGTGGCCTGAAGGAAAAAAAAAAAAAAGGCGGACAGAATCAATTAGCTTCAATCTTTGGCGGATAATTGCCGATGACCGTCGCAATGTCTACGCGGCCTCCGGCCACGTCCCGGCGCTTCTATTCGTTTCCTCTTTCCTGTCGCCGCGCTAACAGCAGGGATCATCAGAGGTGAGCTGCGTGGGAAATGGATGAATGAGGTGAGACGTGTCTGGAATGTTTCACTTTCCATTTGAGCGGGGAGGAGGCGGAGGAGGTAGAAAGGACTCTAGATTCGGCGCGGGTCAGCTTTGACGACAGCTGACAAGTGCAGCTCGTCAAATAACGAAGAGGAGGGAAAAAGAAAGTGGAGCACGGGTCAAGAGTGCATGAACGTGTGTGAGAGTTTCCCCAATTCCCATACTAGCGAACCTCCTCCCATTCTGATGCGTCTCGCCGTCTCCCATGCAGCCAGCTGACACACTTTTCTCACCTCTAAAACTGAAGGAAACTAAAAGGTTCCGGTAGACAAGCTCCAGCTGCTCTCTAGTGCCGACTCGAATTACGGGGACGGGTTCTCTTGTGCTAGCTACTTTAAAAAAAAAAAAATGCTTTGGCTAGTTTTACATGCCAACTAGAATTACAGTCCAAGAATAAAAGACAGCCAATTTGAGTTTAAGGTACTTTTTGTAACGAATGCTGAAGATACGATTAGGTTTTAGTTTCACTCTATAAGACTCTCTACTTTTTTTTAAGTAGCGTTGACTTTTTTTTTGCAGCTAATTTTGTGGTTGCAGTTTTTCCCCCTATCTGTGTGTCCCCACTTAAAAGAAAGCGATGGTGTTATTCCGCCCCAGAATGCTGAACAATCTGTGACGAGTTAAATTAGACACTTTTGGAAACGAGCTTTGTGTTTGCTTTTTTTTGGCAGAGCGAGCGAGCGAGCACTAATTTCCCTTAAGGGAGTGCTGACACTGACACACAAAAAAAATAAAATAGGGACAACAACAAGGACTTAACTGCAAGCCGCACACTCACCTGCCTTATCAGGCACGCTACTAAATTGGGTCTACTTTTTCGTCTAACCGAGACGCTGATTGTGGAGCTCAAAATGGAAACGCTGACAAATATCCAGAGGGCTGCTGTGTCCTGTCAAGCTTTTGGGAGCAAAGATCCCTCAAAAGCTGACACATGACTGGTGCCTGTCATCACGATGACAGCAGCTCTCCAGAAAATAACCCCAGTCGAGCAAATCCCCACAACTACGCAAAAAATTAAGAGACCACACCTAAAAAAAAATATCTCAGATTTTGCTATGAGATCCTCACCAGGGCAAGGAAGCATGCAGGCCTCCTTCAGTCGAATGCGCTTGTCTCCATCCACGGAAAGTTCCAGACCGCTGCATAGCTCTTCATCCACCTGGCCGCTACTGTCCCGTTCGCCACCGCTGCCATCTGACACGAAGCAGGTGAGGTTCCGGTAGCGCGTGCCGTGACCGCATACCACGCTCTGAAAAATCACCAAAGACCAGCAGCTGATTCAACGGACAACATTTTCACCATCAATTTGACTGAGTAATGTGAAATTTGGTAGGCAAGTTGATCATGAGCAGACACAGAAAAAAGTATTTTTTTTTATAAATGAACAATGATACAGTTTGACTTTATATTCCATACTGGACACGAACTGTTAATTTCTCCCCCTGGTGTGTGGTTGAGGGATAAGTTTGATAATTGGACATGCCATAAAATTAATTTAGAGGAACAACTCAGCAAAATGAGCCATTGAGCCCACATTCCTCTCTACTCATCATTTTTTTTGTTTTACGACACCATTGTATTGATTTAAAGCCAGTCACTGTCTTTTTTTTTTGGTGGGACATTTTTAATTCCATTTTCACTTGACAATGTGACTCATTATTTTGTTGTTTGATTTCGATCTACCACAACAAACATGATATGCTGTATTTCTTTTATTTTTTTTTTACTAAGATCAAAACTGAAACTGAAAAATAGGCCGAGGAACTTAACTCATCTGCATTGTATTTAATTTTCCCGTGTTGACGTACTCCTGCAGTTTGGTAACTCGCGTCAGTAAAGCTACGCTAGCTTGTTAGCCTTATAGCTATGGCAAAACTTCCAAGCCATATAAACAGCAGCAATTAAATAATCCAAATAAACTCTGCTTCAAGAAAACACTTTCACGAGATAACTCCGTTAATAATTCATATTAATAATATAAATTTGGGCCACTTTTGGCCTACTGACCAGACTAAAGCGAACATAGCAAACGAGTTCTTGCGAGAGTCAGAAGGGGAAAATTACTTGAATTATAGACTTTGTTAAACATTTACATGGCTGTTTGCACACTAAGGAGGCAGTCGGAGAGAAAAAGTGGACATTACACACATGAAAGAAGACAAAGTGAGCGTAGAATTCATTCTGTAATGTAATATTACATTATTTGCACTTCAGCTGCTTTTCTTTTTTTTCTTTCATGTCCCCTTAGGGGGAGTATTGTCAAACTCATTTTCATCACAGGCCAAACCATAGTTCACTCAGAATGGAAAAAAAACATTTACACTAAATGCAGAGTCAACCCATCTTACTATTAACTGTCGAGTGGCATTATGTCGTCTTTTTAACAATAACGAGCAAAAATAGTTAGGTTGAATACATTTGAGTCGTTTTTTTCCTGTGTTTGATAAAAATGAAATTCTAATATCGTGAGTCACTTCTTTACTTTTCCGATGCCAATTGAAAATGGAAGTAAGTTTGAATGGAGCACATCCACGCACGGCTTGTACCAACCTCGACACGACACTCTGACCAGGCGCTGTACTGCCATCGGTAGCACGGCCTCACCGGACACGGCTTCCATTGCACCATCGGCGAGGAACACGGACGACCGTCGCCCTGCGAGGCTTGCACGACAGACCTCTGACGCCACATCTTGCCTGAAGACCACGCCAAAGGAAATGACATCATCATTCTATGTCTGTGGTCTAGCTTTAAAGTTTCAGTTATGTCATAGAATTTTATTGAGCTCCTGCCATGTTATTTTTTTTTTCATTTCGCTTCATCAATCAACAACAAAATATAATTCTGAACTAGTGAATGGAAAGCATTGATCACCTAAGCGACAAGTGCGAGTCCAAAAATAGAACTTACGTAACAGTGCACGTAAGAAAGCGACCCCATTTCCATCTCGTGTGCACCTTTCATCCCACGCACACGCGTATCCAGAGAAACACACACTTGCACGCACGCACACACGGAGAGGCTTTTGCGTGGTCAAAGAAGCCGACATCAATGAGAGCAGGGGGAAAAAAAAAAGTGCAATCTACCGAAAAGTCCACAATCATTTTGATCTTTTATTCTGTTGCTTTTTTCCCCATGACCAATTTGACCGTCCAACTTTTGCAAGCAAAGGATTTTTTTCTTTCTTTCTCATTTTATACATCCCATTTGATATGACTACCGTCACTTACCATCTAAACCGCAGGTCTGCGAGCAGTCGGACCAGGTGGACCACTCGGAGAGCTGGCAGTTGACTGGACACTCCACCACGCAGGAGATATTCATTTGCCACTTCTTCTCCAGTTTCAACTGCGCACACCCGACTCGTTAATATGATCATGAGCTATGTGAATGAGCCAACAAACATCACTGCGGGCTACATTTGCGGGAACAAGAGACTCATAAGAAATGAATACTCGAAACCACATCCGCACACACGGGAATACAGCATAATACAGTATTTCACACTGCCATTCGATAAAAAGAGGAGAGGGACGAAGGTGACTCACCTCCTCGCAGAATTTGATGTCCACCGATTTCCCGTCGCTGCGAACACAGTCCAGCATGCGTGTTTTGATTCCCTGGCCGCACACGGCGCTTGAACTCAACTGACACGTGCTCCAATCTGAAAAACAATTTGAAGAGATCAAAATGGTCATAGCTGGAAGATGCAGCAGCAAGCAAATTCTTTTTGTCTTGGAATAACGTTTTGCAGTCGTCTGTTTCTCGGCAGATTTCATGTCTCTCATCGTTTTATTGCAAAACTATACATTGTTTTATTTATTTAAATTTGTCTGGCGCCGTCCAGGTGATTTCTAAAGATGACTTTTGTTCTGAAATTGGCTACAATAAATGTCTTTTTTTTTTTTAACAACATGGTGCTACAAAATAAAATGGAGGCTTTCGCACGGCCGTGTGGCTCAGCTTTAAATAACTGGTACAGCCACAGAACTCTCCGAAACAAAACAACGTGGCTGTTTTTAAATGCTTCATATGCACGCTACAGTCTACAAAATAAAGAAAAAACATCAGGGAGGCCCATATTGACTTCAAGCTGACAAAAACAACTGTGTCTGTTTTTAGCTACAATCACTTCATTTATGAACACCAAAACAACTCAACAACACAAGTCGGGTGTGTGTCCGTATGTTTTTTCTGTGTGCGAGTCCATGCGTGTGTGTGTGTGTGTGTTTCTTGTAGGAGGTGAGGTGCGCTACTCTAGGGACGGAAAGGGATAAGAACAAGATGAGAAGGTGCAGCTTGGATGCTTTCCACCGTGGCTTTGATTCAATGATGCGCTTGGCTGGAATGAACCATTATATTTGGAAGGTGTGTGTGTGTGTGTGTGTGTGTGTGTGTGTGTGTGTGTGTGTGTGTGTGTGTGTGTGTGTGTGTGTGCTTGGGGCGATTCTATAGCTGCTGAGTGAGAACATGCCCACTAAGACAACATGATTCCAAATCCCACACAGAAAATTTTTGTCTGGATAATTGACAAGTACACCGTTTTTGTTAAGCCACACGGCCAATTGGAACGCGGCAATCAGAACTGAACAGCAAAAAAAAAAAGTAATCCAGATATAAGAAGATTGCCAATAAAGCTAATGTTGCTAACGCTACGCTACCTGTGATGTTGTAGAAGTAGTTGAAGCAGTTGAGGTTGAGGCTGCAGGGTTCTTCTTCGGCAGTGTCAGGACAAAGTCTTCCCGCGCTCGGCGAACGAAGCGTGTACGCGGTACGAATGCGACCTTTGCTTCTTGCGCATGGCTGAAACCAAAGAGGAAGTGAAAATTTAGCATGAACATTCTTCTTGATTTCTTGTACACGACTGAGAAATGAGCGTACATTGGCAGAGCTCATGACGACTTTTTGACATGGAGCAGTTTGTTCCCCAGCTTGAACAAACATGGAAGCTGTTGCGTACTGTTTTTGGAATTTAAAAAGTCTGCTTCCAAACAAAAACAGAAAAACATCAACTGCCAAATTAACTTATTAATCAACTAAAATACCAACTAACTGCTTCAACACCTGCCGTTGTCTCTTCTTCCAACTTGTTTTTGGGTTAACCCACCGCCGCGATCTGACTCCCTTCACTTGTTTCCGGGAACATCAAAATTTGAAAAGTCGACGTATTTCTTTCTTTTTCTGCTCTTGACTCAAGAGCCCTACGGTCCAATTAGGCGCGGTGAATTGGAGAAGCGCGTTAACGGCACCGAGCACTGCCTCCTCCTGGGAAATCCCGTATCCAACGAAGGCGCTTACGAGAACGACGAGCGGAATAGATTAGAGCCAAAATGATCGCAAACTTTCAAAGGGTGATGACGGTATCTGAGCGCAAGATTGATTGAGAAGAAGTCTTCCCCATCTCTTTGTGGAATGTTCCTTCAGGAGTTTCGGCTGCGCGTGAACACATTTAATGACTCCGACGTCAACCTAAACCCAATCTAACCTTTTTGTCTATGCGAATAAAACGTTGACTTTTTATTCATTGGTTCATTCGCTGGTGAATTACTTGGTTAGTTGGTTGTTTGGTCAGTCAGTTAGTTAGATATTTGGTCTTTTTTTTTAAGTTAGCATATTATGTGTGGCAGTTTTGTAATATAAAACAGCGCCCCCTACAGGGCATTCTTTTTTTCCCCACTCAAAGGAGTCATTTACATTAGTGGAGGTCTCCGCTGGACTGTAGCCACGATTTTAAAACCTCTTCCTGAGGCCATTTTTTTTTTTTGATAACCTGCGTCCTTGGATTTAAGGATTAAGTGTTAAGACGTTTTGAGGATCTGCAGACACCTTGTACTCAGGGACGCTGCACTTACTAATGCGGTTACATTAACACAGCCGTGTGGGTTTTTTGTGTAGCGTTGAGTGTGGTGTGTGTCATCAATCATCTCACCTCCCGGTTGAATACACCATCGAGTGTGTGTACCTGTGATGTATCAAGTACTTTTCCCGCAACATCTCACTGCACATGTCTTTTTGAAAAAAAATTAATAACTCACTCTTGACAAAAAAAAAAAAGCACACAGCAGACAGATTTGGGGAGTTCTTACCAGGCTGCAGCGGGTCCAAGGACCCCAGTCGTTGAGGACGCAATCTTCAGGGCAAGGCAGCCGGCTCTCCCGAGCCCCCAAGGGCATCTCCTCGGGGTCGCACAAGTAGTCCTCCACCGCCTCTGAGGGCCCGTCGATGGTATTGAGCATGCACCTGTCCACATTCCGATTGTTATTTTAAACATATCAAAAGGAAGCCGACATTGAAACAAAATAACTGCAAGGTTGAACGGATCAATTCTTTTCAAGGATGTCCAAAACAGTCGATTTAGGAGCAGTTCAGCTTGTGATGCCTACCGAACTTTTCTGGTCTGCACTCCTTCTCCACAGTTTTCCTTCAGGTCCACGTTGCTGACCTTCCATACACTCCAGGGCTCGGCTACCCAAACGTACTGATTACAGTCACTCTGGCACGGCACGACCTCGTACACCTGAGGACGCACGCTTCAATCAGTATGCTTTTAACAAAAACAAAACAAAACAATTGAAACCATCATGGAGTTATCAATAAATACGATTAGAAGAAGAGCAGTGCTATACATTAGAGATGAGGAAAATTCGCTACCTGAGCCTGGAGTCGTTGGCATCGTTCAAAAATCCAGTAGAGCAGGATTAAAAAGAGACACAAGAATTAATTAGCAAAATATTTATGTAGAGGACACAGCATCATTAATTTAATAAGGCACGGGATGTCATTAGAACACACGCACGCACACACACACACACACACACACACACACACACACACACACACACACACACACACACACACACACACACACACACACGCACACACACACACGCACACACACGCGCACACACACACACACACACGCAGAGTAGGCCTTTAAGGCTAACATTAGCATTATTAACATTCAGAGTGTGAAAGGTGGACACTTTCAGCACAGTCGCAGCTCAGCAAAAAAAAAAATTGTGCAGGAGCTGCAATAACCGCGGCAAGCTTCAGCTGGTAACTCATTAATAATCAACTGCTCTCTCTGCACCGCTCGTGTCGTCACGCTGTCATAAAAAGCACTCCGCCGCTCACTGGGAGTGAGGCCATTATTTTTGGAATCGTTCGTTAACAATACAGAGGCAAATTAGAATTCTTGTGTGGTTTCATTGTCATACCACACTAAATTAACATATGATGTGAAAAAAAAATAGAAAAGTATGTTCTGAGATACAAGATGTTTATAATTGAACATTATTCAAAATGAAACTCCTCAAATCACTTCGACATAATTCCTTGGCACAAAATGGCCACAAGATGGTGCCAAAGCGACAGTGAACGCAAACGTATCAATTCACAAATGAAAAACGATACGATAAAATATTCCTCAGCGGGTTGTGTACCTGGTTGACGTGGTCCAGCTTGGGGCAGGGTCTTCCCCCGTTGTAAGGTTTCTCCCGAAGCCACTTGGAGCGCACTTTGACGCCGCTGCCGCACGACTTACTGCAGCGTGACCAGTTGGACCACTCGCTCAATTTGCAGTCGGACGGGCAAGGGATGATGCACGCCTCCTCGATGTAACCTGTCGGGACAAAGCCCAAAAGTCATTACTCTTGATGCCTTTGCGTTGGCTTCTCATTCGAATGCTGAGTAATGAAAACGCTCAGGCTGTGCGTAATCAGCCATTGCTACAGTTGACACCAATTTCGGAGAAATCAACTCGAGGCACCAAGCGTCGTAATAACACCGGAAGCCCTTGTGGATCCTGGATGTATCGCCGGTGATAATCTGGGGTTAACCGTATGCGTTGAACTCAGACTTTGAATGAGACTTCCCGTGAAGATCCTCATTTGATGCACCGGGAAAGCCGCAGATGAGCTCCCCGCGGGGACTGGTGATGTACTTCCTGAACATGAGCATCTATGATGCCTCTTTTTATGTAGAGTACGGCAAGCCCAGCAAAGAGTGCCTTTGTGCGCTTTTGTAAATCATGTGTCTCATCTGCACACCGTATATATACATGTATATACAGTCTCCAGGGCCAACCACCTGTTGGGTGCATTAAATCTCCATCGTCACGGTGACTCATCACCACTCAAGGGCGCAGGAGGACACCAAGCAGAGCGCCACGAGAGAATAAGTCGCGTTTTATTGTGAGGATCAGCTATGAAAATGTGAATTTGTTTTTTTGTGTTCAAAACGGAAATTCTGGTTTTGGAGACAAAAAAGGTTGCCACGATGGGCTATTCAACGAGTTAAAATGTTCTTGAATATCGTACAAAGATCCCCCGAGATTCTTTACCAAATGTATCGATTCTGCAATCTATGTGGATTTTCTTTCTCCATAAGATAAGAAAAGGGAGAAATATGACCTTTGGCTGAAAGAGACAAATGTGGATTGAAGCAGGGGATTTGCTTTGATGTATTTATAAGCATGATAGCAATTTTTTGGGGGGTGTTTGTGCTCTATGTTGGCAAAAGGCAATGTCAGAATAAAGGTTTCATTGTTCCCACCGGGCACTCAAAGGGAAAACGTTTTGATTTGTTTCGTCATTCGTAACATTGTTAGTTTTCTGGCTGTTTGTACACCTTTCTGAGTTTTTATTTGTTGTTTTTTTCTTTAGGTCAGGGCTCTCAAACTCCATTTATGTGTGGGCTGCTCAAAAGAGTCTTTTATAATTCTATAAAAAAGTTAAAGTATATATTTTTTTAAATAATTAAAATAAAGAATTAATTAATAAAATAAAAAGGAGTGGCTTATGTTTTTACGTGAAAGAGATCAAGTGATACTTGAGAGCAAGACTTGCTGCCTCATCAACTTATCGATTTTGCTAATCGAAGGCGGAACAACACATTGTACTCCCCCGGCCGGGTCTGCCTAAAAAACAACGGGGTATTGAAAATCTGTGTGCGTGCTGACTAAAACGTAAGCGAAAAGATAAAGACAAAAGTCAACAAATTGATGGTGTTGTTTTTCTTACTCAGCAAATTGAATCTTTTGGTACTAAAGACAATCTACCAGTCACCAGTGAACCCGATGTACAAGGCCAAAAAAATAAAAGATGGAGAAATTCAACAAATCCACGTCTTATAAACGTCTGTTTTTGTTGCGTTCATATAATTCAAATGTCTCACACGTTCAATTTGGTGGCAATTTCCCAACCGGTCTCCAGAATTCTCCGCTTGAAGTATTCCCCATCCCAGATAAGAGCTGACAAGTCGGACGGGAAGGACGCCGACGGAGCGCGGCGGAAAAAGGAGGCCTGCTAAATTGTCAAACAAAAAAAGCCCCTCGCCTCCGTTAAGCCTTTCTCCGACCTTGAGCTATCGTGACAGTAGCAGCGATAAGATACAGCCCCGGTCAAAAAATTAGGTACCCCTAAATCATTTGTGACTGCATGATCGAATGTTTTGTGTTCAATAATATAAGCGGACAAAGTAAACGTGAAAAAAAAATGTCAATGAACAATGTATTCTGTTTTTATAAACAATTTTCATAGGCGCAGACAAAGGAATGAAAAGAATTCCAGGAAGTTGTTCAAAGTCATATAATCAAATTATAATCGCAGGCTGATGCTTGAGAAGGCTGACGTGTAACGTTGTGCTAACAGAATAGAAACAAGTCTTTCGACAAATACAACATCTAAGACTGCGAGCGCAGCAAGTGTGTCGGCGCCGATTCAATTTGTGTGCAACAAAATGCGTTGGTGGAACAAAAAAAAAAAAGGTGCCTGAGACAAAAAACATCATCCAAGAAACACACAACACATGTCTTACCGTGACTGTTGCATCTCGCCGTCTCCACCAAACGTCCGTCTTGGTCGTAGCAGACCATGGCTTGATATCGGTAACCCTGTCCGCACTCCCTGACGTCGCCGGTCACCTTGAGACCCAAAGCGCTTTCGGCTCGGCCGCTCTCGGGCAGGATGCAGTCGGACCAGTTGCCCACCGGCTGAGCGTTGTACTTGTCGCACGGGCAGTACTGCGTCTCGCTCAGAGGGTACATCTGCGTGTTCTTGCATTTGTCCTTCTTCTTGCTTCTCCCTTTTTGGGTGCAAACGAGGCAGAAGTGTTTGATGTTTTGACGACTTAACCGGTTAAAGGAGGCATACCGATTAAGGCCCTCTTCCGGGTGCGCACCCCCACGCAGTCGGACGAGCAGGACGAGAATTTGGACCAGTTGCTGAGCTGGCAGTCGTCCTGACAGGGCAGCTGGCAGCGCTGGGTCAGGGCGGGCATGCTGCGGCCCAGCTGCAGACACTCGCTCACGTCCGCCTGCGTTCCGTCCAGCTGCCGACACGACACGGCTGGATGCACCCAAAAAAGTAAGTCAATAAATAATTTTTTTTTCAAAATTTGAATTCTTTTTTTGGTATATGTTAGCAAGTCTAGAGTTTTGATCAAATTCAATGAATGCAAAGTGACATAAAGGGAATTTATGGTGCATGTTCTCAACCCACACAGCGAGGACTGGCTGAGGGACTCTGGAGGAGAGAGGGACAAGGTGAGCCTCATAGCCCCGGGGCTCCTTCTCGAGTGGAGGTCGGTGTACCCGAGAGAGCCTTTGGACGCCGGCCGCTTCTCAGCGGTCACAAAGGGCGACTTAAAAGTTAATGAAAACGGAACGATGGCCGTTGAAAAAGCCCTCCAGTGGCGCGCTGCGTTCAATAAAAGCGGCGAGTCGCGTTGCGGGGATATTTCGTTGACAGATCAATCTTTAGGCCCGTTGGCTGTGTGCGCATGTTTTTGGAGGTCAGCTTTTATCTGCTCGCCTCAGGAGAGTTTTGTCTCTTGTCCGTTTCAAGGTAACAATGTGGGAACTCACGTAGCCGTGCTGCCAAATTACTCCAAAGATTCACGGAGTGCGCAACCTCCAAAGTGCCGGTCGACTTAACGTAGCGTCAATGAAACTGTCACCCTGGTAAAATCTTTACTGACCAGCCGGGCCATGTTTTAAGTTACGCTGAACACTCAGACAGTCCCCGATGAATTAAGAGTAAATCATTTTTGTACAGTAGATTAGTGTATGGCTTTTTGTAAACATGAGTAATAATGAATAATTTTTCACACCAAATATGTCAGAGTAAAGTCATCAATATACTTCAAAGTCTAGAATTGTTTTTTTTGGGGAGGAAAAGTGTTTTTGTAACCATTAGAGACAATTTCGAGTCTTCCACAAACCTAACTCGGGATTTTCCCGGAAAATCAACAAAAAATGAAGCTAACATAAAGTGCGTGCTTTTGTAAGCTTCAAAGTCAATTTATCCTTTAACGAGCCAATGTGCTTTGGAGGTTCTACTGCTGCATCTATTTTGAGATTGAAAGTCTTTTTTTTTTTGGTCACACTAATGAAATCCAGCAAAGACAGACCGTGGAATATATAATATAAGCACTCCTAGCAGGGGCGAGAACATAATGAAATTGATCATTGGGCGTGACCCCTTTAAATTGAATTTTTATGCAAGGCGTGGAGAATTCCACACCCCACCCAGCCATTATCACGCTTTGTAAAGAAACAAGAAGATGTTTAACTTTGTGATCTCAGCGTATGTACCTCGCGTTTGCAGTCCTTGCCCGCAGTTCTCTTGAGCGCCGGGTCGGTCCTGCCTGAGGAACCACGGAACCAGCTGGCACTTTCTCCACTTGTGGGACTTCCACCTGGAAGGCATCACAACATGCATAGTCAAAGTCATTGGTGACCTATTTGTCTTTTTTTTTTTGGACAGAGGAAAAAAAAAAGAATATGCAGTGTTCTATGATCTGTCTACATGTGTTGCTGCACCATTTGTACTGCCCAGAATGCTTAAAGCAATGATTGGTGATTCTCAACTGGTGTATCGGGATCCAAAAGTGGATTGCGGAGCCATTTTGAGTGCGCCGCAAACACTTGGTAATCATGGAACTAGTAACAAAACCGCCACATAGATGCTAAGTGTCCCTTATGAAGTTTCTTACATTAGCTTTAAGGATTGTTTTAAATATACTTTTGTTTAGGTTGACTTTGAAGTTGAGTCACCTGCCAGGGCAATCCAAAAAGAAAACCCTCCCAATTGCATCACTGATAATTAAGAGTCTAATTCGATTTGCATTCAATTCACTGGAAACAGCAATTGTACTGAGGTGAACTGATAAGGAAAATGACTTGTGACAAGATTTGGGGCCATCAAAAACAAACCATCTCCGTGTTTATTAGCGGCATCCTGGAGCGAGCGCGCAAAAACCAACCAAATCAGGCAGGCCTAATAATCAAAGGCGCTCTCCGGGAGATTGTAACTTAATTAGTCATCTTGACACACGTCCCTTCGCACGCCTCGCTTTTGTTTACACCTAACATCACGCGTAACACGGGGCCATGCTTCTAATAAGCCACACTCACACAGACACGCTGCGGTTTATTTCCAGAGATGTGTGAAACATATTTGCATCTTTCATCACCGTAACCCACATTTGCAAGCACGCTGTGAGTTCAAGTTGTTTACCTGAAGCCGGGACACGTTTGCGGCGGCTGACATTCTCTCTCCTCCTCCAGCACTTCGGGACAATCCTGACCTCCGTTGGAAGGCGCTTGGATGACCAAACGCTTTCTGTATTGTTTGGTTTTCACCGCGTTACCAGCTGGGGAAAACGAGATACGTGATGAGAAGGATGTTAAACTTCGGCAAATATATGAAGAGCTGATTCGGAGCTGCGAAACTTCCGGGACAAGTGTCAGGACAAAAATGGCGACGAATGAGCTAAATTTAGCTTCATGAGTAAACAGCGTGACAAAATATTTGCATCCTCTTTACAAAAGCAGAACATCCTCGATACGACTCTTGTATTGGATCTCTTAAGACACATTCAGGGGTACTTAATAAATCGGCAGGTGTACCTACGTTTATTGACCAAGACGGAGCGGTGTCCAATTAAAATGCAAACGTTATCGATGCCGTGAGGTCGTCGACGTGGGCGTTAATGAGTGTTTGTCTGACCTCAACCCGAGCGTCTTTGGCTCGGACAGCACGGAAACATCAACGACATCTTTGCTGACACGCGGCGAGGAAAAAAAGTTCATTCAGAGGTCGTCGATCTGTCAATTTAATTAGGCGTAAGGGAGTGTCGGTGCGCGGGGTCGACTGGCTGATGAATCAAATGCAGTATACGGTACTGTATACATATATATATATTCAATTCGAATTTTAAATGAACATATTGGAAGTGTTTCAGCAAACAAACATTTTAGTCCTCGGTGTAATCTAACGTATTCTATTGTTATCGTAACGTAAAATTTTTTTGTCAACGTTGAAGACAAGAGTTCAGTGACCCTATCGCACAAGTTGACAAAGCCTCTCATCATTTCCAAAGCACGTCAAATGAAAGCAAAATGTACTGGAGTGGAACATACGAAGGGAAAAAATGAAAAGAAAATCGTTTTCCAGCGATAAGAATGAGTCATCATCAGCAAAGTAATTTGAGGACTGAAAGCATTTTTTTTTTTTGTCTCGGTTTACCTGCGTCACAGGTATCAGGGCAGGACGTCCAATCGCTGAAAGGGGTCATGATGCAATCTTTCTTGCAGGGCAGCTGACAAGGACGCACCGTGCTGGGCCGAGGAGCGTCCGGACACCTGCGCACAGCCGTGGATGGAGCAAACTTAAAGAAATCGACAGCAAAACGCTCCCGTTTCTTGACAGCAAAAGACGGACAACAGACAAGAAAGAATACTCAAATAAGTACTGTACATATTTTTTGTCCCTAAATGACAGATTTTCTGTTTTCACTCTTCTTTGCTGCAGTCATTGAGTCCTTGGAGCGAAAGCAGAAATATTTATCAGCATCTGTCTGCTGATTAAATTGCCTTTAAGTATCAATGCGGCTTAATTATTGTCATTATCATCACTGACAAGTGGCAGCAGTTAATTAGGCTTCCTGGAAAGCGCACATTTGATTTTTATTTACCCAAGCGTGGCTGTGAAGGCGAGATACCACTCGGGAGAGCTCAAAGTCTGTCATCTTTGTTTAGAATTTTTTTTTTTTTACGATTTTTTCCCCTCCTCGCCTGCAAATTATTCAGCCCCGATTCACTAGAAGCATCTGTCTCTCAAGCACCACATCCGTCTTGCTTGCTTTGTCATCTAAATGGAGCACTAATGTGCACAATGTGTTTTTCAATTTTTATATTTGCCTAGCAGACACCGCTGCTCGCCCCCCCCCATTCAAAGCCCCTTCCTTAAGTGTCCTTCTACAAGTCTAACTGGAGCAGACGCAAAGTGAACTTACTTTTTGGGGGGCACCTGTCCCACGTTGACACGCACGCACATGACTTTTCTCGTCTGGAGCCCCTTGGAGCAGGTCCCAAAGCTCGCCCCTGTCGAGGTGGCGTTAAGGGGCGCAGGCGATGGGTCCTCTGTGCAGGGCCCCCATGGACCTGTTTGCCAGTGGTACACGGTGCAGGCGTGCTCGTTGCAGTTGCGGACCTCCTGCAGCGAGCTGATGTTGGGGCACATGGCGCCACCTTGGGACGGGACACAGTTAAGTTTGACGTACTGGAGCAGGCTGCTATCTCGTGAAGCCTCGCCCCATTTATCACAAACATTTTTCTTTCATAGTTCTTCCCCTCCCACACGCTTTAAGTCCCAAGTGTCCACAAATCTAGAACCATTCCAAGACATCCACAACTATTTGTCTATTTTGAGCAAAATTTACCCAAAATCTCTGGAAATTTTGGTACCCGTGAAAGACCTTGAAGCAAAGAAACAGCGTTAATTAAGCCTGTCAATCGATCCAGTAACAAACAAGTCCAGGCTTGTATGAACAAAAACATTTGTCAAACTCACGACCATATTTGAAGGAAGTGCTAACGTGCTAAGCAAGCTAACTAGAGGTTTCAAACTAGTCTGCTTCCGTTACCCTCCATGACTGTGATCCAGGCCACAACCATGGCAGTGACTGCGAGTGAGGACACACAAGACACACTTGTAACCGGCGAGGACAAACAAAGTCACAGCCGACTCCTAAAAGGTTTGCGACATAATGAACCAAAATGGAACTTGTACATTTTCTATGACTCACCTTCGCCGGCGTTGTACGCCAGAATGGAGCGCGTCCTCATCTGCTTGCCCTCCACGGTCTTGCTGGAACAGGTCTGCGAGCAGGTGGACCACGGCGTCCAGTCGCTCAGCACGCAGTCCCTGGAGCAAGGCACCTGGCAGGCCACGGGATCCGGAGGCGGCGTGGACGAGCACAGGCTCTCATCCACCGGCTTTCCTGAACACCAAAGCGACGTTGTCATGGCGGGTCCAAGCAGTAAAATAAAAATACAATTTTTGTCCAAAATATTTTGCAATATATTTTTGCATTGTACATCTTTTCTCTGTCTGTTTTTCATTTCATATTTCTTGTTTACAATGAGATGATTTTACATTTTTCAACAAATCAAAATACTGTTTAGCTAGCATATTTAGCATCTGTTAGCATCAACATTCCGTATAGCGGACCAGAAGTGGTCCTTCAAAAAACTTCACAAGAGTGGAGCATATTGACACGACATCTGATTTCGACCTTGTTTACGGATTACATTTTTCATATGGATTTAGCCGCCACCACTTGAGTGGCACCGCCCGCATATGGAATAAAATCAAAATGGTAAATCCATGTGGAATTTACACTGGGGAGCATATGAATTATTAATAAAGCTGATATAACCGTGACATATCTGTGAAGCCACCATATGAGGGAGTGGGAGAAAATCCATTTATTTATACGGACTGCCATGTAGACCGCACGCCTCACCTCTGCCGAATTATAAGCGAGGGAGAGAGCGGGGAGCGGCTTCGATTGGACGTAAACACCAAATAGAATGTAGAATTTTAGTCCTTGGAAATTTCGTGAAGATGCGTATCATTCAAGAGTGAAAAATCTCTACTAGACAAGGAGACCGTCTCTATTTTTAATGAACAACCTTCACTTGTTGCCCGTGTGACATTTTCTCTCTCAGAGGAAGGTGGGGTGGGTTGGGGGGGATCAGAAGAATAAGAAAATCCATTTTCATCCGGATCGGAGGTGGGCGGTTCAATCATTATAGTTTGTCTCGCCACCGGAGGCATCACGATCCGTTCTCGTGATGGGTGCTAACATTTACAAGTGAATGCCACCGGTGGTGGTGATTCTTTCATGAGACGAAATAAAACAAAATGGCCATCAAACGATATATATATATGAAAGTCACAAGCAGCGAGATGCACTTAGAGGACGATTTGATTTAGTAGTAAATTTAATTGCTCGTGGAAAGGGAGGAGGTACGAGTCAGCGTTACGGCGGGGCGGCCGGTCGAGAAAAATGTTGTGTCATGCATAAAGATCATCAAAGCGAGGAAGACTTTTTCACGAGAGGAAGTCATTTTTCAGAGCTCGTTCAGCGTCGCGGAAGAAAAGCTGTAGCCAAAGTGATTAACTGTCACTCACACGTCCCGAAAAAAGCAAAGATTTTACCGTTGCTGTCGATGCAGCGGACCCGAGCGAGCTGCGTTCCGGGCCCGCACGGCTTCTGCTCGACGGGAACGCATCGCTCCAGGCCGACCAGTTGCCAATCGTAGCAGCTGGGCTGGTCGCACGGCAGCGCCTCCACCAGGTGCGGGCAGTTGGAGGGGCCGCCCGTGGGCTCGTTTGTTATACGGCGCCGTCGGAGTTTGAAACCTGCGACACGGGGGGGGGGCATAAGAACACGCGTGACCGTAATGGTATGGTTCTCATCCATCTTTTACCAACATTAACATCATCAACTATTCAGTGCACTCCGAATCTGGAGAAGGATTAAAATTCCATGACACTCCATCATAAATTAGCATTTTTGTGGGATTCTTGGAGATTTTTCCGAGACCATTTTAGCTGTATAAGGCTTTCCCGTTGTCCGTCTGCGTTATGAAGATTGCATGTTAATTTTCAATAAAGTTTATTACAGTACCATAAGTCAAGTGGGGAAGGCTTTTAGCACACTGTAAAAAGTGACTAATAAATCTTTTACGTGCAAGGATTCTGCAGGCTTCGTCTTCTTGCCAGAAAAAGAAAAGGAATGTGGTACGCTCAACTAATGAGCCACATGCTGCTTCACCAAGCGTAGCTGGATGTCCGGTGTGTTTGCGCTACCTTTTTTAGCCGACTGGTTGTCGCAGGTCTCAAAGGTGCACGGCCCCCAGGCACCCCAGGGAGACACTTGGCATTCGACAGGACAACTCAACTGGCAGAGTTGTGAGCGATCGGGAACGGAACCGCCACACAGACTGTTTTCCACCGGACGAGCCGCTGTGGGGGGTTTAATCGAATCAGTTAGACAGACAGATGTGTGTGTGAGTGTCATTCATCTATAATTGCATTATTATAGAACTGAAAATTGTGCTATCCTGTTTAGACCTGTTTGAATGGAAACAACAGTATTATGTATTTAGTCTTTTGTGTCACTGAATTTTGAGAAAACGAAAGAATTAAAGGAGTAAGAGTGGGAGCATGAAGAGAAAGAGCAGCAAGAGGGGAAAATTTTATAAGAATGGAAAAATAGAAGAAAGGTGTAAAAGGAGGACAAGGAAGAAGCATAGTGAAGAAACGATTTTGAAAAGATTTTGTTGGACTTTAAATTGTACTGTTGTTAAAAATGCCTGTCTCCATTTTGCTACTACGTCGCGTGTTTAATATTACCACCCACAAAAAAAAAAAAAAGAATACATAAAACTACAACTCGTGTGCAGGCAAGACGTCCAGAAGCTTAAAAATCACAAGAGCTGAATCACAAATCCTCTGCGCAGAAGTCAAGTGGGGGCTTTTGAAATGCAAAGAGGCCAATAGCGTTTATAAATAATTCCACTGGTAAACACGCGCACACACACACGCGGGCATGTTAAACGGCGGCTTGCAGAGTCCCCGTTAATCTACGCCTTGTTAGGAAAATACACCTCACGAGTGACCTCTTTGTTTGACTCATTTGCATACGGTTTTAACCGGTGGTGGGCGGTGCGTTTGGTGCGTGGGGCTTCAGTAAGGTCTTAACCCGACTTAATCCGACGCTTAAAACCACCGTGATCACGCTAAGCAATTATTAAAAAAAAAACATCAATATGCAAGAAGAATGCAATATAATAGTACTCGCCAAAAGTGCCAAAACCATCACAACAAAATAAATGAATTTTTATTGGATTTTTTGTGGAAAGCTGGAACAGATTAATAACATTTCCATTCATTTAAATGGGGAGAGACGATTTGATGATTGGCTTGAAAAAGTCACGTGAAAAAGCGATTGTTTTTTTTGGTACTTAGCCCAAAGCAATAAAAATATTGCTTTGCTGCCATGGTTTACCATCTTTAGGTTATTATAGGAGGAGTAAAGAGGGAGCGGCTAAAGGAGGAAGAGGACGATTGAGAGAAGTATTTGAGGTGGACTACCTACCTGTGATGTGAAAGGAGACAGAAAGGAGTGGGGGTACGCTAGGCTTCTGTTGTCTTTGGGTTTGACCCGCTGCAATAACAGGGAGGACAAATAGCGCTAATTAACTACGAGCTAGGCTCACGACACAAGCTATTAGCCATACGTACATGAGACAGCACACAAGCGTGGTGGGGTATCAAAGAGGTGGTGGTCAATGAAGGAATTCCTTCATTAGGGTGAGTTTCATGCAGGTCAGGTAAAGCACTAAGAACCCATTGGCGCTCAGGCAAATCCTAACACTGTGAATTTGTCGGACACAATGTCACCGAGATCTCATCTGAGGTCAGTTTTGCATATGCTGCATGGATTTGAATTTTAGAGACGGTGGACCTCACTGACTCGCTGGGAGATTATAAAAACTCCTGCCCGCTCACCAACACCCCTCAGTGGAGGGGGAGCTCCTGCTCCTCACAGATAACCACTCGAGGCGTGTATGTGTGTGTGTGTGTTTAAACGCAACACAACACATTTATTTCAAGCTTGTAACTGTGATTGTGTGCTACGGCTTTAGACACATTAGCGTCCCGATATTTGCTCTGTTTTGATTAATACACCGATCATATGCTTTGACTCTGTAGGTGCTGCTGTTTTAGTTAGTAACAGAATCCCCCTCAAAAAAAGCTGATGTTTTACCTTTGTCTTTCTCTTGGAAGTCACTGACGTACTTGAGGAGCTCGGCGTTGGCTTGGACGCAGTAGATCTCTCTGGTCTGTAGACCCCCACCGCAGAGTCCGGTCAGGTTGGCGCGGCGGCGGTCCTGCTGGCCCAGTAGCAAGTCCACCCGGCAATCGGACCACTCCGTGGTCCTCCAGGCATAGCTGGGAGGCGTGACAAGGCGAGTCAGGCACTATGTCACTAATATTTGATCTGAGGTCACATTCGAGTTAAATTCAAGTCAAACTATATCTCAGTGTTAGGCACTAAGATCTGAAGTCAGTTAGAACTACAAGTGGACCTCACATGGCACAAGGCATCACAGCATCGCCCTGAGGCTCGCACGGCTCGCGCTCGTTTAGGGTGGGGCACTCGGTCCCTTCGCCCGTGGGGAATTGCAACACTTGTCTGCGGCGCTCTCGCCAGCCACCGGGCAGCTTGGAGTCCGAGCAGGCCTTGGAGCAGGGCGACAAGTCGCTCCAGTCGCCCACTTGGCAGTCTCTGGGTAGCACGCAAGACTGGATGATGAGAGGTGCTTCCCTCGGTGTGCACAAGCTGCGGACACGCGGAAGAATAACACACTTTGACTGCATTGTGACATCCTAGCATGACATTTTAGCGCAAACATTGTAATGCATCATTATCATCAGGCTGCTTAATTCCCTCCTCCCGGCTTGGCATAGAATGAACGCTCAGATTTCATTTCAACAGTTAATGAAGCATGTAGGAAATGTCGCAAGTCGCCATTTTAAGAGAGTTGGAAAAAAAAAAAAAGCTTTTGTTGTTTAACGCATTCATATTTTAGCACAATGGCGAGAGCTCGCCTTTATCACCAGTGTGACTGTTCAATCAAAACATTGTCGATTGACAATGTGTGCCACACGCACAGGAAATGTGTGTGGTGTGCTCGAGGTGAAACGTCGAGAAGAGATCGTTCCAAAACACGGTTGCGAATCATCATCACCGTTTAACATTGTAGCAAAACATCGTGGCTCAGCCTTGCGGCATTGTAGCGTTCATTCATCTGGCACACACACACACACACACACATGCAGGTGTTTTTTAAAATAAAGTGAGTTGCGCCTGAGGTGAGTTACCCAAATGAGAGCTTTCCAAATGAAGCAGCGGTAGAATTAGAGCTAATAGCTCGTCAGCTACGCGGCCTTCGGGGGGGTGTGGGGGGGGAAGAAAAGCTGAGAAGTCGTCGGCTTTAGTTTCCAACATTTCTAATGACTCTTCGTGCACCCTGGGGTAAGGGAAGGAGGCGGGGGTGTGTGTGGGGGGGGGGCTTTGCTAAATGCAGTTTAGACCCTCAAATGATGTTCCACACGCAGCGTCGCAGTCAATGCTAATGAGGCTTGCTAGTCACCATGTGGTGGATGTTAGCACGCTGCTGGTATGGATATATATTTAAATATATAGATATATAGATATAATTTACAAGCTGGCGTAGCGGCTCCCTGCACGTCAGACATAATGGTGTCGTCCTCATGTGCCGCTAGTGGCAAGTTTTCTGCACAAAGTTGTGGAAAAACAAGTGTGAATATATCAACGTGAGGGAATCAACACGACTGGCAGAGGACGGGATGAATATTCATGGGTGCGGAAGGGGGGGGAGGCCACAACCGCTTGTTCTTTGAAACTTTTGATGGGCGTCACCGTGGAGAAACATGAATGAACACGTTTAGTGCATAATACATCATATCGCATCCTCCACCACCGGGATGCGGGAACAAAGGCTGACGAGCAAGGAGGCTTGCCCGCAAAGCTTTCCTGGAGATTAAAGAGCAGCGAAAACAGTGCTGGAAAACTGCTGCAGACACTGTGGAATTTTTATGGAGAAGGAAGACCAAACAGAAAGAGTTCCTTATCATCAGCCATGACCACCTTTCACGACTTACTTGCATTGAGCAGCGCTCAACTTTGCGTGACATTTTTGTGTAAATCCAACATCGTAGCCTCATATCTCAAACTAATTCTTCTCAAACGTAATAACTCCTGATAATTCTTATCTTCTCGTTCTAATGAGTTACTTTTGAGTGAAATAAGGTGAAAAAGTGAAAAACTCACTTGCGTGGAACTGAGCTGCTGTTCCTGTGAACGCAGTTGACATCTCGCGTCTGGTATCCCACCTGTACGTCCCAGGAGGAACTCTCCTGCCGGTTCAACCGGTTCCTGGTCCGTTTCTTCTGGATCAGCTCCTTTGTTTCCAGGTCTTTGGCTCCTCCACTTCCCTGGCCTTTCCCCTTGCGTCGCTTGGCCTGGCGCGCCGTCCGCGTCTGGGGCAGGACGCAAGGTGTCCAGGCGCCCACCCTGAGGCTGTACATGCCCTCCGGTCCTGCACAGGGCCCCAGTTTGCAAGACTGGAACTCGGTCAGATTGGGGCAGATGGAGCCACCGAATAGCGGCGGGACCAGGACGCTTCGGACGCGGTTGCGGAGGCCCGTCCCGCAGGTTTTTGAGCAGGACGTCCATGGGGAGTAGTCGGAAACAATGCAGTCCTGAGGACACGGGATCAGGCAGGCTTGCTCCAGTCTGGGTTTGGTTTCAAAGTACTCGCAAATGGCGTCCTCCGCAGGTGAGTCGTCCGACTTGAGGGTGCAGTCCACTTCTCGGGTCTGGATCCCCTCCTCGCCCCCGCTGCAGGTGAAGGGACGCGGAGCCCCCGAGGTTCTGGAGGACACGGACACGCACGGGTTCCAGGGGCCCAGACGCCAGTCGTACAAGTCCTTGTGCCAGTCGCACACTCTGAAACAGTTTCTTTGGTTGGATGGCCGCAGCGACTGATCACAGTTGGTGTGCAGCGTGGTCCAGCCCTCCACGTGGGCGCACCAAACCGCCCGGCTCTGGCTGCCCCCCGGGCCGCAGTCGCTGCCCATGCACCTCCCCCAAGGACCTGACAACAGACAAACAACCAGTTATAACTAAACCGCACCTACATGACACTAACTTAATCGTGGTAAAGAAGACGAATGAGACTTGAGGTTAGGTTTTCAAATTTGCATGTCAAGACAGGCATAGAGGTCGAAATTGTTTATTGCTATTGCTGAAAACAAACACTGTTGCACACAAAGTGCTGTGTGTTAAAAAAATAAAAACATCTGACATCTAAAAAGTAAACCATTTAAAACAGTAAATCAATAACATGAAATAAAAAAAAGCCAAGTGTCACATTAAGCCCAAAGCCCACAAATAAAATATTTTAAGATGAGTTTTAAAGACGGACAGAGGGGGGTTTGCATCCATGAAAAACACTATAAATGAGAAAAATGTAGAAATAGGGATTTAGAAAAAGCACAAGTGAACTTTCCCCTGTGCTGGGATTTATTCGATTGTGATGATGACGATCCGCAGCAAGGATTAACTGAAGCTATTGTTGTTATATCTTATTCATGGATGCAATTGATGCACTTTGTTATTACCATAATCTTTCTGCTTTTACTGTAAATGTACGTTACTATTGTTACATTTCCTGCTCCACCAGTTAAAAAAAAACAACAGTAGCTTCGGCATAATTCTGCTGACAAACCAAAACGATGAACCGTCACGGAGCTTTGACCCTCCTTGGGCGAGGTAATGGGCAATTCTTCCCAAAACCCCAAATGTCGAGAGACAGCGTCGCGTCTTCTATACGTCTGCTTTGACTCGACGTGAGCCGACAAGCCCAAACGTGACCTCCCCCAAGGCCTACGACGGTCGGGAGGAAGACACGGCTGCGTATTAAGTGACAGACTGCGACATCTGAGACCAGATGTTGATTGTCAAAAATATTCTTTGGACAAGACATTACACGTAACTCTCGGCTTGTACGCTTCCCAGTGTGCCTGCATTTAAGAGCCCTTCTAATGTTTGTGTCTACATATTTTCATCTAAAGCGCCAAATCCCTTCCTGACAGCAATATCCCTCACCGTGCATGTCGTTACCCGCTAATCTTTTTTGTGTTCTGCGGATTAAACCGTGAGGATTTTCTTCACAATCTATGAATGAAAAAAAAAACGGTGTGTGTTTGTGTACGTATATGTGTGTGTGCGTGACTCGGGAGGGAGCACGGCATTGATGGTGATGATGTCGCTTTATTAAGACAAATTGTCCAATCACGCGGCGGGATGCGCCGCCCTCGGCGTCAGGATTAGATTAGCGTCTCCCACAATGCATCACTTTTACATCCCGATCCAATAAAGGGGAGGGGGAAGGTAGGAGGGGAGGGGTTGCGGTGATGTTTGCTTTCAAAGGCGTGACGACACAGCAGTGGTGAGAATGATGGGTGTAAAATTAGCCCAGGGTGTGTGGTGTAAATCGAGAAAACGGCGCTACGCTGTTATCATGCTGATTTTTCTCATTGCTGTGTTGTTCTAAACTCAAAACACAAACGTGGATAAAGCCACGTGGTAGTCGAATGTCTACAAATCTATATCGTCATAAATGCACATAACTGAATTCGATGTAAAATCGTGTCATGCTATTGTTAGCTTCAAATGCCAAAACGTCAAGATAAATGCGAGCTGTGCTATCGCCAGGATATTCATCCAAAAAGTGGCCGTGTTGGTGGGAGCATTACGAATTAAAATCTTATCTTCATATTCTGAATTTGTGTCCAATTTGATGGCAGTCTTGAGCCCTGGACATGAATGCTGCCTCTTGCGACAAGCGAAGGGAGCCATTTTTAGAGACCTTAGAGGAGGGCGTCATCACTTGGCAGGTGGAAGGTGTTGGCTGTGAACGTGCGTCTCGGTGCCAAGCGTTAGCATACACACAAAAACACACAAGCAAACGCACACTGACATCCTTCTGTCAGCAAACTTCACACTTTGCTTCGGTTTCATGTGGAAGGTGAGGATGAAACGAGCGAATAATGAGGCGGAACCTTTGGGATGTTTTCAGGAGTTGTTTTTTCAATTAATTTGCATTTGCAATTTTTAAATTGCAAAACAAGCAACGCAGCTTGAGTTCTTCTTTGATGTTAGCTATTGTCGAGTTTCGACGACAAGGAAAAGGCTAGAAATTCTGGACGTACGTAAAAAAAAAAAAATGTAATCCAATTACTGTCCACAGCAATACGATTCGTTTCGGTAATTATTCCGTTCATGATTCACCTCAGATATGATACGCGATTCGCTCCAATTATGATTCTCGCTACGATTCATTCGGATGACAATACGACGCATCCGATTCACAATACCACCAGATCCAATTTGCTCCAATTTCGATTGCATATGATTTTTCTCCACAAATGGCTTTTAAGGCTCACTTCAAAGGAAATCCGTGACACACATTTGCTAAACTGGGCCACGAGATCTGAAAAATTGGACTTGAATTCCTGACGAGTTAAATCGTCTGTGAGTAATATAGTCCGCCTCATTAGCTGGAATTCAAACACACCCCAATCATCTCACACTTGATTTGTGAAGAGTAAAGCACAGCGAGCGACAGAGTTGAGAGAACCTAAAGTACCACGGTGTCATTTATTCATGGGGGGAGACCGAGGGGCAGGTGGAGGTAGCTGCTCATTCCTCTGACTTATTCCTTCCTAATGACTTTTTCCTTCTTTGTAGAGGAGATCCCTGGCAGAGTAATGAGACATTTTTGCTGGCATGGCAGCGGCCACACTGACAGCGTCACTTGGGAGCTCTTGTTAGCTCTTGTTAGCGTGGTCCGGCTATAATTGCACAAGATGTTGTCGGGGGCGGACACGGTAGCTAAAGGTCATAGAGGACACGCTCAGGTGGTATATTGCACATATATATTCCAGAATATAATATATTATACATAGATCAGTGGAGTATCTGAATAATGATGTGTCATATTGCTTCCTGTGTTCTTCTTGCTTGGCCTTTAACAAGACAACAGTGCCAAAACAACACTTTGCAAATGATGATACTCATAAATACCCCGAAAGTGAATTCAGGTATTTGTTTGAAAATATTTGAAGATAGCTGTTGAAAACGTGCAAAGTCAGAGATCTGTTGATCTGTCAATTTTTCTTTTTTTATTTTCTATTCTCACCACCTGCATTTGAATATTTACATTTCGAATAATTCCATTTCATCCACAGAGGAGGAGGTAAAAACTATTCTGGGATAGCATCAAATAACAGCTTCCCCTTATTTCCCTCGTCGTCGCCCTTATCAAATGGCGAGCGCGTTGAGGGACAGATGATTGATTACTATTAAAGCTGTCAGCGGTGGCCGCGCGCTGGTCCGGCTGCCGCTTGCTGAGAATAGATCTGACAAATGACAGCTCGCTGCTCCTCCCACGGGATGCTGCTCACTTTCTCGCTCGTGATGATTTGTGCCACAAAAAAAAAAAAAAGCCCACGCATCAACTATGAAGAGCGGCCGATTTTGCCATACAGACAATTGGACCACGCTTGTCGCAACAGGTCAGTCATATGCTAATTGAAAGAGGAATGTTCCAAAAGTGATTTTTTAAAAAAAATTTTTTTTTTTTAAATAGTATTTTACAGTGTACGAGTTGAAATTTTGAGTTACGCCCAAAATGGGTTGTACCACGTTGTGCCAGATCATGCGGAGCAGAACTGAAATTACTAAATGCAAATTACAAATCCTTGTGGCAGGTAAAATCATAATAATAATAATTGAAATGCTAAAATAGATTAGGAGCAACAAGCAAAATAATCTTCATACCTTTACAGTAGCCTGTCTAAAAATATCCCTCCACCACTTGCATGACTCACTCACATCTAATGCAATGAAAAATGATAGTTCCAAAAAGTCAGTACTGACAGATTTGATTTCCGGAATTCAAATCAGTGGAAAGTTTATTGACTTATTTTATGGCTTTATATTACAGTGCTGATTGTCCAAAGGCACTTTTACGTAATAGCAATCAAGTATTTACTTCCCAGCATTGGCTTTCAGGGGATAAACTCAATTATGCTTACATGGGGACCAAAGTCATAGCAGCCATCCTTGCAGCTGTAAATTCTCCAACGGGATTTTGTGAGTACATTAAACAAAAAGTGACACACCATCATCCCGGTGTCAGTGAAGCAAGCAGGAAGAAAAGCTGTGAATGATTCATGGGGGGGATGATAAACAAAGTGCAGACGGGAGATGTTACGCTCTGCTTTCCACTCGGGGGGGGGGGGACAACTGTCAAAGTGCAGAGGAAGCCTTGATGAGGTTTCTCTCATCGGTTGTCAATCACTAGCCAAAAGCACCGTTCTCCTTAATTGACCCTAAGTGAGGACGTCTTGGGTCATTTTGGCCAAATCTAGGGATCCTCCAAGGGTCCGTGAAATTTCTGATAAAATACAATTCTCGATAAAAGCATCTGGGCTGGGCTCTGAGATTAATAGCAAAGGGTGTCAAGTGGAAACGTTGACGCTGCAGCCCCCCCCCCCCCCCGGTTAATTGGCTGTATACGGCACAGATTAGCAAGGCCCCGGGTGACTGTTGCTAAGATATCCATACGCGGCCGTCTCGGGGACTTTGTCTCCGGCTCTAAAAGTCAATTTGTACTGCGAGCACTGTGAATGATGCCCCTTTAAAGAGGCCATCTTGAGACAGAGCTCCCCAAAGACATCATCATTCCGAAGGCCCGCTCAATAATTACGAGAGGGCGATCGATAAGAGCGAGCGAGTCGGTGAGCGAGCGAGCATTTTTCTGCACACAATGTAAGACTGGTGCGAATAAAGCGGGCGGGACGCCACGGCCTCCCATATGTCGACATGTGACGCCATGCGTATGTTTGTTGCGCCAGCTGTAAGCGACCAGTCAAGTGGAGCAGCTTTGCTGATTCAGCAGCCGAGGTTGCCGCTGAGGCGTATTACTGTCACAACACGGATTCATTAAAAAAGTGACGCTTTTAAAAAGGTGCGTTTCATGTAAAAGCGATTTAATTGCTTGTGCGGTTATCGGCGGGCGGGGATGCGTTCCAGAACCAGCCGTGACCGACTGATTGACATTTTGTTATTGTGAGGCTTTGCTGGTGTGTTTATCAGCGTTTTCTCATTTTAGTGTAGTTGTTTACTTTCAACGCCCTCATAATATGTAGCGTGAAAGAGACAAAGCACCATATTAGTGACTTTTTTTTTTTTTTTTTACCATTAAAACATTCCTGCCTCTCTGTCATCGTTCGTCAAGGCTTGTCTCTTTCAAAGTTAACATTAGCGTTCAAAAGCTAGCGATGCTAAAAGTGTCACTGATGAGATGCTGGCATCAAAAGAATGCCGCGAGCAAAACGGAATATGGAAGCCTGCTTATTTTCTGCTTCTGCATTTTGCACAATCACTCTGGCGTTAATTTTGGGGGAAAAAAAAGTTTTGGAGTAAATGAGAGAATAAGAATGTGCCAAAGCATCATTTGAAGCCAATCAGTTGCAGTTGCTTTTTGAGGTCAGAGGCATTCAAATGAAACATTCATCACTGACTTTGTTTACAATATGTCTTATTTATAGTGTTCCTATTAATAAAAATATGAATAGTAAGAATATTAAAACAGCAGCTGGCTGGCGCCTGCTGTGAAGGATTCACCACGAGACATGGAGAGGGGAAAAAAATCAACAACCATTTTTACTTCCAGCGCAATAACATAAATCCAACATCAGGACGAGTCACAAGCCTGAAAAGACCACTGATGTGATTCATCGACTGTGTTTCGATGGAGATCTATATCGGATATGACCATGACGAAGGCAAGGCTTCCCAAAGGCAAAAAAAAAAAAAAAAAATCCAAAGACTGCAATGTGAATGCACTGATTCTCAAATGTCAACAAGTCAAGAATATTTTGGGTTGTAGGTCTTGTTGAACCGAGTGCTACTGTGGAAAACGCTGCGGCTCGAGCTAATGCTAACAAAATAAAGCAATTAAAGCCTGAAGATTCTCACTCTCAACACCAAGTTTAGTTTTCTCATAATAGCACAACTCACTTCACACCCCATGATGATGTAAACTCAACACTTTTAAAGTCTGGAAAAAAAATGTCAGGAGAGCCTGAAGCTCAGCACTAACGCTAGTTATTGACGTGCTAATTGCACCATTTTGAGCAACCTAATTTTCAACTTTCTGTTCCAATCGCACATGAAATGTACATCAATACTACACATGTACATTGCTTTTGTCGCTTTCTGTGAATTACTACAATGAATTTCCAAAATGTAACGTCATCATCCGCAAATGAGGTGACACGCATGGGGAACAACACAAAGCATAGCACCTTTCACACAGAGAAGCTAGCAGAAATGTCGACAATATACACGTTACATTGTACGCACACCACAAAGGAGTGCAAAAGATAACTAGTGGCATCCTCCGTGTCAATCATAAGCATCAATGGAATGGTGAAGTTCTTTCCTCGGCTCCTCTGGAGACGCATTCTAGCACAGCATAAAGAAAATGTTGGACTCTTTGCAGTCCTAACATCTTGTGCTTTTCTGGGAAGACTTATCCACAATATGCCGGAGAGTACATCTGGGACTTTCTGCCCAGTTTTCTCGTTATAACTGTATTTTCACCCATTTTTGACATTTTTTTTTCTTCATAATATTAGTACTTTTCAATCGTAGTGTTAAGACTATATATAATCTTGCAATGATTACATTATAAGTTAGAAGATACCTCCTTTTTTGGGATAATCACATTTTTTTTGCACGTTATGTAAAAAAAAAGATGACACCGGTTTGTGCAGGGAGCATAAATCCACTACAGATTACAGAAAGGCTGACTTTGAACTCTTGGTGTCTACACAAGCAATAAGACATGTGGCTTCTTCCCCCCCCCTTCCTAAATGTTCAAGTCGGACTTCAAAGGCGCAATTTGCCGAGCACTGGCATTTTAACCTGTTCTTTGACGATCCGATTTTGACACGTACCGTACATGAAGCCACGGAAACTGAAGGCGACGGACAGAAATACATTTGCAAATGAAATTGAAGGGCGATTCGTCATCTGTACAAAGGCAGCGCTGATAACTATGTAGGCTCCATTTCTCCACCTGGGGAATCTTAATCGCTTCCAAAAAAGAGCTGGTTCAATCATTTTAAAATTGTCATCAGATTTGTTAATTCTAAAAAAAAAAAAAATCCCCAAATTTTCACCTAACTAAAAATGACACTGAAATGGTACAAAGTCTTCTCATCACAGACTCATCATAGAAGTTTTTTTTCTGGTAATCTTATAAAATGACACCAGGTAGACTGCTGTCTTTGATTCCTCTGCTTTGTTTTCTCTGCCATCCCTTTCTATTCCCTTCTAAGAAGAAATATGGTGTGTATCTTTTACGTGAGCGGCATCGAGTGAGAGCACTGTGGAGTCAAGCACCACTTAAGGTTAATACCTTCAATTTCCATGCTGGAGACCCCGCCGTTGACAAGAGACCACTTCTTTTCATAGAGGACGCCAGGGATGGGACACGAGCAGGTTATGAGTGTTTGCTCTGCTTGCGATGCAATTAATAGCCCGTTTTCACACTGTCTGCCGAAGCTGTATTTGGGGGAGATCAAGTCTTGAATTCTTATTTTGCCTTTATTTTTTTTGCCATGATGGACGGTGGACGTGCGAAGGTGGACTTGATTGACAGATGTATTAGGAGTACACACGCTATGCAGTGCACCCCCCCCCCCCCCACACACACACACACACAGGTGAGGGAAGGCTGACAAGGTCAATGAGTGCCAATAAAGTGTGAATGTGGACCAGCACCACTCAACAACCACCACGACAATCGAGGGGAACTTATACAGGTTTTCTTCTTTCGTAAAATCATATTATATTTTTATATTTATATTATTTTCTAATACAAAAGAATTATACATCATATCATATTAATATATATGATATATACAAATTTATATGTTATTGATATTTTAATATATGATATTTTCTCTCACAAGGTAGCGCAAATAAAGATTTTAGTCTCTTTTGTTGAGTTCCTACAAAGCCTTCCCCGTCCTCTCTTTCGGGTTGCGTTTGGGAATTTTTGGGCATCCTGGCATGACTCCAGATGTTGAAGCGAGGATTTTCTGCCTGTGTGTGAGAGAGTGTGTACGAAATGTAGGTCAGTCTGACAGCCTTAGCCTTCCGATGAACCCTGCAATCACGCCGCTGTGGTCAATGGAAGATGGCATGTGGAACACAGCCATGCCGCGGACCCTACACGTCCTCATCGTATCTTGTACTGTAAAAACAATGCAGACCACCGTGAAACTGACCGGCCCAAAGTTAGTCAAAATCGAACCCTGGATACTTTCAAGCTCCTCCTCGTGAATTTCCTCCAAATGAGCCCCAATCGGAAGCAGGTATCTTAAACAAATAGGTGACAGGGATTTTCAATGCATGCACCACAGATGTTAAACCTGAGGCACGGGGACCGTATCCAGCCCCTAATATAACTTTATGTGGCCATCTAAAGAAAATCATGTGCATCTACTTTACTTATCAAAACCTTTTAGTTAGTTGCTTGTCTGTCATTCAACCAATCTGCCAGCTCGTCAGTTATTCAGTCAGTTGGTCGGAATTAGTAGGTCAGTCTGCGTATGAATATTCATATTCATCCAGGTCATTTCATTTTCAGGGCAATTAATCGATCAAAACTCTCTTCTCGTGCCTTTGTCAGTTAGGCACTCAAGTGGGATGGATAGCTGGTTTGGCAGTCAGTTATATAATCATTCAGCTTGTCCGTTCATTAGTCAGTTAGCTAGCCAGTAAGTCTCTTATCAAGTTAATTCGCTGCTCAAACAGCCAGCCAGCCAGCCAACCAAACTGAAACTGAAAACTATACTAAAGAAAGCACTGACTTCATTAAAATGTCACGGTAAATTTATTTTTAAAAGTCCTCTTCAGAAGGGTCAATAGCTTGCATCAAAGCACTGCATGGGGCTGCAGCGTGATGCTCTTTTGGACTTATTTCTGACAAGCGCTGTGTTCAGCTGTATATTTGGGCCGTGAGCTTTCGTGCTATGCGTTGCTATACCGTAAGTGCCTGCAGTGAAGGTCGGGGTCAACATATAGAATGTGCCACGTTTGATTTCTGCTAGCTGAGCTGTTTACTGTACTGGTATGTTTACGACTTGTTTTCCAGGCAGCGTAGGGCGCTAAACAAAGAGCGCGGTGAGGGGACAGACATCCTGCGGCGTTAGCGCTCGGCAGGGTGGCGGGTATCAGGATTGTTTGAGTGGAGGAAGGGTGCCGAGACAAGGCCCGGCGGCGGCAGCGGCGAGGGGTCACACGTGCCATGATGAATTACACTCCACGTTGTCGACATTGTCGTCTTGTGTGCCGCATTTCCATTAATGAGTCCTCTCGGGGGTGAAGGGGCGGGGGGTTCTGCTCGGTTCTATATTTTCACTGTATGTGTGTCTCCAAATGAGCAACATTAGCATAATTTATGCTTGCACTCACGTTGCATCAGTGGGACGAGAAGTTCTACTACTGAACTACAGTAGGATCAAACACTCGATGCATTCCTCAAAAAGTCTTATAAACACTGACTTTACGTCATTCGGCGAGTCGGTCAATCCGCAAGTCACGTAGGTTCATCAGCTTTTTGGTTAATTCATCACTCAGTTAGTCAATCAATTGATTAGTTAGCTAATTTATTTGTTTGCTACTTAATCTATACAGATGGTGGATTGGCTAGTGAGTCAGGACGTCACTGCAGTTAGCTAATCAATTAGCTAATCTGCCCATCAATTAGCTTGTTAATATGCCTCTTGATTAGTGAATCATTCATTTGTTAGCTAGTCAGAAGGTTGCTAGGTTAGTCAGTTTATTATTCAGCCAGTCAATGATGTCACTGATTTCAATGAATCTTTGTAAGGATAATACGAGAAACAGTCTCTGCTTCAAGGTGACACAAGCCAGAAGCCAAGGTGTGACCAATGCAGACAAAACCACGTGAGAAGCTGCCCAGCTATCGACGCGATCTTTAAGCTAAATGCCAACTTTCTCTCGGTGGATAACACGTGCTCCTCGATGTGTGTGTGTGCTTCAAGTTCAAGCTAAGTGCTTTTTCCCGGGAAAGTAAAGTGAGTACAACAGCCACACGGCAAAGGAGGACATATTGGCTAATGGACAAACAAGTGAATAGCTAGTGACATGATGGATAAAGCGCCAGACACCAATCGAGACGTTATTTGTAGCAGTTAGCGTCACAACACAATTTCGGAGAAAGCTTGGTAAATGGAGCCTTTGCTGCGATTATTTAGGCGTGCTAACTATCCATTGACTTAGCCGCTTTGACCACCAGATAGCTAGCGGTCGGTTGGTCTGTGAGTCATTGAGTCCGTCAGATCTCCCAATCTTTGTCGAGAGTGTGCTAAAAAGGAGGATTTGTTGCATGTAACTGGGCGTGTTGTGGAATCTGTTCCAGCCTGCGTGGAACACACACTGCCCTGATGACTTTCTCACGCTTATTAAAATGAAATGGGCTCCAAATCTCAGGGAAAAAACCCCGCATGTAATTCCTCAGAGTTGTGTTATTAAAAATACCGTTTTGGTGTGATTACTTGGCAGTCGCTGTCTGCGCCAGGTCTAAGGCTTCTATTGATCTTCAAATAGCTGCTTTAAAGCCTTGTTGCCGCTTCATTGGTAAGCATTAGGGGGATTAGTGTTAGCACGACAATTTGTGCAATAACATGCCCAAAAGTAACATTACATAATCACGGTCAAAGCAATCTGTGCCATTCCAGCCTGATTCCAAGTTGGCCCGAAAAAACTCGGACACAATACATGATTGTATTTGGCGGCGTGCCATGAGATTTTTCTTCTCGACTAAGTTTCTTAATGGTCACGTGATGGCTTCTTGCAGCCAGAGAATGACAGCTGACACGAGGGCGACCGTATCGTGGACGTCAGTATTTACTGAAGCGGATCGCAGGGTCGCCACGTTCCGGTCGTTGGCGCCCCGGCCATCTGCCGGCCTGCTTTTAATCCAAGGCCTTGTCACTGCTGATTAGCCTGCCGCTCCGTCACTGTCATAGTCTCGCTCCAAACAGAGGTGCTAAAGTACTGACATCTGTAGGCTAGGATACTTAAGTAGAAGCACAGATACTATTGTTTAAAAAAAAAAAAACCAGACCCAAAAAAAGTAAAATGACCCCTTTATGCTAAAATAAGTTGCAGAGTTGGCCTAAAGAATCGTTTTAAATACGGTTAGGAACACAAGAATCCATCTGAGATTACAATTTGCTGTTGACAGGCGTGACCATGTTTTTAATCAAGTACAAGATTCAAGCGTGTTATTTCCACAAAGCATTTTCTGTCCAGCTGCACTTCCATTAAATATCGTGATAAAAACATCACCCGGGAAAATATTAAGTACAGTAACAAAATATGCTCACGTGCTTATTTCCCCGCCGCTGCCGTTGGCGACTCGTTTCTTATTGCATCGATAACGCCAAGCTGATCCTGCTCTCTTTTCACGGAGACCAAATCCTCTCTACCGCGTCGGCCAACATTCTATGGCGTCCTTTCAGTCACCCCCTTTTCTGTTCATATTGTGCCATCACGCAGTTTCAAATGAGGCACATGATGTCGGTATTATCGTCCGATCCATAACCGGATGAATCAGTGGCGAATTTGCCGCTGTGGCGGCCGTTTTACGAGCCCTCTGTGCGTCGTAAATATTCCTTGCTTGTGGTGATTATGAGGCGAAACGCTACAAGTGCAATTTCTATCCAATGGCCCAATGTCACCGAATGCACATTTTAGTATTTTGTTTAGTTTAAGCGAGAAGCGGTAAAAATGCTGTATGAGCAAATTCGGACAATTAACCTCAAATGTGGCAAATTTGTGGCAATTTGGCGTACCCGGAAATGAATCTTAAAACGTGCTTCGTGCCAATACATTAATGTATATTTTGGTTTCTTGACACATCATGCATCAACTTATGATCTCTGATTAAATACTAATTAGCCATTAGTGTGCAGCTTGAGAAAAATGGTCGCCACGGTTCTGTTGGGCTAATTGTTGCTCATTAGTTTACTTGGCTATTCCGCACGCAATGAGAAGAAAAAGCAAAGAGTGGGGCCAAGGGGGCGTCAATGCTATTTCACAGACCGTGGCCTTCAATTGAAGCATTGGCAAACACTGTCACTAACAATTAACCAAAGCAATCGTGCTGTCACTTTCACTCTGAGAGCACCTGGTACTTTCTGGGTCACTTTTAATGAGCCCCACAAAGAACAGCTCACACCACAAGCGGGTTTTATCCGGCTAAGCGGAAATGCGTGAGGTGTTGTGATAAGCGGCATATTCGTTCTGGTACATGTTAAATTCCCGCTGTAAGGCCACAAGGTTGTTGACATTGACGTATGGTGATGGATGTCTTGACGTAGCTGTGAAATTAATTTCTTCAAGGTCGGAAAGTGGCCATAGCAGGCGAGGCTATTTCGAATTAATCTTGAGTTAATGCACTTGCCTGCATTACTGGTTTTCTGTTTTAAATATAATATTTTTGTTACATTATTTTACTCTCCTTTGTAAAAAAAATTAAAAAAACCTGTGCTACTGATTATGGAAAATCTCATTTTACTTTTGTGCACACGCAATTATAAAAGCTGAAATTATTTTGACGTCTGGTAGCAATACCTGCAATCAGACAACATTTCTAGGATGAATTAATTTCTAAGACAAAAACAACTTTTGCACATTAATGAGTATGGAAAATGTCCACAATTGCCATTTTTGTGAGAATCCAGCACGACACTACAGCCTTCAATCACCCAAGCAATGCTTGTTACATAACAACCAATCCACTAATGTCATGTTTTCATATACTTCCAAGCGTAATCAAACAAAATTACCCCCCCCCCACTGCAGATTTAACAGCAAACTGTCACATGACGAGGCAAAAACACAACTGACGGACTGAAAGAGGGAGATGAAAGCTTAAGGAGAACACTGCCGGGTGGTGGGATACAGTATTTATGCATGAGCCTTGACGCCATTATTGGAGAGAGAGAGAGAAAAAAAAAATCAGAGGAGGCTCCAGGTAAATGTCATGGAGGCTGTCTCTTAGGAATCAAGCGCAAACGTAACGGCTCACAAATATGGCCGCCGGATTTGTTTGTCTTTTAACTGGCTGACGAGCTGCTAAGAAATGCCGTGGAGATGAGACCTTTGTCAGACCACAACCCAGAAAACCCAGGTAGAGGTTACAGAAGGAAATTTTGGGAGCAGATGTTTCCCGAATTCCGCCTGCAGCGTTACCTCGAGACTCTGGGACGGGGAAAACCCTGCAAAGAGCCTTTGGGCATGCAAATAAGCTTTTTTTTTTGTCGGTTTTGTACGAAATTCCAAGTGCAGATGAATTTTAATAATCACTTTGCACCACTCGGCAGGATTGATATTTTAAGAAGTTAGAGGACACTAAATTCTGGAAATTCTCGGATGCTTTGAAGACTGGTTAAGTGTCGTACGTAAGGTTCACAGTTTTACTCTTCATCTCCATTTGGTGAAATTGGAGCAGGGAACAACCGCATACGTTTTCCCAGGATAAAATGATTTGGGACTTGCTTAAGACCTTAGTAAGACTCCAGACTTTCACGTCTGTGACTTGATCCCCCTTCTCTGCCTTCACCAGCAGGAATTGAGGCTCGTAGCTGCCTTCGTATTCGTGACCAGCATTCACAACAACGGCAGCGGCAGTCAAGCGGAAATGAAGCAGTATCAAAGTGGGAAAATTAGCTCCCGTCTACTTCTGCCGTTCCATGTCGCCGCCGCTCTAATGGCTTTCCGACAGAGTGATGCCATGACAGTGCACTCCATTTAAAAAATATTTCCACGTCTGAGCCAGATTGATCTGTTTGGTGGCACAAGAGATGCCTCTGCGCATTTGCTAAACGCTGCCATCCATCCCGAGCCGAGCGCAATGCCAAAGAGAGTTTTGTTCTAAATGGCGCAGCTTACACTAAACCTGGCTATTACTGATACGGCAAGCACGCCGGGCTTAGAGATTACACTTCATCCAAAAAACTTTATTTAGAGTGAGATAAGAGGATTCTCACCACTGCCTCTGCCTTATTGCGGCAGCGGCAATAACATATTTTTTTTTTCTTCCGATAGGTCGCTGTGTCACTGAGCCATGCTGTGCGGATTTATGTCGAAATATCAGCCTTGTCCCGAATTACATTGCGTGGGGTGAGCAGTGGTTTGTGTATATGAGACAGAACCACCCAATTTAAAAAAAAAAAAAAAAAAAAAACCACTATAAGGGGTTGTAAAATGAATTTTTTTTTTTTTTAAATAATGGTTGTGGAAAAATATGGATGGATGTATATTCTTATTATTATCATACAACTTAGTCTAATTTAGTCACTGTTGTTCTATCAAGTGTGATATAACACAATCAAATAAATGTATTACGAGTTGCCCATTTCCTCTCAAAAAATGTCTGGCTCGCTTTCCAAATACAGCCTCCACACTGAGTTTCTCTGAGCAAGACTTGGCAGCTAGGCCTGGCCAAGGTTCTCCATTTCCAGGCAACAATTAGACTACGCAGAGAAACACGATCATGTCGAAGCCAAAAACGAAAAAAATAGAGTGCTTAATAGAGTAAAAATCTTTCCCGTGTCTCCTTCTAATGTTAAGTACAGATACCTGAAACTTAAAGTATTTTAAGACAGTAGAAAAAGTCACTTCCTTAGTTCTAATTTGTCTCAGGTAGTGTATCATTCATTCCCCCTTCCCAAGACTTGCTAACTGACACTCGACTCAAGCGACTCAAGTTTCCATCTCGTAGTGAATGTCCCACGGATTCTTTAGTAGCGAGTCACGACAATCCATTAGCCTCAGGATCCACTCCTACTAATGAATGGAAATAAAAACACGGGCTTAAAAACAATCTGAATAGAAGCCCAAGGCCTTCACCAAACCGCAGAATCCCAAAGAACGGCGTCTTAATTCTTATGCGTGGCCTAAATTTGTTGCTAAGTAACTCATTTGTGTTGGACCTCAGGTGCTATGCTAACGAGGGTCACGGAGAGTCGAACTCAATCTGGTATTCCCAGCGGAGGGGGATGAAGCTTCGCTCCTGTTTTTGTTTCCTCCGGGTGGGAAATGGATTCCTGCTCGGGTGTTTAATGTAAAAGACCGAGCTACAGAATGCGGGATGGCTGCTCAGAGATGACAGCTGCTATTTCAAAAGCGAGTGAGGTCACTGATGAGGTTAGTCGAGTTGACAATATCAGTTACAAACTTTTGCCATAATATGTGTGTGTTAATTCTCTTTGACATCTCGTACATGGTAGCACAGCGCGGTTCTACTTTGAAAGGAACAAATCTGTGATACATTGAAGGTGCTAACAATGAACGGCATGAAAATATTTGTATTCCCGACGTCGGCTGCACCTGCTGAACTTGTGAACCGCTCACACCTGCCTCGCTCTCTCAATTTCTGAGGCGTCACTCTTCTACTGGTGATTCCAGAGGCAGCAGCTAACGACCCCGCCGAGCGTAGACGACATCCTTCATTGCCGCCGTGCCGGGTGAAGGCGGGCGGGCTGGCTAGCAACGGGCCTGTCGGGGAACAACCGCGTCGCTCGCCGTGCCACCCAAACGTTCTTCGAGATGTGACAGGTCGTTAGAGAGGCGGGTTTAGCAAAGGTCTGGAGTCCCTCACGCAAATGATAGTGACACACGGTTATGGAAGCTAGTGAGTTGAGGTGGAGAACGATCACGGTCGGTACGTATCTTGGTTTTGAGGTGGAGATTCGCGTCACATTGGGCACACCAACAGCTTATTTTGTGTGAAGAATACGATAAATGAAATCCTACCGGCACAACTTGTATTTGTTGCGACTAAAACGGTTATTTAAGTTGGGGAAAAAAACGAAATGCATGAATGAGTGACATTTACGACAACAACGCTCAAATGTTGTCAAAACCGCAAAGGCAATTTCTGAGGTAGGCTCCGAGACACCTCGGCCGGATATTGCACCTGTAATTGCAAGCATGGAAGGTCTTGACAGCTCACGCCGACGGCAAGAGTAATGAAGTGCACACGAGGCACCGCGGAGGGAATCTATGTCATCGGGAGCATGGATGCGCCTCCGCAGGCGAAACGATGACTTTCCAGCATGAATAAGCAGGTGCGGACCCGTGTTTGATTCCGGATGTCACCGAGACGTTCCCCTGACAGCGTACAGTGCAATAACTGCAATGTAAGCATGGTGGGATACAGTAGCTGAAACTCAAGGTTGTTTTCAAACGGGTAGAGCAGTGCACTGTTCCCACCATCATTAATAATTGTTTATATTTAGCCTACATAAGCTGCTGTAGAAAAAAAATTATCTATCTGCGTAGGATAAGGATGGGACATTTGGACAAATCCCCAAGTAGGAGCCATGGAATACACTCCAAATATTGTGTTCCATCGAAATGACAAACTGCCATCAGAACCAACTCCTCACTTTCACATTTGGGCTTGGCGGAGGTAAGAAATACACTCCAGTGTTGTGGGGAGGGGGTCTCAAAGGGGCCAGCAAAGTGTGTCATCCTTTTATTGCCACCTTCATCACAGGCTGTGTTAACCTCGGATCGCTCACTCTCGCTCATTTTTATCCGTTATCTTCGGCACTACCTTCAGAGATTTTGTCTCTCAATAGAAAGCTCAAAGCACAAAACTGCTCTGAGCCGCCTCACCTTGCAAAAAGAGATATTTCCGCACAAGCAAAGAGAAAACGAGGCGGGGAGGTAAGGCGCGGCGAGGAAAGGCGGGGCCTATTCCCCACAGTTTCCGAGGCAGGCCCCCTTTACTTGAGCTCCAGACTCATCAATATGCAAAACATCACCACATCGCTTGCCACGAGAATATTCACATAAATGTACACAAACACCATTTCGGTTTGCACATGATCGGTAAGGCTGGAAGGAAAACAAACAAACAAAAAAAACATTATCGAGTTTTGATTTAAAGAATAGAGAAAAACACGTCAGGGATTCATTCAAAGCCCTAAATTGTGTGAATGTAATACACGGCAGACGGGGGGGGGTTCACAATCAATGCGAGACCTTACACTGAGGCCAACTAAACTCCCAGCGGCTGGATTACATTTCAAAGCACGGAGCCCGCCCGGAGCGATTCCACCCATTGAGAAGCAGCCGAAAGGTGGTGTGGCGTGGGAGCCGGAAAAAAGGGTTTCCGTAAATCTGTTGGACGGTACTGGGAAGAAGCTGTTACATTTGAGCCTATGTACTACAAGTTACAGTCCACCAAGTCAGCACATTCAATTCCATCAACGTGATATTTTTTCACAAGCGACGTATAACGTTTTTAGTTGGATTGTTCGTTAGCTAAGAGGATGATGCAAAATCATACATAACCAATTTGCATTGGGTCCACTGACCCATTATCGAGTGCACTGATTTGAAGCAATGCAAATCTCTTGAATCAAAGTATCATTGAAATCATAATGAAACAAATCACAGCAGGGATTCACAGACTCGCAATCATTGCGATTCGTTTCCACTGAGGCCAACTATAAAACTCCCCTTGTTCATTTCAAAGTCGTCCCGGAACTTTTTCCACCCATTGAGAAGCGGGAGAAAGCTGGGGGCGTAAACGTGGCTGACCTACGTTGGGGCGGATGTAGGTTAAGTTGCTCCCTCTCCGGTGACTGCATGGCGGCCCCCTTTCCTCAAGTCCGCTCCCTTTCCCGGTTTGTTAAATCCCCGCTGCTTTAATCTCCTTAGCAGGCTACATCCTCTTTAAAGAAGCAAGAAGAGGCGGTGAGCTGCGTCAAACGGTGAGGCGGCCAAGCACCACAAGGCACGACAGGCGATGGAATCGGGCGTCGAGGAGGGCAAAGTTTTACGAGCCAATGTCGAAGGTTGACGTGGTTGGGGATGCAAACTATAAAATCACTTTTGGGACGATGAGAAGAAGACTCACAGAAACACCAGCATGTTCAAGCAAAGGGAATCATTTCGTTCACTTGCTTAATGCTAATGACATTTCCCGTGTAGCCATGCTAATGACCATCCATGTGTAGCCACGTTGGCCAATGACATGGTGCGTAACACTCAACACCACATGACCTTGTGTCAAATCCATCCGAAACGCCAAACCACCTTTTCCACCTCCTCTGTTCCCGTTCTAGAAAAATGCCTGAATGGCATCACCTGAGACGGAGCGTAATCCAATGCAACAACGGATCACAGCAAGTTATCGGGAATCATCTTTTGGTTAAGTTATTTTGAAGGGAAAAAAATGGACCGACCATCACGATTCGATTTGACACTTGCGACCCACCGGCACGAGGAAGTTGCATACTAGTGCATCGACGAGAGATCACAGATCAGCTCTACCTGTTTCCCAGAAGTAGACGGACTTCCCGCTGTCATCCGTCTGGGCGAGATCCCGCCGGAAAACGCAGCCCAGGAGAAGCAGCAGTGACACCAGGAGGTGCCAGCTGTCCCTCCGCCACCCCATGGTCCCGACACAGAGGGACAAAAAAAAGTAAATCCACTCAGCTCGAGGGAGGTCAGCTGAGGAAAAACAACTGCAGAAGAAAAAAATAAAAACAACAACGGTAGTCCTAAAAAGAGCCGAGAAGAAGTGGAGCGCGGCTCATTTTGAAGCAGGAGGAGTTGAAGGACATGCAAAAGGAGTGATGGAAAGGAGGAGGGGATAGTGGTGGTGGTGGTCAGCGGGAGAGCTGCTGTCGGAGACTCCGGAGAGGCTCCCCCATGGCGTCCTCCCTCCTGCGCTGTCGTCTCCTTTGCTGGCGGAGAGAGGCGACAGTGGGCGAGGATCTGCAGTGTGCCGCCTCGCTCTACCTCACGCTCTAGCTCACTCACTCACCTCGCTCGTTCATTTGCTCTTTCCGCTGCCTTACCCCCCCCCCCCCCCTCCCTACCGCCACCACCAACTCCATTCTCATTACTTGTCTCGTCCCTCTCTTACTTTGCTTTTATTAAGCCCCGAGTACACCAAAATTGGCTCTGTTGCGCACGGCAGATTTTTATTTTAAATTCAGCCACAGGAGCCAGTTTCACTTAGCGATGTGAAATTTCCTCTGCATGAGAATCAGTTCATGAGAAGGGCCTGAAGAAAAAGAAGTCTTTGGAAGATATGTCTGAAAAGACACAGGAAGTCCAACATTTTGGTTTGAATGGTCATTTCTGGACCACGCTACAGAATTAGAAACATGGAGATGGCAAATGTATGATGCTAAATTGCAAAGAACTTGAGTACAGGCCACAGCATGGTAGCAAAGTTGCAGGAAAGTGGAAATATCCTTTATAGGACAATATATATATTTTTCCCCTTCTATTTTAGGTCTTGTTGCCAGTTTCCCTTGGCAACAAGGAATTTCTTGGCTATTTCTTTGTCATGAGTAGACTCGCCAAAAAGTCTCAACACACAAGTCGGCCATTAAAATGGCAATTTTTATACTTCCATTTTGAATTGAAGCAGCCATCTTGGGTCAAGGTTTGCTTCAAATCCTGTTCCTGGCATACTGGTATTCCTTTCTCTGGGCATAAGGAAGGACAAAACCTCATCTTCCCTCACTCCCTTTGCTCATGCTGTTTGGGGAGGGGGGGAATTGACAGGGGTGGGTGGGGGTTTGCTACAACAGGAGAGCAGCGGGGGAACCGAGAACCATTGCTCCCGAATCAGAAAGGCAGACAAGAGTGCGGCTCCATGCGGCGAAGGCAGAGGCTAGGTTGATGATGATGATGGTGGCGGCGGGTGGGAGCAAAAGACTGAAGCGAAAAAAAACCAAAACATGGCCGATAAAAGAATGAGTGACCGATGGAGTTAATTCAGCGCCGATAAGCAGCACACACGCTGAGACTGGGTCCAATTAACAAATGATTTGTCGCAGACGTGTTGATTCATTAGCAAGCCGAGAGCGTCCCACTTAGCGCCGTGTCTACCCGTTACAAAACAATCAAAGGCAGGTGGCAAAACGTGACCTCCCCAAAGCAAACATAACACATAAATGGCTCTCGGGCTACACCGTCGATACCTACACTAAATCATCCTCTGCTAATTGCACCCAGCACAAAGTGGACTAAAATGCATTGTATTCCTTGCAGGCGTTCCAATACTTTTAATCACCTCTGCTTTTTATTTGTTACTTCCCTGAGGAATCCCCAAAACTTTAGTCGAAGCTCCACTTGCATTCATTTTCTGCATCCCAATTCTTTGGTTGGAACGCTTATAGGTGTCCCAATACTTTTGTCAAGTATATTTAGTGTCCAAGTTCCACATTTCCTTAATGTCGCTGCCTTGATACTTTTGCCAAAAATGCAATTTTCCTCACGTTTACACACACACACACACATTGCTAAACGTGTTTTTTTTTTTTTTTTAATCTTTGCGTGGGCTCAGCATGAGCTGACAGGCTAACAATGGCGCTAAAGGGTCAGCTAATGCCGCGGTGTCTGGACGTCAGCACTGGGAAGGAGAGAAAAAAAGAAAAGAAAAAAAGGGAGGGAGGGGGGGAATGCAGATAAGGCAGCACAAATGGGGGGTGGAACTTGCAGGGCGGAAAATCAAAAGCAGAAGGGCACGATAATCTTTATCTGCGTGTGACAAATTGCTCCACAAATCAAATTTTACATTTCTCTGATTTGTGGGATTGAAATGGGGAGCAGGCTTGACATGTACACACAGATTGCAGTATGATAAAGTCTAAAAACGGTTTGTTTTTTTATTTAGGTGCATTTTAGGACAAACTGCCATTGCACTTGTGCAATAACAATTAGTTCTGAGTTCTGGGGTTTTTTTTTTTATGTTGGGCATGAACCCGTTTTGGTTCCCGTGGTAACCCTTTACACTGCAGGTGATGCCATCTGGAAGTGAATATGTTCACAAGTGAACAGTACGTCGACAGAGCGTAGACGCAAACTCGCATGTATATATTTATGACCGTCTGTTAAAATTTCGTCTCCAATGAAACGTATTGCCGCTATGATGTCTGCATATGTTTCAATTCCTATATTATGGCGTCGTGGCGGAACATAATGTTTTTAGTTGTTTTTTTTGGCAACATGCGGTTTTGCTAAGTGCTAACCCGAATGCCTAGTCATAACGCATCCAAATGTTGCTAGTTTGGAACTGATCCCCCCCCCGCATCTGATGCATAAATCCCTGAAAATCCTGTGAGGAAGTTCTGTTTTTACCCACATCTCTTAGCGGGATTACATGCATACAAATAAAAAAAACTAGAAGCCCAATTTTAAATCAAACTTTGTCTGCAGTGTTGTAGCACGAGTGTGCTGTGCTGGGGTTCTAAGACGGAGGATATGAGCTCTAACCCATCTGTCGGTGGGATTATGTCAAATCTGTCGGGCAATACTTGGAGTGCGTGAGCGCATATCCTAGCCTAGTGGGACGAACGAGCACGTCTGAATTTAGGGCGGATCGCTTTAAATCGGCCTGGATAAATGAATTAAATAAACTTCACACTGATTTGAGCGAAGATCACATCTCTGTCTGTGTGTCTCTCTGTCGGCAGGTTGAAGAAACTAGGACACGATGGAATGTGTGTTCACGATGTCGACGATGGAAATTGAATCGTCACCTAGCCGCCGATGATGTCATTAATTGTCGTTTTTGAGTTGTGAGTGATTTGTGTTACAAGCGTGGTCATGAAAAAAAAAAAAAACATTATCTTAAGTCACCACGTTACTTGGTGATTTTTTTTTTTTTAATAATTCACATTTGGCATGGCTGTCTTTGCACGACAAGCACATCCTGCTGCCTGCCCACTTGTCCTGATAAGCAGCTGGACTATCCCGCCATAGTGTAGATAATGCATAATTTCATCTATACATCCCCTTTAGGTATTTATATAAGACCACAAAGCATGTCATTTAGATGTACTTTAACGCCGGCATGCTAAATCCTAACATTAACGGAGGGCGAGCGACATGTATGAAACACGCTAACCCACGTGGGATTAATGTGATTCGTTTGATTACATTTCCGTTCAAACAATATATGATTGTGTTGTGGTTGTTACACAAAAAGGGGGATTTGGTGCCAGATGGGAGGGGAAACTGGACGGTGATGCGCTTGGCTCCATCAACGCAACGTTATGGGAACGATTGGATACCGATTTATGTATTAAAATGTTTGTGAAAATATATGACATTTCTGAACACGAGTTGGAATACCAACATGCTCACGGGACAACGAAATAGTGAACTAGTTTAAATCTCTGTGCTATAAGTGAAGCGATGTAGCGTATGTGTATTTTAATGTCCTTCAGATTAAATCGTAGCACACGGTGTCCCAATATTTTAATCGGTGACAGTGTCATAAATTTGTGTTTTTTGAGAGAGAGAGCGAGCAGGAGAGTGAGAGAGAGAGAGAGAGTGAGCAGGAGAGTGAGTGAGCGAGAGAGAGAGAGAGGTGAGCAGAACGAGGTCACCTACAGTACACGTTCTGCTTTTAGCGGCCACTCTGTCAAGCCTCTGGAAATACAGGAAGACAAATATTTGGGGGGGGGGGGGTGTAAAAAATAAACTGACCCACATGAGAAATTTCTACTCATCCTGCCAGAATTCTCAGTGGGTTCCACACTGTGCCGGCAGTCAACAAACATGCGTGCAGCGATATGCTCAACAGTAGTTGTCATCTTCTGTGTATTTTGGTGAGGTGTCAGCATAAGTGTGAATTATACTCAACAAATGCTTCCAGTGTTGCGTATCAAATGTAAAACTTGATGTCAATTTTATTGGCAGGTTTTGACCTCCGTAGTCACTGTTTTGATTTCAGTCTAATAAAAGCAGATGCAAATAAGCCTGTGGGGCACCTCGGGGAATTGCATGTGAGTGAGTTCAAGTTAAAAAGTTTTTTTTTTTTAATTTCAGGGCCAAACAGGGTGAATTATTTTATGTAGCCGTATTAATCCTGGCTCTAATTTTTGCTTTTGGAAACAATACTTGGATGACTATTTTAGACTGGATTTTGATGTTGCTTAGCCACAAAGTAGATGAATACTGCAAGCAAAATGTCATTGATTTGTGTGTTTAAGTTCAACTCGTTTTATCGCATGCGAGGCCCAATGAAGCGTACATTAGGCGCAGCGGTGACAGGCAGCAATTCAGTCATCACTGACTGACATTTTTTTCTCTCTCTCCGTGCTGCCATAGCAACACGCTGAGAAAAAAGCATGCTGACCTGATGCTAATATGATCTGACAGGCAAGAACGTGCATGCGAGTGTGTGTTCTACTGAGAGAGACACTTTTTATTCCCGTTTCCGCCTGCAGTTATTGTGTTTGGGCATGCACACGCGTGTTTTTACGTAAAGCCCATTAATGTGCTGTTGTTCTGCTTCTTAGCTGGGACAAACAAACCCAAAGCACTCCGCCACCCTCGCATTCACCCATAAGGTTCAAGCACACGTGATGCTAAAATTACTCCACGAGCACCTCGACAAACTACTTGTGTTTTTTTTTGTTTTTTTGGTAAGGTTGTCACAGTTCATTAATATTAACCAATGAAAATTGGAAAAACACTTGTTAGTGAACTAGAATAAAATTGAAATCTATTTTTAAAAAACAAAAAGGTAAATTACATCTTATATTTATGAAACTAGCTACAGCTAACTGTAACCATGGTGAAAATCCCTTTTTTTTTCCCTTAGTCAATATCATACATGAGATTTTGTGGAACATTTGTTTTGTTATTTCATATCAAATAAAGGAAGATCAAAAGTATTTGCAGAAATCGGTGCGATTCCGAGTGGGCCTCTTAAACGTCATAACCGAACAACTACGTTGGTCACCTCAGACGTCAACATGATCAAAGAAGGATGACGGTCTTTCTGCCATGACCAAACCTTCCTTCCTTACACATGAGACGTTCTTCCCTCAAGGTTTCTTTGACATGATGAAAATCTAGTTGACTTCCTCTCGCGCTGCCTGATCAATTTGGTAAATGAGAAGGTGATCAAGAGCCGCCAGAGTCGCCGCATCCGACTGTCACGTTCGATTTGTCGTGTAGACCGTCAACGAGCGACGACTACGACTTGTCAGCCTCAAGTTGAAGATGTGACACGCCTTCATCTCGACACTCCTTTGGTCGCTCTGACAGTGCGAGTGTAAGTCATTGAGGCGAGGCGATTCTTATGTCTTTGTGTCAAAGGCAAGTGGAATCTTCGAATTACCTGCCCTGCGATTCTCTGGCACCCACTTCAGGATAGAGTTTGTAATAAGTGCCCAGTTTTAAGCCATGTTTCTGACCTGAGAAGATCCACGGCTGCCAGATTCCGAGCTAGGCAGATGCAAGCCCATCTGGTCAAGGGGATACGAGGGGGGGGGGGGGACGCACGCTGTAGGTCATACGAGAGACAACCTAACATGACGGGTGTACTTGGAATGATTGCATTCACACACCCCTGTTGCGCTCTATTTGCTCCCTGAAGTGTCCAAGCGCAGTTTGGTGGCGCGTGAGTGGACGTCCTGCTGCGTTTTAACACACAAGTTCAACATGGCTGCACAGGTTGACACCGTATGACCCTCCCTCCCTAAAAAGACACATTTTAATTTATTTGGATTTGTTCCACATATTAAGCAGAATTAAATAGCCAGTGAACATTTTGGGTCTTGCAGTGTTGGTCTGATACAGAGGGTGACACTATTATTTGCTATTCACAATGGGGAATTTATATATTTAGAATCAATCAGAATGTTAAGACTTAATCAATAAATACATAGATACATAATGGCGACATGGAATTATTTTCCATTTTAGCAATATGGTCCTTGTTGTACATTGATTTTATTTTTTAAACCCAATAACGTCTATGAATTTAATTTGCCTATTTCCTGTTCAAATACATGGGTGAGATGGGAAGTGCAAAACCAAAAACAACATAGCTCAACTCCACCATCTATTGGTGAAAATACAATTGTACTACGTCTTGGCAAATTTCTTGACATCTTTCTTTGATACAATGCTTTCAGACAATTGTAATAAGCATTTTGATTTTCCATTGTCAGCCTATTCTCTGTGGAAAGATCGAACTATTATGAAGACTTGAAACATTCATTTGGAATAGGACTGATCAAGAAAATATTTATACACGGGCATTCATTTCTTTAGACGGAGAAACTACTGAAGCTCAAAGAAGTAAAAAAAAGTAGCTGGTGATATAGTAATATTTTTCAGTGATATTAAAGTGGCATGCAAAACTTTCCTTTAATGTAGCAGTACAATGAAGATTTTTTATTTAATTTTATCCATTAAGCGGTTCTTTTTAGCCATCATTTCAAAGAACTTATAGATAGAGGCTGAGAGGCAATTCCTTTCATAAAATCTATTTAATTAAGTGCTGATATTCTAAAATAGCTGCTGGTGATTTCTGAACCATTTAGTCAAAGACATTTGCATATCGGTCACTGCAGATTTGCTCTGAGCTTGCCTGTTCCGCTCCTCCATTCATAAATGAATATGTTTCGAACTATCAAAGTGAAACTCGAGAGAATTCGGGTAAAACGTTGCGTCATTAAAAGCATATTCGCTGAAAAAATGGTAAATCTGTCAGTTGGAAGATATTTACGGCCTCTGCTTAATGCCCATTCTTGTCATTTAGCCCGAGTATTAAAACAACCTCCATGATGTCGCCAAGTAGGTCACTGTGATGGCCAAAGTGCATTTTTATTTTTAGCATATGTTTCATGCGGATGCCAAATGGCCTGCGAACAGAAATTCACAATTGTTAAAATAATCTGTCCTGCCTCAAGAGATGTATTTATGGCTTTGTAATTGAATATTTCAATTAGTACGGGGTACAAGAAAGGTTAAACCCATTGTTTACACAAAACACTGCCACCGTCTGGCCCAATGGATGCAAACAACCCTGCCAACTGCAGTTCACGTATTAATAACATTTAGACATTTCTGCACGCATTTATAAATGATGGAATATTTAATTTTTAAAAATGGATGATATGTAATAATACCTTTGTAAGATTTACATGGTGCTATATGTTGTCATCCAGTTGGGGAAAGGAACGGCGGGGGGGTGTACCTAAAAAATATTCAAATTAATTTATTCAAAGTCTCTTATTTATATATTGTTAGGGTTTCATCGCATTTTTACCCGTCGATATTTAACGTAATCTATTTTGCTAAAATGCAACGTCACGAGTGTTGGCCTCTTCTGACCAATACGGAGAAGTGATGGGGGCGTTCCGGAGCGCTTCGTTCTTCCTTGCAGATTAGAAGCACAACAAACCCGGCGCCGCGATCGCATGACAGCAGATTCCGCAAAATAAAGAGCGACGACACAGGTGAGCCTGTCCGTACCGGATTTGACAGGAATTGTCAAAAACGAAGGCGACGAACAAAAGTATTGGTAAAAAAAAAAAAAAACTATTGCGGTGACGCATTGCCTGCCGTCAGTCCACTGACCCTGCTGCGTTTGTCTCGTGAAAATCATTTGGCTGATGTCACCAGAGCCTAAACATTTTTCCGGTTTTTGTGTGAACATCTAACATTTGTCACTAAATACTGACGCCTGCATAGAAATTGGGGCGTGGAAATGAAGTTTAAGGTTCCGGTACTTTGTGTTCCCCACTTGCGTCTATATGGAAGAAACAGTATGGCGGCGGACTGGGTCCGAAGCTTCATGTTGTGAAACATACATAGTCCTGCGTGAAATGGTGAAGCACAATACGTTACCCCATAGTCCCACCTACAAAACCACCCGGAAATTAGATAAAAATTAACCTTGTGAAATAAATAAACATCTATTCTTAACATTCGTGTTGGTTTTCTGAAACGTCAATAATTTATAGGAGTTTTCTGTTGGAAAAGAACGCGTTTTTTTAATATAATTAACTGATTGATCTGATAGAATATTAGAATTATATATTGTAAAAACTAAAATTCATATTTTGGAAAAAAATACATTGCTCTGATCCTATCTTATGCATCTGTTTATTTGTATTGAGTTAAAGCTAAACATCCAATCTTTTTTTTATTTTTACCATTTTAAGCAAGCGCATAGTGGAACCAGTCATACTGATTTTAATTCACGTTTCACTCGGGAAAATGGTTTGCACAACTTTTGAGAAGATTGAAATTCATCACTAGCCTCCATTTTGTTGAGCATAGTTCAGCATTTAACCTATCTGTGGCAACATGCCTGTGTTGTTGTTTTTTTTTTTTTTTGTCCTAAATAGTGACAGCGTCAGCTATGGGGAAGTCCCAGTCACTGCTGGCGAGGCACAAAGACGTCAGTCAGGACGCATTGACGGCAAACACGGACGAGTACGATGAGACGTCGGTGCCGGAGGATGGAAAGAACGGCGAAGTTTCGCAGTTTCCATATGTGGAGTTCACTGGACGAGACAGTGTGACCTGTCCCACGTGTCAGGGCACAGGTCGCATTCCACGAGGTAAAAAAATAAAATCTACCAAACGCACTCAAAAGTACAATACCAAGTTTCCAGACTACTTGGCTTGCAGTAAATAATCAAATACCTGAAATTATTACGTCACAAAATGGTTGCACTATAATGGTATGTGGACCTTTGCTGTACAATAACTGCTTTCATTGTTTTCCGAATGAATGACCAGGTCAAGAAAATCAGCTGGTGGCTCTGATTCCTTACAGTGACCAAAGGCTGAGGCCGAGCAGAACGTGAGTTGTTTTTGTACGGATGCGCGGAAAAACGCGTCGTCGGCTCGGTCTCATTTTGGTTTTTGTTTGGCGCGCAGGAAGCTTTACGTGACCATCTCGGTGTGCGTTTGCCTACTGCTGTCCAGCCTCGCCGTATTCTTCCTATTCCCTCGCACCATCAACGTGGAATACGTGGGCGTGAAGTCGGCTTACGTGACCTACGATCACGAGAGACAGATCATCTATCTCAACATTACGGTACGATTGTCCAGCTGTGTCAATATTTGCTTTTGTACAATTAGCAACTGTTACCCAGCAATGATCTTTGGTTCTACTCATCAAACATTGTGCTCTCATATCTCCGTTGTCCTCCACCATCCAGAATACGCTGAACATCACAAATAACAACTATTACGCCATATCGGTCACCAACATCACCGCCCAAGTGGAGTTTGCCAAGACGGTGATCGGCAAAGCCAAGTTCAACAACAATAGCACTGTCATCGTACCTCTGGACCAGCGACAGGTATGTACCGGTATTTTTAAGTGCAACAAAAGCATTATAGCCAAGTCAAAAACAAGCGTCAACCCTTGCCCTCTAGTGGACAAAAACAACAATGACAGTCCAGCACAGTGTCATGTGAGACCTGCTCAAAATGGATCACAAATGGGCTTCTGCAAACTTTGGACTTAGCGCATACTACTAAAATAGAAAGGGAAACTTAAAAACAACACTGTTAACTTTTCTAATCTGCTCACCTTTGAGAATTCTCTGCGTTTGTGTTTTTCAGATTGACTACACCGTTCCCACTGTGATTGCAGACGAATTAAATTACATGTTGTAAGTCCGAGTGTATTTTATGCGATATGGACTTTTTCTCACAACGTGCTGATGTTTATCTCGTCGTCCGCAGTGACTACTGTACGCTGCAGTCCATCAGAGTCCACAACATGGTGGTCATGATGCAGTAAGTAGGACTTCAACAACTATTTGTTTAACCGCTGAAGCGAATTTTTCACTCTTTATCTTCTGATATGCATAAGCTATTAAACAAATCTCAGAATTTACTATACAGGCGACTGAGTTGTTTTTTTTTTTTTTTTTAAATAAACCAGGGTAACGGTGACCACGTCATACTTTGGCCACGCCGAGCAGGTGTCGCAGGAGATGTACCAGTATGTGGACTGCGGAGGGAACACCACGACCTTGCATGGTCACGTGGAAGCGTTCTAAGAACATCAGCCCAACTTTCAAAAGTCTTCGTCTTACTAGGTGAAGTGCTAGTTAGTTGGCTCTTTCTTCCTTAATTGAACAGCCGAGGAGATGTCGTTCTTAAGACATGTACGTTACGGCTGCTTGTTTTGCATTAACAGTGTGTTAAAGTAAAACGCTAGTTTGGAAAAATATCTTTTAACAATAAAAATGTGTTTTTAGAAAGCTTGCATAGTTCACACTCCGACTATCGTTTGGCATGTTTTTTGCCGGCTGTTCTGGACCACTAATTTCCTCAGCACTTTTCACCCTCTAGGTACTTGTTCAACATCGAGTATTTTTGTTTTGAATTAAAAAGTCAGTTAAGGGAGAAAGATACTTTCAGTTTAGTTGACACCTCATATTGTTTTTGTGTTTTTCTTAACTGGACTCTTTACTTTTGGCTGTATTTTGACGTGTTTAGTCCTTGCTGTTGTTTATTTACTATTATTTCAACAGTTTGAGCGTTTCTTTGGAGTGTGATTTTAACACAAATGTGATTGCAGTAAAAGATGTCATGAATATCTGCTATTTTTGCAAGTGAGACATGAAAACGGAGCTTGATTATGAACTGAAGTGCGGGTACATTTTTGTCTTTATTTTCTGAATCTGTGGTGACCTCCTTTCTTGACTCTGCTCTGTGCAACTTGTGATACCATGTTGTTAAATAAACTTAATTGGATTATTTCATTTGCTATTTAAAAAAAATCTATAAAATAGATAACATTTGAGGTTACTTTGGAAAGAAGGAAGGCCTAAAATAAAATGTTTTGTCCTTTCGTTGTGTTGTACTGTCTGTGGAATACAGGGGGCGCTGTAGACCTATAAATAATTAAGTGACTACTGCAAAAACTAGTTCTTCAAAAATGTTAGGGAGAGAAGACATTTGCGATAAAAAATTGTTTGAACTCATATCATACTGGATAACACAAAAGAAGTCAATGTCAACTAACCGATGCACAGTGAGGTGAATATAAATGCGGCACACACAAATTCCATCATGTACTTTTATTTATTACATTTATTCAAACTCCCAGTGGCATTTACATGCCACCGCGTCCAAGTTATTCTGACAACTTCCTCAACCTAGAAACCGCGCCAGCTGTCTCCAGAGCATCGCAGTATGTTTCCATCTGTTTTGCTCGTCAAAACCCCGGCCTTCTCACTTCCTGTTCATTGGATAGCTTGCTGTAACATGGAAACACACATATGCATAAAAAAAAAAACACACACAAAATTGTATATAGGTCAAAAATTTAAAAAGCAACCGCAAATACAGCGAATATTCTAAGCCCACTCACGATAATTAAATTTTGCTATATAGACTACATTAAAAAAAATATATATTACTGTTAAAAAGTGTAAACTAATTCAAGCATATTAAAACTGACTTTTTAAAGCATTTCTGCAAGTTACCAGTGTCGGTTTGTTGTAGAACTTTACAACAACAAAAAAATACAATCATACATTTGAAATGTAAACTCTAAAATGTCAAAGAAAATCACATTATTTCACCTAGCTTGGTGCTATGCTAACATGTAAAACACTGTACAGTAAACTGGCTAAACTGAAATTGGCATAGCTGTAGTAATTCTAAACCTTCAAATCACTACGAATTGAACACACGTGGGGGCGGCAAAAAATAAATACAAAGTACACAAAACATACAGCAACTTACTTAGGTGAACTCTGCTCCTTCACTGCTTCTTCTTGCTGGTAAATATCTTGCATCTCTTCCAGTAGAACTCAAAGTGGTCCAAGATGTTTAATTGCAGTGTGTTGAAGGCACACAACTCTAAATTCGGACTCACCTGTGTTGATTTTATCCAAATGTTCTTCAAATTGTACATTTACACAAACAATAACACAACAATTCTCTAAATTCAGACTTACCTGTGTTGATTTTATCCCAATGTTCTTCAAATTGTACATTTACACAAACAATAACACAACAATTCTCTAAATGTAGACTTACCTGTGTTCATTTTATCCAAATGTTATTCAAATTGTACATTTACACAAACACTAACACAACAATTCTCTAAATTCAGACTTACCTGTGTTCATTTTATCCAAATGTTATTCAAATTGTACATTTACACAGAAACAATAACACAACAAAATGCATAAATTGACCGAACATTCCCTCATTGACTGTGTTGTTGACACTCCAGGTGACCTCCAACAGAGGATCATATAAGATCAACGTTTCCTCTCCCTGTGCATTTGCTAATGACTTTTCCACATGTGTGCTTGTCTGCATAAACTGTTTTCCGACTTGTGACATTCTTCACAAAATCAAGTCAGACTGAAAAACGTTTACTGATGTCTGGAATGTTGAATAATGGTTGGCAAAATTACAGTAATGACCTAACCTATACTAATGGACCCTTTTGACAAGTGTTCTTTTTTCACGTATTTGACTTAAGTTGCTCTACATGCACCAAGATACAGCAACAATTTAAAAAATGTTTGTGAAAATTTGAAACCAGGGAAAGGAAACAGTATTGAAGCATTCGTTGGCCTCAAATTTTGTTGCTTGGTTGTGCTTATTGTGATTATTTGAATGAGACGAGTAAAAGACTATGTAAAGTTTAATATGATGGAAAATTCCACAAAATGGCTACTATTTGTCACGTGACAATAAATGCTAATGCTAAAGTCAATTGGAAGATGAACCTAGCGATGTTAATTCATTCCACTAAATTAATTTTAATTAATTGAATATCACTTTTCATAACGTACAGGTTTCATGTGTGACATTTGAACAGGCCATACAAATAGAAATATTACAATAATTAACTGAGATGGAGGACATAAAATGCTAATGAAGCTAATTGCGAAAACGTAGCTACTCTAGTTAGCTAAAAAGCTCATTAATGGCGGCCGCCGGTCAGTGATTTGAAACAAGTTAACAAACTCAGTCATGGTATAAGTTCTTTTCCTTGACGTTAAAAGTTCGAGGTTAAAAAAAGTTGTTTCTTACCTCCATCATGGACCCTCCCGTCAGGCGGCCACGCCCGCTTCCCCCCACACTTACCTCCCGCTTGTCTCCGGGCAGGCTGCCGGGTGGCGGGAAGCTCCTCCGGTGCTATTCTTCCATTAGCGGACTTCCCTTGCTACCTTTGAGTCAGTCATGGGCTTTTTCGGGACACCGGGACCGGCCACGGCGGCTCTCCTTCTGGTGGTGTGGCTTTGTGGTCTATGTGGCAGCATTTGCTGGGCGCGTTCGGACGCTCCTCGGGGGGTAGCACTGGGCTTCGTTTTTGACCCGAAGGCGACGTGCGAGCCGCCGTGCCAACACGCCGGAGTGTGCATCCGCAATAACACTTGCCTGTGCGGCCGCGGTTACGATGGGGACAACTGCCAGTATGGTGAGGAAATGATTTGAACAAAATAAAATTCCAGAAATTGTTGTAGATACAAAGCTCGTTTTTAATCAAGGTTGATTAAGCGGATTAATTATTAATTATTAATTATTGTCGCCTGCATGTCAATTCAATTTGTCACGTGATTGCTTTTTTTTTTTGTAAATAAAGTTGCATTCAAATATACAACAACGTTGTAATTTAACATACCCATAAAATACAATCCGATTTTTTTCTACCACTGACAAAATCAATCAAAATTATTCAATCAAAAAGCGCAAATGACAATCCAAAACGTGCGTGTTTTAAACGTCTCTTAGACAACGTTTTTATTGAATATATTTTACATTTAAAAATAATTTTTCAATTGTGTGCATGCAGCCAACTGCTATCCCAAATGTAAGAATGGAGGTGTGTGTCTTCGTCCTGGAAAGTGCAGATGTCCCTCGGGCTTTGGAGGCAGATATTGTCACAAAGGTATCATTTCAGTATTGTATAATGTCACACAAATCCAAAAGAAAGTTGTACAAATATTGTTTGTGTATGTAGTGACATGCAATGACGGCTGCTGGAATGGCGGTGAATGCAACGCTGTCAACGGAGTGGCCAAGTGTATCTGTCCCTCCAGCTGGACAGGCTCCAAATGCCAAGAAGGTTTGTGTTTTGTTTTCCTTTTTTTTTTTTTAATGGGCCCGGGTTCAATTACATTAGCACCTTGGCTCCCAGGCGGCAAATGGTGCTCTGCGGGGGACATGGTGACTAAAACATCCCCTTTGACAAACTGGGGTACATACATTTCTTCTGCTAATAATGCTCCTAAGCTGTGTTTCCTGTCAGCTATTTGCCCTCAAGGCTGCAGAAATGGGGGTGTCTGCATGGCCCCTGGAATCTGCAGCTGTCCTGAAGGGTGGCTGGGGGGCGCCTGCCACATCGGTGAGTACGACAGCACTCTGATTCTAAACAGAAATGGCCACAACAGTAAAAATATTTTTGGAGATGGCAATTGTGAAGTTTTGTATTCAAGACAGAAAATGTCATAATATAATCGTCTTGTGTATCGTGGCTTGATTTGAAACTTTGTGAAAAGCAAAGGGAATGTTATTTTTTTATGGATGTGTGTTGTAGCCGAATGCACTCTGCGATGCCTGAATGGAGGAAAATGTATTTCACCGAACAAATGCCGCTGCCGTCTCCCCTTTTCGGGGCCTCGCTGTGAGGAAAAGAAGAGGCGCCACTAGAGCCCGACAGTCCACTTTACTTTACTTCTCATTTATTCTCATTTTTATTGTACAAATACGGCTTGCTTTGTCTTTCTGTGTATGAATTGTACTTTGTGTCATTAAATGGAGTAATAAAAACATTTAAAGGAAAAAGATGTTTCTTTCGTCATATATTTTTCTTACAATATGTTTCCATTTAATAACAATCACAGTTACTCTCAGATGCGCTAATAAACAATAGCATATAAGGTCATGATACTATGAATAATAAAATCCAAATATTTACTGTCACTAATGTATATATTTGTCAAATAATTTTGGGTCGGGGCATGGAGGAAGCTCTCATGCAATATGACTAAAAAAAAGCTTTCATATGAGGTAGAGGACAGTAAGCGGAACTCAAAAGACAAAAGCAATACATCAAGTCCCCACAAGGCGGCGGCATTTGTCAATCTACACATACATACTGGTATCCACACACTCCCTGACTTTTTCCTTCACTTCAGGCTTGTGAGACCTGCGAAACACACAAAGGTACATGGCGATAAGATGGATGTAGTCCACCATCTACTTTTCAACCATCTAGCACTGACCTGAACGTCGCATGTGAGACCCTTGAAGCCCCTCCGACAGTGGCAGTAGTCAGGCAGCACGCAGCGCCCCCCGTTCAGGCAGCGCTGTCGACACACCGCTATTTGCACAGCAAATATCAGCTAAACGATATTATTTACATTTATATGATGTGACTCACGTGTTTGACACTGCAGGCCCTCCCAGCCGGCGGGACAGTGGCACGTGTTGGGCCCCAAGCACTCGCCTCCGTTTTTACACTTCTGCAGACACACGGCTAAAACGACAAAACACATAACATTTGTATTATTATGAATCGTGCATGCTATTTATTCAATATCATCTTACGTATGTTACATCTGTTTCCCCTCCAGCCTGATGTACACGAACACGTGTTGGCCCCTACACATTTGCCACTGTTCATACATGTGGGCTCGCACACGCCTGCAACATACAAACATATTAATGTTTGGATATAATAAGTGTTTGTGTGAGACTCACTCCTTTGACATCGTTTCCCCGTGTAGCCTTCGGGACATGAACACACGTTGTTCCGCATGCATTGACCTCCGTTCTTGCAAGGTGGGCTGCACACAGCTAACACACACACACACACACACAGACTTATGTCACTTGAATTATTCAAAAGTTAAAACGGAAAGACTGATTCTGTTCGTCACCAATTTGACACTGTGAGCCGTAGAATCCGCCGGGACATGCGCACACGTTTGGTTTGATGCACGTTCCTCCATTCAGACACACCGGACTGCACTCAGCTATGCACACACAAATGAAGTGACATCATTATGATGAATGTAATTATTGCTACAGTATATATTGTGTCATACCTGTGTTGCACGTGGGTCCATTCCAGCCTGGTTTGCATTTGCACACGTCAGGAGAAACGCATTCGCCGCCGTTTTCACAGTGCCTGTTACACACCACTGACACACACATGGCATAATTCTAACTGGATACAAAGTTGAAATATTAAAAAAAAAAATTATTGGCAGAGTAAACTTGTAACTTTGAGAGGGAAAAAGTATGAAATATTTTCAGAACACTGCTGGAATAAAAAAAAACTGTCTATAAGAATGAAATTGTCATTTTCCTCTCAAATTCAGGACAGAAAATGAATTTACAAAATCTCTCACTTATTTGACATCTTGGGCCCACGTAGCCATAGGAGCACGTGCAAAGGTTCCTGGCAAGACACGTGCCTCCGTGTTGACACGGCGGCTCGCAGTTTGCTATTTGATTGCCACAAAAAAAAAAAAAAAGAAATGTAAGAATAGATGGGAAAAGCTTGTTGTGATGTTGGGGTGTTACCTTCCTCGCACGTGGGCCCACCATAACCCAGGGGACATTCGCACACGTTAGGGCGGACACATCTGCCCTGGTTTTTGCAGTCAGGCCGGCAAATGGCTTGAATGGCATGTACGAAAGAGCAAAGAATTGGAAAAAAAAATGAAGCTGAAACACTTGTGTGTGTGAGTGTGTGTTTCTTTCTCTCTCATACTTACTTACTTACCCAGGTGACAGTTGTATCCGGTGTATCCGTCCTTGCAGGTGCACGTGTCGGGCTGCGTGCACTCCATATTCCTTCCGCACTGAAACCTGCACACAGCTGGACAACAGCAAAATGGTGTAAGTTGGCTCCCTCTTGTGGTAGACCAGAGAATCACTTGTGAGTTCGAGTTCAGTTGTATTTAACTTTTAATTCTCTCAATGTCAGCCATATTAAAAAAAAAAGGCAAATTTTGGTCAACTTTAACATATCATGCTTTTTTTAATCAAATCATTCTTTAAGTTTTTAATGTTCTATATAAGAACCACTAAAAAAATTTTTGTTTTCTGTGTCTCTATGGTTGTTGTCATCCCACCTTTGCACGTGATTCCGTCACCGGCGTATCCAAGCCGGCAGCGTCCGGGGCTTCTCTCCGAAGACAAAGAAGCTCTTCGTGGGTTGGCGACGGTGGTTTCAGGTCTGTTGAATCTGTCAGGTTGCCGTCTGGGTGAGGAAAAGGTGGCGCGCATCATCTCCCTGCCTGGATTCAGTCTGCCGCTTGGAGATTGTTCATCCGCGACGCTCGCCTGACCTGCAAAACACTGCAAGTTAGAAAAAAAATCACTTGTAAAGAAAGCACAAAACACAATTGAGAGAATGCAAATGAATGCTATCGCGCTATAATTAAATAAAAAAATGAAAAAAATTGCATCCTCACCCAATGGCATGCAAGTGGTCCCGTTGCCGTGGAGACCAGGCGGGCAGGGTCCACAGACATAGCCTGCCGCTACATGGGTGCTCTGAAAGCACTGGACACCGGGGTGGCAAGGTCTGCGGAAGCAGGGCGAGGGCGGGGGTGCCACTCTCACCGGGGTCCCGGTCGCTTTGAAGGCTAAAATGCGATGAGATGTGATTTCTTTTTTCATTTTTTCAACCGAAATCAAAACAAATGCTAGTCAGAATCCAGGAGGACTAACGAGTGCACACGACGCCGTCGCCAACGTATCCACTAGGGCAGAGTCCACAGGAGAAGGAGCCCAACGTGTTGGTGCAGTCCACCCCGGGGTAGCACGGCTGAGAAACGCACTCGTTCACATCTTCTCGACACGTTACACCTGAGCGCGCATCACAAAAATAAAATCCACGCTTGCTGTAAATTGACTCCACATGATTACCTGTCATTCCGGCCGGGCAGATGCAAGAAAAAGAGTCGGGTCCGTCCACGCAGCGTCCCAGCCTGCAAGGGTTGGGTTTGCAGTCGTCCACGTTGACTTCGCAGCGGTGACCTTTGAACCCGCCCGGGCAGGCGCACGTGTAGTTGCCGCTGCCGCCTGTGGTGTTGACGTCGCTCACGCACCAGCCACCATTCGCGCACTCGCACGGACGCACTAAAACCTTAGAAATAAAATTAAATTAAATTGAATAGAATAAAGCAACTACAACAATAAATATATATAATGACCTGAATCCCAGCAAAGAACTCTGGACTTTCCACTGAAGCACTGTGGACGTCTGGAGAGTCCAAAGAGAAGCTGTAGACGGAGCAGTAAATCTGAGAGAAAATATTTTTAAAAAAATATTTGCTGACTTCTTTCATTCTCATTGATTGGTTGAGTGAGGCCTGACCTTGTCCTCCAGACGGAGGTTGAAGCCATCCAGCTCGATGAGAGCCCACGTCTGGATGGTGGTCTCCCGCTTGAGCTCCTCCCGGTTGCCCTGAGGTGAGGTTCGGGACCAGGCCACCACGTGGCCGAGTGAGCTGCTGGATTTGTTGGAGCTGTGGGAGAAGCTGCACTTGAGATGCACACTGCCCGCTATCCACTCGGGAGCGATTATGGGCTCGGATGGAGCGGCAGGCAGCTCGACTGATGTCAATAAAGAGGAAAGAATGAGCAAAGCATCCAAATGTATTGTTTTAACTAACAATTGGGAAGATACTCACTTGTACATGTTCCGTCTATGTTGACCTCACCGTGCTCGCAGGTCAAAGGTGACGTGGAGGCCATTTCTGTTAGAAGAGAGGAAATTCAGAATTACTGCAACAAGGACATTTTTCCTGTAACTATGGAACTTGATTCTCCTAAAATGATAATTTTGATAAACTTCTCATAATGTAATGAAAATTCAAATGTTTTGTATTGTGTGTAATGTCTGAATTTTTTTTAGAGTAAGCATTGACTTTTTTCCCTTCATAATAAAATGTTATCTAAAATGTATAATTTCTTCAGATTTTTTTTCTTTTTCTTCTTATTCTTTTCTTATAAACATCTAATATGATTTTTTTTCATCAAACTATGACATTTTGACATTTCTGTCTTACTTTTGATTTTTTTCCTACCACTAATATGAGCTTTTATAGCTTCTTTGTACAGCCATATTCACAAGATGCACTGTACCTTGTGCACAGTATCCCATGCATCCTTGAGTGGGCTGCAGCAAGTAAACGTAGAATCCTCCACAGTTGCGCACGGACACCGGGATGCGGAACAGACAGCATTCCTTGCTGCTGCTGGGGAACAACTGCCAGGCGGCGCAGGCGGTCAAATGCCCAAGTTCCAAAGGACCCGGCAGCGACTCGCCTTCTCCCAGAGACAGCCACACCGGAGCCTGGGTCCCGCAGTGGTTCACCTGACACAAGCAGAAAAAAAATACAAATAAATAAATCAAGCCTACCGTTTTGGTTTCAAGCAGCCATTCTAAAAGTCATTTCTGCTACTATACCTCCACACACCGGGTGGGCATGCTGGCTGGCTTGTCGAACATTTGGAACTGGTACCATCCGGGCGTCAGTGAATGGTCACAGACAAAGTCCCGCTGGAGCCAACTGGAGCTGAAGGTTGTGCTGCGGTACGGGTTCTGTAGGACCCCGTGGCCTCCCGGACTGCACTCGGGTGGGAGCGCTAGAAAAGGAGTGGTGGATGGATCAATACATGGAACAACTCTTCATTAGGTAGATGTGAGAATTCATGGTAAAAATCATGAAATATTCAGTTTAAATAATCAATCCCCACGAAAAAATCTTTAAATAGACAAAATGCCAATAAAAATTGATAGATATAGGAAAGACCCAGCCCGAGTGGTTAACTCAACCCAATGAAAGGTGACTGACAGGCAGAAGAGACCTAATGGAGATGAACTGAGAACATGGCGCCTGTCCTCATTTGACCGCACTTGATTGACTTTTTTTTATTGGATTTTTACTTTTGTACATTATAGTCTTTGTGCTGTTACCTTCCATTTACATGTAATTAATTAATTTAGTTATTTCAATCAATTTTAGTGTCTACAAGTATTTTGTCACATCTCCTGGCCGGACAACCAAAACCTCAACACGCTTATATTATGGATTAATTTCAGATGAATAGCTTTCAATCACTTTTAAGAAGAAGTGCGCAGAACGTACCCGTTTGCGCGCGCACTGCGTAAGGGAGCGCAAGCGCGACGCACGCCATAACTGTGACAAGCGTCCCAACTCCAAGGCTCATCGTGCTTCTCAATCTGGTTCCGGTCGAGATAAATCCTTCCGCGGCCTCCGTCCCACTCCTCATCCCCCACATTTTGCAGCGTTCTCGTCTCTCGGTGGAAGTGGGAGTCCGGCTTCGGTGTCCCCGGACTGCAGCCTGGAGGTAGGCTGAGCTCACTGCGTCAGGCTCCCCGCGAACGGAGCGCCAGGAGGGGCGGGAGTGGGTTCACCGCTGATGCCCATGTACAGGTATGCAACTTTTGTGGAAAAATAAATAAATAATAAACGCACTGATTGTATCTGGAAAGTATCCCCAGATGATTGGAAGCTGCTGAAGGAGAACCACAATTTATTACTTCATGATTTGACCCAAGTCCGTCAAGCCGATTCGAATCAGACAAAAACATGAATCGGGGTCCTCAGCGGTTTGAGTCAAATACTTGGACCCTGTAACTGTATCAAATTGCAGCCTTTTTTTTCCACAGACCTGCGCCAACACACAACAGCAGGGAGCTGAACTTGTTCTCTCACAAAATCAAAATATGCATAAGAAAATCCAGAGTAGTCACTGAAAATTACCCAAAAAATAAATTCCCACAAAACGGACAAATTCTTACAAATACATTTGACAAAAACTTAGTGCAAAATATTCCCTCCATAAATAAACAAAAGCTTCACAAAAAATGGCAAAAAAATCCTAAACAGGAATCCTATGCCAAAAAAACAACAAAAATAATCCAAAATAAATGATAAATTCTTCCCTGAACAAACTTTTTGTTGTATGTAATTAATGAGCATTCCAGCTGAATAATTATATCCCATTAATAATGGTGGGGTCACAAAGGTCATTTCTTTGTTGTGATTGCAATCAGAGAAAAATACAGCAACACTTTTCCACAGCCTTTTCCATTCAAGAGGCCAATTCCCATTTAATGTCGGGGTTGAGGAAGGCCAGGCACAAGGAAACTGTGAGAAACTGGCTGACTCGATGTCTATTCCAGGCGCCCGCCGTGCCGACGGTTCGAAGAGATTTACGAGTGAGCGGAGGGGGTTCTATTCCTCACGCGGCCTACAAGACAGCCACAAGGCACCTTTGCGTTTCTGCACCGGGAGGCGGCTGTCAACTTGAGTCATCTACTCAAGGAGTTGCGCTGCGTTTGCCCAGCGCTTGCTTGTTTTACTGACTTGTACGTTCCAACGCTTCATCTTTGCTGAACAAAATGGACTGACGAGATACAGTTCACTTCAAACTGCTTTGCTGTTAATGGAGTCATCTGTTTGACAGATACAAATGCAGGAAAGGAAGAAAGGAAAACAATCCTACAAATATGCAAATGTCTTTCCAAAATTCACCAACATGACACAGATAATGGACAAAAATATTCTACCGACAATGGACAGTCACAAAATATCTCCACATCCTCCCACATTTCAAAAACATCCATATAAATAAGATTTTCAAAATGCTGCCTGAACTGGCACACTTGTAATATAATATGCTGCCATCTAACGGATCTATTGAGACATTACATCTGATTTCAAGAGATATGTTTAGATGTCATTTACATGGCGCCGGGTTAAACGTGACCACAGCTGCTCATTTGACACACCCACATCCTAAAAAAAATAAACATGCACATGCTTGAAGCATATGTAGAATACTTTGCATGACATTAATGCGCCATCTGTGAGCACACACTAAATATAAAATCACCCAAAGATCAGGCCTTGCATTACAGCGGCCACATGTTTCTCCCGTTTCAATTCCCAGGACTTCTTTTCAATATTCATTTATGCTCTATATTAAACATATTACCAAAGTCAGTGGTAGTACTTAGAATGGCCATCACTTGCGTGGGAGGCGCTGTCAAATTAAGACATGTGCTGCACTCACTTCCTTCTTGTGGACCAATCATTTTAAACACAAACACGCTGAAGGGACGCACGCATGCGCACTTAAAGACCGGCTGCTAAGCTAGCGAGCTAAGGTGACTGTTGCCATGAGCGTAACCACTAAACACACATTCAGTCTTTTATGTCCTTTTGCGCATATATAGTATTAAATTCACACGCTCCAGTTGACGCACAGTTAGGGTGCGGACGATTGTGTTGTGGCAAAAGACGTAGTCACACTAAAACAATCATTTTATAACATTAGAAATGAAGTTACTTCATTTTTGAAAGTGCCAATGGGTTTCAATCATCAGTCTTAAATACACAAATAGCGATCGTAACAAACTACAAAAATGCGCTGGTGTATCAGTTATCGCTCTGTTATCTTTTAAAGACTTTAATCGACAAACAACAGCCAGAAGCAAGATGAGACTCAATAGATTTAAATATTGATAAGAGACGGCGGCGTACGCCAGAACTTCAACAGGTGATCCACGTTCCCGGGCGTATTTCTGATTGACATCTTTGACGAACCAATCAGGGGTCAGACATAAGAGTAAACGAACCAATCGTATGCGGCAGCGGAGTCGCTACGGGCGGGCGTTTACTCCGTCTGCCGAACCCAGGCGTCGTCAGTCTAGTCTACAACGGCGAGGTTCGAGCACCCAAGGCTGGCATGTTCGCTTTGCTCCCACCAGGGAGTCGGAAATTCGACATTTTCCATTATTTAACAACGGAAGGCGGCTTTTGATCACTGAAAAAGCGGCGGATATTTGCGCTGCGGGGGAGTCAGACTGGTAGGTTTCAACCGATCTGCTCTTTTTCCACCCTCCTTGTACGCAGTCGCCCCCCTGCAATTAAAACAGGTTTACGTGTTTAGGCTAAGCTCGACTGAAGGTATGCGCCACACACATTCCACTATACGCATAAAATAAAACAATTGGTGAAGGAAACTACATTAAAATGCTTCTGATCAATTATTTTTACGTCTTGGATTTACCGACAACAAGGTTTACAACCACGAGCGATATTTAGATATCGTCATATGCATTCGATGTTTTTATGATGCACTTTGTAAGATTAGTTTGGATCATGTTTGCACACTGTATGAAGCAGCGTTGCATAAGACTGCTTTTGTTATCTTTTCACTGACATGTTTAGTTAGGATAGTGCCCCAAGTCATTATTCCGTCATAGGTGGTGACTCATTTCAATGGGATTCATTATGAGGTGGTATAAATGTCTTATTATACTTATTAAATATCACCACAGAGAAGAAGACCCAACTGTTGTTGTTGTTTTTTTTAACATCCATTTATTAACTACTGATGTGAAGCTCCAGGAATACATGTAGTACTAGAAATGAAGTTGAAGTTAATTGATCAAAAATTGTTAGTAGTTAGATCATCAAGAACATTCTGTCATCTGAAGTCAAACTGGTTTGTCTAAAACGGTGCAGCATAACTGGGAACCCATCCAAACTTGGGATTTCCATGTCATTTGGCACAAGTGTTCCAGAGAAGGTTTAGTCCTGATAAAGACTTACCAGGTGTCTGACTAACTTGTTTGTGAAATACTTTTACAAAATATTGTACAACCACAGCACATTTGTCGCGTTCTTTTTCGAGTCTTGCTAAATTGGCTCGTTTTCTGTCTTGTTTAATGAAATGACTCACTCCTCGCACCGACAACGCCACAAATTGGCAACGTTTTGACCGGCTTGCTCATTTTGTCCCTTTTGGGGAAAAAAAATAACCTTCAATGTGATTTCAGGTTCTTGCTGCAGCCATTTTGGATTATAAAATCACACTGAGGATTAGTGGGTGAAAGTTGGCTCCAATCCCGCTGGCCCTTCCCCATGAGGAAAGATGGGGAATGGCTTCTCAGAACAACCTAGCTTCCTGGCGAGCATCCCCTTCTTCCAATCCTTCCACATCGCAATCCTTGGGCTGGACTCGGCCGGGAAGACCACTGTGCTGTACAGGCTGCAGTTCAACGAGTTTGTCAACACGGTGCCCACCAAGGGTTTCAACGCCGAGCGGGTACGGGTGTCTTTGGGCGGCCACCGCTCCGTGACCTTCCAGTTTTGGGACGTGGGCGGCCAGGAGAAGCTGCGACCGCTGTGGAAGTCGTACACGAGATGCACGGACGGTATCATTTTCGTGGTGGACTCGGTAGATGCCGAGCGCATGGAGGAAGCTAAGACCGAGCTCCACAAAATCGCCAAGACTTCGGAGAACCAGGGGGTGCCGCTGCTGGTGGTGGCAAACAAGCAGGACTTGAGGCATTCCCTGGGCCTGCCGGAGATCGAGAAGCTCCTCGCGCTCAAGGAGCTGAGCCCGGCCACGCCGTGGCACCTGCAGCCCGCCTGCGCCATCATCGGCGACGGACTCAGGGAGGGTCTGGACCGACTCTACGACCTGATCTTGAAACACAGAAAGGCCATTCGGCAGCAGAAGAAGAAGCGATAAAAACCACAGAGTTATCGGTGAAGGAATGTCTGGAGTCGAATCCAGCGTCTACATTGTTGTCTCAGTTCTCTGAGCTCGAAGGTTTGTCGGGCTGTGTTCACACTTGTCGTGTTTGCTCTCCTAATGCGGTTGGTTTGGTCCATCCAAACCAGATTCATCAGGTCTGGCCAAGTGTGAACCCTTTTGATCAGAACTGAGACCACTCAGCTTGCAGTTGGCTCCACCCGAGCTCAATTGTGACTATGGTGCCGTTTGTTTTGGTCGAGTGTGAACGTACCAAATAAGATGACTGAGTTTGCTCGGAGAGCTGGCCCCGGTCCTGCTTGCAAGCGAGTGGACCGGCGATAAAACAAAAGTTGTCGCTAACTCCCAAGTGTGAACACAGCCTTTAGTCATGTGACCATGGAAGTGATGCGTAAAGGAACAAAGTATGATGATGAGAAAGTTCGAGACATGTATGGGTTTCAAGATGTGAGCTAATACTCAGAAGGTTTGGGGTCTGGAAGAGTGAGTGGGGTACCAAGATGTGATTGACAGTGGTTGCTCTATTCTTACCAAAAAAGATTTTAAATGAAAAAGAAATTAAAAAAGAAACTAGACGGGTTAGATCAATGAAATTTTCACTTTTTTTTTATGCTAACTCATCTTTTTTTTTTTTAACACTTCATATACGTGAAGGCAAAGTATTATTGTGCATTTTTGATTGATTCTGGTTGCTGTCTTCTATCTCCCACCTAAAAGCACTTTAGATGATCACTTCTTATGGAGTTTACAGTTTGTTAGCTGGACTTTTTAAATATGCATTATTTGACCACTTTTGACAAATGCTGTTTTGAGCCGGTTGCCGCGTTATCATGAGATTTTTTTTCTTTTTTTTTTGGATAAATAAAAACCTATTTAGTACACTGGTGAAAATGTTGTCCAGACTTTTATTCTCACCACGTTTAAAAGTGAGTTTTACCCTTGGTGAACTTTTCCCTAAATTCTGTTTGCATGCTGACTAAAGGCCAAAAAAGATTTTGAAAGAACCAAATGTTCCAAATACCTGCATTTGCCTGAACACGTCGCGCTGAATTTCTGACTAAACCATCTCCAACGTGTGCTTTTCGAACCCGACATGTTAAGAACCAACCAGGTGGCTAACGCTGACACACTTTGCGTTTAAAAACAAGACAGGGGAGTGCAAATGTGTTTTCCACCGCTGATTATATAACAAGAGTTTTAAGTGTGAGCAAAAACGCACCAGAGTGTTGTTAGGTTAACAATTATCTCCGTCCTCCGAGGCTCGGTAATGTGGTCGGGGCAGCCCGAAGCCAGTAGGACAGGCTCGGACAGGAATGGCGAGTCGGGTTGGGGGGGGGGGGGGGTCATTTGGGTCGAGGTGGGGGCTTTTTTTACGGGTTAGCCTCGCAGCTGGTCTGAAAAAATCTGCTCCACATGCTGTGACCTTGATGGTGTGCCTTGCCTTGCTCACAGAAGAAGAGCGGAATTTAAAAATAGAGACCTAATTAGTACTCGAGTCTCACTAAAGTGGGAGATTAAATATTGATATCATCTCATGTAGGTCGTAAGGTAAAAATCACAGGCTGAGCGGCGAACATGTTTTTAATCTTCGTCATTATCAAAAGCACAGAAAAATGTCATCATCGTATCGTCTTTGATGTTTCGACGACCAATCAGAGCGAGTCAGGAGAGCTTCCGCGCTCGTGTCTCGGGACGTCATCGCGTTTGTCGATGAATGGTCGTCTTTGTGAGGCGCAGGTGGCTCATCCTTGCTTGCTGGAAAAAGAATGGCGCAAAAAAAAAAAGGGCCCACACACTCTTTTTCCTGCTTCCTGCTTCGAGTCGTCGCTTATGTTTCCTGTTTCTGCCTGAGATGAGATGAATTTGTCTACTGTCCACAGGCCATCCATTAAAAAAAAAAAAAAAGCGCCCTCCCAAAAGCCGCTCATCCATGCAGGAATTTCCATTATTGCTTTTTATATGAGGCCACACTTTGCCTGCAGCGAGATTGAGCTTCAAACAAACAATAAAAGTTACAAGTGAACAACTCAACTGCGTAGAGTAGCCGCTGTTCCAATTATGAAATAAAATTACTTCTTATCCGGAACCTTGTAGCATCTGATAAAGTTTTGACATAGCTATTTATGTTCAAATGTGATATTTTTCTATCTTTAGTTATTTATGTCAAATTAGTTAAGGGGATTATAAAGGATGCTCGCAATAGCTGCCGACCTTTTGGTGTCTTGGACTAATGGTTGCTATGGTTACATGAGGCGAGTAACTGACTTGCCAGCACTCTATTGTGCATTTTATCATGTCATATTCACGCACAATTCACTTAAATTGTATGATTTATTTTGTCCCTTATTCCAGTGGATATGGGGTGTCCATCCTAAATCTCTTGGGGGGGGGGTCATGTGAAAGGAATTCCGCCACTCCGCAGCAGCCCGCCGCCGTAATCCCTCACGACCAAACAAGACCAGAGACACATTTCACAGGCCTGTGCCTCACAAAGACCCCTCTGGAGGGGACACGGCTCTTTGTGGCCCCCCTGAAGCCGGCCCATCGGCTTATGTCTGGACTCTGAGGCGGGGTGGCTCCGGGTTCAAGGTTAAAGGCAATGAAAAAGTCGTTTTGTCGCTACAGCTGGTGGGTTCCGACACGCCAGAAGGATAGAAAAGCTTAAATAATAAAATTTTAGGTGCGATATCAGTCAATCACGTAGTTCCTGTGAGAAGCGCCACTTAGCACGCAAGCTAGCTGCTAGCTAGCACCTCGCGCGGCTTTCCACACCGCTTTGACAACTCTCTTCTCTGTCATGTGTCAAATTTAGAAGATACTTATTTTCATTTTACACCGACTTAAATCATCATGTTGACTTTATTTTTCTTGGAAGCAGCTTTAAATCACCATTGTGGCAATCCAATTGTTTCACACTGGATGCTAATCTGATCCGCACACCTCTTAATGCTGTGAGGTGTTTTTTTTTTATTTATTTTTTCCCTCTTCTCATGTGACCTCTTCAGCGTGACCGGCCCAACGTTGGCAATAACACGGGCGGCGCTATTTAAACACAGAGCAGGAGTTGATTAACTCCGAGAATGTGGAGTCGGAATCAAAAAGTGAGCGGGCCTCTTTTCAACACAAGAGCAGGAAGAGGAGAAGGAGAAAGAGGGTGCGGGTTTTATGTGGAAGAGGGTTTAAGCAAGAATAATTAATACCTATAAAGAATTCAGTCTGACTTCATTTCCACGTTAATCAGTGCCACTCCTCCACATATTGCGGCAGGACAATATCATGCAATCAGTTCACGGGAATCTGTTAATACAAGCCTTTGGATCAAATTGGGATTACATCATCGTTTGACGCAACAACAGAGAGAAAAGCTAGTTTAAAATGCCACACTTAGAAATAAACTGCAACTATTTCCACAAAAAAAAAATAGCAATGCCTCCAAACTCTTTTCACAGATTGTTAGAAAAATGTCAGGGCCAGACTAGTGATCTTCTAACCCCCAAGCAGAACACAGTGAGAAGGTTTCTATGAGAACCAGACAGTGTCAAATTGTGGGGGTGTCCTGCCGCCTCACGGTCATAAATCCAAATAATTAAAGGCCAATGCCGCAGTGGTCTTTACAAAAGGTGGTAAACGTCTCAACCGGGATGTGTTTATTTGGAAAACACAAACTGTGATTTGATGATGGCAAGATTTGCTTGGGTGATCTAGTTAATGATTTGTTTACTGGAATTCCAGGAAGTGCATGTATGTTTGAGAGTTTGTTATTTCTTGACTTTATCACATTATTTTCAGGATTTTTCTATTTCTTCTTGAGTTGAGGTATTTTCCCCAAATATTTGTCTTGTTTTGCTTTTAATATTTCAGCTTTTTTTTTCCAATAGCATTTCAGCCGAAGAAAACGTCAGGGATTTCAAGTGGCCTGACTGAAACGAGGTCACCGAGCCTTTTTGGATGCTAGCATGCACTTTGCGAGGACATTGTTGACGAGATTGCCTCTGTAAAGCCGCCTCATATTCACGTGGCCTGATTCACAGCACTGGACCGTAGAGGAGGAGGAGGAGGAAGGTCAGATGACACTGATACCACAGGAGAAGACTTCCTTGTCCTGCCTGTAAAGTGATACCGATTGTACTTCTTGAGTAAACAACTCACTCACTTTACTGCTACACTGTGACAAACTCACACTGATAACTTATCAGTAGCACGAAAGGTTCATAATAGGGGCAAACATGAATTGTGTTTGGACAATGACAGGCCACGTGATTAGGTACATCAAAGACGCTGATCGATTTTGAGATTTTCATGTGATCTTTAACTGCACTCCATGTAGCTTGTTTTATTATTATTATGACTTTATTTGACTTTTGTTTGTGACTTCTTTCCATTGATTGATTTATAATTACTTTAACATTTGTCCTGGTTTTCTTTCTCTTGTAACTTCTTTCTATTTTTTTTTGACACCCCCATATATTTTTGTTTTGTTGCTAATATGTGTCTGTCTTTTGAGCTACTAATATTTTGTGTGCGAACAAGGCCCGGTTTGTGTTTTGTGAGGCAGGTAGAGGTGTACTCTGACTTTTGCGACGTCTCACTTTCAGTCTGCACAGAGCCCAGGGGCCTCGCTGGCGCATAGCCAACAGCGGCACGTACAAAAGACTCCCCCCCCCTCTTCCCTTGGGATACTTTTCTGCAAAGATGGATGACCAACTAGTCTCGGTGTCCTTGACTTAATGTGGAAAAAGAGAAACCCCCAAAACAAGAGAAATGCAGGATCTGTACAAAACGAGTCTTACTTATACAGGTTTCTTTTCAAGTCAAGTCAAGTCAAGACTTGAAAAGACTTGACTTGACTTTCTTTTCACGTGAAATGAAGAGCCGCTCGGGGGAGGGAGTTGGGGGGGGGGGCAGGTGCATCCTGGCCAGTCCTGCAGGAAGTGTTTTTGCTACGGCTTGCGGGAAAAAAAAACGCGTGGCTGGCATATGGGAAGGAGCGTTCGCTCGTCAGCTATTGTCAGTGGCGTCGTGAGTCACACTTGTTGACATCCTGACAAATACTACATTCAAAATTCAGGTGGAAAACCTGCAGCCGAGGGAACATTTGTTTTTGCCCATATGAAAATATCCATGATTTAATTCTCTGCAAAAAAAAAACAAATCCTTACAACCAGCACCTTGCACAGTATAAATAATCCAAAACATATCAGCCCTATGACACATTTTCTTCAGCTTGGTATGAACATCCATTATCAGCTGACATGATGTGAGGGTGTGTGTGTGTGTGTGTGTGTGTGTGCGTGTTATCAACATGTTAGCTTCAGCTGGCTCGCATGCCTGGGTGGGTGCGGTCCTCCTCATTCTATTTTGGCAGCAGTGCATGAGGAGAGTGAGAATCCAAATGCAAGCCTTTGCTTTGCACCCCCTATAGCCCCTTCTCAGCTGTCTCTTCGCTCAGCAGGGGAGGGGTCACAACAATACACACACACACACACAAATGGGCTCTCTTTCACTTTGTGTGAAACAAGTGGGTCAGCTCCAGTTATCTGATGTGCCAGAAACAATGAGACAAACGGGGGTCTCAAACTCAAACAAAAGCCTGGCTGGCCCATTGGGGAGGCTCGGGAGCACGTCCATCCCAAATGAAGGCAACAACACAGTTTTGTCCAAATCACAACATGAGGATGTTTTTTAGCAGGCAATGTGAAGAATTTGTAAACCATCATAAATGCTGGCCACACGGTTTTTATTTGTGCTGACACATATATAAAAAAAAAAAGTGAGATTTAAATATTTGGTACGACAAATTGTATTATTTAACCTAACACATTTTTTTTTAGCTTAATGCTAAAATCTAATGCTAATGGAAGAATTGTTTCAAAATAAGTGATGAAGTGAGGGAACTATTTAATTTCCTACGTGTCATTCATGATCATCTTGCACATTAGAAAAAAAAAAAATCCACATCACAAAGATGGTAATTTGCGAACCTTGGACAAACAGCTAAAAATGAGTCCCCACACTGATAGATTGGATGTGGCCTCTCAAAATGAAAGGCTGAATTATTCAGGTGAGCTGCGCCGGGTTCATTTCCTGTTCAATCACGACGCCTCTTCTTCTATTTTCGGAAGCCTCGAACATGTCGTTAAAGAAATGACAGCTTCTTATTGATTTCCCAGCAAACGCCGGACAGTTTTTGTCAGATTCAAATAAAAAAACAACAACAAAGCAATAAAATTTTCACCAAAATTGCCAATGATTCCAAAATTCTGCCAGGGTGTGTTGGGTTTACTGTACGTTGGCAGAACACAAACAATAATAATAATAATCATGTGCTGGACGTGCAGGAATGTGCATGCTACACCCTCAGTGATAACACACACAACAGCTGTGATGTCACACACACATTCAAAGACAAACAAAGCAACCTATTCAGGTGAGCTTAATGCTCCAACAATCACATCATTATTATCTAATGCTATGAACGCCTTTTAGCAGGGAGAGTACGCTCACGATGACATAACAATAAACCGATTCATCTAAAAGGGATTTGTTGCCGTTAGCATGTTCTTGCTTCTATGTTGTGATAGACGCGTGATTAAATATCAATTAGGTACACAACTTATATTAGTCTTAAAGTTGGAAGACTGCACTAGGAATGCTATGAAAACCCTTTTTCCTTTTTTTCCCCACTTTCATAATTGCCTGCCATTTACATGATTCCCTATGCATTGCGAAAACATTTTTAAAAAGAGAACAATTTAGAAGTCACCCAAGACCAAATTGTAGGCGTGTGTGTGTGAAGCACAATCCAAATCATGTGACACTGCAATGTTCCTTCTAATCCCAACAAAACAAACTCCAACCACAGACTATATAAAAACACACCACCTCACACCTTTTTTAATGTGATTAAATAATGTGAGGAAGCTACTAGCTATCATTCTTGTTCTTAAGGTGCCTGTCCACATGGAAGGGAAGGCATCCCCGACACTAATTGGTTTAACTGTAAATCCCGACTGCTGAAGAAAAGCTCATCCCACATGAGGACATTCCAAGGATCCAACAAGAAAAGGAGACTAGGAGGAGGAGGTGTGTGTGTGTGTGTGTGTGTGTGCGTGTGTGTGTGTGTGTATACAGCCAGCGTGCACTTAAGCCAAACACTACAAATTAAACCTGCAAACCCACGGGGCCTTGCACATAGTAACTATGTAGTTGTTGGGTCTGCCTCAGCCAATCACGGGCAAGCATTTCACTTCTTCCCACTAGGGGCGTCCTTGAGGTTTGCGGGGAGCATAAATGTACCCCTCAAGTGGAAAAGTGATAGTTTGAGGGTTTAACATTTTAGTTTGGACCACGGCCAAATGCGCTACAACGATGTTTCTCCACTATTTAAGTGATTATTGTTTATTGGTACATGCGGACTGCCCCCTAGTGGTCACTATGGTTATGACATTTAGTAGACCCATTCATGGGGAGGAGGGTGGGTCGTCACCCATGCATAATTTACAGCCTTGCACCAACCCAATCATTATAATTATAAATATGATTTCATTTTAATATGCACTTTATTGCCACAGCTTTGAAAAGAATGCGCTAGGGGACGACAGACAGAATTTTTAATACGGCAATTACTGCACATCAACCTTCCCCAAGGGAATTCTCCTCGTGGGTAGTGTTTTTAATACACAGGGTGCAAAATTATTATCATCATTTCATAACATATGATAATATGAGTCAATATTGCATTTTGTTAAATAAACAGCAAAGCATCGAGTAGAGTAATAATTTGAGTCTGCGTTGAAGTCAATATTCAGATTTACACGCTGTTATTTGCTGCCCTCTGCTGGACAAAAGTGGCTTAACTGTCTTCACCTTGAGTAAACTTGAAATCCACCTGAATAAAAGCATTCTGCTAACTTTCACAAGGGGGCGCCATTGTACCTCACAGTCAAGTCTTCATGGACTTCGTTATATCTTTTGAAATAAAGTACAGTGCAATAAAAATGATGAATCCAACCATATATGCGCTCCTAATTATTAGAAGATAAATGATGATTAGAACAAATGATTCTTTTTAAATGTACTGCTCCGAAATGCATCATTATGCTGCAGTTTTCCTCTTCAGTTGGACCCTGCTACATGTCAATCACATTAAGAGCGAGTTTGTCTGCTGTGATGTGATTGGCTGTCTTGTGTTTTTCCGACATCTTGCTCGCGCAAAAAAAAAAACACGCACACTCAATTGACGAGGCCCAATATGCTCAAACAAGCAGCATATTTGTTTTGGGGGCTTTTATTGCATCATAAATGAGTGGTCCAATCAACACGTTTGTGGTCGTCATGGAGACCATAGGCGCTACATATTCCAAAATCTTTAGAACTCTTTTTTTATAGTCAGTCCAGAATGTGTTGCTATAGAAAAGCGAAACAATGCGGCGCCAAAAAGCAATGCGCTAAATGAAAGCTGTGAATCGAGAGGCGTTTTTACCTGAGCTCAACGTGTGATTGGCACCAAAATGGCGCAAAGAGAAAATGCAAGGTGGTAATGTGATGCTTAAATAGACAGGGAGGAAAAAAAAGGAGGTTTGTTTCCAAAAATAACATTTGGCAGAGTCCCAGTATTATGTACCAGGCCTGTGGTAGTGAGTGGGCAAGTTATGACCCAGCAGTCTGGTCCAGCTGCTGATGACACTGTTGGGTACCAGGGCTAACGTTGTGGATTCATGCATTGAACATTCCAAACAATCTGACTGGTTGATAAAAAAAAACACCTGACAAATGACCACGAAACTGACCAACCAACCAAACACCAAACCAATCAACAGCCTAACCAACCACACAAATTAAAAAACATCCCGTCAACTCAACTGAGCAAGCAAGCAAGCAAGCAGTCATCCCTACAAAATGGCCGACTCGGTACCTTGTGGCTAGTGAGTGATTCCCAGCACAACCCAACATGAAGCCTCGTCACCGTTCCCGGCCTAAACGCGTGTTGTGATATTAATAAGCGCACACTTATAAACACATTAGCATTCATCAAGATGAGAAAGTTGTTTGGATTGGAGACAGAGTGGCAATGCGGGTATGGGAGGGAGGGGAAGGTGGGGGGGCCGCAATTTGCATTTGGCTCAACATATGGCGAGGCCGTGGAAGCCACGGGCCATGCCTTCATTACCCGATCTCCGTTTCATCAGCTCCTCGCTCACCCGCTGAGCTTCCCCACGGCGGGTCCGTCTGTCCCCGAGGGGACGCCCACACGGGACAATATGTCCCCGAGGTGAGGGGGCGGGGCATGATTATTTTATCATGCTAACGCTAAACGCTAACATTCGTCTTCTACATCTATGAATGTTAAAGGAGGCAATGTACGGCAACAATGTGACGGCTCAACGCAAGGTGGCAAGAAAAAGGAAAAAAAACAAAGGAAAATAAATGATAGGAGAGAGAGAGGAAGAAAAAAGGAAAGGAAAAGGAAATGGTGCAAGAAAAATGGGAACAAAATGGAAGAAGGAAGGGAAAAGAAGTGACAAGAAATAAGAGGAAGGAAAACGAGAGTACAGAAAGTAAAGGAAAAACAAAAGGAAATGTTAAAACTATTATTTTGGGTCAACATCTAAAATTTGATCACAAACATAAACACAATCAAATTATGAAATGACCTCAACCTGATTTAATATGCACACAGCCACCAAGATGCAAAGTAAACCACAACAGCAACGTTGTCGTTGTGTCGGGCGCCCCTTTTGCGGTGTGATGCAAAGAATGAGGTGTGTGATTTGTTTAAGTGCTTCTCGAAGCGTCAAAAAGCAAAGCCTGCCGAGGTGATGCTTTTTGTATCCTTCATTGTTCAATGCGCCGCCACTCGAGCACAAACGGTGGAACAGCACATGTAGACTATCGAATTCTTTCCGTTCCATGTTATCACTGTGTTTTTAATTCAAACAGGATGAGGTCATTGTAAAACTCTTGACTAAAAATAAGTAAATCTGAGAGCAAGTTCATTTCACTTTACCCCAGTGTGGAATGCTAATATTTTCATCTGGTGTCATTTGCGCTGTTTGCGTGGCGTTAAAAAACGAGGACAAACAGGATGGAGGCGCCGCACGGTGAATAAGTCATGAGTGCCCAACATCACAGCAACTTTTCGCAGCGCAACACAACAAGCCAGGCTCCTGCTTTGATAAGAACGCTCAATTATTCAACGTACGTCATTACTGCTCGACAGGAAGCAGACGAGGTGGTGAAGATGATGATGATGATAATGAGAAGGATGATGGTAGAACTGGTGACGGCTGAGTGACACCCGTTAAGATGACAGATCAGGTCAACGGATTGGGGAGAGTCCACCAAGGAACGTGTTGCAAAAAAGACAAAAGTACTGGGACAGAAGTAATTCATTGGACTTTTTCTTGTTTTACTCGGGGAGGGCTTGAAATATTTCATTCAATTCATGTAAACTACATATTTGTAAATTATTTCTAAAATCCTAAAGATATCAGACAACCACTATGGCCATCTAATTCAATGCATTTCAAATTAAATTATAATAATATAATTTTTTTAAATTTAACTGACAAAAAATCATCAAATTTAAATAGTGTGTATTTATTTAATATATTAATTTTAATTGTATTGGTTTAGCCACGTTTAAAGAAGAAATTTAAATAATAATAAATTAAATATTACATTAAAAAATACATGTAATTGTCATTCTTAGCACAATTCTGAATTAAGAAATATAGGGAAAAGAATGTAATTAAAATACAGTATAGGCAAAATGATATTTTTTTTTAAATAAAAAAAATCCTTGATTCATTCATTTGGGCATTCATTCATTCACTGACTGCTGCTGTCTAATTCAATAAATAAAAATAAATTGGCATTAGATCAAATTAATTTTCATTTTTCTAAAAGGCAAGCGGAAACGCATGCTCTTCCCGCTCGTGTCATTTGGCGTCCATTGTGGCTGGTGCCCAAAGCCTAATCAGCGGATGATTGACGCCATTGACAACCTCTGCTCCCTATTCAGGAGTCAATTGGGCCGCTCAAGAGTCGACATCTGCGTTAGCGTGCCGCTGAATTGCGCTGCGATGGCGTTCTCATTCATTCCCACAGAGGCGAGCGTCAACGGGGACGCGGCTCCAGGCCAGAGAGAGCGAACGACGTCTCTTTAATTGCCAGCTGCCGAACCTTTCGGCTCCTTTTCACATTAATTGCAGGCCTGCCCGTTCTGATCAGATCATGACCCTGATTATCCCTCTTATGCCCCCCCCCCCTCCCCAACAAGGAGACACTAAGGGGCCCTGACAAGAGGGGTGGCACTCGCCCTCTTGGTTTGGCCACCTGTGCCCTGTAGCAGGCACTTATGCTAAATATCTCCCCACGCCATTGGGGGAAATGAAGGCCTCCCTCCAGGGCAGCTGCGCCGCCTGGAGTGCATTTAAAGCTAACGCCGCGCTTAGCTAATTAGCTTTAGCGTATTAGCTGTAGCAAATTCGTCGGGTCAACGCCAGCTGCGAGCAATTCAGATTGAGAGACAATGGCGGCGTTTTGGATGGCGTACGTGCTTGCGCTAGGTCAGCGTAGCGTTTCAGAGGTTTTAACGAGGCATTTAATGATCCTAAAAAAAAAACAAGTAAAAAAAGGGATGATTCTCCCGGTGTCCATAAGTATTTAGACGGCATCGTGGCTAACGTGAGAAGAAAAACGGTGATATTGTAGTGCCATTCCTAATAGTTTGACTGTCGCGAAGGTAACAAAACATTATCGCTTCAATCAGTGTTATTATTTTGACACCTCTGTGAGTGTCAATCAAAACGTGAGCATTATCATCAGGTGTCATTAGGGCCTACCTAATAAAGTGACCTTACAATGGTTAGCCACGAAGGCGTCGGCTCGACATAATCAACGAGCTAATTGACTGACTTGTCACTCATAGTGTGTCTTGAGCTATTAAGTAGCATTAGCATGCTAATGAATGATGTGTGAGGCTCATCAATAAATCGTGCGCGCGTGTGGCCTCATTGCATAGAAGACAATAATTAGCCAACTTTGTTTTGTTAGCGACTTTTTTAGCGTTAGCTCATCCGAGACTTATACTTGGCAAAAATTTCAAAACTTCATCCCGCCTTAACTCAGTTTTTCTTTTTATTTGGCTTCTTAAGTATAATGTTGACTTTTAATGTCTGCAAAGGCTGTGAGTCAGCTGTTAAACACACATAAGCGCACAAGCGCACACACAGACACACACACACACTCGAAAATAATAGCCGTGTAGGTGCAGCAAACACACCTTTTAAAAGATGCATAAGCGCCTCCCCTTGCTGTGTGCAAAACAGAGCTATCAGTGGGGCCTGTTACCCCCCCCCCCCTCCTCATCCCCTCCCTGGCGGACCCCCAGGTAGAAAATGGTAATGATTGCACTTAACATGGCTGCACATATGGAGGCAAAATGGAAATGCCAACAGCGGCTCAACTATAAAGCAAACGCAATTGAAATATTCATCCGCTGATGAATTTAACATCATTCTCTTTGTTGTCACACAACAAAGGCTTACAACACAAGCAAGCGCCTGAGAGGTACCAAGGGGTCCCAGCGAGGTGCTAAAGCGCCCCTCAAACATCATTACGCCGCATTATGCATCGCCCCGACGCTGATATTGATGTTTACGCATTTATTTTTTAATTAACCTTCCTTGTTAATGAAGGCTTTGATGAGAGGCATTTTGTACGTTTGGAAGAGGAGAACAGGGAGGGTAAAAAAAAAAAAAAGGGGTACACAGCGCTCTTATCGCCCCTGATGCACGGAGCCAGGAGAGAATGTGAGGCGTCAGAGGAAAAAGTTGTCAAAAGTTTTTTTTTTTTTGTCGAGGATTGCATCTCGCGTCTACAGAGGATCGATTCTCAGAGTGAAGCCTCATACCTTTTTTCCTATCTTTGAAGTCCTCAGAGGGTAACACACACGACATGATGCAAGAATGCAACGAATCTTATTACTGGCTTCCGTCAAAGGACTACAATGTACATTTTTTTTGGAACTCCGGAGACCCTAACCTCTAACTAACCCCTTAAACCCACACAGAGGTTCCAGTTACACACAAGCAGCAAGTCAACAGAAAGGAGATGTTGGAATAGTGAGAGCTCTGGAATCAGCATGGCAACTTTGGACCAGTTGGCCAACACACTGCAGAGTCCCCAAACCCCCCTCATCCATCTGGAGCCACCTTGCCGAAAAAAAAAAAAAAAAAAAATCTGGAGCGGGTCCATGGCTTGGCAGCACCGCCGCTCTGGTCCCGCTACACGTATAAGGTGCGGAGCCTCTAATCCCAATGCTAAATTAATTGCTTAATCGGCTCAATTAGACATCCGGAATAATGGAGGCGAAAAACTGAGACGCTAACACAATTTTGACCTTCTTCAAATCAGGAGCCCCAACAACACACAACTCTTAACTACTATGCATGCAATACAATACAATAATACAATATATAAAGAATAACAAACACAAAATTTACCAGCTGACCTCAGGGGTCAGGAACCTTTTTGTCCAAGAGCGCCATGCAAGCTAGATATTTCAAAATGTATTGCCGTGATAGCATAGTTGTGAAAAAGCTAACCAATAATAAATAAATGCTTCTTACTCTTATTGCGCCTTCTGGTGTTGCTGATGGCTTTGTTGAGAGTTTCTGGTTCATGCAGGTGTTGATGCTTCCATCCATTAAACGTGATCTTTGGTTGGGCTTGATGTTTTTAAAATGTGACCACTGCTCACGTGGAGCCAAAACATGGACAAGTTGTCACAATCAACTGGTCTGCAGTTATTTCATTTCATTTCAATCCACTCCAGCTCTGCTTGGTGTCATTTTCCAAAACCTTCATCCAGATCAGTACGATCGTGAAGACTTGTTGATGACTGATGGGAGTCTTTTATTCGTTTGATTATTTTGCATGAATGTTTTGGCATACATGTGAATCTATGAATGGCGTTCCGTCCGTTCCTCAGGCCCACTAATGAATTGAAGTCACCTTGCCGATGTTGTAGCTCTTGGTGTGCTTCCTTCCTGGTGTCCCCTGTCGGTTATTTCCATGCAAATGCTTCTTAATATTCGATGTCATTTTATGACTGCATATTAGACACAACGAAGAAGATGCTCTCTCCACAAAAGCAAAACAGTGCGCTGTTGGTCATCCTTCATTCTTTTAGCCATCTCGTTTGTGCTCTGCAGTCAGCTTTTCTGATCAAGTTAAAAAAAAAAAAAAGGTGTCCTCACACCTGTCTGTAGGCTCGCATGATCCAATCAAAGTGGCGACTTGGACCTTGTGCACCCGGAAGTAGAAAATAATGCTTGCCAGCCAAAAAATGAATACATTAAATAACTTATAATACAGATTTTTAAAATGTTTTACAAAAATTGTCAGTGGAATGATCAATTATTTAGAGTATTAATAAATGTCGTATTTATTGCGAGCCAGATGACGTCATAAAAAGAACCACATCTGACTCGCAAACTTTGACCTTGACTCCAATAGAAATTTCTAACCTTACTTTAAACCTATTAACCCTAATCCCCAACCCATAGGTTGAAAAGTGATTTTGGTCAAAGTGTCTTTTCACATTTCTTCAATGGCACGTTTGCGACATGCCGCCTGTTTCGTAGAACTATTTTCATGACTTATGGCGCAACATGAAAAGACGCTGTCGCTGCTTTTCTTCCTGCCAGCACATTGGAACGCTCGCCGTTCAAGGCACATTCATCAAAAAAAAAAAAAGGATGCTGTGGGTTGAGGGGCACGAGTGCAGTGCAGATGCTGCCACCCCCCCACCCCCAAGTAGAATTATGGCTTTTCATCAGCCGATACATTTCACTCGTGATTAATTGCAACGCTCGCCGCTGCACAAAAGCATCTTTGTAAAATTCCCCCCGAACAGAAATGCAAATGGATGGCGTCCTTGGCACCAAACATATGCTGCCACAATGCCAACAGGCCTGCTCACCCCCCCCCTAGACAACCCCAGCTGCGGGCTTGTAAGACTCGCTCGCTCTTGGCAAAAGGAGCTCTGTAAATGATCGCCAATTAATACCAAACAGCATCCAATTCTGACATTGCACCTGCGAGGACTGCTGAGAGCGTCCTCCGAGAAGCCCGATGACACTTTGCTCCCTCGCCTTCATTCCGGGACGTCCACATCGACGTCGGGAATAAATGATCGGGGAAAAAATATTGCAGTTTCACATTTTTTCAGTCATATCTATTTTGTTTTTAACCAACCTTCAGAATATTTGGTACAGTAGTCAAGATAAAAAAAAAATAATCATAATTGAGGGGGTGGTGGGTGTTTTTCAGGGGCGGAGCTAAAACTTTTTTGTGAGGTGGCCAGGGTGGAAAGCTGTGATAAAGCAAGATGATGCCTTCATGTCCATCATGTTTCCCGAGGTTTTCTGTCACCGTCGTCGACGTTCATCACAATGTCTGCGGCACAGCGGCATCCATCCATGTGATGAATTCCACCGCAAAGAAGCCAAAGCCTAACAATTGGAATCGGTTTCACGTTACTAATTGCTCATCAAGCGCCGCTCAAAAGTTGCTGCTCAAAACTTGTCGCTCGCTCTACGACTTATGATGGATAGGAAGCTTTAACGAGCCTTTTGCGAGCAATTAAGTCATCAGGGAGCCCCGTTGCGTCGCTCCGGAGCTTGACAAACGGCGGCCCGTCGGGAGCGTAATCAGCGCAAGGACACGCTCGCCGCTCGGATGGCGGGATCCCCCATCGTCGCTATTGTTGTTTTGACGGCGTAGATTGGAAACTTGCCGACTTGGCCGGCAACTTTTTTTTATTGGCGGTCTAAAGAAAAGAGCAGAAAGAAGCTCAAACAAAAGACTTTCTGTCGGGTCACTTCCTGGGACAGCTGGCAACAGAACAGGAAGTTGGACAAAAACAAGGGACACACTAGCTCGTAAAGTTCTCCAAATAAAATAAAAATTGTAACCCTGAGTTGTAATTTACTGTAAAAACGAAGAAAATAACAAAAGAATCCAAAAATGTACATTTCAAAATCAACATATAACGAAGGTCTGCTAGCTTAATGCTAACATCAAATGTAAAACTCCATAGACAAGTTCATAGAAATTAGCATTACTGTTGCGGTGATTGAACCGATTAGCATACACATACTGGAAGTAGAATTTCCTTTGTAAATATAGGTGAGCATGATCTAAAAAAAATATTGAGTTGTCAGATTAAATTTAAAAAATCAAATCAACAACACACAAATACACAACTTGTTGCAGCATGCTGTGTATTGGTGGCACAAACAAACAAAAAGTGTGTGTGTGAGTGAGTGTGTGTGTAGTGTTAATGAGTGAGTTTGGAGGTGCTGCAAGCTGCTTGCTCGTCTAATTGACACCTCAACACTTTCAAAAAAAAAAAAAATAGGAGGAAAAAAAAAACCCCCGGCTTTGAACAACAATTCAACAAGACAAAAGCAAGGCTCCACTTCTCAGCTCACCTGAGGCGTTGGCGCCGGTGAGCTGCACGTTCGCACCCCCGACACCTCCGTGCGTACGCACCCCCAAAAAGCATGTTGGGGACCCTCAGGGCGGCGTCACACCTTAAATAATTCTGCCAAACTCCGACCGCACGCTGCTCATATGGCCTGCTGTTTGGGGCTTCGCAGACTGCTGCACATTGCTAATCAAATATGTTGCTTATTAATAGCCAGACTTTGGAGAACGCTACCTGGAGAAATGCCGCAGGGACGGAGCGAGCGAGGAGGAAAGGGAGGGGGGAGGAGACGAGGGGGTGCGCTTGGAACGCTTTCCCAGGGAAAAGAGCTGAGGATGCACTTTTAGCACCACTAAACTGGCACACTTGCTATAGTCATACACACGCAGTGTGTGTGTGTGACGGGCATATTAGAAAAAAAGGTGACACGAAGAAGCACATGCTAACAACACATGCTTAACGACATGCTGACACGCTAACAAGACACTAACACGCTAGCACATGCTAACCGCCAGCGACACACTAACACACTTGTTTTGAACTTCCTGTCACGATATCAATAAGAATTGTTTGATTTTCACTGGTTGGTCATTGTGATTTCCTGCGGCCGCGCACAGATGAGCAGCGGCTAACAATTAAGGATGCCATGAGTCTGTTTTCTTACGCGGTTATCAACACAGGAAGAAGAGAAACTCAATGAAGTGCTCATCTCATCACCGTCATACTCGTTCCGCCCTTTAATCTTCATCACGGGGTCATTTGGACCAGCCAGAACACAGATGTCATTAGCACACGCACATACATTAGATTCTAAACAAAAAAAAAAAACACGTTGACATTGTATTTGAAGAGATTTGTTTCCTTTTCTCGTCGCGGTTTCTCACTCGAAAGTTTGAGAATCACGCCAGCAAAGAATAACAGTGAGGAACGGCACAGAAAAAGACAAACAGGAAGTCGCTGACAAAGCTAATAAGGTCATAAGCTAGCGTACGTGCGTGTAGGAGAAACATGTAAGTTGTCCATCAAGATGATTGCTAAGTGAGTTTATCAATTAACTTAAAGACGGATCAATTGGAGTGGAAATGGTTCAGGTCCACTAATCAGACTTCCTGCCATTGGCTGATGATAATGTTGCTGATGATTATTTTACATGATAAATACATTATCGATCCAGCTTCATACAATTGCACCTCGGCGTCCATCCGGATCAGTCCGTCTATTTTTATGAAAATAGTTCTTGTCAAATAAAACAAGTGTTATGGGGAAGAAAACGATAATACAATAATATAATGTTTGTGGTTTTGCATATAGTCTGTTGAAACTTATGAGTAACAGCGAAGCGCCAAAGCGAGCGGCAGCTCATGCTTCAGTGGCCTTTGGATCAATAGTCATCATGGGGCACGCTACCCCGCCCCGCCCCCTCAGGCTTCCCGCTACCTGCCCCGCTAGGACGCGCCTCTTAATTGCCTGCTCGGCCGCCGTTAATTGAGGGCTGCGGTGCGTCTGCCACGAGCGACTGTGACTTCATCGGGCCTCCTTTCAATTAAAGTTTTTTTTGTTTGTTTTCACTTCGGAGGTGTGAGGGTGACAGATAATACAAAAATGAATGACAAATTTAACTCCAAAAAATCAATTGTCAGTCATTTTTTTTTATTTGATGAGAAAAACTAATTTTCCAAGTTATATGACTATTTGAATTTTTTTTTTTTTCAAGTGACATTTTCTTTTATAAATCGGCTTGCTTTTGGCACGTCGGTGTTGTATAATATATTGCCCGTGGCTGCAACGCATCTTTTCGCGCGGGAACGGTCCTCGCTCGCTAGCATCGACGCAAGTGTATTATTAGCATACTGATTAATCAACTGCCTAATTAGGCACATTTCCTATAGGCTGATTATGCCACTTGGACCTCATGGCGAGAAGAAGTCATATAGAGTGACTTCATTATTGCCACTGTCAGAGATGATGTGTTTAACATATCATAAATGTATGATTTACATTTAGGAGGGGGGGGGGAAATAAAACTGCACACTCACTTTGACTTTAGTTAAGTGTAATTCCCAACTGTTAACTCTAACGTGTCCAATAAAAAAAAAAAGATAGGCTCAACCAATTCGGCTAGCTTAAAGCTAACATTGAATTTTTGAACGGTGGGCGATTTGAAATTAGCATGCTTGTTGCGTATGGGATGTTAACTGTCATTTACTAGAGGTCTGCCACCCAGCGCCCAGGCTTTTTTTTTTTTGCGAGCGTGTTCCAGTATGACGAGCTGTCGTCCTTGCGCAGGCCGAAGAAGCCAAAGCGCCCTGTTGCTCACGCCGCCTAATCCCGCCATTCACTTTGGCCGTTAGCCACGGATGGCGAGCCAAGTTGGTTAAAAGACACTTCCGCTCCGGACACCACCCATCTGTTTGAATTTTCATCCAAGACACGGGACAATGGAGAAGACAATCTAACATGTAATAGACTGTACATTTACAGGAGCTCTATTTTTGCAAGGCCAATTTTGATGGCTATGTTCATTGTGGCCGACAGAGGGCGCTACGTAGAGCTTTTTCCTAGCCTGTTACAGTCAAAGAAGGAGGCTCTTGTTTGGTTTGTTGTGACTGTTAAAAATATCTTGTTCTCTGGCCTATTTTGGGTTAAGCCACAACCAGCACCTCCTTGGTGTTTGTTGATACGCTCTCGTTCTGAAAAGTGACAGAGATGAGTTAGTTCGGGATAGATCTCAGCTGTTGTATCTATTATTTTGCTTTATATCCTAAAAAGACAATTAAAATCAAGCGACACCACCTTTGAATTGTTTATCGTAACAAGTGGAGGTGTATGGGAATATTATTGCATTATTTAGCACATTAGACATAAACTGAAAATGAATGTAACAAGTGAAAAGGAAAAAAAAAAAAAATGAATGTGGGCGCCTATTTCCAGAGCTCCTTTTAAGGCTATTTAAAGGGCCTTAGGTGTTATGAATGTGAGATGCTCTAAATTTACCCGGCTAATATCTGTCTTCATTTGCACCCACAGTCTACTCGCTATTAAATCACTTTTTTTCTTCTTCCTTTGTTGGCTTAAATTCATTTTTTTACTAAAATTTTGGCCTGGTGCCGCCATGTATCCATTTGAAAAAACATGTAACACCTGCCTTAAGTGTTTGTTCATTTTGGAGTTAAGGTGGAGCAGTCGGGCCTGCGTTAGTGGTGAGGGCTAATGGGCGGGGTCCCGGGTCCAAAGTCTCCGGACCCGATGACAGATGGTCGACCACATCGAGGTCTGTCGCCAGGCTGGTCAGTGGCACGCCAATCGAACGACATTGTGGAAGGTGAATAGACGGGTAGCGTGCCAGGACACAGAGGGTCGGAATATGGAGCTATGTCGTGGGTTTTATTTTATTTTTTTAGTTTTAGTGGTGCGTTTGGAGGGGGAAAAAAAAATCTCAAAATGGAAACTATTGGTTAAAAATGTTTAGATATATTCTGCACTATATCATGTGGGTTTAAAACAGAGCCCTGTAGAACACCATTGTTCACTTGGGTGAAAGTGACTGGATAGGTATCTTGCCAAGACAAACAAAAAATAAAAAATCATCACCTTAAAATCTAACATTTTAGCACTCTGAAAAGTGATTCTAACCATATTATTTTAGCGTAAGTGATGAAGGGTTGTCGTGGTAAATGACAGAAAATATTCCTTTACAAACTCGAAATATAATGAAAGTCTTTTTTTATATTGATGAAAAACGTTGATGAAAACAACATGACTCATTTTTCTACAAAGAAATCAAACTGGGAGGCAATATTTTCCTCCACGTGTGACATTTATTTGTGATTCCCTCCAACACTTTTCTATGAATTGACTCAAACTGGGGGGCGGGGGGGAAATTATCTTTAAAATACGTATATGTCCAGCAAATATGCCATCATTACCAGCGTGGCGGTTGGAAGTCGTTCTCATTCCAGTGACTTTATTAGCATATTAGCTTCGATGAAGCGCCTGATGAAACCTCAATGCAACCTTTTTCCTCACTGCACAAAAATGAACCTACACAAAACAGGTAGCAGAAATAACATACTTCATGATGCATTCAAGGAAATTGGAAATTCTGAAGATTTACACCTCTATGGTCAATATCGGGGCTGGACTTGGGTCAACATAGTCACTCATCAATGCATTTTCTATGTATGTATGTATGGACAGTAAATAACATTTGAACATTTCAAGTAAAGCTTTTTTTTCTTTTAGTTATTTTTAGTCCATCTTAAAATAAGCGTTCTTCACAAAACAAGAGAATAAAAGCTTTTATAGCAGCTATAATGGAGGTCCCCCCCCCCCCCACTCTCGATTTGTAGGACTTTGCTCATTCCTTCCTGTGTTGTTGCACTAAATTAGTGTTGAATGATTGATGCTGTGTGATGGGCCCCAGCAACACATATAACAACACACACACACACACACACACACACACACACACACACACACACACACACACACACACACACACACACACACACACACACACACACACACTCGCTGGAGCTTTATGCTGTGTCAACAAACACTCACTATCACTATCACCAGCCAACTTGTCATCTCCACATGTGCTTCTGTGTCCAATGGGGCCACCGATCGGAGGCCTCGGCGGAGCCATTTAAAGCGAGCAAACAGAGAACGCCAAGACGACCCTGCGTCAAGAGCGTGAGCAAACACGACCGGGCGAGAGCCGTCGGGCGTCGACGGGGGCAGAGGGCCAGCGTCTAGGCTAATGGCTTTGTGATGACTCAAGACCCGGCAGCCATCTGTTTGCCCCCCCCACACACACATGCCGGGGGCAAGGGGGGGAGGCGGGGGCGGCGGCCACCAAATATTAGCAGCGCAGGATGTCCGCCATATGTCGGCGTAAATGGCAAACACGTCGCTCGCCAGATAGCTGGATTTGTTACATGCTCAGAAACACCACAATATACCACACATTGAGTGTGTGTGTGTGTGTATACACAAAAAAAAGGCCGTAAAACTTTCAGGCAGCCAATAGGCATTTATTGATTGGACCCAAAAAATCAAAACGGCAAAGAAACCAAACATTTTGGGGACCTAATGAGCACTTGCATGTATTCATGTGATATGATGTTGGCCAGGGAGCCAATCAGCTGTTACAAGTTAAAGCCACTTCCAGTACGCTGCACACAATCAATAAGTTAAAAAAAAAACAGCAGCTCTGACAAATTAAGGCAAGTCTTGGTTTTTCATTACTTACACATCCGCTTTCATTTTTCCATTGGCGGAAAGCAATTAAACGGTGCTTCCTTCAATTAGTCATTGATTTTTAGCCATAGTGACACTTTACACAAGGCAATAATAACTTGAAAAGAGTGTGCGTGTTTTGTTTTCTATTACTGCCAATGTTGTAAAAAAAAAAAAAACCAAACACCATCCTCCAACACGTGAGTTGGAGAAGAAAAAAAAGTGCAGTCTTAAATTAGCCATTGATTTTTTCCTCAGGTGTCACTTTAGTTAAACACTTTGTGTGCCACAGCTGGAAATTGACAAGAGACTAGAATCTATTTGTCTACACGAAAATGAGCGCACACACACCCACACGCATGGATGCACACGCACGCACACACACACACACACACACACACACACACACACACACACACACACACACACACACACACACACACACACACACACACACACACACGTATCAGGATGTATATCACTCAGTGGAAAAAAAAAAAAAAAACATGGTTGTAATAATACGTAACTCTACTCAATATTTCATTTTTTATTTTGTCCATTATTGTCTCCCCTTATTTAACCAAGTCATATTTTACATATACATTTTATTTCTAAAAACATATTCCATGAAACCTAAGTCAGTACTATTGAAACCACCTGACAATCTTTTTTTTTTTAAATTCCATTCATGACATTAAAAATTGACCAAAAAAAGTCATAATATCAGAAAACAATCCCAAATGTGACACATTTAAATAATGTATGAGGTTAATCTTTTTTTTAAATTTATTTTACAGCTGGAAGTAAATAAATAAATAGCCAAGTTGGCCTGACAAAATAAAAAAAAATTAATAGTAATATGTGATTCATCTGTTGGGGTATTCGTATTTTTTGGGGGGACGTAAACAAGCATTTGTTTAAATTAAAATTCACTATTGTTTGATGGTCGGTTTCACAAAATGACACTCCAAAAAAGGATGCATTGAACAGTACGTTTATTATTGTGGTTGACAGATATTTAGAATAAGATACACGAGAGGGTCAAAACATTGGAAAGAGTAGGATGTATGTTCTGGAGTGGGAGGGGTAGGGGGGGGGGGTTCCTAATCAAGTGTCCGGTCATTTCGTTGACATCCATGAGTTCATCACTTCAGAGAGTGTTTTTGTTGTTTTTTTTCTCCTGAACGTCTTTGATCCATTTGACGTCTCCAAAAAGTCACATTGGCGCTCATGTTCTCTTGAAATGAGCACACAAGAAGGATGTAGCTTTGCTAAAATTCCCCAAAATACAGAACCAGAAGTTTATCCTGGTCACGGGGAGTCGAGTCTCTTTGAGGTGAGGCATGCTGGAAAGTAGTCATCTTAATTTTCTTTAAAAAAAAACAAACAAAAAAAAACACTTAAGCTATAAGTACGCCAAAGAGCCGTCAGGGTCCATAAAGTGCACGTCAACAAAATCATGTTGATGATAAGAATTATAACAAAGATCATAATTACTGAGCCCTTGCGCCCTATTTTTTTTTGATGAAGGATCCTCAAAATCATTTTTTTTAAACTTTGACATCATGCTTCGCGTACATGACGGCATTTGGTGATTTAAGAAAAAACAAAAAATTCTTTCAAATGAATTTTCTTCCAATTCAGCCATTGTCATTGAGCAGCATGAAATTTGGTAGGCGTGTCAATTCGACGATTCTTGAGGACGGCCGGAAAATGTCAAACAAGTTTGAAGGTAGAATGTTTTTCTCTTTGTCCCTGCGGTCTAGTAGACGTAGGCCTCGCTGTACGGGTGCGGCTGGCAGTAGGGCGTCTCCTGGGAGTAGGGGGCGCTCTCGTCAAAGTGCGACAGGGGCACGGTGTCCTCCTCGTTGACGTGACGCTCCACGTCGCTCTTCAGGACCGGACGCTGGTTGTCGGGAAAGGCCATGGAGAACAAGGCCTCCGGATCGCACACAAATTTGTACACGTATCTCTCGCCCGCCACCTGACGTGGATGGATGTGGATAGGACGGTGGGAAACGGTCGGGATGGATGGATGGATGGATGGATGGTGGAAGTAACGGGAGCGATATTAAAAAACACAATCAAGCTCCTTTTGTTTTCTTGTGTTAAAAGAATGAATTGTCTGTCTACATGTGTTGCTGCACCGCACATAGCCAGAGTTGTCTCACTCCTATTCTCATACATTTTTTTTAAAAATGGACTCACTTTCTGCATGATTCCCTTCTCGTAGTAGTAGCGCAGCGATCGACTCAACTTGTCGTAGTTCATGGCCGGCCGGTTCTTCTGGATGCCCCATCGGCGTGCCACCTGCGTCACAACACGCGCTACGTACTTAGCGACGACAATAGCTGACGCTCGGCAGCTGTGACAAAGCTAAGAGTCCGCGTGGCGCTAATGACGCTGATTAGGGCGTACTGTAAGTGTGTTCATTACGCCGCTCCGAGGAGGAAAGCAGATGTTGCCGCACCTGTCTGGCGTAGCGCCCACCTGCCCGCCCGCCAATCACCCGGCTTCCCTAACACAGCCATTTTTCTAGATTGCTGTCATAAATAAACTCCAGGAAACACCCAAATTGTCTTTCTACCTTGTTTCTCTCATAAATGGGGAAGAAATTGCAGCGTAATAACACGAAATGAACATTTGGTGGTAGTCGTTCAAGCTTTTGACAATTGAAGAACGCCGCTGTTATAAATTTAGTTCTCCTCACCTCCTCAGGTTCGATGAGTTTGAACTCCATGCCGCGGCCCGTCCAGGCGATGAAGTGCGAGTTGGACGGGTCGTCGAGCAACGCCACCAAGAACTGCCACAGCTGAAGAGACCCTCGCCGTTGGTAGGATGGACCCTCGCGGTAGAGTCCGGCCTCCTGCTTGATCTCGCCTGAAAGGAGGAAGCACGTTCGCGGGTTAAGTTTCACATCAAGCGTGGTCTCGGGAGTAGAGTACCCACCTTCCGTTTTTTCGGGCACCACGCAGGTGTCGTCGTAAAAGTGCCTGGCAACTTTGTCAAACATGCAACCTGGACAATGAGAAGGAGCGTGGGAAATGTTGTTGTTGCGATGGCTCCAAAGGTCATAGCTGGTACCTTCAGTTCGGTTGCCGTGTGCCAGGTAGCCATCTTGGCGCAGGTAAACCGAATGGCAACTGGGCACTTCCGCTGAAAATCAGGCAAGACAAGATTTAAAAAAAAACTAACAGGCTGATCGTTAGCAATTACGTTAGCATTCTATGGTGTCGTGAGCTAATAGCTTGATTGTGTGACGCAAGACAAATGAACCGTTCAATCTTTATCAGACTTCATCAGGCTAATGGGCGCGTGGCGGAAATGTGGTTAATTACGTTAGCCGTCGACCGCACCCCTCCATACCATCCTGTCCTTCTGTCAACATGTCAAAATCAAACACCTCCATCATTTGGGATTGTGGATGATTCGTTTAATAGGAGTGCCATTGAAGTAAATGAACTTTCTAGTTATATTAGTAAATGGACATTATATACGTGTAATCAAAGCGCTCCAGAATTTGAGCGTAGGCTTGAGAACGTTGACCGGCCGTAACCTCCGCCCACTCACTTATTAGCACGCCACAGGAAATGGCTTCCAACACAGAGCCCAAATCCGCCAGAGCCCCTTTTTGTTTAATAACGGCCAAATGTAATCAACTCCACTACACTTCCTTAACCGGGCTCACGGTGGTCAAGTCTGTATTCTTTAAGCTAGCAGTTCTATTTTCACCCGCAGGCTAGCGTTGTTCACCTGAGTCGTAGTTGAAGTCACGGGGCTCCTGCTTGATCATCATGGCGGCGGGGTACATGTGGGGCAGCGGCGCTCCCATCATGGCGGGATGGGGTTCAAACAGCGGGTCGGGGTACTCTTGCTTAAAGCCTTGAGGAGGGAAGGGAATGCTGGGCTCAGACATTTGACGTTGGTACAGGGGCCGCACGTCCCGGGACATGGTCGGCGGGGAGGGGAAGGAGTGGCACGGCTCGGAGAGCTGACGGCGGAATCTGATGAATCAAAAGGTTTTTTGTTTTTTTTTGAAAATAGCATCTTTGCTAGCCCTCAAAGCTATGCTAGCATATTGCGTTTTGCACCTGTGGTCCATGGCGTAGGCGGCATCGGGTAGGGAGGGCGGAGCGTGGGCGTAGGTGCGCTCGGGTTTGGGCGTCGGTGCGCCATGATGGAGTGGGGACACGGGGGTGCTACAGGGGGGCGTCACTGGGCTGGAGGGTTTCATGCCTGCGCGCTGCTTCTGCTCGTAGGCACTGCGGCACACATATGAGATTCTTGATTTGTTGTTTTTGTGCAATGGTTGAGGAAGCATCTACCTGACGTTGTACAGGCACTTCTCTCCATACTGGAGCTTGAAGGGCCGCTCTTGGCTGCAGGTGGAGCTCAGCTCGGAACACGGACTGTGCAGCTCCCTCTTGATCTTCAGCTGCAGTCCGTGAAACGCCACTAAGAGAAAAACAGAACCTTATGAGAATTGCCAGAAATTGCCAGAACTTCATAAGTGGACCTTGATCTTGATTGTGTTTGTCTCACTAATGAAAAGCAGTGCTTGTAAGAGTGCACACATGCTTGTCTAATCTCATTTCCAATCTACCTTCAAGAACAGGCAGACCAACACGTTTCTACGAGACATCATGGAAGATTCTTAGGGATGGCCTTTGGGGATTTTGGGAGGAGTTTCTCACATCTTGACTGACAGATGCTGGATAAGTACAAGTGGATCTGCTCAAGTCACGTGACTGGAGAACGGGTTGGGGGGGCGTGACAAAGCACGCTGGGGGAATGCCCTTTCTAGGTCATCGATCTGAGGTCAAAAAGACACTTCCTGTGGGGAGACCTTTGACGATGCTATTGTGGAAAAAACATTGTTAGCAGAGAGAGCTGGTGCCATTTTTTGTTTTTAATGTTGCTCCCTTTTAAGTGTTAAATTGAATTGTTTGACAGTTTACAATTACAATAACATCTATGCTAATTTCCATTAGCCTCTCCATTACCGGGTAGCTTAAAACTCCTTTGTGAGATGAAAAGATTTGGTTGAATTATTTTTATTTTTTTTGTGTAAGGTAAGTTAAGATAATTGTACACACTCAACTATGTTTGAGTAGAGCCAATAAAAATATTTAATTGAACAGTGGGAGCGTCACAACGACATCCAAGAGTCACCCGTGGAAATGTCACAATGGATTTTTGACGGCGGGATGCCAAGGTACGCTAATCGATAGCGAGCGCAACGCCAGACGCTTCCTTTTCTTATATAGAATGTCACAGCCATCATGGCGTGATTACTCTCATTATCTGCACATTTATTAAGACGTAAGACGCCGCTGAAAAAAAACAACATCATTTTCAGCCAAAATCAAATGAACAAAACTATTGAAAGCACAATGTCAGACATCCATTCATAAATATTTTTTAAAAAAAATCCTGGCTAATTAATGAGTCCTTGGCTGTGACATGTTGGACATTCTCAGGTACAAATGGTGTGTTTTTGCCGCCCATATTTGGCAGATCCTCTCCTGGTTCGTTCATTTCACAAAAAAATAGGGGGAAAAAAAGGTTTTTTGGCAAAGGGTGAAAACATCTTCTATTCCATTTTCACCTACTGTAGGTGCTGGCCTTCGTTGTTAAATGGCGGTGAGGCGGCGGAGACGGAACGTGTGGCCCCATTTTACACCTCCGCCGTTCCCCGCTAAGTTATGCTAATGGTAAGCATCTGTGGAGCTCAGACAAAGAAGAAGCTTCTTCCTTCTCCACGCTTCCACCATGCTGATTCCACGCCGACGTGACATTGAAGACGACCGCCAAGTCAAAGTTCAAGATGTTGCGATGGGTAAAAAAAAAAAAAAAAAGATAAGTCACTGTTGATTTATTAAGCTAATCGTATTCTTTCGGCTACATTCTGAACGCCTGTTGTATCACTTTTTTTTTTCAGCCCGCAATCACACTTTAGGCTACCATGCATTTTAAGCAGGTCTTTTTGTGTTCATTTGGTCTTTTTACACAATTTTAAACAGGTGAGAATTTGGAGTTGCGCTACTTCAGTGTAGCGCCACAACGCTAAATGTGCGTCGAGGCTAAAACAAAAACAAAGTCTCTCAGATCAAATGGAATGCAAGTTCACTTCACTTCCAATTCTAAACTCGGACTCCAAATAAGCCTTTCTTTCGTAAATATATCATTCAAAATGGTTTCTTTTATAGAGACACTGTGCACATTGTACACTTGTATATTTTCAAACTGTGGTTTTGGGAAGTATTTACAGTAGCGGGGTGGGTGTCTTTGCGGTACAGACCCAAAAAAAAATTAAAACCGCACTAAAATAATAGAAGCTAGCATAGTTTATTTTGGGAGTATTTTGGTGTATGTTGACATCCCATCAAGTGCTATCCATCATTTTTATCTACACGGGCCTGCGTGATGATGGTGGTGGTGGTATAGGAACCCATATGGGAGAAATGGCGTCTGGGATGCCCAACCACGGGGCCATCTGTCAGAAGCCTGCCAGTGTGCCAACTCGGCCGTTCAGATGGTCAGCAGCACTCCTGAAGGACAACCGGACCGTCACCCTGACCTCTTAGGCGGGATTTACAAATCAAAGTATTTACCATTAAGTGCCCGGTATAGAGGTCGGCAGTTCCAGCCTTATTTTCGTCTGATGATAAAAAAATGGCAGCAGCCAAAATCTCGATTGAAATGAAGCCTGATGGCTTTTATTTGAGCTTTCTTGGTCAATCAATCAATCAAACGGAAGTAAGGAGTCAAGATCAGAGGGAGCCCGTTAAACGTGAGGGTCACAAATGCTAAAAGTAGTTTCAAAACAGCTTGTCTGAAGGGTTTGTTTTTTTAAAGTGTAATCAGCTTGAACTTCTTGATGTGTCATTTCAAGTAAGAGGGAAAAATATCAAAAGGAAAAAAAAAAAAAAAAAAAAAGGAAGACCACCTAGTGTTTTTTGGGGCCTGGAATGCCAACAGGAACCTGCTTCGATTCCATCTGAGTTAAACGTTTTTAGGAGGTTTTCATGACCATGACAAAGGGATTTTTATTAAAAAAAAATTTCAGGCATGGGTCCTTTAGACTTTAATTCACCCAATGTTGCAAAACAAGGTGTAACTGGTGTTTCTTTTTTTTTTTTCACCAACAAACACGCACCGGATTTTGTCCAAAATGGCTGCTTTAAACCAAAATGGGTTAAAGCCCATTGAGGAGAAATGGGGGTGTTTGGTGTCTTTTCCCTTTGGCGTCCTGTCCCAAAGACATGTGGTCCCCACTGGTGGTGGTCCCCCCCCCCCTCCACTGCCAAGTCACATGGCAAACCAACCAGGTGAGACTAACATCACCTTCAATTTCAATCCCGAGTATTCTTAGAAACATTGCGAGCAGACGCGCTTTTGCGGCGTACGACGATAGCGAGGGGCCAAAAAGAAGAAAAATCCCGATTTAGAGGAAAGTGTACACAAAAAGCACTTTGAGGGAAAAAAAAAAAAAAGGTCGAGGGGCCTCTCGTGAGATGAGAACATTTCTATTCTGGATTAAAAAAAAACAACAACCAAACACCTTCCTTTCCTTTTACTGCCTCCCCCCCAAAATCAGGTGACACTCAGCCTGGCCCTCCCAATGTTAAAAATATCCTCTAAAAACAATATTCATCCCTATGCAAATAAGTGTGGTGGCACTCACAGTTTTCAGTCTGGAAGTCTGGGACGAACTGCTCGTCATTGTCGGGAACTTGAGCTGCAAGCACAAAGAAGACAAGACAAGACACCTTGAGATGTTTGTGATGTTGATCCCAAGTCCAACACCGCCCCCCCCCCTCTCCCTCCTTCAAGGACCCCCGAGTGAACATCAAGATGGAGCTGCTGCTTCTTCTTCCTACTCTTTGTCTTTCTTCTTGTAAGCCACCAAGCCGCTTCAACGTGGAAGCTGGTGGCCGCTTAAAATGGCTTCTTCACAAAGATTGATCAAGATTTTGGTTGGAATGGAAGAAAGTAAGCAATTATAGTTGTGAAAAAGAATACATCTTTAAAGTATCTAATAATAAGTGTGCTATTTGCTACAGTTGCCATGGATATAATAATTTTGTTGACACCGATTATCTATGAATTATTAGCAAAATAATTACTTCAATAGAAATTATCAAAATAATTACTGAAATAGAAAATTGTCTCCAAAATCTCCCCAAAAAAAAAAAAAAGTTTGTAGATTTGTAATTTAGTTTGTAGAAACACACATTTAAGATATATATTTTCTTAATTTTTCAAAATATTTAAAAAATGGATTTGGTTTTGGTTATTTAAAGTCTGACATTTGACCAACAAATTCGGCCTTTCAAAACAATAATTCACCATTTTCAAATATTATGTAAATTCAAGCATTTTCATTCTGGTAATTCTATTGTATGTCACCACAAGAAATAAATCTTTTTAATTTTGTATTGTTTGGATGATGAGAGCAAGTATCTGTCTGCACAATGTTGCTAATTAATACGCTTTTGAATGCGTAGGTGACTCTATTCACCGCTTGCTGGCATGCCATCACGTAGTCTCCCATTGTTAGCGTCTTCTAATTGGCTCCATCCCCTGCTGAATGTTACCTGCTACCTGCGCACCTGCCCGCTTGGCTCTCCCAAAAAAATGACCTACCTCCCCCCTAAAAACAAAAAAAATTCCAATTCCCCAACCCGGACAATGCGCCAATCAAGCTTCAACGCGGCTATTATCGCCTCTATTTATACACATTAGCTCCAATTAGCATAACACGTTTCGACATGTCTGCTTTTCATTCTTTTTTTCCTTATTCTCACTCTGGATGAGATAACGATGACACAATTTAATTGTTCTTCATCCATTTCTTTTATTTTTTAAATATTGTGGCTCTGATCTTTTTCTTTCTGAATTACTTCCTGTACTTTGTACTCGTTGACATATTTAAGTTATGATTATTATTTATTTTTTTTACACGATGAATAAAGAGGATTTGGAAAAGCAGAGGGAGTCGAAATAAAAGAGAAAAGAAAGCACTTTGTATTTCTTGTTTGGCATCATGTGCACACGGTGAAAAAGCTTCCAAGCAGCCACACACACACATTTCTGCCACCTATTTTTTAAATATGATGCTATTACAAACTCAAAGCATTATTTTTTTTGAAAGGGAGTACAAATTTTTGCTTTTACCAGACGGCTTCCAACGTTGACATTAAGAAGCAAAGAGTACCAATTTCAAACATAATGGCCAGTTAAAAGACTGACGTCTTATCAAATTTACAACTCAAGTCAAAAAAGTGTTTTGTAATTACAAAGTGAGAAGGAAGAAAAGATTTTTTGGTCGGACTGAGCTTGCTGTGTTGCTACACAGACGCGCATGGCAACAAATGGGAAACATTTGAAAGCACAGTAGGCTTGAAAATTGGACATTTTGGAAAATGTTGCATCTGGGCGAAGAAACGGACACGGGAAGGAAGAAAAATCGAAAGTGAATCTCAAATGAGGTAGTTGCCGAAAAAAAAAAATTTTCCACCATCTATAAAATGCCATTCATTGTTGAAACGAGTTAAAGATTTGTCCGAAGGTTTACATGACACCTGCCAAAGTTCCCTCAAGTGGGAAATTCAGCCCGGTTCCTGGAGTCCTTCCTTCCAATTACCTCTCCTAATAAATCTTGGCTTTTAACAGGACAGGAAGTTAAGAGCCGCCGTCGTCGTCGGAAGTGTCATCCTGAGCCGGGATCAAATATTCATTCCATATTCAACATTTTTACCCGCTGTCAAATCAATTTCTTTTTAATACAAAGAAGAAGGAAGGAGTATTTTGAAGTTGCTTGAAAGGAGAATGATGGCTGTAGATGACACTTTTGGAAATACACACGCTCATCTAGGAAAAGGGAAAATTTGTGAATCTTATCATCTCAGCGTGAAATATTGTGCTGTCATTTGGAGACAAACTGTTTTGTCGGTTTAACATTCATTTGATAAAAATATGCAAAATATTATTTTTGTTTCCCGAAAACACAGACTTCATTTTAAAATTCCAAAATCATATTGCTGATTTTGTTGGGTGACAACAAAAAGCTGCATTTCATATTTTGAAATTCACTTTCATTTTTCATGGAACTGCTTATTTTGGAAAACGTGTGAGCTTTAGTCACTATTCACTACAATTCAGGAACACTAGAAAAAAGTCGTACATTTCTTTTGAAATTATTCTCAGTATTATGCATTGAAAATTTCTGTTTAAATTTAAAAAAATTACCTTATTTCAGTTTAATTAAAAAAAATATATATACAAGATTGCAGCCTTTTGTAGGAACTAACTAAGAAATAAGCACCATTTTTTTTTAGGATTTACGTGTCTTCAAAACTGTACTTTGAAATGTTGAATTCCCGTATTTATTTTTGAATTAAAAACAAAATGAATGGGCAAGTTTTTCTAGATAAAAAAAACATTGATCAAAACCTTTAGCATCATCAAATGTCCACAGGATCTTTGATTTACATGCAAAAACTTTCATTAATGTGCTTATTTACTTTTAATTATTGTTCAAATTCTATTATAAATGCATACTTTTAAAATTGAATACCGAGACGACCATTTGAGGTAAGAACTCCGAAAAATATGTCAAATATTTCATTTTTGTCAATTGTAAATCCCCACAAATCTGCTCGGTCCTTTCTGAACTTCCAAACGACTGCATCAACATTTGAGCTTCAACCAGTTAAAAAGCCATTTCACCATTCAACAAAATAAAAACACAAAACACTTAATCACAAAAAAAAAAAAAAAAAGCAAAGTTGCACACATCTTGTCGAGAGTTGCACTAACCAAAAGTTGTGTGCTGCAGACACGGTGGAAAGAGGACGCTGGCGCTTAAATCCTGAAGCATCCCGTCTCACTTAGAGCACAGTGAGCCAGTCTTGCCATGGAAGGAAAAACATCTCAACAAAAAAAAAAAGTCTACAAAAGAAAACTTTGAAAAAAGCCAAACCAAAAAAAAAGTCTCTTTTTCTGTTGAGCGCGTCAGGAAAAAGTGGTTAGATCCATTCTTGTCTTTTTGTGCAGGCGAGGAGGAGCAGGAGGAGGAATTGAAGCAGACAAGGTGATGATGCAGCTGGAGATGATGGAGAAGAGAAAGAGAGAGAAAGAGAGCAAGAGCGAGAGAGAGAGCAAAGGGAGGCGGTGCAGCAGCTCCCGCCAAAAAAGCCCGGCAGACACTGAGCGTCGCACAGCTAATTTATGATGACACTCCCACAGCTAGAACCTCCTTGCTCTAGCACGAGACCCCACCACTCCACCCCCAACCCAAACCGAGACAACCCCCCCCCACCACAATGTCTGCAGGTGCTTCTTTCTAATTGGATTTTGATAAAAATCGTCTTTTCAATATTCAGATTTGAAAAAAAAGAGCTACATTTTAAAATACATGTTAATCATGAGTGTTAATGAAGCTACTTTTTTTCATTTTTTCTTCAACAATAAGTGAGCAGATCCATGAGATTTGAAAGATTTCTGAATTTTCAAAGATTTTGGCTACTTTCTTATATATGGCTGTATTTTCAAAACAAAAAATTAGAGCAATAATTACAAGTCAATTTTTGATTTGTTGAAATTTTTATATGAATTTTTAATTTGGCCTCAAGCTCATGTTTAAAAAAAAAAAAACTGGGGACCTTGCTAATATTAACATATTTTAACTAAATGTTTTTTTGTTTTAAAAAAAACTTTTTTAAGTTTAATTTTAGTCAAGACAGCTCACCTTCTGCCAGCCAGATCTCCTGCAATCGATTCAGGTCCTGGAAAAGTTCTGCAGATGGGTACCAAAAAAAAAAACAGAGGCCCAATTTCAAGACAGGTCCACTCCAGTCACTACATTACATGTTGCGTGTTGGATGTGTGCCTTTAAGGGGCGTGGCCTCATCACAAAAAAGTGCTGTAATGCAGCCGCACAAAAAAAAACAATTGGATTGTGGCTAAAATGTTTAGCGGCCGTGAAATTACCTTCAGTGTCTACCGACAGGTTGGACTTAATCAACTTTCTCTTGACGTTTGATGACCTCTGACAAATTCTCCTCTTTTTCACCGTCTTCTGCAAACACACACACACATACAAATCAATTGTGTAATTGAATGAATGACTGAGTGAGCCTTAACAAGCTTAAACGTAAACACTCTTTTTTGTGTGTGACACATTTAGACAGGAAAAAAAATCTAATTTGGAGAATTTTTGCATGTGTGCGGACTTACTTTGGCGAAAATGTGAGGGACCTGCTGGTCGTGGGATCCTTCCATCGTGCTTCTGCCAGGATTTTGTCAGCTGTAAGGAAATAATAAACAAAATGGTGAGAAGTTCTAATACTTGTTTTCAATTTTAAAACGGATCAACTTTTAACTGTAGCCTTTTTAACTTGGGTTGATAACTGGAGTTGGATATTCCGCAATAGTTTCAGCAAAGTCCGCATGATGCTGTGGGGGGGGGGGGGGGGGGAAGTCACTGCAAATGACTAACACAGCCTCTGATTGGTTGCTTTTCCACATCAAATTAGAAGTATAAGATGGAGCCTGAGATTTTTATTTCTTTGTCATCCAACTATCGGATTGATTCAGGCAATTTAAACAAATTCGACAAAAGGTTCAAATCGCCCTTTTATGAATTCATTTTTACGAGTCTTATTCTAACTGCACTTCAGCAAAAGTACTCTGGAAAAACAAGATTGTACTTACAGTTTTCTCCGGAGGTGCAAAGCAGCTTGAGGGTGCGTGCACGCCGGGCTCGCTCGGAGCGCACTGCTGCTGCTCGCTTGGCCGCCTGGCGTCGCCTCAGCGCGGCCTCCCGCGAGGGAGTAAGCCCCCTCCCCCCCCACCCACCCACCCAACCAACCGCAACTCCTCCTCCTCAACATTCTCCACTGTCGGCTGACTTGCACAATGACAGTCAAGTGTTTTACGTTTTGAAGAAAGTTATCACCGGTAACACAAAACGCACACAGCTAACAAATTTGTCTCCATGGTAACAATGTTTTGATGACATTGTGGTAGTTAATAGTGCTTTTCCTCACTCTGGGAATCAAAACATACTCAAATGTTTTGTTTCTTGTGATCATCAGGCAGTTTTTGTTTGCTTTGGTAAAAAGGCCGCTGACTTGAGTTGAAGTTTACAAGCGATTGAAGGCCGGATCTTATCTTTACGTTTAACACTCCACCTGAAAGGCGGACGCATCGGAAGCGCTGCGATGCTGCCATCTTGGATCCAGGTGCGTTAGCGGAGGCGGCTGATGGAGATGCGACATGAGGGCTCACCGCACTCGCTGAAACGCCACCTGACACCGCCAGACTGACGCCTCGGACAACTTGGAGGGCGGGGAAAAAAAAGTACGGCACGTTTACTGCACAATGAACCAATCCCAGAAATCATGTCAATTGTTTTTTTGTCTTTTTTTTAATTTGACAATTCAATCACAGTATTATCTTAGTTGACATCAACAGGCATTTTGTTCCCCTCTAGGAGGAAATAACACGTGGCAGTAGTTTCCAAAGTGAAGAAAGATAAAGAATATGTTCAAAAATACCAACTAAAGACTCGTTTCACACATTGAAAGAGTGTTAAAATCATGCAAGAACCGTGCAATGGTGACATTTACCGAGCACACGCCATGCTACTCGAACGGTGGCCGTCGTTGGCTGTATAGGGTGCATCATTTTGGACCAGTTTATATTGGAACAGTGAAACTTTCTTGGGGGAAAAAAAAAAATAATTCAACTGGTATTAAAATAAATATATTTTAGTGTATATCTAAATAATTAATATTTGACTGATTTCTTTTTATTTGACTGTTAAAAGACAACTGATTGCCGTTGCATTTTCCTACTTCAGCAGCTCGATATGAATAAATATACTTTACGTAAGTGTATCCATTTGTTTACTCCTTGGAAGACAAAATATTAATTATTTCCCCAAAAAAAAAAGATAAAATCAGTTGCTATAAATTAATAAAATATTTGTTTCATGGTATACAGTATTTCACTCAATTTTGAAAAAATATAAAATGTCGATGTGGCACTTTAAGAAGAAAATATTTAATATGAATTCATCAATATTAATAAATAAAAAATAATTTACTGTACTGTATTTGTGTTGTGGTAGTTTAATTGAATATGTGATTTTGATTGACAATCTTTCATTTATCGGAGTTTTTTACAGCTAGCAGTTTTGTATGTTACATTTTATAAAATGTTTTTCTCTTTATACAAAAGTAAAGCACTGAGTTGCCTTACTGTACGCAATGTGAACTGAACCATCAGGCAAAGGCCAACTGTTTTTACCGTTAATTACAGTCCTATTCAATACTTATTGTGTCTTTTCTTTTTGTTTTGCGTGAACGAACTAAACAAAAATCACTGAAGAAAAATCAATTAAGGCATGTTACCTTCTTATCGGACCGTCTGCACCGCAAAATCATTTGAGCGGCTTTATCCACTCCAATAAAACACAAGTAAAACTCAGCCGTCCATTCCTGTAAAAGAAGCGCCATGCATGTATTTTTTTTTTTCCAGAACAATCAATGACAACTGGCAGGAGTGAGCCATGAACAGGAAAGGGTAACACGTGCAAGGTGATCAACAAATGCCGAGAAAAAAATTCACATCTGAAGTGCAGAAAAATAAATACAAATAATCACAATTCAATTTAATCCAGTGTTACCTTGGCGTCAAAGTTGTTTCCGTTCGTGAGCCAGCTTGTCACTAAATTTACTAGTTTTGGGTTTTTTTTGCAAATAAATGGACCCCAATGAAATTAATGCCGACTTTTTTGGGGGGGGTGATGCTTATGACAGCAGAGAAATTTTTTTTTGATGGGTTTTGAAAGAACAGTCAAAATAGACCAAAAGAGCTGGCAATACGAGCAACTCTGCTTTGGGCGATAGCTGGCAGTGAATGAGTTAATTCCGCCATTATTTTGTCTCCCTCATCCTATCTGAAGATTATTCCACTATGGGAATGTTTTCTGAAGACCTCCACCAAGGAAAAAAAAAACCCTCTTAGCTCTGCCAGTGAATCTCAAATCAATTTCCGGCAGATAGCATAAAAATATCGACCAAGCCATGGTTCAGAAAACTGCCAAGTTGTCAAGGTACCACAGTAAAAACACATTTACATAGGCCTCATGACAAAACACATTTGTCCGCCATAACCCAAAAGCAACAGTTCAATAAATAGTCAATATTCATTAAAAAAAAAAAAAATACAACAGACTCGTGGATCTAAACAGCGCTCCGAAACCCACCTGGCAGAAGCTAAGCTTTTGCTACGGCACGCCGGGCTATCAAGCAGGCAAGCACGCGAGCCCCACGCACCTCCTAACCGTTCCCAGAGAGGCTGGGAGAAATTTTGTGACGAGGACTTGGAGAACCTGTGAAGCAATTCCAGGGATCAGTCATTGCTCTCGGCCCGCCTTCTCCTTACCAGGGAGGAGAAGAAGCTTCGACTCTGCTGAGGACCCATCAGCATGGGTGCTTGGTTCTTGTGGATGATCTCGATCTGAAAAGAATGTTTGATTGCGTTTTTACCCAGCCAAATAGTTTTGTCGTCTTACTTTTGGCAAACTCCCATCAAAATACGATCACCTTTGACTTTCTTTCTTTCTCGGAACCGTACGTGATCGAGCGTAATTTGTTCACACCTGTCTCGGCGCACCACAAGTGTTTCCTCCCTTCCCTCAAAGTGGCTGCACTTTGTCACAATGAAACATCTCGCCTTCTTTGAGCTTGTTTTGTCTTTAATTAGGACGGCCCTCTCACGCTGAAGCGCGCCAGCCATTTCCATACGCGGCGCCCGGGCCGCAGCCCGACGAGGCGCGGCGTGACCAAACGAGGACCCTTCAAGCGGCGCCGTGACAATTTGCACAGCGGCTTCTTCTTTCGTGTGTTGTTTAAAACGCTGGAAGAAAAACATCACGGTCCAAATGGGATGTTACCCCTGCTAATTATTAACAACAAGTATGCAAATGGCGCCGCATGAATAAACATATTGACGAGTGTCTGTCAGAGACATTTGCATATCTGAGCCACGTCTGACATGTTTCTTTTTTTCGCTTTGATGAACAGGTTGCCAGTTGTTACGTGCTTTTCGCGTGTGATTGCACTAATGGATCTTAATTATTCTTTCGCTTTCATAACATGTATAGCAGAAATAAGCTGTCATCCGAATATAATTTACTTGAATGTATTTTTCACTCGCTCGACCAGGTATAAAGTTAGCACGAGATGGCGGCAGCCATTTTGACAAGAATCGTTTTTTTTCTCGTCTACGTAAGAGCGAAAACTTACGGTGCATGGAGTCTGCATCCAAGGTTCACCATCAATCTGCATGGGAAGGGATTTACTGGTTCTGCAGGAGACAAATGGTGAAAATAGATTTGATTTGCTTTCAATGACGTCATGTCAACAAAACGGAAAGTAGCGCTAACCTGATGGTGACGGAGGAGCACTGCGCCAGGCGTCTTCCGGCGCTCTTCAGACCCGTGTAGATCTGACCCATCTCCATGGCCCCTTCCAGGCCGACCACCTCCAACAGCTGATCGGACAGGTCTGGAAACACAAAACGTGCGTGACTATTGTGAATTCGATTCAGATCTGAGTTCCGCACGTGTTTGGAGAAGATGTTGAAGAAAAAGTCAGGTGGGTAAAGAACAAAAGAACTCGGCGACATCTGCATCTGAGACACGTAAACGGCGCGTTAAGAACAGCAGCGCGTCAATTAATTAGATTGCACCGGCAATGCCAGGCAATCTTGTGATCATATCATTATTAATTTGCACTGATGTGTATTGATTTTGGCCCTGCTGGAGGCTGGGTGTCACGCGGGGGCCCCATCTGCTTCAGCCTCCGACGCTTCCCTCCTCGAATTAAGGAGCCGCCGCCTTCCCGGTCGGGAGCGCGTTCACATTAATTGAAATTCAGTCTTGATTTTTTTTTTTTTTTTTTTTAAAAAGGCTGGTTAGATGCGTGTTAAGGGTGAGGACCGGCTGCTCCCGACCTGTCGCGTCGGCTTTCCCGTGTCACCGTGGTGACGGACAGGCGTCGTTCTCTATCTGGGGCTGTGAGTGAGCTGCTTTTCAGGGTCACACTGTGTGTACATACATGGATGACATCGCCCCCCCCCCCCTACTCGTTTTCTCACCCGAGTGCAAACGCTTTAACACAGGTGACGTGCACTGTGTCACCACGGGCAGGGGTCCGTTTTTTTTTTTTTTTTTTTAAGCCCCGGGCAACAAAGATTGGGACGGATGAAGTCATAGTTTGCTACCTAAATGGGTTGCCATGGAAATACGATGACAGTGACGGCTCCATTTTTTTAAGCAGACTGCTGTGGAATAAAATAGAACACTTTGCTTTGGGAACTACCATGAAAAATGTATTTTTTTGAAACGTAACGATGTACTTCACTTAACGTCAGACAAAAGAAACTCGAAACTTCCTCCAGCGGCAGAGCCGTCAAGTCCGACTACAGCAAAATGTCGGGATTTCTGCGGCCACCTGTCGTCCAATGAGCGCGTCACAAGGGGGGCTTGTCATGGGGCATCAGTCCCCAAACAACACACCCCAACCACAGTGGGGGGAAAAAAAAAAACCTCACTCCCATTGTAAATAATTCACTCCACAGCCATTCCCTTCCACCTGAGGGGCTTGTCTCCTGGCGTCACCAGCAGGATGATTTAACAGCTCCAGAAAGGTCAGCTACACAACCATGCACACGCACGCACACGCACACAAAAAAAAACCTGCCACCAGTTTGATCCATGTGTCGTGCTCGACTACGCCCCCTCTGGCTAATTCGCTCGTGTGTGTTTACCACTAAATGGACCTTTTTTTGGGGGGGGCGGGGGGGTAACAACGTGTAGCTTTCTGCTGATTGGTCCATGATGGTCACAAACTTGCATTTTTTTTTCCTGTCATTGTTTTGATTTGTAATTTAATGGAAATTCTTTTATGCATGCAAAAGGTGTCATATTCTGATTTCAATCTTTTTGCTATGCATTTCAAACGGCCGATTTAGACAGTCAACGAATTACGGACTGAATTAAGTCGGTTTTATTTTCAATTTCTACAGGGAAAATCATCAACAGACTTCCTCCACTTTTAGGGCAGCTAAGCCACGTTGGGCTTTTCTTTTTTTTTTTTGGGCCATTCCCGATGACGGCCGTCCTTTTGACGTAAATGGAGTCGGGGGGGGGGGGAGTCCGCTCCTATTAACCGAGCGTGTCCTCCGCTGTCTTCGCAGGCCATTAATACGCAAGTGACAGTTCCAAATAGTGACACGGTTTTACCTGCGTGTCGCAAACAAAAGCCGCTAGCTGTGATTCACCTTGTCACCCGTGAAATATTCATGCGCTGGTTGAAAAGTTTCGGGGGGTTCCAAGTTTGGTGTTGAATGTTTTCATTCTCCCGTCTCTCACCTTGAACTGCAAACATGAGCTCCTTGGGGTCGGTTAAAGGCGTCCTCCTGTCCAGGCTCTTTTTGGCCGCCTTACGGTGACCCCTTCTCTTTTTGCTTTCGCCCCACAGGTTGGAGCCGCCGTGCATGCTGGGAATGTTGAGGATGGCGATGCCCTCCAAGGAGACGGAGCTCAGATCCAGGGTCACGCCGTCGCACTTGGAGCGAGAAAGAAAGAAAGACAAGAGGCAATTGAATTATCTTCAAGATGGAGGTGAGGTGTTGTTGCAACACGTCTTCCTCACAGTTTGGATATTTTTGAATTTGAACAAAGTCCATCTTTAACCAACCGTACTTTTCTCGTCCTAATTAATAAGGCACTTTTTCAAAGCGGTGGAAAAAGATGAAGTGTATCTTCATTAACATTTGGTATCACACTCGGCGGGGTTGTGCGGGGCTAATTACCTTTGCGTACGATCCAAATCTAATGGGAAGCACTCTTCACTTACACATTTTCACAGGAGTGAAATTAGCGCAATTCTGGGCTATTTATGGAAAACAAGATGGTCACCTGTTATCTTACCCTTGGGCACCTTTGAAATATTTTTTTTCCTCTAGATTCTATACAATCAAATGCAAATTCCAAATTGCGCCTTCGATGTAGTACCACATTGTGCCACAACATGCCCCGGCAGCACTGAGGTCCACCCGGAAGACGTGCGGCATCATTACGTACTCACCTCAACCTCCAGGAAGTCGTGTAACTTCTTGCACGTGGCCGAGAAGGTTTCTGAAGTGCCGAACTCAAAGTACCACAGCTTGTTCTTTGTTCTGGGAGAGAAAAGAAGGGCAAGATATCACTCTTGGGACAAGCCAAAGCATCTGTTGTGAAAAGGGATTTCCTAAACACTAGAAAGGAGATACACTTCTGTTATCGGCGGATTATTAACCTCCACCGAATAAATGTTGGCGTCGTTTGTCAAATATTGAGATAAGGAGTTAAGATGGCGTCGAGAGGCAGCACGTGGAACATCGGTGGCCGCCATTAGCATCAGTTAGGTGATGAAAGAAGGTCATCTGTGTGCATCTTGCAATTGACTTAAGACTGGAGGGGGGGGGGGGGCTGACGATCAATGACCCAACCATCTGTCTATATACTCTTAGCATAAATGATATCACATTTTATAATTTGTCACTTCAATCTATTCATTGACCTATTTGCATTACCAGCCTGAAATTTGTTTTTAAAAAAAAAAAAACGTCCGAACATCGACCCTTGCGGGACTCCACTTTCTGACGTTCCGAGCCTCCGATCAATACGGAATGGTCTCGCTGATCTGAAGCGGGAATTCTAATTTCACAGAAGAGTTTTCATCTTTCCACGAGACATTTATCTTCTTCCACTGTGAAAGACAAAAAACAACGACGACGATGCTGCTGACACACAGGTGTGAATACCGTAAAAGAATGAGGGGGATGTATTAGTATAAGCAGAGGAACAATCACTGAATTATTGATTCCCTCATTAGGACTTTTTGTCAGGACCATTTAGCCACTTTATAGATGGGCTTTCATTGAGTCTACTTGCAAGGTCTCAGCTGATTTATCGTGGCAAGAGAGGGAAAGGCGGAAGACTGAAACCGCCGGACCGTGCAGGTAAACAAATCAGGACAGTGTATTCAGAAGAGATGGTTGTTGATTTGTGGGGCAAATGAGCCACGTGGTTAGCAGGTGCGAGTGAAAAAAAAAAAAAAATCAGCTGCCGTCAACCGCAACCTGATAAAAACATTGAAAAAAATCTTCATTTCATTGTTTATTCCTTGTTTTGAGAGACAAAGATAACGCGAGGCGCCCTGTTCCCTCAAAGCTGCCGCATCTCCACGGGACGTCATGCAAACTTAATGATGCTTCCCGTGGGAGCGATGAGGAGGCAAAAGCAACGCCGCTCAAATCGTGAAAGCTCAAAACCGAGATTGGACCTGTGGCAGTGTATCAATGCAAAGCGTATGCTGATAGCTTCTCGGGTTGGTCACGCCATGATCAAGTCAGCTGTTGAAGTCAAAGTTGCCAATGAAGCAAAGAAAAAAATTAATATATATATATTTTTTAAAAATCGCTGTATTTTTAAAGCGGCTCAATGGAAAATGGTTGAAATCGAAAAATCGTCCTAATTAGCGCTTGATAGCATGATTTCGGAAATTTAATCCTAACTCCCAAAGCCTCGTCTATCCTATCCTATCGCTGCTGTGTCATCAAAACGCTTTGATTTGAACGCGGCGTGGCGTCGCTGCCCTCAGGCCAAAGTCTCGTTCCGTGCACTTTACACTGGACGCACTTAACACAACACGGCCTCCATTGATTTTCTCCAGCGCTGACACTTAATCTAACCCACAGTGATCTACGACCTTATTCGAGCGCTAATTTCTTCTTGATCAGAGGTGATAAATATCGCATTGACATAACCAACTCTTTGCGTGCCGCATCATTGCGCCGCCGCGGTGTTTTAGCCCCCCTGCCGCCTGTAGCGCTCTCCCGCGTCCGCTTGCCAGTTTGAGAAACGACCAGAGCCGCATTGGCGAACAACAAACATATATTTTTGTTTTAAAAGCAAGAATACCCCATGGACTAAGATTTATACGATGTTGCCTTGAGCTTTTTCATTTTTGTACCGGTGAGTATTATTTTGTCTGTTTACATGTGTTGCTTCACCGTTTGTATTAAAACATCTATTTCCTGATGGTTTAAAACGCTGTGGCATGCAACTTGAAAAACTAAGTTGGGTCACAAGTATCGGAAGCCACCACTGAATGAAAAATAATTATCTGTTACTCCATATTGCAGAGTGACTTAAGGATAAACGGATGTGTCATGAACGCAACAAACCGAACCAACGGGCTTTGATCCGTGCTTGGTTGAGGACAACTTAAGTGGCTTCACAAGAAAGGTTAAACGAGTGTGTGTGTGTGTGTGTGTGTGTGTGTGTGTGTGTGTGTGTGTGTGTGTGTGTGTGTGCTCCCACCGAGCTGTGGGACAGGGGCCACAGGTGAGATATCTCTAAATTACACACAAGCGGTCATTAATTATAGATGACACTTTGGTCGCATAAACGATTTCAACCTCAAATGAGGTCCGAGGTTTGAGTGTGTGTGTGTAATTTATAACACTGGTTGGTTCTCAACATGCGCACACACACACACACACACACACACACACACACACACACACACACACACACACACACACACACACACACACACACACACACACACACACACACACACACACACATTGTAGTGTAGCCCAATCCAGCACATGGCGGCGCTTTGATGAACACGGCTCATTATGCTAAAGAGCGCCGCATGCCCGGGCTTCCCTGCGCCTTCCGGAAAGGTTAACTCGGGATGGTTACACAGCACAGCTGGGGCCTGGGAGGGCCCGTGGGGGACCCCGAGAGTGTGGGGCGTCCCGGGAGGGGCGCACCGAGACCGTTAGATGTCTAAGGACCTTAAATAGAAGCCCAAATATCAAGGGGACATCAAGGCGCTGGTAAAGATCGACACTTAAGCAACACAACGGGAAGAAATCTGCTTTTTTTTTAAAAACATTTTTAAATGTGGCAGACAGCATGGTAAACAAGTGGTTAGTACGTCCGCTTCATAGTTTTTTGGGGAACTAGCAAGTTGAATTTGGAAACTTTGTTACTTTAGCGTAGTTTGATAGTAACTAAATTTCACACGCTAGCAGCGTCATGTTATTTGGGTTCAAGCGGTAATGTGATTTGAAAATCTTTTCTCCTGATCTCTGTTTTTTTTTTTGTATGGCCACAACATTCAAACAACAAACAAGAAGTTTGTGAATGTAAACTACATGTAATCAGAAAAGTTGGCAGGTTTTTAGGTCTGAATCTCTCCCGCCACCAGAGGTTGTAACCATGTGACACCTTGGAAATTCTGTCAACACCTGCCATGTTGCTTATAGTGGCCAGAAGGTGTTAACCCCCCAAAAAAAACATTAACAATATGAACCACAGTCACATAACAACGGGTTGCCGGGGAGAAAACTGAAAATTGGCTTCCAGAAAAGTGCTTATTAGTCCAAGTTGAAGAGAAACTGCTCAGTTCCAAAACACAACACCAAATAGGATAAACGTATTGGCATGGAGGATTTTGTGGACAGTTAGGAAAAGTTTGCCCAAGCCACCGGGTTCCACAATCAGCACACAAAGGGGGGGGGGGTGGACATTTCGATTATAACAGGGAAAAAAACAAAAACAATTGGTCTCAAGGACTCATGTTGGAAATTGAACAGGAAGTCAGCCATTTTGGTTTGGCTTGGTCGTAATCTCACAGCAGATTTAAAGTTACAAATAAAAAAAAATAGAAATCAGGCCGATTCACTGAGCCAGTAAACTTAAACGGAACCACAGCGCATATCCCGTAAAAAGGCATATCGCAAAAACGTATCACCGTATTGGAGGAGCACTAAAGTTAAACAGCGGCGCAGAAACACAGCGTTGATGAATTCATAATGACACATCGAAAAGCCCAGAGGTCTAAACTTTACAAACCGTGCTGTGTCTTTATTTTCCCGCCATCCTTCCTTTTCCCCTCCGAGTCACAGATTAGCGTGTAATTACATTAAGGATCAGCAAAAAAAAATATCGGATGACGGTGGGGGGGGGGGAGAGGAGGAGGAGGCCCAGTCTTGGTCACGGGCCGGCTGATTGTCTGCTTTTAATCCTCGACCTCATTATCACCTCCAGGTCCGGCAGTGGCAGTAAATGAATCTATCTACCGAGTGTCAAATCTTCACACCTTCGCCCTGGCAATCACCCCAAGGTGCAAAAACACAAGATGGATAGGACGCGAGGAGTCAAGGGAGAGGGGGGGGGGGGGGGGGTGGAGGGTAGTCGCGAGACCCCGACATTCCATCAAGAAAATCTCCTCCGTTCATAATTAAGGCAATTGTCCCAATGTTGCTTTGCAGTTAAAGGTGATTAAATATTCAGATTCCGTATAAGGTCAAATCGCAGACAAAATGTATGTATGTGACACTGATGCATGCAAATGACTGCACATTAAAATGCATGTAAATGTGTTCATGTGTTTTTTTAAATTATATTATTTTTTAATTATATAATTATTCATTTATTTTAATTTATTTATCCATTAATTTTCTAATTTATTTTAATTTAATATTATTTTGTTTGTTGCCGTATTTTTGCTTTATCCTAGCGGTTTTTAGAAAAAATATTAAAGCCCAAATTTTGTCAGCTGTTATATTTTTGAACAGAATTTTCATTTCCTCCATGTAATCAACGCAGCGTGTACAGAACTCCGAAGCGGCGCATCCGTGTTGTTTCCACACCATTTTACGAATCCTGGGTGAAAAATGATTGAGGTATTTTAAGAAAATGATTCTGTCTGTTATTTGAATCCCGTTAATAATTCACACGGCCGAATGGCTTTAGGATCTCTCTATTACACACTATCCTTGCCACTTCAATAATGCATGCTGATAGTTTCACAGGGTAGCAGAGATTTTTTGTTGGATTTATCCACGGGGCTCGTGAGCATTGGAAGTATCGCAACTTATCAAAGAGGAGGAGGCGGGGGTGAAAAGTCGAAATCTGCACGGAATTCACATAGCAACGGGCACGAAAAATGGGTTATTGGAGTTTTTTCTACAAATCATTTTGCCAAAAATGTATCTCGGAATACCGTCAACAACAAAGAAATAAAAAACAACAGCTGGGCCAGTAACATCTTCACATCTCTGAAGAATGAGCGCCAGGAGGACGTGGCGTGGCTAAATGGCGCACCAGGAGCAGGCTAACATATGCTAACGAGCACAAATGGGATTATTAGAAGGCGGCGTGTCATCGCTCTGACTGATCCGCCATGTCAAACTAGCCAAGCCAATTCAATTAGGGGCCTGGATGACTCCCCGGCTCTAGTGGAGACGTATGGGCAAGATGTTAAATATTGATGGAAACATACTGGAGATGCCACATTTGTCCGTGCGCCAAAGGTGAACACGTCTCCTGCAGCTCATCACAAAGGCTAAATATGAGGAGCGTCCATTCGTCATCGGTGGAGACGCGGGTCACCGGGGAAGGAGGAAGGGAGGGGGGGGGGGGGAAACCACACGTGATGATCCACTGGGTTAATTACACTCAAAATTACACACTGCCCCCCCCCTCCCCTGTGACACCACACAGTGGAAACCTTTTTTTTTTTTTTCCTATTATCACCTGTGGTGGAGACCATTCATGTCATTGGGCCACATACTTTTTTTCTTTCTTATTTATAATCTGATCACGAAAGGCAAAGAACTTTCTCATCCTTAACTTCAGTAAACCTCGACGCTAGAATGGTTTGAATTGTTTAAGAACAGTGACGGTAAAATTGCAAAAAAAAAAATGTTTGGGAGTGTTAATTTGGGGAAAAAAAAAAGTGTGACCAACCTGCTATTAAATTTCTCCGGGTGCTTCTCCCTCATCACGTGAAAACGATGTGCGATGGAGGCGTCCTGCAAAGAGGAATTGAAGTGCTTCGGTTTATTGATACAAACAAATAATATGCGGCGATTTGAGAGGTACAATGAAAATGGAAACGAATCGTCGGTTTACTGTAGCAAACGGTGCGAGTGTGTCTTTCCTCATTACGATATTTAAGGCGACTCGGGGCTCATTAACGGAGCGCCACGTGGCGTGCGCTTACGCCGCCGTGTGAAGAGAGGTGGAGCGCTATTGACAGGAGAGGCCCTGATGACGGAGGCTCCGCCGTCGAGCTAGTAGCTAATTAAGCAAACGCTCGTCGCCGATAATCACAGCTCCGGGAGCTTGCAGACAGCGTAGAAAGCGTCCTCCCTTTTTTTCCACTTCTCATCCACCTCTCCTCCTCTGTCACTCTTGACCGTCCTCTCACCCGCTTTCACGGCCTCCCGGAGAGAAGCCGGAGACTAGAGGCGGGGAAAAAGTGTGAGTTTTACGAAAAGAGGCTTTTTTTAAACAACGTATGTTAGAGAAGCGCGAGCGGCGTATTAACACCGCGCCGTCTGCTCGGAGCGGTTAAGAAAACAAACTTTGAGGAGGAAGTTCATTGGGAAATTTACTTGTTGGGAGATTTTGGATGGAAAAAAAAATAAATGCGGTCGATAAAGCTTGTTTACGGTGTTTCTCGGATAAGGTGTTTGATGTAAAATAGCTGGTGCGGCGAAGCTTGAAGTAATCAAGTGAGGACAGTGACATTTCCTTTAATTCACACTTCTAAGTCTCGGACACAAAATGCTGGCAAGGCCTTTGAAGAAAAAGAGGCTGAACTCAGCAAAGTTGTCTGGCTCGATAACAATTTAGAGCAATACGGAAAGCGAGTTAGCGGAAACTTTTTTTTGGGGAGGGGGGGAGGGGGTTTCTCTCAACCCTCCCTTTCCTCCATCGTGTCCTTCGCCTCCTCCCTTCCAACAATGTATTTTGATCCACCCCCTTTTTGAGTGGCACTATTGAAACACAAGGAGGACCCCCTGCTAGTGCACAAACTTAGCAGGAGCCAAAAGAGGAAGACACAAAAAAAAAAAAAATCAATGGCTCATCTTTTTCTTCTTCTGGATGTCTCCTCAAAAAGACCAAAAGTGTTTTGGCTGATTCCCCACGGACGCAAGCAGACGGAGAGGTGAGATGATGGATGTATCTGAAGGAACTTGATTCTCTTACAAAACAGGACAAGAGCAGCGAGCCGGGAGGGAGTGAGTTAGCTGGTTAGTTATCTCCCCTTTGGCTTGAGGCGTTGACAAGCAACAACCGAAAAGCTTCACCTCGGCAACTTGAAAAAAAAAAAAAAAATCTTTACCTGCTACACAAGCGCCCTCAAATAATGAGCAATGTTAAACATTTGGCAGGCGAATTAAAGCGGGACATGTGTAATGTCCTCTCATTGCTCAAGGTTTAGTCCAATTAGGAGCGGACTTTCATGTGCCTTTCATGTGGGAAGAGTAATGTCCGCCGACAGGAACGTGGCGAGGTCATTAGGCCGACTGACTGCATTATGCTAGCGAAGAGCACGCCCTGATTAGTTCTGTCTCTCGGCCTTGATTGAAATCATTGTGTGTCATGTTGAATCTGAGGAGAAAATTGGTTCTTTTAATCTGAATAGAAATGGCATCGTGTATATCTAAAAAAAAAAAACAATGTCCTTCAACTTCTCGTCGCGCAACCTTTCCTCAGAGCGATGATGCTACGTGGTTAGCGGCGGCAATTGCTGATCTTTTGATTTGAGCCGTAGCATTATAGAAACAATCTACTTTTCATCAGCGTAATCTCTGAGGTAATTATTAGCTTGACTTGTCGCGTAATCTTTACGGTAGTGTCAGAAAATATATGACACTCAAATCTATAGAGAGCTCAAAGTCTTCTTAATCCCTTACAAACAACTTCATTTGTTATCATCACGCTTGCTGGCTGATGCTGCGCAATTTAAAAATTGACAAGACGAGCCACAAAGCTTGGACATGCGTAAATAATGAGTATTATTTTTTTTTTTGCATTCTACAGATAGATGTTCCTTGGTGTGAATCTGCCAACTATCCATCTAATATTGTGTACATGGTTCAAATTTGCTAGCTACTGGGGGGGGGGGGCTTATGTGACCTTAAATGACCACAAAATGGTTGACTTCCTGTGTCTTTTCAATCCCGGCTTCTTCAGACTTTTTTTTTCGTTTGGCTACTCATTACGTGCGTCAGCGCAACACTGCCACCTGGCAAATGTCAATGACAAGATTTCCTCGCTGACATTCATCCGTAATGACCCGACATCAGTGTCCATTATGCGCAAACAGTATTTGTTTTGGAAAGGAACCATGGAGTGCTAATAAAAAATCTTTTTTTTTTTGGTCTTTCAGGCTTTAATGTCAACGTGCGCGACTCACCACTCCGATAGAGAAGTAGTTGTTGACGATGCTGTACGGCACCGGGTCGCCTCGCTCGTCCTTGTCGGTGGCCGTGACGTCAATCTTCCAGCGGTCCAGCATGACCTCGCTACTGTTTTCGATGTCACGTAGGATTTTGAGCAGGCTCTCGCCCTCGTAGCCTTGCAAAGTGAAAGGTCACAGAGTAGAAGATTTAGGTTCAACTTTAAGGTTAATATATTTTCAGTACCTCCTCCCCAGCGCAGACATCGGGCCAGGTCGTTTCCCGTGCCGAGCGGAAGTACACAGACGGGCGGGTTTCGGTCCAAGTTGGCCTTGTCTAAAAAAAAAAAAGAAAGTCACGACGATCACAATCACAGCGAAATGGAAAAATCAATTTCGAGTACTGCTCTGGTACTACTTAACGTAAACAACCCGGCGGTCTATTTCTAGAGGCACGTTTTGTCCGACAGCCGTTCCCTCTTATTGCCTCACTCTTGTTTTGATTGCTAAAAAAAAAATGGAGGCAATTTTTTTTTTCTTCGCTGGCCGTACAAGTCACGACGTCGTCGCGGCCAAATAAAGACGAGCGGGTTGATTCTTTCGTCTTCTTTCAAATGATGACTAATATGTTGTTCCATCATCCCATTTTACCACCCCTGACCACACACGCTTGCGTGTAATGAAAGTGTTTACATACACACCATCAAATGTTTTTCTGCTTTCTAGTCAACATTGATGTGAGCACGGAACAGTGATAAAAAAAGACATCATCAAAAAAGAAAAAGAAATTGAGTGTTTAAGCTTGAGTATGTTGTCAAGAGCAGCGTAAATAGCGGCTATTTAATCACTGGAAGCAGTGAATGGGTTCTGTACCTATAAAGTCCAGGATCCAGCCCACCGTGCCGTCCCCTCCGCACGCTAGCACCCGAAAATCGGGAACGTCTCGGAAGAAATTCAACCTGCGAGGGACGAGCAGAACTTTTACGGTGGCAATATAGTACACAGTAAAATAATTTCTTGAATGACTAAGGCCAGTGAACCGTAACTATTTATCATTTGTTTATTATTTGCACTGCTGCTGAATTGCACATTAAAAACAATTTTTTTTTTACTTGTTTTCACATGACATAGGCAAGTGCAAATTTGGATACGTGTAGTACCATTTCCTGCCACAACATGCTGGGCAGCACTGAGCTTGACTGTGAAAGAAGAAGATAATTTCAAAAGTTTCCCAGTATAAAAACACAATCCAAAGAAAGCCAGATTGTGAAAGAGTCTGTGTTAAAAAGAATGTTGTACTTTTCAGGAGTATATTTGAAGCAAAGTAAAGTCCTGACATTTGTGGCCATTTCAAAATGGAATCATTTAGCCGTATATGAAAACCTTTGACGAGCGCTCACCACGCCACTGCGCCCCTTCTAATAATAATAATAAAATTGCCGATCATTCATCTGCTGCCTGGTGCGGGCCTAATCGGATCACGACGTCCAATGTTCAGTTGGACGTCTTCCGTTCCTTCACAATAACAAAGACGTAACCGAATGAAGGCCCGCATGGCGGCTAAATGACTCGCTCAATTACACCCCGTCCGGGACGGTCAAACCGCATTAAAGAGGCAAACAGACGGCCGCGTACATGAAAGGCAACTTTGGGCCCATTTAAAGAGCAAGAAGCAAACACTTCATTTGCGCTTATTGCGTTAGCCCGGGGAGCTAATTGACAGCAGCAGGGTGTGCGCGCGGCCAGCAGTGTCCACTCCGCTAATGCGCCGGAGAAAATATTAACCAGGATGTAGCAGCTCGAGGTCACTGGCAAAAATTCAGATTTCGGAATGGAAGACGCAGGCGACGAGGCGGCATCCCTTTCGCACGTGCCGTGTGCCGTCGCGCTTTTATTCCCGATGAAGTCGCCGAGGCTCGGCTTAATCAAAGCCAAACAACACGGCGGCACGATAGCGCCGCCAACGCCAGATGCCGAGACGCATGGAAATCAAACATTCAAGGCCTTAATCACAGACGGTCGGCGTCTGGAAACGTCACACTGGCCGCCGCTCATCTGAATGCGGGATCACATGTCGTCTCAAAGACACGCCAAGGCCTCGCACGCATGCGATGATGCTTATTATGCATGAGCAATGAAAAATATCACTGCATTTGTAAACAAAAAAGGATAAGCGGATGAGATTTAAACTCTCTGCGATACTTTCCCCGTCCCGCCTTTTCCAGTTTTGGAGGGAAAATGTGGATTTGAGAAGAAGACAATGCATCCAAAGAAATATTCCATCTATTAGATTCTGGAATTTGTTGAGATGCTTCCAATAGTGAAAATGTTCTCAAAACATTTGGAGGGGCGATTGCTGCGGTACTTACCCGGGCATCGGTCCATTCTTAGCTAGGTTGTACACCTGCCTCGGGTTTAAGAGGTACTGGAACTTCCTGTAGATCCTATAAAGTGTCACATAACCAAAAATGAAATCACTGTCACACAGTAGCCATGACTTTCCGTATTCCGTCCCGATAAGGCCTAAAGGCAATTCGCGAGTGTGACGAGGCGAGACGGACTAGCCGGCGGCGGGGCGGGACATACCCTGAGACCCCTTTGAGGAGAAGCCATTAGAAAGACTAATTCATTTTAATTCCAATTTCATTATGTCAACTGACTGAAGTCATATTTTGATCTCATAATTTAAACAAATGGGGGGCCGGCGTAATAAGGAGCGAGTGATGATGTTTCAGTAATAACCCAATTAGCCCCGAGTTACAGAGAGGGCCCGGCCCGGGTGGTGAGGAAGGGGTCGCTGGCAATGGAGGAGGTGAAAGCCATCCAAAAGATGACACTCTTTGCTTTAGATGCTGCAAAAGTGGTCTTTAAATTGCTTTGTCTCAAAACCGTCATAAATTAGCTCAACGAGACATGAAATTTGGTGGGCATATCTCTTATGAGCAAACCCACAAAAACATCCTTAGACCGTTTTGTTTTATATTTGCCATTTAAAGTATTTGGAATATTTCCAGTAGCCCTGAAATGACTAACTCAGACTAAATTGTGTGTTCAATCTCTTTTAACAAACAAGACGATTTTTTTTAGAACAAATTAATTCAGATTGACCTAAGAAATGTTTGATACGTCAAAAAACCAAAGCAGAAGAAACAACCGAGGTCTTCCGAGGCTATAAAGGAGGTGGACTCTGTTTTCGTGTTGTTGTTTTTTTTTTTGTGGAAACAAACTGTGTACTCAAACTGTGTACTCACCTCTCTCCCTGTTTACCGCCGCTCTTTGGATTGACAAACACCAGCAGCGGATGAGTGCCCTCTATTGTCGTGATCTGAACAGGAGATGTCAAAACAAAGCGTGGGTGTTTGGAGACTGCAGGATGCTTGGCGGGAATTGGCTTTCATGATGCATCTTCTCAAACAGTTTGAGCAGGCACGTCGTACGGCTACATTGCACCGGCTGAAAACTGATCACGCCTCGCAAGGCCTTGGTACGGTCGGTCGCCTTAATTTAATCTCGTACTAAAAAAAAAAAAAGACATCCGGAAATTTCCATTATCTAAATTATGAACACAAAACTTATTTAGTAAAAAATAAAATTATAGAAATTTCAGAAACTGTCCAATTGGGGATGAATGTTCTTTTAATTTCAGTATTTTGAAACACAATATTGTAAGATCAATTTCACTATTTTTACATTGGTTCTGAGTACATTAGACTGCACTCTCAATACTCGTTAGTCAGCACGTGTTAATTGGCAGCCGGTTGGTCCGCCGTGACGCGGGGGGAATCGCTTCCCAGTCCCAGAAAGCGCCGCGGGCCCAAGCTCGCAAAGCGCCAACCCAAACAAGCTCTAATCCGCCGGCCCTTGTTTGAACGGGGCTTTTGTCGCCGTCAGACCTCGCTCCCCGCCCCGAACCCCCGCCCGCCCCTTCTTTCGTGACACAGATGAAGTGCTTAACTCTCCCTTGTCTGCTAACCCAGCAGGCCGAGGGGGGAATTAACGAGCTCCCCGTCCAGCCCCGGAGTGATCCATTACTTCCTGTAATTATAAATAATAATCTTGATTATTACGCTGGTTAGCCGGCGAGGGGCAGAGACGGATGTGGCGCGGGATGCCATTCATCACCGCCGTTGCTAGACGAGCAGTCGCCACGGACGCCGTAATGGCTGACTGATACGGCGAGAGAGGATCGCGGACAGGACGAGCTGTGCGCCGCAAAAGTCAACAAATCGTGTACAACCACTCGCCGATGGTGTTCATCACCTGCAGGCCTTGACCGTCCACCGTCACAGAATTGGCTCTCTGGACCTTTCCGCGGCTCGACAGGCTGCACCGTGAGTCCTTCCGAAGAGTCGACTGCCTTTCCTGAAAAGGATTTTTTTTTTTTTTTTTGGGAGGGCGTAAGTGGAACGAATAAAATGTCAGAGCAAGAAAAAAGGTCTCACCAGGACAACGGGACAGATGGAGTTTGGCGGGAGGATGTGATCCCTTAGAGGACCGCAGTCACACTCGGGTTTCACGTGGGAGGCACACTTGTTATGGAGCTGCGAGACATCACATCGTTATTATTTTTATCGGTGGAGGGGGGGGTTCCATGTAAACAAAACTCATTACAGTATCGGTAATTAATGACTCGAAACAGACGACAGACGTTGCCAGGTGCAATTGTACTCGAGTCCTCACCGTGATTTGACACCACACGCAATGCAGCCCAGTTAGGCCCTGGTAACACTTAATGGTTTTGTGGCACTTGTCACACTTGTTGGGGCAGTTCCCTTCCACCCAGAAGTGATGCATGACCTGCAGAAGGAGTGACACCTTGAGGAAAAAAAAAATACTGGTGGCAAATGTACACACACAGCCTGAAATCAAGACAAAAACAAACAACAAAAAAGCGTGGAAACAATTAACGGAAAAGCAAACAAGTCTGTGGATCAGTCGGTCGTTGCCGCTAATTAGCAATTCCAAGAAGGCGACGAGAGAGCATCGGGGTTTTCGGAGAACGCGAGCGCGCCGACGAGTGCGGCGCACTCCAATTGGACGCACCTCTGTGTTTTTCTTGGATTTGACGTAGGTTTTGATGCAGGAGGGCGGCGCGCGGGCCACGCAGCGTTCGTGGACTGTGTACTTGCAGACTGGAGACAACAACAGCATTAAGAGTGTGCACGGAATTCTGAAGCGAATATCTATTATATTAAATGTCTTCGATATGTCCGATTACGGGAAAAAAAAATAGAATACTAAGAATAATAAAAATAAGACTGGCCTGTGAAATGAAATTTTTGGGACACCCTGTATATTGAATATATTCATATTAGTGCTCTAAAAAAAGTCATTTTATTTCTTCTGTCTTTGGCGGTGGTGCTGCAGGTGTGTATGCAAAAAAAAATTGCTGTTTTACATAACCTGTGCTCATTATGAATATATGGAAATGAGGTGGCTGTAACTATACAGTGCACACCAACACCACCGAGTAAAATAACAAAAGGTCATTCCAAAAAATTGGATTGAAAATGTAGCTTTGGCACGTGAATTGTTTTAAATTGCAGCAAGACAATGATCAGCTCTTAATAATGGCAATGTGGCAAGTTGCTTGTGTGTTTGTGTTGCTATCCACTCACATGAACAGCAGAGTCCCTGCTTGCCGAGACCGATGAGCATGTTGAGGCAAAGGTTGCAGTAGGCCGGTTTGTTGAAGTGCTTCAGACGCCACACGTGTTGACCGTCATCTTTCACATTCTGCACACACACCATTAGCAGAATTCAAGTAGCAGACCTATCTGATAAGCATTGAGCCTATTTTGGCTTTACCGCTATCGTAAATGCAATAAAGTTCACGCTTGCAGAAAATTCACAGAGGAGATAAAGATTGTCACTTTTTTTTTATTATTATTGTTATTATTACACCTTCTGTTCCATTGGAGCAGGAAGGGATTCTAAAATGTCTTCTGCTTTTTAGGTGCTCTTCATGGGACAGTTTAAGATCATGTCAACAAACTATAAATCGACAGAGAAATACATTTTTAGTATTTTCATGCGAGGGTTTACTTACTGAGTTATTTTAGTCCCTTATAGATGTGCAATTAAATAGATGTACATATATTTAAAGGGGGAAAGAAAAACAGCCATAAAGTGCAATTTTGTGACCAGCTCAATGTAATTTGATTTGTTTTCTGAGACATTTTCCCCCATAGAACATTCTTGGCAAAGTATCAACTCGATAAAAGAAGAATAAGTTTGACTAAAGAGAAGAGAGAAAAAAAAGTCCATGGATAGATGGCTCTATCTAGTGGATACTATTGGAACTGCACACACGTACCTGAAGCCAGGGGGTAGCCATCTTGCATTGCCCCCTTTTTACTGATTTATTTAGCTAATGCCAGGATCTGCGTATAATGAAGCCCTGCCTCGTTTTGATTTCTATTTGCAAATTTTAATTTCTTATAAAGAGTCAAGAGAAACAAGTTAAGAACAAATTTGTCTACTCACAGTCTCCAGACCCAGCAGGACCAGAAGTGGGATGGTGGTCATCCCTCCTCGGATCCACTCTTCCAGAGACACGGTGCCATCGTGATCATAGTCGATCTCCTGCATCATTTCCTGGAGGATCTTTGCAGGCAATTGATACGAGGACAAAACAAGGTTAGAAAATCGAGTAAGTCTCCACGTCACCTAGTCTGATCAAAACGAAGACATATTTTTAATATTATTTAATGTATATATGAATATTTATGAATCTGATGAGAAACTAACATTACTAAGAAAAAAAAATTCAATAAAGTTACATTTTAGCTCAGAAACACATTTCAAGTTTGACCTCTTACAGGTTTGAGCTCGGTCACATCCCATTCCAGGTACTCTGCCACGTGCATCATCTGCGAGATGATGTGCTCCAACTCCTGTGTGAACGCACACACACACATTTATATTTATACGCTATATTTAAAGACAGTCTTTAGCTGGCCTTGTGAGCCGCTGTTGATAATGGGGCTGATGGGGGGGCCGCATAATAACAGGTTAGGAAATGTCAGTGGAGGCGGCGTGAAGAACTCAGTGGCTTAATTACAGTGTTTGTTGTTTTCTTTCAAGGGTAGAAGCAGAGCAGCTGACATTATTACAAAGTTCAACACGGGGGGGGGGGGGGGGGGTCACTTCGTAATTTGGTGAGTGTCACTAAATGAGAGATACGCACTTTCTAGAAAAGTATTAAGGTAATATTTACGGAGCAAAAGTTAATTGACGTCTGCGTGTTTTTTTGTGGGTGTTTTGGGGCATTTTGCTTGTCCTATCAGAGATAATAAAAGGATCCAGAGCTATTAATGGGACACTAATGATAGGATATACAAAGTTGTCTCACCAAGCCTCCAATTCATCACACAAAATTGCCACCCTCGCTCTTCACATTTTGATTCATTCACAAATGTGTACCACTGATATTTGAAATCGTCTATCAATGGCTTGGATGAATTTGTGAGAAACTGAAATATTGTTTCATTTTTTGTGTTTATAACGTTTTGGGAGAAAGATAACAATCAATACGCTATGTAAACAGAATGAAGTACATTAAAAAAAAAACATGGAGACAAATACTTACCGAGCTGTCCAGAGAGCCGTTTCCGTCTGTATCATAGAGACGAAACATAACTGTGAAGAAGGGGGTGGGAAAAAAAAAAGTTATCAACATCGTCTGCTTTCATAACTCTTTAACGTTACACAAGATAGTCACAATTATCATAGCCGCTGACTTAGTATTGGGACATTGCGTAAGCCGAGACTGCAGACATCATGAGATGCTCCAGAACAAACGGATAACGGCCTCTTTCTTTCACAGAAAGTGATGTCGAATGTTTTGCTGCGGATACACGCAAACTAAAGAATGGCAAAGAAAATAGAAAAAAGATTCACAAGTAAATTTCTAATGTCAATTAGAATAATCATAATAAAATACCTTCGATAAAAGAAAAGTTTGTAGATTCATATTTTGGACTTAAATGATACTTTTTCCATGTTATTGTATGAGTTGATAAGTCCAACATAATTGGAAAAAAGAAATACTTGCATCCAGTGATTAAAGGCAACAGAAGTAACTGCAGTTCTTAGACTCACCAGCAGAGAGCGCTATCTGATAATATTACACAGTTGTGACTTCCAGTCAGAATCTTTTTTTTTTTATCATTAATTTACCTCATCGCTTAGTATGAGTAAATATAAATGATTCATTTGGCAAATTTAATAATAAAACAACAATACAAAGACATATTCAAAACTGCCGTGTTTTTATCTATCCATAACCCAAACTCGAGAACCACCATGACGTCATACTTTTCTTTCGGGTGGCAAAAGTACAATATTCCATGGCCCACGTGTAAACAAACCCTTATTCCATGTCAGAAACGGTTGGACATTTGGTGACTGACTATTTTTAGCTTTCTTCTCTATTGCCATAGTATCAAGCGTCAGCGGAAAAGAAGATTTGAGCTATAAAAGAGGAACGCTCGGCACTCACACTCCAGTTTGTCCTCTGGCCGTCCTCCTTCCAGCAGCGACAGGTAGCACACGATGTCTTTGAGCTGCACCGTGCTCTGAGGTCCGGGTAGGGCGCTCGTCCTCAGTGGGGTCGAGTTGCTTTTGATCAGCTTGAGTCCTGCGGTGAGGAAAGCAAAAAGTCAAACCTGCAACTGGGAAGTCTGTCATGTTAGTAGGGAGGCCTGACATCAATAGAGCATAGCTGTGCATGTAGAACTTTTAACTTTTTATTTTATGAATATAACATGAGACATTGAATATAATATTAAAATAAAAAGAACATATTTTTATACGTGAAACTATATTCGCTTTTTTTTTTTTTTTTACTTTGCAATACTCTCCCTGGATATTTTTTCTTTTTTTTTTAATGTGTACTATTCAAAAGGTGAAATTAAGGTAAGCAGCCAAACAAATGAAAGAGTTTGAGTGAAAGCCTTGAGAGAAGTTGTTTAGTGAAGTATTTAAAAAAGCTATAAAGAACCTAAGTGATGTTAGTGTAAACTCTTACCAGCGACTTTGGGCTTGTTGGAGGACGAGGACGGGCTGGCGTGGTCCTTGTTGCTAAAGGACAAAAAAAGATGCTGGCAGAACTCTTGCGGTAGCTCGCTCTCCAAGAAGGTCTGCATGAACACCTTGAAGCCCTCAAAGTCAATCTCCTGAAACATACAGTCAAATAAATCACCTTTTTTTTTCCCTCTTTGAAATGTGATCAATTCACATTTCTGCAGCCTACGGGGTTTTTATGTCACGAAAGGGATTGCCAGAAAAAAAAGGTAGTTCAACTCACCTGGCTGAGGATTTCTTGTTTCTGTCAAACGAGAGAGCAGAAAGATTGACGCTTATTATGATTTTTTTTTTTTTGTATTCATGATTTGTCAACGATGAAAGAATAAGCTATTAGAAATATCGTGGCCAGCGATGACTTGCACAAACCTCCTCTGGATTGTATTTGGCCAGCACACCATCGCCGTGGAACTCCTGCAGCACGTCTTTCAGCTTCTTGGTCGAATCTGACGACAGATCAAAACCGTTTCGGTATGTGTGGACGTGTGTGTGTGTGTGTTGAATTGTACATCTCATGTACGATGTTCATTGCAACACGCTGGAGCGCTTGTCATCATTCCTGAATGCCATGGCAACACAATCCTTAATGGCGGAGTGTGTGTGTGTGCGTGTGTGTGCCTGTTTGTGTGTGTCACATTCTGCAGATGTTCTTAAAGTGGTTGTGTTGCAGCAAAACAGCACTTTGGGTGGAGGTTATTTTGCGTAACACTTGACAAGAAGAAAATATTTTACAACCTTCCGCAGCTGCTGAAAACAACAATACAAATCTGTTCTCTCAGTAAATCTGCTTTTTGAATCCTCGATAGATTTTTTTTTCGTACCCGATGTAACTGTCCATCAACGGCACGTCCAATTAGCAATGAATTAATTCACCGGCTATAACTAAAAGTACCTCGAGAGGTTTTGACAGCACGAGTAAAGTTTGTTCGGAATGACACGTCGGGGTAGCGCAAAGGCGTCCTTGCCCTGCCAGCTTCATATTTTCCACACCACGTCAACATTTTGGAGGGAAATGTAAACCGCCGGGCACGGCGCGGTGAAAAGCGGCATGATGGATGGATGACTTGGAGCGCTCGCATTTAACGCTTCAACGTTTCCATCTGGGTGCCAAAATCATTAGCGACGTCATTACGGGAGGAAATGGAAAAAGAGGTCACGTGACAGGAGCGGCGTCAATTTTACAATCTTCAATTCGACTAACTTGTGAAAATACAAAAAAACGAATAACAAGAAGGATGCTTACATTGTGTGTATTCTTGCAAGAGGGCGAATTCCGCCGGGGTCAACGTGACCCAAACGTCCTGGCCGCTCGTCATGGTACTCAGGCCTCACCAAGGCAGCATTACGGTCACGCTTAATCCAAATGAACGAGATGGGCTGACAAAAAAAAGAAAAAAAAGAAGAGGTTAAGAGGATATTGAGAAAAAAGCCCAAAACGCTCCGTCATTTGGGGCGAGTTGGCACGTCACAATACGAGCCCTTGAAAAATTCCGAAAATGTCATTTGTGTTGAATTAAAGCCCCGGCGAATACGTTAGCTATTCGTGCCTGTGGGTGCAAAATCCTAGCCTGACGCAACAAGTGCACGGAGACTGTTTTATTATTATTGTTTTGTTTTTTTTCTTCTGCATTCTGTGCGGTGTCCAATGGCATCATCAGACAGAGCTGTTGCTATGATGACGGCACGAGTAGCCCCCCCTGGATTCCAAATGAGACCACTGCCCGCGTGAATCGCCTGGTCGTAAATGTCGTGAGGCCAAATGATGCGCAATCCATCAGGGACATCCGACAAAGTCTGCACGTCGTTTACGTCTCGGCTCTACCGTGCGCGGTGAAGCTGCGGGCGGCGTCAATGAAATATGAAAATGCAAAACACACAGAAAGCCCGTTCCCGACATCTCGTCATTCCGAGGCATGGTTGGGAAGCAGCATCCTCACGTGTTTGCTCACGCTTGAGTGTGCTGCATCCATCGGGAGGATGGAGAGTGCCTTCACACACACACACACACACACACACACACACACACACACACACACACACACACACACACACACACACACACACTGCGACAGGGACGCGTGGATAAAACCACGAGATGAGGTCAACATGCCGCCGCTCACCTGCCACAGAGTCCAGGGAGCAGAAGAGCCCAGGTCCAGAAGATCCGCTGGTCGTTCCAGTTAGCGGGCGAGGAAGAGGAGGAGTGAACGTGTTCGTCATTTAGAGAGTGTGCAGAAGAGGAGGCGGCAGCGGCGATCCGCTGGGGGGGATCCGTTGGGTGCTGAGCCAAGAGTCTTTGTAATTAGATGTCCAGCGCGGAGATGGAGAGGAGGTGACGATCCAGTTGAAGATCCTAGTGGGATTTTTTTTTTTTTTAAATTAGAAGAGGTGATCCAGTGCTTGGGAATTTTTTTTTTTTTTTAATGTGAGATGAGTGGTGACAGTGAGCAAGTAAGGGATCCGATGGAGAAGTGATCCGGTGTACTTTGAATGATCCAATGGAGGATCCTGTCGGTGGAGGATGAGTGCTTGGACTTAACGGTCGATGTTGTGAGATGTTCCAGCGAGATCCAGTGGGCGTTGCAATATTCTGCTAAGGTGGAGTTTTTTTTGGGGTTTTTTTGGTGTTAATCAGATTTCAACAATGTACAGATTAAGTGGACGTTGGATGATGGATGATCCAGCAGGATCAAGTAGCTGCTGAGGCAAGAGTGTGCATTTCTGAATTAGATGTCGCATGTGAGCGAGAAGAAGGAGGGGAAAAAGGAGGGGGGGGGGGGGGGTCTAGCGAATGAGCCAGCATGTGCTGAAGCAAGGTTGAGTCTTTCTGAATTAGAAGAGGGGGGGGGGGGCGTCAATCCGCTGGTCCATCTATTGAGTGCTCCATTAGATGCTGAGCCAAGAAAGTGGATTTCTGAATCAGATGTCCAACGAGAGAGGCTGTGCTACTGCCGCAGCCCACTCTTCATGGCGGGGGGGCTGAGGGGGGGGGGGGGGGGTTGCTGTTTGTTTTCCTCCAAGCGAGAAACAGAGGGAGCGAGAGAGAGAGCGCAGAATCATCACTCTTCCCGCCCCTCTATCTGCATTTTTTTTTTTCCCTTTCTCTCCTGTCAGCGTGAACGTAGCATCAGTTAGCATTCAAGACGACAGCCGCTAAGTGCGCCAACCTGTGGGGAGAAACGACATTTTTTCATCCGGCACTACAACAGCAAGGAGAAATGCTCAGTGTGATTCCATTCTGGATTGGCTCAAACATTCAATCAACGGAACGGAACTGATTTATCGGATTTAATAATGCATTGAAATGATAAGAATCATCAGAATAATGCAAAAAGTGTAATATACACACACTATATGCTGTAATATTAGTCATTTTTAGTTAGAATATATGACTTTGAGGATAGTCATATGACAAGTCTACATTTGTTGCGCCACCGTTTGTGTTCAAATATTTTGTCGCTTCAAAAACCACAACAGTCTAAGCATAAAATATCACTGAAAATGTTCTGACTCCGCCCCCGGGTTGAGGAGACCACTTTGCTACGCAGTTAAATGGGAACGGATCATTAAGTGCGCCCGCATCTCATACACTGGAAAGCGAGCGGTCGCCATGGCAACTTTTAAGTGCACATCAAGCCTCTGCAGTCGATTCACATCGCTGCTTCGAGGCTTTCTCACCAAGCTTGGGAGGCTAAAAAGTGTTGTGAGGTCAGAAGAGCAATTGGATCTCCATTCAACCTCTGGATACATCATTCAATCACTTCACTACTACTCCACTTGTGAGTCTAAAAATAGATGCGGGAGCCTTGTTATGTAAGATCCTAAAAATCTACAGGGATGACCCGACGTGAAGTTTTCTCTTCCCGAGAGAGAACGGAACCCACGCCGAGTTGGCTTCCTCACAAGAATCCAAAAAAAAAAAAAAAAATCAACATACATCACCTTCGGCATCTTTTCTTTGACTTTTTGTCATTTTCTTTTGTGTCCAGATCTAATGAGCACCAACGGACGTTATTGATCGCGGTGACATTTTGTCCGGGGTTAAGCGGCAGGCCTCGGGCGTCGCTTTTCCGACGCTCCAACCCGACCCAGCGCCATCAATGCGTCTGCTCTGGTCTCATTTTATTACTTGCGATGATTAAAGACAAAAATCACGTTAGAATCGACCGATGAAAGGATTAGTCGAGCGCCGTCGAGGCTTTAATGTCAGGATGCGTACGGCGCTTCGGGTCCATTGTTTTGGAGATATTTCAAAAAAAAAAAAAAGAAGAATTACTTCTTACCTTTACATACCTGACTTTTAGACTTGCATCCTATCCCAGCCTTGTCTTGAACTATAAATAATAAATACCTGAATTCATAAATAGGATGATGTCATGTTTCAAGTGAAGAAACAAAGAAAAATTCATGTCTTGTATGACTTTATTTGTCAGCCATATTACAACAGTATATTGTTAGATTATTTGCTTCTACCTTTCCATCTGTTTATGGAACAAAGAAATATAATAGAGCAAATGATGCTTTTCTTTTTTTTTTAAATTCACAGTGCTATTGGGTGCAGTTTAAGAGGCTAAAAAGTAAAAGGAGTCAGCGGGTGGTAGTTCTCAGTGCGACTTCCACTTGATAGAGGGCAGCTGCGAGAAACTCTGCAGAGCCCAGTACAGCACACTGAGGGACACCAAGGCCTGAATGACACATAAACACGTTACAAGTAGTGGGATTACTGGTTTTTCTTGCAGTATTAAGCAGTGCAGCAGACAGAGGGAGACAAAGACCTGCACATTTTACACGACAGACTGTGGGAAGTGTTATGACATAAATTGTATTAGTAAAATGACATTAGCGGTTTTACAGAATGACATTTTCAACAGTATTTGATTTACTTTACAATTATTTGAACAAATGGAAAAAAAAAAACCTCATACTTACCCTGGTTTGAAAGCTTTACTTGAAATTCTAACTTTGTCTTCAAGTCCACAGTTGAAATCCTAACGCAGGGCTTTAAATTCAAATTTGAGGCCGTAATCCAAACGTCACACCTTAATTTGAAACGCTAATCCTGTCAACGAATTAACCGAGTCCTCGCCAGGCTTGGAACGCAATTTTGAGTTGAAACAATAAACTTGAAATCCTAACTTACGTGAAACAACCAATGAGAGGACGGGAAAACGCTGATGTCATCAAGGGCCAGCGCTCTGGCGGCGTGAGAAGTCATTTCAAAATCTAACTTGATAAAGAAACAGTCTTGTTGCTAATATTGCTGAAGTTACACGGACCTGAAACCTGAGTGGACAATAAAAGCGGACGTCCAACATATGTGAACACGCGCTACATTTATTCGATCATATGTAAGATTGCTAAAAACAACAACCGCATTCTGTTCTTAATCCGCAACTGTTCATTCATCATCACTAACGTCACATCAACATGTCATGTCAAACCGTGACGCGACGCACATGGACGCCACATGAGCACCGCGAGTCATCACGACCGGAAAATATGCTCACAATTGTAAACCGTGAACAACCAGACCGCATTTTTTTGCGTCATGCTGCACATGCGGATTTTTCCGTGCTTCTCTTGGGCTACAATGTATAAAATACAAACGATACATTTTTACCGGTGCTCAAAAATCATTTTTAATCGTATTAAAAGCAACAATTAAATATAACAAAGGTTCACTGTGTACACAGCGATGGCCCTCAAGTTCCTGTCTTGTTTTTAAATTGCACTTTCACCTTACAGCAAGTGTTGTTTCACATGTGTTCTGTCTGATGTGTGTGTGTGTGTGTGTGTGTGTGTGTGTGTGTGTGTGTGTGTGTGTGTGTGTGTGTGTGTGTGTGTGTGTGTGTGACAGCAATATTTCTCATGGCTGCGCTCCAGCCTCTGGTGGGATGTAAAGCTGCCCAATGTATCCTTCCCGAACGCCTCACCATTGTAGAGTAGACAGGAAGTGTGTCCATATTTTCACCTCATTTTGCTGTGCAATCTCGTTTATGGACAATTTTTTATTTTTATTTTGATAAGCAAAATGATACGCTCGCCGGAAGGCTGAAGTTCAGCCGATTTTTCATTTGAAGACAGCCGTGCAGCTGCAGAGCCCTGACATTTTCAACCCCACTTCAACTGGATGCCAGATCATAAAATTGTTTTATCGTCGTTGATATTCAGGAAAAATACAATCTGCGAGTGAGAGACGATTTTACACACGGTGTGGAGTGTTACCCAACTGTATCACGGTTTACGGTTTGCGCACCCCTGCACCCCCCCCCCCCCCCCTGACCACAGTCGCCAGAAATCTGTACGGCAAGGCGAGCGGAACAAAAAAAAAAAGGATGAAAGTAAAATGGAAAGAAGCAGTGTGGAAGTGGTACAAAATTCTGTGTTTTAGGGTTCCTCCCTTGAGAAGAATTATCATTAAAACATTTCTTTACAACTTCTTGACTTCTAAAATAAGGCGGTCGTCAATGAAACCCGTTTTTACAATCCGTCCCTGGAGAAAAATTCACATTTAAACGTTTTCTTTTACACGTCGGCTTCAAAGACGAGGAAAAGCGAGGGGTCTTTTTTCGCACTGGACATTACAGCCCAGTTATTCCCTACTTACTTAGTTATTGGAATATATGTCGCAACCAGTCATTTTCGATGTAAAGTTTTGCTAGCTATTAAAAAAAAAAAATGTTGAAATTAATTTTAAGATTACTAAATGTCGTTTCATTTCAGATATGAGTAAAAATGAAGCCCTTGTTTGAATTTTCACAGCTTAAAGAGCGCAAACGTGGTTGCCCTTTGCTACTCAGTTCAAGGGGATTCCTCAGCAAAGACAAATGAGTCTCCGGGGGGGTGGCAAAGAGGTTAATGGCCCCCTCGACTCCTTCCATCCGCCCACTGATATTTACAAGAGTTATGACGCCCCTGCTTGTACGCTCCCGCTGCGGACTTTGTTGGAAAATACGAGGCTGAGAAAGAAGAAGACGGCAGTAAAGGGATTATGTTTAAAAAAAAAAAGATCTTACAACAGTAGTGAATTTTGATTCCTTGGATATTGACGAATGGCCCGAAGACTGGTTTTAAACTGCCATCTATTGTCTAGTGTACATGGTTTCAAATCTCCAGGGATGAGGTTTGAAGGATCCCTGAAAACTGCCAAAATTTCTTCTTCTTGATATGTTTTTGTAGGTCTAACTCATGATAGCCATCTGTACCAAATTTTAGGTTGCTAAGTGAAACTGACTTCAGGGGCTACGTTTTCAAAAAAAAAAACGTCCAACGGGTCCGACAGACCGCTTCCTCTCGGGTGTTTTGGGAACCGTAACAGAGTGATCAATAACAGAGCACGTGGGTTCTGTGATTACCGTGGTCGGCGTCCCGATAAAATAACATACTTCTTCTCTTCTTGAAAGCGGGAAGTATTTGCACGCGACCGCTTTTCCGACGCTCCTTCCAGTCTTCCTCATAGCGACTTTCTTTTTCCGCAATCTCACGCTTCGGCGGCGGCCAACTTGGAAACGTCATCGGGAACCTATTTGGTGCCCAAACGACTCAAGGGCAATTCGGACTGAGGGGGGACAAAAAAAAAAATTGACCAAACTGGCAGCGAGGAAACTTTTCCAGGCGGGGACACTTGAAAAATTCGATTTTTACGACTCCACTTGTGATTGTTAGCCAAGTCACGAGCGAGCCTGTTCAATGAAGTAAGCGGAGAGCGATGGAAGCCTTTATGCTACGAAACGATATTACCACCCTGGACCATATTATTGTAAAATATGACTTATTTTTATTGCGGAAAAACTATGAACGTCCTCTTTCATTATTCTTGAATGATTTGGGAGTCGATTCGACAAGATACTCTCGTGGGAGCAGACACCCTCTTCATATTTAAGAGCGGGATTAAAACCTTCATATTTGATCAAGCTTGTCGTTTGGGTCCTGTACTGTTCGCATTCTATGGACTGGATTTGAGGAGTGGGACAAACAAAGTACAAATATATGCTTATGGTATGAAATAAGAGTTTCATTAAACTACTGAAAGTGACTCGGTAAGATTCGGTAATATTAGTTGCAGAGGATGGATGTCTATATGTGTTGCCCCACCATTTGTGTTCAAGAGTTTGCACAGCTCCAAACAAATCCTCATTCGTGATTTTACCGCTTCGACCTTCCGCACATGAGTTTTTTTTTGGCGGCGAGATAATGGCGACCTTTCGCCATGGGTTGTCTTATCAGGAAAAGGCGAGGCGGCATTCAGTGTTTTTGCTGATTTGTGTCGGACTTGAACTTGATAATATTGATGTGACCTGGACATTTATCTTTCCACAGACAAGCAGACAAGCACAAATGAGCTCTCAATCAACTCTGTCATGGCTTGACTTATTACTTTCCTGTTTTATGATTACTCATCAAATTTCATTGACATGGAAAGACCAAAACTAAACATCAGAGTCAGTACAAGCCTCCATGGGGCCCTAAGCAAAATGTTAGCCGACTCGCGTTATCGCCAAAGTCATTTTTAGACTTCTGTTATGCCAGTAAAAATTTATAGAATAAAAATTCATGTGTTTTCTTCATCTGTTTCAAGCGACTTGGGCAATTGTGCTCTCGGGCTAACAAAAATGAAATTATGACACCCTATTTCTGTCAATAATAATATGATTTACAATATAAGAGAGGGTATCGGCAACAGTCCAAGTGCTTTTTGTATTGTTTGAAGACTTATTTTGATAATAATAATAATAATAAAACTATGTATTTTAACTCAGCCTTAATTTATTATTTATTCTGTTGGCCAACATAGAGAAAAGCAGTAAAATGGAAGCGTATAATAATTTGCTTGTAAAAGTATCTTAACTCCTTGACACCCACCCACATATTTGAAATGATGGTTACGGCCCTGTGTGACTGAGCACTTTTTAAGTACCATTAGGCACGTTGGTGCTGGCAGGTGCTTGAAAGGCTCACAAAAGACTCAAAATGGTGGCTGACACATGGGCGCCCTTTTACGCGAAAGCAGCCGTCACGCTTTTAATGATACGACACGCCGCTCTGACGCGTTTTGAAGCGGCGGCCAATCGGTGAAGAAAAAAAAAAATTGGTAATTGTGCTGTGGCCCCTGCTGACTGTACACTTGCACACAAAATGTCTGGCTTCAGATATACGGCCTCCTAAAAGCTCTCGGTGCTATTAACAGCTGGCAGGCTCTGACCACGGAATCACACCGAGGCTTCACGAGCCAGACGTGAGGCTGGAAAGCGTCTGTATGAATGGATCGGATTTTGTATGATAGACATGAAATGCTATAAATATTTCATATCACCAACAGAGTGGGAAATATTATCATCATTAGCTAATGAGTTGAAAAAAATACTGTCCTATAAGACTTATGAACTTTAATTAGTGCTGAGAAACTGCAATGTGAAATATAATAATTGTGATCATTCTAATTTAAAATGATAATACAGATTTTTTTTTTTTGGGAGGGGAGGGGGCGCACCTGAACCCTACAGATGTGGCCGGGACAATAAAAGCGGCAACTCTGTGCTCACGTGCAAATCTCATCAGCCAGCTCTAGTTAGCGGCAGACGCCACTAATTGTTTCCAGAAGCGTCGCTCTGCGCTCAGCGAGCAGGGCGAGGACAAAGCCCAGATGAGGGGGGGGTTAAAAAGTAATGACAGGTCAGCCACCATGTACAGTCCACAGCCATAACGGCACGCCAATTTTAGGGCTAATTGGCACGCGCATCTGGAGCGAGAGATCATAGACTCCGCCGGCCGGACTTTGCACACAAAAACAGACCACACAAATACACGAGACCGTGTCGGGACAATCAACGTGACGGCACGCTTTTATCCGAAAAGTGACTTCATCGTTCAAGATCATTGTCACAGTTGTCATTGGAGATTATCTTTGCGTAGAGCAGAACAGGAAGCAGTACGCAAGGTCAGGTGATGAGCACGGTGAACGCTGTCACGCTAATGCTAAATATTGGACCACATATATATTTAGGGGGGGGGGGGAGGGGCACCAAGTTCAGCTCGCTCAGAAAAGGTATTCAATCCAACGATTGTCAGGTTATTTATGTTAACACTTGTTTGTACATTATTTTTTCGCCTACTGACTGACTGTTTTGTGAAGTGGATAAAAAGTCAGAAGACCTTACCTGGATGGGCACAGTCAGAGCTGTGTTGGGGGCCTTCACATGGCTGTACTGCAGCAACATCGCCATGCACATACAACGTAGCAGCTCCAAAATGGACGCCCACGGCCTGGATGCAACATATACACGCGTACATTAGGGATTTTCTTGCATATGAAATCTGACAAATTTAGCCAATACACCATTTCATAATCAAATACATGTCAAGTGTTTGTTTGAGAAAGAAGGGCCTGCGGCGTATCACACATATGCAAATGATCCAAATTGTACCACATACAGAGTACCTGCAGTCGATGATGAATCCCAGGGAGGTGAGCGTGAGTATGACGTAGCCCGTCATTCCCAGGACGGTCAAGTGGCTCAGCGTCTAGGGGTCCAAATACAGCAACATGGCGTGACTTCCAATGTAAAGCTGTAATCAGCATCATGGCCACTTGGCTCTGCAGTCGCTTTCCGCAAAGCTGTTTACTGGGCACTGCCAAGGCAAACAGGCGTGAGTGTGCGAGCACATGGTTGGGTACACTGCATTTTCTATAACGTTTTGTGCACTCGCTCTGCTGTGTACAGAACTTTTAATGGACTTTGATGGGGCGTCAGACGCTCACCCCCGTTCGCTCCGATCAGTCAGTTCATCGTAGATCGTCGGTCATTCAATCAGTTCGTCATTCACTCAGTAGGGTTAGTCTGTTCAACACTCAGCCGGCCAGTCAGTCAATCTGTCACTTGGTCAGTCAGGCAGTCACTCAGTCAGTCACTTATTCACTCACTCAAGAAATGCTTGACTTCATATCACTCACTTGATCATTCACTTGGTAGTTCAGTTAGTCATTCCTTCAATCTTCAATCAGAAGCCTATACAGACCAAAGTATTCTTTACAACTAGCAAAGCAAGTTAATAAATGTACTGTCATCCATAAAATTCACACACACACACACAATCAGCTTCAACTCATCGACAATGATAACGTTAGCTGTAGCGTACAGTAAGCTAGCTAGCTGGCACACACTCGTACGGTACATAAACACAAAAGGGTGACATGATTTATTGCGGGAGCCGGGAGAGCTCTCGTTGTTATTTTCCTTCGCAAAAAGTCCTGATTGCAGCATCCTGAAGGCTATTTTGCTTGGGAAAGGCTCCAGTCCACAATTAAGGCGTTTGTGTTCACTGCCGGACCACCAGCTGGTGTTTCATTTGCAGGCGAAGTATGGGGAGCCCTCTTGGCCCTGGAGGTGTGTGTGCGTGTGTGTAAATGCGTGTGGGACCACAACTGAGGAGCACAGAAAAAAAAGGGAGAGGGGAGGGGGGGCAATTTTATTTGGGAGTTTCAAGAGGAGTTTGGGCGTAACGGCACTTCTCGGCTAACCAAAACTATGCCTGAGGGGGGAAAAAAAAAAGGATTCCAAAGATAACTGCCGAGGAGACCCGATGCTTTATTTTTCTGACAGAGGAGGAAAGGAAGGGGGTCTTTTGGCTTGGGCAAGTGGAAAATAATAGACAAAGGTTCCTCCAAAGGGAAAGGCCGATCAGTCATCCTGTCACGATATTAGACGCAGCTCGTTTTTCTTTTTGTTTTTTAAGTCAAAGTTACTGGAGCTCGAGCGGCCGCAATAAACTGTGTCATTAGTTCAATCATGTTGGCAGACGAGTAGTCTTCAATTAGGGAGCTCAGCACCTTCTCGTCAAGACGCCCACATGGACCAAACATCGGCTATGTCAACGGTTTCAGGGTGTTTTTAAATATTACATTCAAAAAAAATATTTTTTTTGAACAACAAAGTGGAAAGGTGACAACCAAATGTTAATATAATTGTTCAATTTTTTTTTTTTTTAGCCACCAATAATTCCGTGTGTCTAAATGTGACAAATACGTACCGCCTGGTTTTCGAAGAGCTCGTGGTACGTGTGCAGCACCAGCAGGAAATGTGTCACCACGTAAACTTGTGAGGGCAGTGAGCAGCTGGGATCGTGAGGCTTCTCCATGCCGGTCACCTGCCAGCGGAAAAGAAAAAAAATACACAAGACCTGAAACCGCTTGACCACAACCACTTGGTGAAAATGATTTGGAGAACAAAATCTTCCAGGCAAGGGACAGAGTGGTGACCTAAAAGTGACCACTTTAAACTAAATTGACAGACTTCCTGTGTCTTTTTGGGCACAAATTACATTTCTTTGCAATTCAGCATTGAACCAAAACGGCTAAATTCATTTGTGTTTTAGGGCATGGCCTCTTGAGTGTTTTTGTGGGTCTTTTCACCACAGACATGCCTACCAAATTTCATGTACTAGCTTAAATCAAATTGGTGAATTTTCATTGCAAAACCACAGTCCTTGTTGTATGTCTAATGGGTAGGATTTTCATTTGACTCGCGGAAATAAAACGATGGTCAGTTTGAAGAGTCGAAGAAGGAAGAAAAATATATATACGGCGTATACATTTTCAAAGTCTGGCCGATCTTGTTTGATTTCCATCTCTATACAAATGACATCAAGGGTGTCGGGATCACGGCGAAGTTAAGTTTTCCATCGTCTAATGGAGCAAACGCAAAGCCATCACTTATCGGGCCAAATGAAAAATATACAATATGTCAACGTCACTGCTGTTTTTCCCCACTTAAGGGAACCTCTGTTGTGGCAATATTGTTCTGCGGCGCTGTAATAAACATTGCAAAGTGCCACAAGTTGCCTTTGAAGCTTATTTTGAGACATTGCAGTGTGTGTGTGTGTGTGTGTGTGTGTGTGTGTGTGTGTGTGTGTGTGTGTGTGTGTGTGTAAATGTTTCAATAAAAGGTTTGTCGTTCTGACTCCAACGGTGTAAAAGGTGAGTTAAGAAAAAGAAAGTGACAAATATTGATTTTTAGGGGTGATGGGGAACGAAATTTATTATTTTAAAGGTTCAGTTGGGATGAAAATGAGCCCATGAGGTCATCTGGACTTTTTTTTAATTTTTTTTACTGGAAGACATGAGTCTATTTTTTGGAATTTGCTGAGTCATGTGACCTCTTTCTGTCGTGGGAAGGGGGGAATTCAAATAAATTGACCAATAGCAGCCGCCAGAGAAGCCGGACAGCCCGCTGCCCCTTCTCCTGGACACACCTGCAGCTACATCGGGTCGTGGTTCACCTGGTGAGTCTTCCCCAACCATGAGAAACCTTTCATGGCGTTTGGCTTCTGAAGTTGCCTAAAGGGGCCAATTGAATTGTGAAAAAAAAAAATTCCCTCAAGTGTCACGCATGAGGGAACTAAATATGCGCCACCATCAACGTTATTTCAAAGCTAACCGCCGGCTCGTTCCACTGGAGCCTTTCTGTAGACACACACACACGTGTGTACACGCATATTTCCACTGGGGCATCATGCGGTTTTAATCCCAGAGACGGTGAAAATGAACTTATTGTGCTCCGTCTACAAAGACTTTGCAGCTTTTATTTGATGTGGCCATGCCCTGTAAAAGTCGCAGAAGACTCCCGCCGTGAGGAATTCTCTTTTTTGCAATGATGTCAGGTCACGACGTGGTCCCGCACCCACCTCTGGAACGTGATCATGGTTGCCCAGCCGAGGGTTTCCTGGCGTCCAGCTGGGACCTTTGACAAAAGTTGATACTTTGTCTGAAAGACTCGAGTAAGTGGTTGACCTTCTCCACAAGGACAAATAATAGTGGAACTGAAAAAGAGGACAGAACACCAAATCAGATTTAAAAAAAAAAAAAGAGAGAAATGAGCAGTGGTTTGTGTTTATGGGGAGTTATCAAATTTTGCCCACATGTGATGATCATTTATCGGTGCTCATTTATTGAGGAGACGTTGTTCAAATTTTGTGATGTCTTGAGATATTTTTTTGAAGGTAAACATATTTTTTAGATAGACATGCTTACCAAGGACTCATGTTGATAGGTGAGACTGGCTTTGAGGGGGGGGAATTTTAACATAAAAATAAAAATCCAGGTGTTACCTGGATAAGAGCGAGTTTGTTAGCAAGTGCAGTACTCACCTGACTTGTGATGATTTCAAAAGAATTGCTGGGGAAGACCAAGCCATACACCACCTTGTCCTTTTCTGGTGAGAAGGTGCCTTAAAACACAATTGAGGTAGCCACACTAGCACAAGGGTTCTTTTACTTTCATACTAAAACCAACACTCATCTTGTTTAAATCTCAAAACAGAAATACTATAATTATCTTTGTTAGCTTCAGAACAACGGTTCTCCACTTTCTAGCCAACACCAAAAACAAAACAAGTTTTCCCTGTTAGCCATTTTCGTTTATCTTACCAAACAATCGGTCCCAGATGATCAGAATCCCGCCGTAGTTCTTGTCAATGCAGTACAAGTTTCTTCCTGTTAGAAAGGTTAACGTTAACAAGGCTAATGCTAACAAAAAAAGAAATCATAAGACCAAATCAACAGGTCTTCACCGTGGTGAACTCTGTGATGCTTGGGGGTGTTGAAGATCCACTCCAGAGGTCCCATGTCTCGGATTACCTGAAAGAAAAAGTAAAAGCCTTGAAGTGAGTTTCTGCATTTTAGTTTCAAACCCTGCAAAGATTTTTTTAAATCATCAGACACCAATCAACACAAAATTGTGTGGATGTATCTGTCATACATTATCTGAAAAAGGTATCGAGGATTATTTCAGGATTACCTGGATACGTTTATCCTAACATGATGCTTAAAAAAAAAAGTCTCAAAACCCCAATGTGAGCAAAATCCAGTTCCTATACTTTGACAAATTCTTATTGGCTTCCAACACATGCCTCAGGAATGCTGAGTTGGACAATATTCATAATTGGTCATTTAGTATTTCTATGTAATAGCACGTCTGGGTGTTTTGCACTGGATTGAAAAAAAAAAAAACCTTCACTTTGGCTGCGCAACAAAATCCATGCAGCAGTGAAATAAAAAAAATGACCATAAAGACAAAAAGGCGTCTGTTGTGAGCACTTTGGCTAATAGCGCACTATAAAGGTTGGATTGGAGGCGTTACAAAGCCATTCATTCCCAGGAAGGATCATTAAAAAAAAAGAAAAATAACAGCAATACTTGTCGTCGCTTTGCTTCTGTTTGGAATATTTAACAGCACAGGCTCATTTTTATTGAGCGTCTAGACAGGAGCAGACAAATAAGATAAGCATTGATATTTTTTCAACCGCTGACGTGATGCCTACCTCCGTGTGCAGCCAGAACTGGAAGAGTAGATTGAGTTGGATGTGGACGGCGAAGGCGGACGGTGGCACGGCCAAGGCCATAGGTACGTAGAAAATCTGGACGTGAACGAAAATGACTTTTTTTTTTTTTTTTTTTAATTCTATGAGTATTGGAAATGGTTCACGGGAGTAGGAACGTACCCACGACGTCAGCTGCTGAGTGAGCGGCTGGCGTAGTGCAGTTGTGAAGTTGTAGTACTCGGAACTGTGGTGCACTTGGTGGGACGCCCACAGGATAGCCACCTCTACAAAAAAAAAAAAAATCATAACACATTACGTTTTGACTATTTTTTTCTGGCATCACGGTTAAAGCGAATATATCTTGCTCCTTCAGTAATGGTCGGTCTGACGATCAGATTTTTCGATTAATCGTTTCAGCCTTAGATATCGCAGCTTTGCACCGATGATTGTATCGTTCGAATTTCTTTGTTGTTTTGTGTCAGTGTTACGCTTCATTTTACCGTGCAATGGGAACAAGCTAGTTAAGTTTTACTGGTTAGGGAACTGGTTTGGGGACCACCGGGTGTACCCGGGAGCACTTTAGCACCTACAGGCTTCCAAAAATATTATAAAGTAAAATAACTACTGCTTTGCACACAAGTGGTGATTTCTTTTTTTTATTTGTACAACTGAGCCCAATTTCAAAAAGTTTTATGAGGTAATTTTTAGTTCATCTCAAGATTTCACTCAGGTACGATAATGTGATTTACGGCGTTTATGATTTTATGTGCTCAATCACGTGCGACCGACACTTGTGAGTTGTATCGAGGCCGACAGTCTTAAAGGCCACGGGTCGGGGGGGCTGGGGGGGTCTCTCGCACCTGAACAAACACGTTGTTGAGAAGCGCGAGTGCGTTCCAAGCTCCAATCAGAGAAACGACTTGAGGGGAAGGGGGAAATCCAGAAGGATTCCCCGGGAAAAGTAGGATATTGGCTTTATTGCTGCAGCTCGGCAGGTGCGAGGAAACGGGCGTACAAATGACGGCTTAGGGATTAGGACAAAACAAGAAAGAGCAGAGCTGGGACGTGACAAGATTTGGAGGATTCCCAAGCGTTTAACTATTGAAAAGTGTTTCTCGCTGGAAAAGACAGCTGTGGACAAGAGGGACTCCAGGCCCTGATCAGACCACCAAACTGAGTTTTTTTTTCCCTCTCTTTATATTTTACATGTGCGTAGTGCACTATGATCAATGGTCACATTTGGGCCATTAAAAGAAGAATGTTAAAGATGTCAATGGAATGTTTTAATCATATCAGAAAATTAACAGTGATTGCAATGGCATTTTTTGTTCCACTTTATATAAGGGGAAAAACCACAACCATTTATTTAATTTATTTATTTATTTTATTTACAATTTGTCAATTCCAAAATATATATATTATTGCATGTTGCTTTTTTTTTCTTTAAGTATTTGTTTGCCCTCAGATATTTTAACTCCATGAACATACTGAAAGTCCAGTTGAGTTTCACACTTTTTGTGCTGATGTCCATAAAACAAAAACCATTCATTTGAAGAATTTTGAACAAATTAAACAAGTATAGTGTTGATCTATCGTTACGTACTTGTTGCAGAGGAAAAAAAAAGTATAAAGTGTTTATGTTCATGCTTTGTTCCAACACCGCAGTCTTTTTTTTTTCCTGCTTTCCTTTTCATGCAACAGTAATGTAGCTTGGCAAGGTCCAGCAGCGCGGCCGCGTTAAGATTGATGCTCCTTGTCACCGCTAGGAAGTGGGAAGCGCTAGGCTTCGCTGAAAAAGCTCATGTCCTCATCTCTGAACTCCACAGGACGCCGCATAGTTTGGCCAATGCCGTTCAGGAGGGAAAAGTTCTCAAACGCACACAAAAAAACAAAACAAAACAAAAAAACGACAAGGCCCACCTCAATCTCAAACGCTTCCAAAAACATCCTCGGAACATTTGGTACATTTTATATGGAGGACATTAACGGCCTGCCGCCTGTTGTTGTGAGCTGAGCTCGCCCTGTGCAGCTATTCTACCGTTGACCCAAAACAAAATGGAAATGATAAAAACAGCTACAATGCTATCAGCTAGCCTACGTGGACCCAAATGATCCGTTCCGTTAACAGTTCATACATTAAAGAAATGTCCTATGCTTCTGCCACGCCAGTGAAATTCCAGTAGCATGACATCAGGCGAAGGCCCTCCTGGCACTAATAGACGGGGGGGGGGCGCTTGATTTAAAGTCCTGTGAATGGAAGTTTGCCCCGTCAATCACGGCGCTAATGGGCTGTGAAGTAGACGGTCGTGTTTGGATTGGACGCTTCTCGGCTAGCGAGCCAATCCAAACATGGAGCGAAGACTGGACAGGACCGAATGGCTCGCTACACCGCAGTTCGGCTCTGTCACGCACACCAATGCAAACACACTCTTTGGTCAAGCCCACTTTGGCTCACTACAAACAACTCTTTTCTTATATACAATTGTGAAGTGGTACGTTCCACGTTCAAACACAATCCACTGGTCCGACGACAATTACGTTGACTTTCGCACTGAGATCAATTGTATTTGGAAAAATCCATTGAAAAATGTGGCTCAGTTTTATTCCATATCTCAAGGAGGTGGAAGAAATGATCAAATGGCTTTATTCAGTCCAGGTGGCATGGAGTGGTTGCGCATTTGCCAAGGCTAAAAATAGCTTGGTGACGTTACTCGGCTAAAAAAGTAGCAAGAGACAGAACGGTGGCATTACTGCTAAGTTACAGACCTGGTCAGCGTCGCTATACCGGTAGTCGTCTGTACATTTTCCCTAATTAGCAGTCGGGGGGCCCCAAAGAAAATATCCCATCACCATTACGACACCGGCGGCAATGAATGTAGACACCGCGCAGGACAGCTTTCGTGGTTTTACTGACATCGGAAAAGATCATCTGCAGCAAACGTGAATTTTTACTGGGCTTTTACAGTTACACAGGCAAGTTCGAATTTAAAGTCTAAGCCGTTGTGACGGGCTCATCTCGGATCAAAGCCCCCGCTGATGTTGTTGATGTTATCTGTGCCTCCCGGGAGGCCTTTCGCTCTCTTTCTCGACTCCCACATCCTGGCCTTCGAGTCGGGGGGGGGGGCGTAGAGGGCGAAGTGGGGGGGGGGGGGGGGGGGGCTTTTGGTCAAACCTGCACCGAGGCCAGGAACTCGCCGTCACCGCCAAGATTTATGAAGTGGCCCCCGGTGGCCAGGTTAAAACTTCCCTGGCAGCTCTCGTGAAATAATAACATCCACACGGGAGGAGCGTTGAGCACACGTGTTTGTCTGCTGCTCTCTGCACAGCTGACGGGGCAAAGTCCAAAAAAAAAAAAAAAAAAGTTCCTGAGCACGAACGAAAGATGCTGAGCGTGGTTGATTCTCTGCGCTTAATGCACTGAGACGCCTCTCCTCCAATCAATACATTAATTCATCAGGAGTTGGACTACTGACTTATATCCTCTACTGTATGTGTATTTCAATTTGAATAATTTCATCTTTTTGCATCTACTCCTCCCACAATGCGCAAAATGAATCGTGGTTTGCGGCCGTTTTTGCACACGCAAATCTTTAGTAAATTGGGCCCTTGGTGTTTCCCCAGTGCGGGAAAAAAAAAAAAGCCCACAAGAGGAAGAGAAATCTTTGTACTGGTCGCTCCGGGTCGGGACTACAAGCCATTAGAGACGCAAGCGTGACCATTTAGCTAGACCGCTCTGCCGTTTTTGGGCCCCGAAAAGCAGCGTGGCCTGGCGAGACGACTCTATTATCTCATGTATAATCAAAGGCGGGACAGCTGAGGGTCTGATTAATGGCCTCCGCCCCGCCGGCGGGGCCGCATTTAGACGCAGAGCTGCCATTAGTGGCGCTGCAGTTAGACGCGTAGAGTAAACAGCATCAACGCGCCTGTCAACAACACGGCCGCCTCCGAGCTCGGGCTGCCTCGCGCGCGCCCAAAACCATCTGCTTCCGCGTACATTTTTGCTATTCTGGTGCGCTCTTCAGGTTATTTGATGGATGCGGTCGCAGCTTAACTAAAGGTCACGTCTTGCCCAGGGGTTAGACTGTTTGAGGCGGGGAGCTGCCACTGGCTCCTCCGCAAGCTAAATGCCAGACAAAGACCACAAGTGGAGATTCACAATGGAGCGTCACAATGCTCACAAGGATGATTTCAAGTGTGCATCAGTCGAGCTCATTTGAGGCAGCAATCAAGGATTATAGTAAACTGAAAATAAATCACTGTACATGTAAACACATAAGATTGCCATGTTTGTCATAGTATAATTATTTGCCATCAAACTCCAACTTCATACAATTATGACCTTGACCCCTCAAGTGTATTATTGATTTATTTTTGTTATAACTGCTTCATATAATGTTGGCATTTTTGTCAAAATGCAACTTTCTCTTCGTACTATGAATATTCTCCGCGCCATCTTTTTTCTTATAAATTATAAATGTATACTCTTAATGTGATTTTTTTTTCTCTCTTAATATAAATTTCCCTATTAAAAAAAACTCATGATCTCATAACGTTTGAAATATTCAGTTCTTGCAGAATTACTACTTTTTTTATGTCAGTTATTTAACTTGAGTTATTAATTTGACTATTTTCCCCCCATCGTTATATTAAAACTTCATCCACATAAAACTAAGTGATCCCAAAGGTACGCTTGGTTCTGTAAGCGGACCAACTGGAAGTGGGGAACGGCGTCACGGAACAGCATGCGGTGGCAAAGAGTCTGCTCCGGTTTGGACTCGGGACTTTTCCGTCGAGGGAGAATCCTAAATTTGCGCGTGCGGCGAGCGTTAAGCCGAGCAGAAACGTCTCTTCGGTAATGAAGACATCAGCGTGGACGTCTGACTGCCTCTCCAAAGTGTTTCCACTTAATTACGCTGCCGTCCCACTTTGATGTGGCGACGGCAGAGAGAGGGGTGGGGGGGGGGAGGCCATAAAAGACTTGAAACTGAAAGTGCTGTTTTACATGGAGCTAATAACAGCCTCGCATCTCGGCGCACCACGATAATCTTTTGGCAATTTTCTATTGGACGCTCCCCATAACGCAAAACGGGAAGATTTATGGCCCTCTTGCTTCCACACGGACGCAATTTTGCAAAGCTCTAAAGCACCCTGGCGAGAGCAGACGTCGACCAAAGCAACAATGTTCATTTGATTCAGCGTCACGATTGAACATATTGAAAATATCTTTGCGTGTTTTTAGTGTAACTTTTAAAATTGCGATACATCTTGAAACATGTGATATGAGTTCGAATGTGAGCGTGTAAATACCGTGGGCGAAGCGGTGGAACCAGTAGTAGCAAAAGTCCACGGCCAGGAAGCTGAGCCACCAGGTCCACGCAGAGTCCCAGGGCAGCTCCACAAGGCGGAAGTGCTCCCAAACGTACACGTAGGCCGACAGCTCCAGACCTCGCACCAGCAGCCTTGATGGAGATCAAAATTTGAGTTACAGGCATTTTTTTTATTTATTGCTAGAGCTTCATTAGCTACTAGCGCTTGTTGTGAACGAGCAATCCACTTTTTCTTTTTTAACTACTGTTCAGAATAGACGAATGTTGGAGATAATAATTTCCAATTATTTTAGATTACATTTTAAAAGACAAATGTACCACTGAATAAATCACCATAACAATGTCTGACATTCATTTAAAGGTGTCCACTCACAGCGGGAGTCGCGACATCATCCCTAACGAGATGGAGATGATCCCATCAGCAACGTTGTAAAGTTTGGCTTCCGAGATCAGCGAGCCCAGCAGCATTTCCAGAATCACCAGACCCAGGAAAAAAGGGTTGGCCTGCGTACAAACACACACAATCATGACTCAGCACCATTTTAAGCAAGTAAAAACAGGGCATCCAATGTTGCTTTTTGCAGGACTACTATTTGTTTTGGAGGCGCAGAGAAAAAAAAAAAAAAGGCAACTTTCAAGTCTGGTCATCCGTGATGTTTGCTTCTCAGCAGCATCAGCCTGGACGAGGCTGCCAAAGAATACACGAGAGGAGCATTTACATTACACAAAAAAAAAGCATAATAAAAATAACTATTTGTATCGACCATATTTGCATTGTGATTCTTTTTAATGACATATATATAAATATATTTTTGTATCCATAGATGGAGGGCTGGAATCTAATTCCATGTCAAATATCCAAAATGTTCCACTCAGGAGCAGAAAAAAAGATGGAAATTGTGTCACATTTTGCATGCCTGGTGCATCCAGCCTTTTGTTGTGTGACCGAATAAATGCTGAGGAACGGCCTTCTCTCTGGAAAACATGTCATAACAGCTTAATGGCACTGTCAAACATGGAACTACGTAATTAGTGCTGCTCATGTTTATCTGCCAGATACTTAGCCACAGCACCAACATGTGTCTGTTCATGTGTGTGTGTGTGTGTGTGTGTGTGTGTGTGTGTGTGTGTGTGTGTGTGTGTGTGTGTGTGTGTGTGTGTGTGTGTGTGTGCATCTGTGTAGCGCAACGCCAGGGAGTCATCAACAGGCGCAAAAATTCCAACATCTGGTCGCAGACTGCTACGAACACGTCCGAGTCAAAAGTCCCGTTTCCCCCTCCAGCAGTAAAGTTAAATTCACGATTGTTTTGCGTTTCCATTGTAAAACGTAGCACAGGGTGTCGGAAACAACATATTTTATCTTGAATGAAAGCTCAATAGCGTTTTATTATTCATTGCTTGGATTTTATTGATACTTATTATCAACTATCCTTTTTTTTTTATGATCGAGCGGTCCCTGTTGCTCGTTGTTCGCCGGGAACAGGGACCAATCCAGCCTGCAAATAAAGAAAATCAATGTTCAATATCTACAATTTTGACCCAAAAATGGAATATGGAATAAACAGGATATTCTGGCAACAACCGTTTTTGTTAAATGAGGGTTGGCCAATTGAATTGTTTGTCTACTGTAAATACAGAATGTGGAATAAATGCTCAAAATGCTTTCCAAGTCAATTCGATGCCGTCTGCACTTTAGCAGCCTTTACGCACCGCTTTTTGGTCGGGGATAATTTGGTTCCTCGCGTGGAACATTTGCCGACCAGATGTGGGCGCCTTTCCCTCCATTCATACGTCTCGCCGAGGTCACGCTTGACATAAAACATGGCGGCTGACAAGACACTTTTATCCCCGCTTTCACTACCGCACCAAGACTACAAATCTAAAGAAGTTGATTTCCTTGCCTTGCCTGAGAGCTAACAGATTAAAAGAAGCATTGTTGTGTAACTAATTCTTTTGATACGCCCCACCAATAGGTTTCATGACAGTTCCCGAGGCCAACTAATTATAAAATTCCAATCACGAATTGCGAAATGTCAACCAAGGTTACAAATTTTAGGAGGCTTTTAAGGACAGGCAGCTCTCAGAAATAATGAGCATAGAATACTGTACTGCCATTGACAAACTAGTTTCACTTGGGTAAACACACTTGATAGCATTGTCATCAATGGATGAAGCAGAACTCAAATATTTATACTGTAGCTCTGTTAAATTTGAAAAGGTTTTTTTAAAAGGCTTAAATAATACAATACAAAGAGGCAAAATACAAAATGTATTTCATCATGACTATACACAGCCAGTGCCAATTCTTTAAAAAGGCTCCTTCTGCAATTCTGTTGTATAGCTTCATTGTTGACCTATTTTTGTTTTATTTGTGTTAAATTAGAAGCTCTTGGGCTAAACCCGTGGTGTAGTTTGCCTCAGGTATTTTATTTTTTTTATTGACACAACTTTTGTCCTCATTGTTACTTTTCAACACAAAGGTTTTACTGTTTTCAGCCCTGCAGCATGTGAATTATGAGTCATTAGACTGAGCGTAACTGCACTCCCAATCACTTTTCATGCTGAGAGAACTTTCCTACTATCCTATCCGTGGCAGACGGCCAAAAAGTAAGAACATCACGTGGAAGGGGCAATTGATCAAGAAGATGAACTCAAAGGACCTGCTAAATGTGAGCGCTCAGGGAAGATTTGGACAAAGTTGCCCATCGCTAGCTTTTTATTTGTGGTGAGTTTTAAAAATAGTTATCAAACTTTGACGTAATAGCAGTAGCGCTGAAGAAAAATTATCCAGGTTGCCAATCCTTCCTTGTCATACGTCAAAATGGCCGCCGCAGGATGTCTCAAGTCAGCTGCATCATGATGGAATGTGGCTTCGGGAAAAATGGCCGGAGGTTTTTGGCTTCTTAATGCTCATAATTACAGCCATTGTCTCAGCCATGTGACACACTGCCAACTTTGAATCCCTAAGGGCCAAAAATGGTTTTGCAATTGGTGTAATGGTGGATGGAAAGTTGAAAGACACCACAAACTCTCTTCATCCTTTGCTTACATTTTTAATTCAACTAAGCTGGTATATTGTGTCGCCAGTATTTTGCGGGGTTTAACTGAGTTGAGCGCTGTAGCAAATGATTTGTGACGCTTTTAATACGGCGTGTAAATGTTGGAAAAGTTCAATTTTACACTCTTGAAATCTATGCAATTATATCAGGGCTGTCAAAAATATTAGTTTGTTGGGCTTAGTAAGAAAAATTGCTTGCAATGTCTCTTTGCGCTATCATTTCTATGAGATGGATATTTTAGCAATAATTATATAAGTTGTCATAAATGATTTGCTTTTGTACCACATAAAATGAAGAGACAAGTCAGATCTTGTTTTTAAACTTATGCTATAAAACAAACTAGGTGAACTTGAATTTGAGTGTTAAAAACAATAATAACAGTAACCAGCACCAGTGTGTCCGAATAACACCATGGACAAAATTGTTTATTGATATACTTGTCTGTCTTGTATTAACTAATAAAAACAGTTTTATCATTTCTATCGAGTGATTAACTGGTGCGTTTTGTGAACTCACCTGATGGACGTACGCGGGGACATCTTGGATACTCTCGAAGGAGGACTCGTTCGGTGTGAGTAAGTAAAACATGGCCCGGAGCCGCTGCGGTACCGGACCGAGAAGACCACCGTCCGCCATGATGACCACCTGCCCAGGTGATAACGACAAGTAGGACAAGAAGGAAATAGGAAAAGAATTTCTCTCCTTCGCGTCGACACTGCGTTGCTCGTCCTCTGTGTGCTTCTTTTTTGTTTACTTGCGTCTTGTGAGGTAGGAGGTCAACTGTGGAGAAGTCACACGCTCCCTCATAAATATGGAGAGAGTCATGTTAATGATATCTTTGGATTGGCGCCATTATTACGTAACGAGACGGGAATTGGATGATGGAGAGGGAGGCGGGAGAGGGGCGGAAGTGGGTCGCGATAATCTCGCCGGGACAAATTATACGTTTTTTTTTCCAAATATTATTTTAATTTAATATTTTTACAATTTGAGATGGCGTGTGTGTGTCCAACTTTATTTTTAAAAATATCAACAATATATTTTTGACCTCAGTGAATTTTGATTACGTCACGCTCAGAGGTGAAGGGAAAGCCAGAACATCCATCATATATAAATTATTCAGTGTTATTGAAATGACCAATATAACCTTGTTTCCCTAAAATTGCTCAATCAAAATCTATTTAATCTAATTTCAAATGTACACAGATCAAAAATAAGCCACCACTCTACACACTGGCTCCTTACTTGAGCCAGTGTTCAATTTTTGTCCATCTTGCTCTTTTTATCCGAAATGTTTACTCCCTTTGTCTCTCATCACCAAAAACATCACAAGCACACTCACACCAAAATCAACAACTATAAACCATCTATTTAATTTGTCACGCAAACTCCAGTTAACAGAACAAGTCAATGTTTGAACTAGAGCATCTATTAATTTTGGATTACTAGAAATTACCCAAACAAATGTTGACATCATGACTTGAACTGGAGAAACTGTGGCAGCACCCATTTTTAAAAAATTTGATTGTTGGGGTGGTCTATTTAAAGGAGGAATTTTTCTGACTGCAGCTGCCGTTTGAGGAAATCCGATCGTGCGCAAGAAAGTAAATCACAAGTGAAGTCGGTCAGTGTTTATTGCGGCACAACCCGACGACTGCGGATACAAACGTATAAGAATGCAGCTTATTTATTTACACATCACTGATCATCACCGATACGTCCTTTGCTTGGCAATTTTTAAGTCCTTCCAAAAATGTTCAGACAGGTGACAAATTACACAGGCCGCCATGTTAGCGTTTTGAGGTTTTGCATTACGGGAAGTAAGAAACTCAACCAAATGACCTCTTGGAGAGGAAAGCAACTTTTGCAGATGTCAAGCTTTGACAATGAATCACACGCTGAAGTCAGCAGACTCGAGATGGTTCGATTATCAGTCCCTTTCGGATTTCACACCGATTCGTCTTCATTTTAATCAAATTCTCACTTGGTGGGTTACAAATGCAGATGTCAAGGAGGGGATAAGACCGTGAAAAGGAAGTAAAAACTGGAAAGTGAGATTTTGTTATGGTAAAAAGTTTAAAATAAAAGTTTGTGTGTTTTTTAGGGAAATGTCAAAACGTTTTAGAAGAAAATTTTAAAATTTGTATTATTTTTGATTTTTGAAAACAATATTTTGTAAAAAGGATTCACGAGAATAGTTTTTTTTCTCAAGTAATATTGTAGTAATATTAAAAGATTAATACTGTATTTTTTGTTCAATTAAAACATTTGAATCATGACAATATTTAAGCCATCTGCAAAATTGCCAAAAGTATGTGTGAAATCTTGGAGGGACTGATATATCCGATCAATACAAGCAAAATGGAATGAATTTACTCATTTTCCCGAAATACAAAAACAGAATGCATAATGGGAGGCAGCATCATGGCGATTTTTTTTTTTTTCCAACGGTATCTCCCATACCTGGACATTTCTTGCTTGGAATCTCATCACTGCCCCTTGTGGTTTTCAGATGGTACTGCAAAATATTTGTAAGCTTCCAACGAGTAGTCTTCGTTCTCATCCAACATGGAACATAAAGAGGGACTATTTCCAAAAAGGATGTCGACAGGTTAACGTTTCACAAATCTGACGGCGGCCAAGTCCAACAGTGCAAATCAAACATGGAATGTTTACATCAGTGTAGCCAAACGATCACATTTCAATATTCGGAATACAGTGAACCCCCACGATATTGCGCTTTATCGTTTGCACGCTTGCTAAAAGCCCTGCTATCTGCAACTGAGAATGGGAGCTAAGGAATACTAGAAGAAAAGTACGGTTTCACTATATTGTGGATTTTTTTCAGCTGGGTCTGGAACATATCCATTCCGATAAACGGGGGTTCACTGCACTCGTTGTTTGTCATCATTTAATGATGTGGCTTTAATCATAACAGAGCGTGTTCATCGCTCTGGTCACTGTCGTGACTGTCGTCGTTGGCCAACGAGTCCGTGGAGTGGCGTAACGTCGCCATGGCGGAAAAGTCGGAAGGTAGTAGCGTTCCCTTTTTCACGTTGACCAGTTCTTTCTCCCGTGCCGCCGCCCCCTGCTGGCCGCCTTTCACGCGCTTCCACTTCATCCGCCGGTTCTGGAACCATACCTTCACCTACACACCAAGAAAAATATTTGTTTATTATAAGAACGAAGTTACAAAATGTTCTTAGATAATGAATCACGAGTTCAGTGTAAAAAAAAAAAAAAGGACAGCCAGGGTATTATGGGTTTATTTTCTCAATTGTTTTGGTCACACGCCTGAAAGCGTAAACATTTGTCTTGGGTGTATGAAATTCACAGCGGATCGCTTTTAGGTCATGGAAGACTTTTTCCGCATGAAGCCCTGGACGCTTTCCAGACCCCGATCACCTCTCCCTCCCTCGGGAGGCGGCGTCACCTAACGTGACCTCTCCACAGCAACGCATCCTTCTCGAGAACTAGCACACCTCAACACCCCTCCCGAAAAGTGTGATTTCACTAGGGAGGATGAAATAGTTGAAATGTGTGCTAAACAGTCCATCATTGTCTGCACTCATCCAGCGTGAAATATTCTCTCATTGCTACGAGGTCATTCCGAATTATTGTAGGGGGGGGAAAAAAATGGAACGTTAGCAAAGACACCTGACAGAGATTACGTCGATCGGTTCGACTCGTCCGTTACATTAGAGCAGGTTGAATGGCAATTTGTCAGAAGTACTTTTTGCATCACCTCCAACACATCGTTGTTGTTGTTTTTTTTAAACTATAACCATATTCAGGAAAAAAAAAAAAGGACGTACTTGTCTCTCGGTGAGATCGAGGTTGACGGCGATCTCGTATCGGCGTAGTCGGGTCAGGTAGTTGTGGTGCGCGAACTCGGCCTCCAGCTCTCGGATTTGCTCCTTGGTGAAGGCCGTCCTCTCCTTGCGCGGTTTGCTGCTCAGCTCGCACTTCAGACTGCCATCCTGCGACTCTGCCCGGATTATGACAGTTATTTTTAGCCTTTCCATAGGCGCTTCATTTTGTTTTCTTTAACTAGAACCACAACATAACTCCAATCGGGACTTTCTCCGAATATTCAAGTCACGCTCCATAAACAATACTGTACTATATGTGGTAATCGTCAAAAGAAGCTTGATGTGGCTTGCGTTTATTTTCATCACCACGTATGTTTTTTACGTGACTTTTAGGTCTTTGATCCGCACGCAAAAGTCTTTTTTTGAAAGCCTTGAGTCATCTTATCGGATTTCATTTGAGTTCTGTTTATTTGTTAGCCTTAAATTTGAATGAAAATATGTTTTTACTGGATAAACCAGGCTTGTTTTTCTGACTTTTTTTGGAAGTACTTGGGAAAGTTTTTGCCAGCTAGTGTGGTGGAAAGGTATTTTCAATCTCACTCCTGGAGACCCCTTAGCACTAACTGGTGAGCTAGCAATCCTAGCCTGCTAGTTAGCGTACTTGGCTAATATCGGTTATCGTTTTTTTTTTTTTAACTCTGCATTGGTGGGGGAAAACAAGGTTTTAACGAGGGCATTGCAATTTCTCATGTAACACGTGCTAAAACGGTGAGTCAAAGTGTAAATGGGCTCCCGAGAGCTGGAAGCCAGATTGCCCAAAAGGTGCTAAGCCCCAACGTCTTCACCTCGAGGACCCCCGAAAGAGGATCTCCCTCTAACGACCGCGTTACGTTTTCCAAATCGGGCCTCTGGCTCGCTCTCTCTGGTGGTAAACACTGCATGAAAAGGTAATAAAGTTCACAAACCAGCAAGGGCCTTTTTTTGTAACACAGCAATTACAGCAATTTGCAAGCCTCCACAATAAAGGAGGAAACAATCTGAGGGGAAAACACCCAGACACTTTTTCTAAGAATGGAAAAAAGTTTTCCTCAAGTGATATTATATTAGAGGCGCATGATACCGAGAGTTCATCCAAAATGTTTTCCTTCTTCGAGATGGAAAAAAGCAACAAAACAGACTTTCCAGCCATATTAACTTTTGTTTTACTTTTACCGGAAAAAGTGTGGATTTTTGAATTGTTTATACAGTTATACATGAATAAATTCAAATAATGACTGAAATATGATATTATTCAGATGTATCATATTTAATATTATTTGTTTTATTTTATTAATTAACAATAACCAATGGGGTAAGGAAAACGTATATGTGTGTGTTCAAGTTACTAATGTATGCTTTGGTGGGATAATGCCCCTAAAAAAATAAATCAATTAAAAAAGCATAAGAATAATAATCGATGATACGTCTCTTGCCTTTTTGTTGCTTTTTCTACAATTTCTTTCCCTGTCCGTTTATATTGTTGGTTTTGGGGGTTCCAGATGGTGAAACTGGAGCCGGCCTCAAACTGATATTTAGACAGCTGATTGAGTCAGCAGGCTACGTGCTAATCAGTGTGCTAACTGGAGTTATTGGGGGACTGGGGGGGGGGGGGGGAGGATTAGCAGGAGAGGGAGGGGTCAAAGATCATCTTGCAAATCATTTAAGGAAATAGAAGGTGTGTGTGTGGGTGTGAGTTTGGGAATGTGAGTGTGAGCGTGAGTGGTGAGGTGTGCTGTCAATGCCCAATTTTTTTTCTTTTTTTAAACACGATGACAGCATAAATAAATAAATAAATAAATAAATAAATAAATATATATATATATATATATATATATATATATATATATATATATATATATATATATATATATATATATATATACATACATACACACACATACACACACACACATTATAAACCATCTTTGATATTATGCCTTTAAAAAAATAAAAAAACGCTTTTACCAATTATTAAAACAAAAATGCTAATCAACAATAATCCAAGCATTATTTTTTCCGAATCAAACACTTTTGAAATTAATTCTGTTGATGGACTAAATAGATTAAAGGTTGTGTGAAGAAAAGCCAAAAAAAAACAAAAAAAACAAATGGCCTGCTTACACAAAGAAGGCCTTTAAAAGCGGCTCAGAGAGATCACGTTGCCGACGCCAGTGAGGCGATGGCCTTTCGTGATGGATAGCGGCGATGAGCGCAGGTGGGAAAAGATCTGGTGGGTCAGCGGGGGATGGATGCCTGCAAGACCAATGTGTGTGTGTGCTGCTGGCGTGTACGCTGCACCGTCATTTGTTTTTATATGGAACATCATGCTCAGCTCATTTGAGGGGTCACTAAGATAAATGTGCTCACTGGAATTGATGACACATTTTTATAAGGTTAGTGGATTTAAATACGGGAAAATGGAACTCCTTTGCACTTGTCTCATGTCAAAGGAAAGCAAATTTCGCTCGGTTTGAAATTGTCAGTGTTATTAGTCCAATTGGGTGGATTGAATGTATGAAATCCTAATTTGGAAATCCTGTTTCAAGCCTGGAAAAAAAAATCCATTTTACAGAATGTTGTGAATAAAATATCGACCAAACAAACATAAAAAAACGATGTAAGTAGCGCTCATTAGACTTTTAGTTACTGATTGGTGCTATCTACTCAAATATATCAAATGTCATTTTTAACCGCCTTATATTTGAGTCCAAATACGACCCCGGATCACAAAGTCCCATTTTCCTTGATAAACCGTTTATCATGTCTTTTCTTTCCTTTCTTTTGTAAAAATAAGAGCTACTAATTTCATATTAAAAAATCTATTTTAAAGCAAATCAATTCTATTTGTTGCTGAACTGATTTGCTTATTTTGGCAGAAAATCTTTATTAAACTGTCACCTTTATTTATCCCATTTCTTATATTTGACTGCCGCATGTTCCGATTCAAGTTGAAAATAATATATCAAATTAAATGTCGGGTCAATTATGTATTTTTAACAACTATTTGTATGATTTCCAGTCATTCATTTGACAGTCTGAGGGAAATTATGACCACGATACGGCCTGTGACGAAAAATGAGTTTGACATGGCCTGTGCGAGATTGGAAGTGAATTACAAGTAAAACACACTTTAAATGTTTGTATTTATACCTGAACTGTCACTTTTCCTCTTTCCGTTCCTCTTCTCTGCCTCTGCAGGCGACAGCGTAGGCCTGCCAAACTCAGAGGCGGCCCCAGTGGGGGTGCTGCTGCCGCCCAGGCCGGGCGTGGTGGCGCCCATCGCGGGCCCCCCTGCGTGGGCCAAGTCCTGGGCGGCGGGACCCCCGTCGTGAGACAGGTGGGATTGCGGGTGGCAGAGGTTGGCCCTGGCTCCCCCGGGTGACATGTGCGGGATGTGCCAGGCGGTGGCGGCCGTGTGGTGCTGACTCTGCGGGGCCGGGTGGTGGCCTCGGTGGTGGTGGTGGTGGTGTTGCTGCGGGTGGTGGTGGTGGTGGTGGTGGTACAGCCCGTCGTCGGGGGCGTAGCTGGAGATGATGCAAGTGGACGGCGAGGAAGTGGAGGACGAGGACGACGACGAGGCCAGGTCGGGGTAGGAGACGTGGTCCGAGCGTCCGTGTAGGGTGAGCGGGGACGGGGCGAAGGCGGCCGGGTGAAGACCCTGAGCCGGGGCGTGGGGGCTCCGCAAGCAGCCGAAAAGCGTGTGATCCATGGCAAAAAGCTCCTAAAGCGACCGGCAGCGCATATCCAAGAGCTCCTAAAAGTTCCCAAAAAAAGAGGAGAGGAGAGGGCGTCCTTTCCCGGCGTAATCCGCTCGGTCTCCGGTTCGGAGTCGAGTCGAGCGGAGTCTCTCGGATGTCGAGGGTGGGGGGGGAGCGTGGAGGCTGGGAGGAGGTCTCGGGGAAGTCAGGGAGCCTGGCGAGGGGCTGTTATAAATAGGGTGTAACGTGAGAGGGAGGCCGGCTCACCGAGGGACGGCGTGCATGCAAAAGGAACGCCGCCATAAATCTGCCGGGAGCCTCAAGGAAACGAAGGAGGTTTCTAGGGAGCGGAGGCCCGTTTCAAACTGCTTGCTTAATATTCCAAAGGCCCAATAAATCACAATGTCAGCACTTTTTGCAGGTGTGTTCAGCCAGGTGAAAATCGACACCTAGAAAAAAAACTAGCATCAAATTACGATTTGAAATTGCAACATGAAATTTGGTAGGCTTGTGTATCATGCATAGAGCCACAAAAAAAAAGTCTCAAGGAGACATGCTTGAAAAGACGTCTGCCATTTTGGTTTGAGACAACCATTTTCGTGTCATTTTTGGTCCATTTCCAGGGATCTTTCATTTAATGTTTCTTTTTTGCAACCTAAAAATTGGTAGACTTGTCTCACATAACAAGAGCCACAAAAAATCTCTACCCAAAAACCTACAGTGCGTTCAGTCGCCTACCTTTACTTTGAAGAAGCCATTTTACCCGTTTCCAACAACAAACACTCGAGACTCTGTTCAGCAGCTACAACATTTTAGACCACGTAAAGGGAAACATCTAAAAGAGCGAGGACTTTTGGTATGATCATCTAGGCTGGTGTGGTTCTCGTGACGAGGAACGAGGCGTCACCTGTGACCTCCCCAAAGGAAGACCAACGTTGTGGTCATCCTCGTTGCTTCCTCTGGAGCGCCTCTCACGCGAGTGGGCTCCACTTCCTGTTGGCCAACGCATCACTGTTGACAAACACACGAGTGGTTTTGTTACATCGAAGAACAAGCTAGCTGCAAGATAGCATGGTTCATTTATTTAGGGGGAGGACAGTGGATAAAAAAAAATAGAAACAATAATAAAATACGAAACGAATGAGTAGCTCAAGTTATTTTTGTAAATGACAGACTAATGTCAAGTTGAGTGTTTTTGGTTGTCACGGTGACTGCAAATGTCGACGTGTTCTGGGCTGGACTGAATGGGGGGGGGGGGGAGCAAGTGGGCCACGCCGAAAGGAAATTAATTCCTTTTTGAGAGAAAATGACTTTAGCAGAAGGACACGGCTGGAACGCCGCCATGGTCCTAAACGGAAGAAGAAGAGGAAGGCGCCTCACATGGCGCCTTTTCGTTCGATTTATTTCATTCTTGTAATTAATTTTTTTCTGTTTTCAACTTTTTCCTCATAAAATAGCTTTTTTTTCTCGTGACATTAAAATTTATTTTTTCAACAAATTTTTTTTTAAGATTCATTCATATGTCAAGTTTATCAGCTATTTTTCCACTAATAGTGTCTTCAAATAAATCTTGTCCATGTAAAATATATTTTTTTAAACTAATACTTATAAATAAAAATATTAATAAACTATCTTTTGATTAAAATATCAACTCTTTTATCAGTATATATTTTTTACAGTATAATATCTGTAAAAAAATTCTAAAAGACATTTCCACTATAATGTTATGTAAAAAAATTATATATGTATTTTAAAAAAATAAAAAAAAACATTATACTTGTGGGAGCCTGTGTTAAACTTCTCCAATGTTTGTTTTATAAATGAAGGCTATTAGCAGGTTAGCGGGTGCTGTGCACTGGACCGGGTTTAACCCCCCCCCCACACACACACACACACACATGTTTCCAATGGTACCAGTGGTGGCCTGTGGTGAGGTCCAGTCAGCTTGAACTCTTTTTTTGTTCTCCTTCTGAACTCCAGCTGAGTGAATTTATCATGTGCGTCAGCTCACTTCTTTGTCTATATCCTCAATATATTGCAGATATTTAAGATACTATTTAGTTATTGAAATATTTCTGTTTCCATTGTGAATTGTAATCGATCACAATTCATAATTTCATTTTTTCCAATTTAATTCAACACTTTTTTTGTGACATCATGCTCTATAAATGAACTCGTGCAGACGTTTGTTGTGATGCTGCGCAGAGGCTTTCGCCGCACCTCGAGCAAACTCGGGGTCACCGTACCAAAACCTCTATTTAAATCCGGACCGGCCCGCGACCGCCAAAACCAAAAACGGGCCGGGCGCCCGGGGCACCGAGGCGACCGGGGGCACCGGTTTACCGCCAGGCGCACACACACACGAACGTTTCCGGCCAGACCGAATATGTCCACGCCTTTCCGAGCTCGCGCCAGGTGGGGAAACACTTCACACGTCCCAATATGGCTGAAGTGAAGCAGGCCAACTTTCATGTGGCCGAGCGGACCCACCCGGCAGCGCCACACGTCCTTTTGGGGCCACTCTAGTCACCGTAATGCATCGCTGTGTCCTTACACTAAGCTAAACCATTCCGGCGAGTGAAGTCACCCTTTTTAGGATTTAATGGCTTCATTTGCTTTTCAAGCTTCCTCTGCTTTATGGAAGGATCCAACAAAGCTGGTTTCTGCCCATACTAAAAGCTTTCAAATTAAAATACAGCATTTCTTTTTTTCCATGATGACATCAAGCAACTTTGCTCTTGACTTGAACTCACCGTTGGCCGACAAATACGTTGTATTGTAAACAACCAACAGCCCAACTCGTCAATGAGCTCATGAACAGTTTAACTAGAAACCAGCTGGATAAGAAACCAACCAAGCAAATAACATACCAGTCACCAATTAACAACCAGCTAGCTAAATAGCTAGCTCACTAACTAATTAACGGGACAGCAAATTAACAAACTGACTAACTGTCCAAACAATCGACCAAAAAACTCACCGAACCACCGACAAACTAAACAGCAAGTAAGTCACCAACTAACTATAAGCAGCTAATCAAATAACTAACGACGCCATGTTGAGAACTTCAGTAACCAACCAAGCTCAGATGTTGCACAGGTGTCAAGTTGACATTCACAGGTGGTTTGACTTAAGGTCAGACCATTTTTTTTTTGTGGTAGCAGGTCTGCCTCTGATAAAACTGGATATACACTGCATGCTTATCACTCTTATTAGCAGATTAGCTATGATGACATCATCGTCGCGGACGCCGTCTAGACAAATAACCACAAAAATTTGACACCCCTTACCTTCTCACCTGCCTATCAAGTTCATTATACTTCATAAAAAGCAGTTTATTTCTTTACATCTTTTTTTATATCATACCATAAGAAACCCAAAAACATTTGTGACCAATGCACGGATGCATAAAATCGCTAAATCTAGCCAATGATTGATTCATTGATTGATGCGTCTGTCAATGGCGCCTATTTTTAAAGCAGAGTCATTTTCCTTGGCTATATTTCTTCTCGGCCCACCAGTCGGCTCTGTTTGGGAAGTACAAATGTTTGCTTGACATTTATCCGCCTGCAAATAAACAGTACCACACCCCAACAGGCCGTGGGTTCAAGGGTTATTGTTGCTCGGTGTCAGTCAGATTTAGCTCTCGGACGCCCCCCGCCCCCCCTCTTGCATATTTTTCACCCCCCACACCCACTCAAGGGACGGACTTGAGCTTGGCTTCTTGCTTCTCTGTCGTTCCCAAGCATTTCCCCCTCCCGAGTCAAGCTGCGGTCCAGAACAATTCCACGCCGTTGCCCAATTAGGAGAGTCCTTTAAAAAAAAAAAAAGAGACGGGATTTTAGCTGCGTGACGCATGGCTGGGACAATGGGAGGATATAGACGGATAAAAAAACTGCTGTCGGGGTTAAATAGGGCAGCTAACAGCAAACTTTGAAGTTCAGGTGACTCAAAAAGTTTTGACGCAAAAATCGTCGAGATGTTGGCATGATGTCGACAGAGAGAAATATTCATTGAAAAAAAGGTTGGAAATATTTGCATTGAATTGGGATTCTTTATGGAAAAGTAATTGGATGACCGCCATCAAATTAAAAGGTGGAAGTTCTAGGTAGCAAAAATTTCTATGGCCTGTGCCCCCACATCTGCGGAAGTCGTACTCTCAGTCCGCCGGCTGTCGCCATGGCGACCGTCCGCAAAAGCGGGTAAGTCCAGAGGGTGTGTTTGTTACCACGCAAGAGGAGCCGGTTTGGATGGGATAGGCCACGTTCAGTTCCAGGGTTTTCCAGAACCTCCCGTGGGCTTCATTAAAACAAAAGGAGGAGGAGGAGAAGGGGGAACTGGTTGGACTTCCTGTTGGAAACGATGGACACATGACAGTGGCCCTGAAGGAACGAACCCGTGTGGGCAGAAAGCCGCAGTCAAAAGCATCCAAGAGCCTATTACGCTGATTCTACATCAGTGGTTCTCAAACTTCTCACATCAAGTAGCATTTCAAAAAGTATTTAGTACCACCACTAAATGTAAGCTAACAAAAATTAGCATAGCTGCTACTTGTAATTAGAAGCCTTCAAACAGCTTTTATTTGATTACAGATAGAGCAGCAACATACAATTGAATAATAGAACAAAAGACAATTCGACATTTTTTAGTACAACACCAAAATATTTGACAAACCATACGTTATTTGAGTCTGCTAGCTTAAAGCTAACATATGACTGGAAACGTCAAATTTCCTTTTCAAAGTGAAAAACAAACGTCATTTTCAGCTATTCTTAACAATGTCGTTCTCAAATGTCTTTATTAAAGCGAAAGGGGGAGAAAAGAAAATCACATTTCACAAAAGTCAGACTACATTTTAAGTTCATGTGGCCCAACGCTACCCACAACGCATTGGATCCTTTATGTACTGTACTACCAAACAACCACACCACATTTCATCTTGTTTCCGGAGCTCATCGTTAGTCTTCATTTGATGTGACATAAACATTCTGCATGTCATTACCATGTGACCGCGCTTAAATTAGGAAGCAACATTACTGTTGTAAACAAGGTTCGGCTTTCGACAACAATACTTCTTTATTCCCGTTTCTTCGTTCCCACTCCTTCCTGTCTCCCACAACTTTTTTTTTTACAATCCACGCTATGGTCCAACTCTCATAAAACAAGCAGAAAAAGAATAACTTCATGTCCCCCCCCCCCCTTCCCATTGTCTTCAACTGCTTCCGAGCCTTAAATTATCTCCTCGTACAGATGACAGCAACTTCCAACCACCACGTTTTCTCCAATATATATTTTTTTCGCAATACGGCGAAGGAAAAGAGTAAGGAAACGACGCCTGGAGCCTGACAGGCGCGTGATGTTCATCATGCAGCAGGAAACAATAGAGATTCCTGAACCCCGTGTGGGAAGATCCCACACACTTTTCCATATGAAAAGCAACTGGACGTCTCAATTTGTCTCAGTCGAACGTGTACTCCTGTCAAGGAAAAAAAATTAAATAAAATAAGACAGAAGTGGGAGTAGGTGGATTTTGTCATTTTTTTTTGCCAATGTCTATGAAATAAAATAAGTTGTTGTGACCTCTCACATTGTGAATTTACACGTATTGGAAGGAATGACAAGGAATCATATGGAGAGAAAAAAAAAGTGGGAGTGGGAGAATTTTGAAATTCCCTGGCAATCCTCTGCATTTTTTTGGGAGAGTGTAAAATCCCCCACTGTTGCTCAAACAGTACCAAAATAAAATCATACTGAGAGATGTTGGCTTCATTAGTCACAATCATTTTGACACTGAATAAATAAATAACACTTTGCAACTTGAATATCGTGTTGCTAATTTGATTCCACATTTGCACGACTTGCAGGGGTTAGAAGTTATACACAAACACACACGTGTGAACACACACAGAAATATGTCAATTGTTTTGTATATTGTCTTTTTTTTTTCAGTATTTTCCAAGCATTGCTGGTCCATGTGTCAATCATCACACACAATTACAAGCATTGCTAATTGCTAATATGCTAATTCCCTTAGCATAAGCTAGTGTGGGGGGTCACGTCAGGAAATAAGAATTCCATTTAATTCCAAATATATGATGTGAATAAATACATAAATGCTTCTTGTTATGTTAAAACATTTTTTGTGGTGGTAATTTCCAAAACAAAGAATCAATGCTCTTTGACCATCTATCAGTAATAATTGGTCCATTTTCTCTGCTAATGAAGTGTTACACAAGCAGGATGTGTTTATCTTCTGGATTCTGATTACAATCACACAAAAAGCGTTGTGCAACAAACTCACTTAGGCAAAGCATCGAAAGTGATCAGAGCAACAAAAGATCGCAAGCGTAAATAAGTCGTAAATCTTTGCCACATCGGCGTAACGTTCTCCCTGTAAACATCGGCGCTGATGGAAAAAATGGACCGCATTCTTGTTGCTCTCCACAAGAAAAGGAAGAAAGAAAGAAGCTTAGTCCAGGAAGGAAAAAGCCCTCTTGGGGTTTGAAGAAAAAAAAAAAAACCGCCTTTTTTTGGATGCTTTCCATTGCTGCATCTGCTGCCTTTTTCGTGACAACAATATACACACACGTACCTTTAGACCCCCCCCCCCCGCTGATGTCAACGTGAGCCAAGCATGCACCTTTCCTTCGTAGAAAGCCATGAAAGAGAATAACAAGTGAGGAACCCCTTCAGAATGTGACAAGTCAGGAGGGGGGAAAGTGCTGGCATGAGTGATAGACGACGAGTTGAATTGCAGTGTGCCTCCGGGACGAAGCAGCCCCTTCCCCACACGGCCTGTTACGGATATCGTGATAGGCTGTGAGAAAACTTAGCAATACACAGATGAAAACAAAAAAAGAAGGCCAACATCCATTTTGGGCCGCCGGGAACAAAGTGTAAACGCGGCATTGGAAGATTCAGATGTATTTTTCGATTTACAATATGTACGGCAATCGTATGAACGATTTGTTTGTGTGCGAGTTCACGCGGTGGCCCTATAAACCTGCCGGCCAATTTTTTGGGTCAGCGTTAAGACTTTCTGCGTTACAAGCTGTGATTTGTGTAGGCGGGGTGCGAAGGATTTGAAAAAAGATCCGCCGCCTTGTAAACGTTCCAACATGGACGCCCGAGAGGAGGCCCGAACTGAACTCTAGGCACCTTTCCGTGTGTGTGTGTGTGTGTGTCATCTAAAACGAGGTCAAGTGAGGAGCAATAACCTGGCTCACTTCTTACGGCTCAATTTAGCAGAGCTTTTTTAACGGGTCGGGTTGTGGTTGGGGAAGGGAGGGGGGTGGGGCCTCCCACGCCGCCGTCTCCCCGAGAAAGAGCCTCATTATCAAATTCGCTCCGAATCCCCCATCTGAAGAATTGGAATCATAAAATTTCCCCATACCATAAAAATAAAACAAAGCAAAAGCTTTGACGAGTTTATCGTCTTCTTCGTGCGGCGACTCGGCGTACTTTTGCCACCTCTATTTGTAAAGTTTGCGGGCGTCTGCAGCACAACGTGCCGGCTGGCTCCCGCTTCGGAAGAATTAGCTCCTCAGACATTACCGCACGGGATTTTTTTTTTTGTTGTTGTTGCTGCTGCAAGCGCCACAGGCCCCATCGGGCCTCTTTCCTCCACTCTCTAATTACATTAACTGGGTCCCCAATCTGGCAAGCCGAGGCTTCCAATCTGGCGGCCCCGTGCCATTGACGGCTCGCCCCGGTCCAAGCGGGAGGAAATGACCTAAATGTGGGTCTACACCCATTTGCCCAGCTGGGCAATGAAGACATGACGGATGTGGAGGGAAAGAAAAAAAAAAAGAAGGATTTGTGGGACAACCGGCGGCTTGTGGTCGGGGTAGACAATTTGGGAGGGAAGTTGGATGCACGGGCCACCAAACAACCAATGTGGGGCAAAGGAAGGAGGATACGAAAGATGAGAAGTCACGAGATCAGAGACGCCGACCTACATTTACACACTAGAATATTTGTTTTGTGAAATGGAGTTGACAGTCTTTTTTTTTTTTTTAAATGTGCAATCCTCTATGGATAATGGGTGGGGCGGGATGCGCTATGCTGCAGAGTGCCTGATAAAAAAAATAAAAAAAAAAGGGGGGGGGGGAGGCAAACCCGTTCATGGGAAAGATCATCCAGGATTGGTCTCTGCGGTGTCATTATTACAGGAACTTGGGAGAAACACGAATTTGGTGCTGGAAAACTCCATTTGAAAATCAAAGAATGGGAAACAACAACAAACAAAACTACCATTCAAGTTTGTCAGAAATTCAATTCAGCTAAACTCTCATTAGCTAGCACTTGAGAAGCTCATTTAAAATCCCAAGGGTAATACAAATATTTACATATCTGCAGTCAAATGGCTGTGGAAAAAAAAATACAGAAACTGGGATGTCATAAAGTAGGACAAAAAAAATGAACATAAAGCACAATAAATAAATACATGTGTGTTATTTTTCATGTATTAGCATATTTTCGCAGCGAAGGTTCTGACCTCCAATCCCGGAATGTCGTCAGTCACCAAATATGCACAAAATCCGGAGTCTAACCCAAACCGGGTCAACGATGCCAACCACTACACCACGAGGCCCCGCGTCTTACCGGGTCCGGACCCTCTGCGGTGAAGCAGAACCCGACACCACTGGCCGCTGTACACTTTGTGGACCGCCACAGAACCGCTCAGGACCCCTGGGGACAAGCCACGTGGAGAACAAGGTCAGAAGGTATCAGTACAAACGATGAAATATACATCAAAGTACATGAACTAATATGTAAATGTGGATAAAACATGATGTATCGATGTCATTTATATGCATACAGTACAATGATGACAAATGAATATGCTTCAAAAAAGATGAGTAACATTAATTTTAAAGAAATATGGTAGATTGTAGGTGTAAAGAACATGAAATATGATGTAAAAGAAATTGCACATTTAAAGCATATAGAACATAAATGAGGTGCGGATGGAGCAGTGACAGCAATGGGAGTTGAAAAATGTGGAATTCATTTGGCCCTTAGGAGTTCTCTGGATTTGAAGAAATATTTGGGTGGGAACATTCAGGCAAGATTGGGGAGACAAAAAAAATAACAATATGTACAAATACTGTATATAGCAATTCAAACTCTGCTGTTGTTTGTGTTTCTGTGATGCGTTCATTGCGACTATTTATCATTTAACGCATTTTAATATCATACCATGAAGTAATTACGTATATAATTTATGTGTACTACTGAGTATAGCATATTTTGTAAAACCCCGAAGACAAAATATCTCTTAAGTTGCACAATACTTTATCATTCAAAACATCACTACAATATTTTTTGGGCTTTTTTCTTTATGGGGTCTTGCCTCCGTCGTGAAAAATAAATGATGATATCCGTAATGGCCCCACGACTTATCCATGAGAAGTACAATATCGCTACCTAGTGGAGAAACACTGCAAAAACAACTGCGACAATAAAATAATACAATTGATCAGCAGGTGTCGCTGTTGTTCCCCCCCCCCAAAAATAAACATACGTCCCGTCATTCAGGATCGCATAGAATGGATATGTGGATGCGTAGACAATAGCTATATGGATGAAAAGATGGATAGTTACTTATTTTGTGAACTAAATATGTCATTAAAAAAAAAGTTCATCCTCACTGGACCTTTTGTACTTTTGGTTAATTGACTCACAAATTCTCAATCACTAATAAATAATCATAAATATCGTAAAAGCCATGCTAATTTACGTTAGCCTGCTCATGGCGTTTCACAATGAATATTAGCATTAAGCTAGTGCACCTTTCATGAATATTGTCATTTTGCTTCTAAAATTAAATCCAAGAAGTGGGTGGACTCCAAGATAGTGAGCCCCTCAGACAGAAGCACCTTAAAACCCCTCCTCCGTATAAAAGCAGCTGCAGCATCCTTCTCTTCATTTCAAACTCTCCTGCTCCTGTTCCTGCTCCTGTTCCTGCTCCAGCTCTTCCACCATGCACCACCACAAGTCCTTCTCAAACTCATTGCTTTTACTTGGCATCCTGCTGAGGAGCAGCCAGGCCCTTAACAACGACGCCACCGAGCGTGCGGGAAGTGTCTTCCTTCACGTCGGCCCATCCCAGGAGGACGCAAAGGCGGGAAATGTATCCCTGAACCGGGCTCGAGCCGGGGGGAGAGCGGCGGGACAGGACAGAAGCGGTAAGATGAGATAAGTGAGAACCTTGACTTCGAAAATGACTGAATGGCTCAACAAAGATGATAATTTATTATTATTATTATTATTATTATTATTATTATTATTATTTTAAAGAGATAATGCAGATATTTTTTTCAAGAAGTTTTTATAACTAAGTCCTTCCAAGAAGACGCAAGTCAACAAAGCACCTGCTTAGAGCGCTTAGACCACTAGAGGCCGCTAAAAACAATTAGTCCACAGAGCACAGAATAATATTTTAAACTCCGAATTAATTTGATAATACACTACTCGCGAACGCGATGAAAACACACCACAAATCTCTTACTTTAAGCAATCTGAATTTCTAATGGAATGAGAAAAAAATAAATGATAAATAAATGAATTTAAAAAAGCAATTTGAAACCCACTTGATGTTATAACTTCGGTGATGACATCTCCTGTGGTGAAGTCACTCTCTATTCATCAAACGCTGTCACGGAAAGGGAGCCATTGTCGGGGAGGCGTATGATGTTGTCAATGGATGCCGGCTTCAATTACAGCAAGGGGACAATTTGTAGCCTGCAGCAAAATTCAGGGAAAAAGGAAAACATTACTTTTGTTAGAGTTAGCTGTCTGGAGGAGTCCTACTTTTTTTTTTGTGGAATCTCAACAACAAATAGTCCCAAATGTTCACATTTTCCAGCAGGCCTCAAATCTACCATGTCAGAGTTTTTTTATTAATGACTAAGCCATATGGGACTAAGCAGGCAGGAGAGAGATGACTTAAGTGAGCTGTTGTCTTAAAAACTCAAATGTTCCCTCAGAGCGAAGCCAGATGGGCTGCAGAGAGCTGAGGTCCACCAAGTACATCTCAGACGGCCACTGCACCAGCATCCACCCCATCAAGGAGCTGGTGTGCGCCGGCGAGTGTCTCCCGGCTCAGATGCTTCACAACTGGATCGGCGGCGCCCGGCAGTACAAAAAGTTCTGGACTCGCCATAGCGCGGCTAACAGCAGCGGCCAGGACTGGCGTTGCGTCAACGACAAAACCCGTACTCAGCGAATCCGACTGCAGTGCCAGGACGGCAGCACCAGAACGTACAAAATCACCGTGGTCACCTCCTGTAAGTGCAAGAGGTTCTCCAGGCAGCACAACGAGTCGGGAAATAAATTTGGGCTTCTGACGCCACCCCAGACGCTAATCCCGCACAAGTCCAAGAGCAGGAAAGTGATGGGAAAGAAGCACATGAGCCAAAACTGGCACCAGACTGCACCATGAGGAGTGGAGGGAGGCTTTGAGGCCTTGCCAATAGATTCTTTCATCATGTTTGTAAACAACAGGCAGGGTGGGCTACTTCTAGGTGGCGCAATGCAAGTGACATCAACTGAAAAAACATGACCAGAAAAAAAAAATTGGTGTTGCAATACCAGAAATTCTCCAAAAGACTAACGTTAAAAAATATATATATATAAACAGTGCATCTTGTTAGTGGAGACGACTATGCCCAATGCAAAAGTGCACCACTGGGCACAATTAAAAAATAATAATAATAATCTAACAATTGTCTGCTCAAGCCTTTGCCACTTGGAAGTACACGAAAGGTCATGATGAAAAAGTCTATGCGGATTATGGTGTCGCTCAAAAAGGCTGGACTTGATTTATGCCAAACCGGAGGAGATCTAAGGACTTCCTTGCCATTTCAATAATGTGAACAGAAACTGTATTGAGAAAAACATGCATTGTCCCATGTAGTCATGGATTTGAGCTAATGTGTTTTTGCTGTGACCACATCCAACACCAGTAAACCAGTACGATTGCAAAATTCCAGGAATTTGAAAACGTTAAGACAATAATTCATGTGAATTCACAGGTATTACATTTTTGCATGGATGTCTGCTTATGACAAAACAAAATGTTCATAAATATGATCCTTAATTCCCAGTAAATTCCTCATTATTTACCATAGAAGCTTTCCAAGTTTCTCCATCTTAAATTCCAATGAGAATTTACCATTTTTTTGCAACTACCTGTTTAAACTACATTTGTGTACATGTCAAAATTGGACTTTTCTTTGCAATTTTGTTTTTCCTCCGACAACCATGTGTATAAAAATAATTATGTAATATATTCTATGTGGCTGTAATGCGTAGAAAAGTTTTGCCAATAAAGTTTTAAAACAGAAAATGAAAGTCAGATTGATTATCCCAAACACATACGTAAATTACGTAATGCATTTCAAACAGAAAAGAAAAAAGTTAAATGAGTTATATTAGGTCCATGGTTAACTAATTAGTCAATTTCATTTTTCTATCATCTCGTGAGACTTCAGTTGCGCATAATATTTCAGAATCAATTATTAACAATAATAATAATATAATTGTTCATATTCCAAGTCAATCATCAACCAGTAAATATCAACCTGGATTACAGTTGTACATATTTCAACCAGTTATTTTTGACAGACAAGCGTCCAAACATCTCGCGAGATGTACGTAATTCGATGATATGACGGGAATCTCGCGAGAACATCCGCCAATCCGCCTTGTATGTATAGTGTAAAGTTCTCTGAATTCACACAATTTTATCCGGAAATCAAACATTTTTGTTATTACGAATAAAAATTTCTAGTTTATATATCTACAGTTCGTGCTTTAGGTTTCTTCTAAAGTACCGGATATATTTTCGGGCCTGTTGAATTCTAGATTTAAGTCATTCCATGCTGATTTTATGCCAATTGGTAGTTTTATTTGAATATGTCAGTACTTATTACACAAAGCAAACAAATATATTATTGACATACATAAATATAGAGCAGCAAGAAGATGCATATAAAGTATCGTACTAATATTATGAGACCCGAACGTCTTTTATTTTGAATGCTCATGGCGGAAGTAAAATGTTGAGTTGAAATTCAAGCTCCAAAATCATCCAAGTCAGAAATTCATCCATACCTCTTCTATCATATCAGGAATATTATGCCGTAATATTCCACCCAGGAAATGATGGACGATCCCCGCGAGGAATCGGGCCGGCCTGCACATCCTGAGACTTTCCTTTCCAGCCAACCCGAGAAGAACAATCTCGGAGCGGTCACAGTTGGTGTAGACTTCCCGGTGTGTGTGGTTCTTCCTGCTGGAGGCAGCGGAGAGAGAACCGGACTGCAAACACCCAAACAGTTCTGCTTGCTACTGGGCCGACCGCTCATAAGTTACACCATTCAGGCTTTTGAGAGGTTTGCATACATTTTTGTAAAAAATGGGAAAGTTCGTTCGTATGTCGATGTATTAAACGGTGCAAGTCGAGTCAGTGGTTCAGTCACTCACGCTAAACGCTATAATGACAATATTTTTGCAGGAATATGATTATTTCACGCTTTAAAACAGTTTCCAGGTAATGGCTGTGGCGTAGCTTTGTCTAAATACTCCTAATAATAAAAAATTGCATGAACATTTGTGCAGACATGTTGCCATGCTGCATGTGTTTGTTCTGCGACCAGCCTATATCCCGCCCCTATTTATATCTGGGCCAATGACGAGACCAGTTTTTGTTAGATTGACAACCAACTGCTCCCATTATAAAGTTATTATCCGAAGGTAATGCTGCAAATTATTTAGTTAAGATTCGGGACACATTTGAAAGGAGAATTCGATTTAAAAAAAAAAAAAAATCATGGCCATCTCAGGAGACTGAGCAGAGTCAAAGGTCAAAACTGAGATGGGATGTCCTCACAGGGTATCATGGATCCACAGTATCGTGGTTGTCGTGGCCCAAGAAAACATAGACCTGATGACGGACATCGTTGAACGATTCCAGCACACCAAAGTTCGGGTGGTGGCGGGCGGCTGCACGCGTCACAGGTCCATTTGTAATGGAGTCCTGGCTCTAAGTGAAGAAGAGATGCAGGAGAACAAGGTTGTCATCATCCATGATGCTGTGCGGCCTTTTGTGGAGGAGGATTTCCTCTATCAAATAACCATGGCTGCCCGGGAACATGGCGTGAGTCGTTTTCTATGACCAAGTGATGCACAAATCAGAGATTGGTGTCGCTAAATGTTTTCGTCTAACCGCCTCAGGCATCGGGGGCCATCCGACCGCTTGTCTCCACGGTGATCGCCACCACGTCAGAGGGCTTCCTGGACCATTCGCTAGAGCGAGCTAAGTACAGAGCCAGCGAGATGCCTCAAGCCTTCAAGTACAACATCATCCATAGAGCCTATCAGAGAGTACGTAGCAGTCCAACTTAAGCCCCCGGGCCGTATTTTGCGCACCCCAAGACAGACTTGAATCTCTTTGGCGGAAAATATCACGTCCGGCCAAGAAAAGTGAAGAATGCGGTGCCGCCAATGATGATGTTTTCATTGTGTTCCTCTGATGACGACAGGCGCCAGATTAGCGAGACGCTTCGGTGAAATATCAGCAGACACACACTGTCGGAGTGTTTTCGCAAGACAAGGGGGATGATGCACGAGCAGACGTTATTTGGTTGCTCCTTTGATGTGCTTTAGATGCTCTTTTTGCGTTTGAGTGCTGTGTAATTTAATGCCGATGAACCATTTGGCTACTTTCTCGTTTGTCTGGGTCACTTTGTAAAAAACTGTGAACTCGTTTCAAACTCCAGATGAGTTTTACCAACTTGTAAACAGTTTTTTGTTTTTTTTAAAAGGTACGACGGCGCCTCGTCTCACAAGTATTCAGATTTCAAAATAAAATCAATTATTGCGGTTCCCTCCTCAGTGTACCGAAGCCGACTTTGACTTTGGTACCGAGTGTCTCCATCTGGTACTGCGGTACTGCGCCACAAACGCCAAACTCATCGAAGGCCCGCCCACGTTATGGAAGGTGACTCGCATTCATTTCCCAATTTATCGAATTAGTAAAAGGCTTTAATTTGACAGACTGAATTCAGGTCACCTACAAACGAGACTTGGCCGCCGCGGAGTCTGTGGTCAAAGGTGAGCTACGTATTTTTTTAATTTTCCATATTTCGAGAAGCTTTAATTTTCCGCACTGGTGTTGTCCTTTCTCTTTCCTTCCAGACACGCTATCTCAATCGGCCTGCGTGATCACAGACGGATGTTCGCATGCGAGCTCGTTGGCCGACCGCCTCGGCGAAGTCTTTCGCAGCCTAGAAATTCAAATAGTACGTAAAAAAAAGCGATCCGCCGACATGTCCGTGTCGCACGCGTGTAACGGGGAGCATCGTGTTAACATGAGCGTCATCCGGGTGGTCCGCTAGTGAAACAACTAGCCCGTCTGTGGTCACACAAGTAATGAAGTGTGACCGTACGCATGCGGGAAAAGCAGATGGCCGTCACATTTGCTGAACCGGAACCGCACTTTTTTTGTTTGATTAATTGCGGTACGGGCGGCCTCGGTTCCTTTGTTGCTCAGCTAGCTCATGTTACCGGCAAGAAGACAGAAGTCACATGATTTAAACCAGTTGGACAAAAGTTACCGGTTTCTGAAAATATGTCTTAAAGACTGGACAAGAGCCGCAAAAAAAATAAATAATAATTTTGCTTTCGGACATGCGTTTTCCATTCCAGAAGTGAGAATGACCCTGGCAGATGTTGAGTGCTTTTAGTCGGTGTTTATTTGCCGAAGGACCGCGTTTGATTGACATCCTCTTCTCTCGTCGCGCGTTTCTTTCGCCAAGGCCAAACAGAACGCAAAGAATTAAACCGGTGATAATTCAGGTGATGACAAAAAGAGCTTGAGATGTTTTCTATCTGCCTTCCAGAAGCTGAACATCATCCCAGATGTGACGGGAGACAACGTCAGGTATCTGCTCAAGGCCTGGAACTTCATCCAATTTTCTGTACGTTTACATTTTTGTGTCTTCAAACAAAATGTATTATTTGGCTGCTTAACACAGAACAATCACATCTGCTTTTAAAGATATTATCTTTATTTGGATATTTTTTTTTTTTCCCCCAGATGAATGTTTCTGATTTGGCTAAAGTGGAGACCACGTTTACAGCAGTGGAGAGAAACGGACAAACGCTTCTTCACCCGGTGGTTGTTATTGTGGTGAGTAGTTATTGATCACAGCTTTGGTCACATGTTAGCAATCGGGAGAAAAATGTTGGTGCCACAGCGGCCTCCTGGTTGAGGTTTGAATGTTTTGTCTGAAAAAAAATTGGATTGAAATGAAAGAGGTGCTGATTCTTCAACTCGTTTTTTTTAACAGGTCCATGTAAACACTCCAGACCGACGGGCGGCCGAACCGACAACCTTTGCAGAGTTAGCATTAGCAGCCAAGCGCCGGAATATTCTCATGTACGGCGTCCATGTGCAGCAATCAAAGGTAAAGCTTTCATGTCTGACTTTTCCCATTGTTCCTGAGCAATGTATCTTTTTTTTTTTTTTTTTTTTTTTTTAAAAGAGCAGCCAAACTAAACACACGCTCTTTTATACATGATTTATTTAGCTGTGTCTTTTCTTGATTGAATGCCTGTTACTGTTTTGTATCAATGTCTTTGCGTTATCATTCTTAGGTCCTAAACAAATCACATAGCCTGGAATTTAAAACAGAATTCAGTTTCGAAAGACAGTTTGAATTAGCAACATGAAATTTGGCGGGTATGTTTATCATGGAGAGAGCCACGAAAAAAAAAAGTGTCAAGAAGGAATGCCGGAATGTTTTTGTTTGAAGCAGCCATTTAAAAGTCCTTTAAAAGCCAATCCATGCGATAAACAAAGTAGTCGAGGAAGACGTCGGCTCGCTTTAAAGCACCTCGACGTGTGTCGTGAGAATCGTCGGAAAGCATGCGGTCGACCTCAAATCTCAAACTCATCGCTCGGTAATTATTACGGAATTATCGGTCGTAAGCTTCACATCGAGTCAAATCGGGACCTTTTTTGGCCGCGGGATGTATGTTCAAAGACGGGGCTTTGACAGTGGGACAAATGAGGCTGATCTGTCTTCATAAATCAAATCTGCTGCGTGACTCAAAGTGACACATTTTGTTCCCCCCCCCCTCCCAAAAAAAAGGACAAGATGAAGAAGTTGTCTTCTCCGTGCTCACATCTGCCTTTGATTTGACAATCACGTTGGACGTTACGGTTTCCTTCTCCAATTATAGAGACAAGGGAATCCATGGAAAGACATGTAGCAAAATACAGATTGGGATAAATCTCAATCTTTTATTATTTCAAAGAGATCATTTTTTCCAGGAGGTACTGGCTGTGTCCGTGGGACAATAATTGCAATTTTCCAGAAAGCAGAGAAGAAAACTGGTCAAGAAAATGTTGGTGCTTTAAGTCCCTACTTAATACCTCTGCCAGGGTGCTTTGGCCAGCTTTGAGGTGGTTTGCGGGTCAATTTGCAGCACACTTACGCCTCTGTCCAAAAATTAAGACATTAGTTGGCCTTGAAGGAGGTCTTACGTTCATTCTGGCCACATATTAATAATAGGGTGACGTTTGCGTTAATTTCCCGTCCGGTCTGGTTTGGTATGAAAAAGACATTTTGAGAAGAGAACATGGGCTAATTTGGTAAGCGCTGCCAAGTCGATGATGATGTTTGATGGCTTTTCAAGCATTACAACACATCATCGAAATCGCCATTTTGAGAGTTTTGAGTCAAGAACTGTTTATCGCAATCAAACCACACCGATTTTAATGTCACTCTGAGGACACTAGGCGTGAAATCCGTAAACCGCCTACTCTGACAACAGATCCCCCACCTAAAAAGTCACACCCTGTTTGTGAAAACGTGGGCGATATGTGTCACAGGATCCCTCCCCCTTGCGTTCAGTCCCTCTCGCCCTTGTCACCTTCTGAAAAGACACTTGTCAGTCTGATGTCAAACTGATGTATGGCTCTTGTAATCAACGGACTGAGAGCCCTGATGTTTACCCAAGCCCGTATTTCCTCTCCGGCCGGGAAATCCTAAACCTGAGAGGAGATTAGTCGACACGGGGGGATGGGGGGGAGAAAAGAGCAACGGAGAATGGAGACCAGGTCGGGTGAAAGACACTATTATCCCAGACCTGTTCACATCAAGGTCTGAAAGGCAGACAGGTGAAACGTGATCCCAAGCCAAAGAATCTCTTAGCACCACAAACTCAAGAGTTGCTGCCTGGTTTGGGTCAAGGGAGATTAGGGATAACTGGTATCTCAGCGGTTTCAGCACACTCCTTACTAAATCCCTGCACTTGTCTCCTGTGTGTCATGAACCTCTGACGTTCAATGGCGAGGAAGGTTTATCTCTTGTAGAAAAACCGCAAACGTGTTTTCGAAGGGTATCCCCAACCAGACCAGGAATTGAAGGGATGTTGGTGTCTTGTGGTACATGCACCACGCGGAACATGTGCACGGTATCAAGATGGATCTTCCAGGCTCTTCTCTGAACGAGACATCTCCAGATGTGTGAAACCGGAGCGCCTCAAGTTGGCTCCAGAAACGGGTTCATACCAGACTGTGTTTACTCAGCTTTGATATGTCAGATTAAAAAGATGGAACTGGATTTAGGCATTAGAACAGACAAGTGGAAAATTGGGTTCCAAAAGTGGAGTGTCGTGACATTTGTGTATGTTCCTACTCGTTGGGAAATGTTTCTGACCACCCAGAGACTTTTTTCCTGACGCTCCTCAGTTGTCAAGAATGCTCACCTTCCTCTTTGATTTGCATTTATAACGGCCGAGAGGGGGGAAAATAACATTGCCGCATGTTTGTTCAGACAAAAGCAAACGCAACCAGATGCCAATCTGTCTCGATTTGATTGGATCCGCAGCTACGTCAACACAAAAAAAAACCGCTAACACAACATCACGCTGCAGTGGCAATCCTGATGACCACTTGCCACCCAACGTGATTTCCATCGAGGAAACTTCGAATTCCCAATATGTTTAAGAATACCTCGTCGTGAAGACACAAGTACAATAAAAGGCCAAGCGGATTGCTTTCGTGGTTAGCTACCATGGTTCACCTGTTCCTGACACCTTGCATACCTTCCGCAGTTGAGTGTTGAGGTTGTCGTGATCTGATAAAAGTACAGGAACTGAAGTCGGGTCATTTTAGAGTGTCTTTAACATGCTTGCATTCTGAATTGTCACTTCATCCATCACACTCCTGGCCTGCATGTTTCTGTATGGTCTCAACTAAACATCCAGCGGTTCTGCTCCTTGTTGAGAGGTATGCCCGTCGAGGTCGTATCCGTTAAGTCGGCGTCTAGTCTGTACGTTAGACGTGATGAACGAACTGCTAAGTTTGTCCGTCTATTTCAGACACAAACTTCAAAAGACCTTTAGTGAAAGGATTTTTTTTTTTTTTTTTTTATCGAAACTGGAATTACAGTAAGTCCATTGAACCATGTAGTGTAAAAATCCAGCCTTGGTTATCATAAAATCAGACTTAACTTCTTCCATTGACATCCGACTATGAACAAGGCCTAACAAACCGACATCCTGACAGTCAATTCTCGTACTAAGCCAACATTTTTATTTGCCAGTGGAAATTTCCAAGCTTCATAAATGACGCGTTCAACACCAAATCGAAAGCCTCCATCCATCAGAGATTCCGATCGCTGGTTACGAGGAAGTTCCGTCATATTCCAAAACGGCACCCTCCAAAACTAGTCACCAGTCGGGCCACCGAGCGGGGAAGGAAAACCCCTTTTGATGGACTTGTGTACACATGGCTTTGACTATTCCGATGAAGAGCATGAAGAGACCGATAGGGATCAGATACTGTATATATAGAACTGTCAGAGCTTGTGGAAAGCGGTTTTCCAGACGTAAATCAGCCTTGGCATTAATGCGACTGCGACTGAAGGTTTTGAATTCCTTATCTTTGTAAATCATCTCATCAAGGAATTGGCTGAGCTGTGTGTGACACGCATGAACTCTAAACCCCACTTTTCTCTCTAAGCCTTAAACTATCCGTGGTTGCTTGGGCACGAGATGTCGAGGCATACTGTATTTCAGGCGGGGGAGGGACGGGGGGGGGGGGGCTTATAGTATACATATACAGTGCGGCAGCGAGGTACGGTGACAGTGAACTCAATTGGTGCCTAACTGTCCGACTGTCAAACCTAAAGATATGAAGATGTTGGGTTGAATTTAAAGAGTCCGTAAAGGCTTTGTAAATACAATTCCTAGGCCCCCAGAGTTTGGGCATCCCGCCAATGGTCTTGGTGAGCTGTTATTTAATTGGGATTCTTGGCTGGTCATGAAGGGGAAGAAGCTGAGAGGGAACTCTCGGGATCTTGGGAGAGTGTCACTGGCTGACTTCCTAATTACCCAAAGAGACCTTTTGGACTTGAAAGCGTCCATTGCATTGGTGGCGTTTGAGGATAGGGGGGCGACCACTCGTTGTGTGGTCGACCCATCCACTCCACACACACACACACACAACTTGTCTCTGTTTTTTGCCTTTCAAAGAGCTGTCGCCTTGTAGCTCGCCAAAGTCGTCCGTGATTGAAGTCTCATTGGTTAAAAAGTTGCAGTGTGGCGACATCAATAACAAGACCCTTTTGCTTATGTTTATGTATACGCCGCACATGGGAATGATTGGGAATGGTTTCGCTTTAAGCTCTTGCCCAATCTTCCATCTACAGAATATTAAAACAATGCTGTCACCTCATTTGGCAAAAATAGGCTATGCTCGGTTTCTTCGGCGAAAGATTTTTTGTTGTTGTTGCGTTGCTGCTTTGTCTAAGGTAGCAGATGTTTGAAGTTATAATTACCACGTCATCCATTCTAATTTATGCTATGCAAATTTTTGTTAGCTTGCCTCTCAATGTTGTAAAAGTCCCATGTGAAGACATCAAAAAAAAGGGCCAAAAAAAGATTGGATTAGTCCATAATGGACATGGCAGGGGATGAGCGGAAAATGTCCTGGTGCTAAGCGTTTATTCTAACACGCATCTGCGGTCACACTCCTTCAGATTCACGCCAGTCAGTGATGACACTTCTGGCTCGGGATTCCGTGAAGTGAGGCTGTGTCGTGGCGGAAAGTACGGCAGGCGCTCGTCTGGTAAAAACTGAAATCCAAATCTTGTAAAAACCAAGTGAACCTGATTTTTTTTTTTTTTTAAGTCAATAGTAACCAGCTGAAGATGAGTGGCTGGCTCTAAACAGGTGAGGCGGTTGAGACTCGGAGAGGCGTTTAGCCTTGAGCGCTTACTTTGCGGTTTCATCACGAGGATTTAAAAAAAAACTGTTTGGCTTGTGATGAAGACACGCTAATCCCACCGAGGATCACGTTCCCCCCTTATTTTACGTCAGGAGTGGTACCCCATCTCTCCGACATCCACTTTTACTCCCTTTGATGCCTCACTTGCTGTTGTTGTTTAGTAATTCTACCCTGAAGATCACATTTTCGAGACAGACTGCTCGGTATTTATGTGCCACCGTGCAAACAACGACTTGATTCAATAACGCTTCACTTTGAAGCTTGATTCAAAGACTGCCTGCCTATCTGAAGTGAACGGAATTGAACGCAGAGTATAGATTCTTTGATCCTCCTTGGTGATCCTGACTTCGTTTTTTTTGTCTTCTGTTATATGCAAATAACTCCTTAGGATGAGCGTCGATCAGAATAGCCGAAGCTAGCGGGGCTAACTGCTAGCTAGCTAATGTTTAAGCATCTCATCTGCCAAGTTCTCAGCAGGTTAATATCTCTAAAGGACTGAAATTCATTGTTTGCAACTAAACAGTAACGAGTTTTGGTATTTTTGGAAAAAGAACCAAAAAAATTCATGTACTGCGACCTTCCTTGGTTGTGATTAGAGACTGCTTCGTGTCATTATCCACGGTCAGGCCAGATTATACGCTTGGCTATCACACCTTGTCACATGCACCTTAGTTGAAGCCTCATCTGTCCGAATCTTCAAAACAAACAAGATGTTTGGTCAAACTTTGACATTACGTCGTTGTCTGAGTAAAGTTTGTGTTTGTCGACTCATCAAACGTCCGGTCAAAACAAAAGTTGTCCTAAATTTTGCATCATAGTTTTGTCTTGTATATTTGGTTGGAAATGACCTTTACATGGCTGCTTCAAAACAATTTGTCAGACATCCTGTGGTCAGGTTCAAAGTTCAATCAAAACCGAATGGGGAAAAAATAAAAAATTAACCTCAAAAGACTTTGGTGGCCGATTTAGTCTAGATGTGATAATTTGAAAACAACAAAGCGTCTTCATTTGATTGCGTTGTACATGGAAAATTGTTCTCATGTGTCGGAGGAAGAAAAGAACACGCAAGGCACGCACAAACTAAAGCGGGTCATTATCATTAATCAGAACAATGAACTAATCATTACATTAGTCCAGTCATTCACTCATCACCCTAAATTGCCTAAATTGATGCATTCATCTATTAGTTCAACGGCTTGCAAAATGTTTCTATCAATTATCAACCATTTTCTTTTTCTTTCCCAGGATGCAGAGCGTTGGGCAAAGTCTTTGTCAAAAGTGGCTGAGCTGACGTCAGCTTTGATTCGAGAGCGGAGCGTGGCTTTGGTGGGACAACTTCTACAAGCGTGACGGGCGAAAAAATCATTTTGGGTCGGCTCCACATTTAAATCGAGTGGGAAGCGCAAACTGTCACTCATCTCCTAAGCACGCCTCCACATCTTGATACGAGTGTTTTTTCACCATGACTAATAAATTGACTTGGACATGTGGAATTGCAGGAATGTCCCTTTGATGCTCTCCAGACTAATGCTTTTCTTTCATTGTATGATGCATGTTGAAAAAAAAAAAAAAAAAATCTACATATGCTTTGTATTTTTACATTACAGTATTATTATAAACATAAAACCAAAAAATAAAACAGTGTATTCTTTATATATCTTTTTTTATTTTGTGAACATTTTTAAATAAAAGTAAAATGTTTTATATACGTTCTTAGATATTTTTAAGAACAAATAACTGTTTATAAAAAGTAAACATTTTCACGTAGTTTACATATTTGTAAAGATGGACTAAAAGTGAAATGTTTATTTTTTTACGCATTGTCAAATTTCTAATAAACAGTGTTGGTAATTAAAACTTGATTTATTCGATAAAATTTTGTCCTCTCTACAGACCTGCACTTAGTGAATTTCTAGTGAAACGCTGCTCTCTGGCAGGACTAAAATGGTCATTGCAACTATAGTCGATCGTCTAGGAAGTAACCCAACACTTTTCACACGTCTCACGGGGGAAAAAGAAAAAAGACTCAATAAATATAAGGGAAAAATGTCTATATTCCAGAACTCACCTCACCAAGTCGACTTTCATGGCCCTTAAGTCTTGTTTATTTCATGAAACCTGACGTAATACCAATAAATGCACATACAATACGATACTGTTGTTTCACAATGTACATATTTTGTCTAGTCGTGGTTCTCCTGAGTTTGTCCCTTTTTTTTTTTTTTTGTCTCTGCTCCACTCAAGACTGACTTAGAGTTTCTCACCGGACGAAATGGATGCAACGACCTCAAAATGTCCGCCGGAGCCTCAAGTGGTTTGGATTTGTTGTGTTCAACGAGTGTCGTGTTTTGTTGCGTACACACTTGTTTGGGTGTCCTCCGTCTAGCTGGTGGTGTCCACGTTAAGCTGCTTCATGGACTCGGAGGCCTCCTCAATTGCTTCACTCTCCTCTGAAATGCAAAACAAATTTTATTATTATTGTGTATAATAGCCATCCTTTTAGTGATTGATGACACCGACCGGTGACTTGATTGCTTTGTGCTTGGTGCTGCTCTCGCTGCTCTTGAAGCTTCTTGCAGACTTTCTTGTGTGTGAACCAGTGCAACTTTTGACACGCTTGGCCACAGTAGATAACCTGGTGGCAAAAAAAAAAAATGTTCAAAAGATTAAATAAATGTCGCACGAAATATTGTTACCTCAATAATGTGGGATATGATCACACTGTTTGTAGTGAGAGATCAAGAGAGAAATGAGGACTCACCATTTTACAAATGGAGCATCTTTTCTGGGCTCCTTTGTCTCCACACGTGGTGCAGAACTCTGCGTCCATGAAGCCGACTTGACCTGTGATGGCCTGCGTCAGCACTGATAAAGCTGTGGGGTCATTGCCCTGTCATGGGGGGGGGGGAAAAGAATTGAAATGAATTGAAATACCATTTAATCGTGTTTCTAAAGAAGAAAACCACTTTGTTGTAGAAAAGCATGATGCAAAGAAATATAATGCTGAACTCACGATGGCGACGGGGGCGATGCTGCGCACCAGCTGCTGCAGCAGCGTGGCGTCGCAGTAAGGGAACTTGCGCACGGATTCGCGGATGAACTTTTCCTGGTACACCGGGAAGCCGTCGCTTTCTCGTCCTTTCAGAAGACTACGAGGGGGGGGAAAAACAAAAAGTCGCTTTTCAACACTGCCGAGAAAACGTCATGAGAATAATGAGTCAGGGGCGCCGACCTCTTGATGAGTCCGTCCAGCTGGTCGTCGCGTTCGTTGAGGAAGGAGGCGCACTTTGCCAGCACGCAGCTGATGTAGTGCATCTTCATGGCTAGCACTTCGTTCATGTCGCGCTGCTTCATGCACTTCTCGCAGATGAGCTCCATCACTCTACGACACTTGTCCAGGGCTGAGGGCGAGGCCAGCAAAGGGTTCTCCTTCACCAGCAGCACCATCTGACGCCAGAAATGGTGGCATGACAACAGAGGCTGCTGTGTCTCTCTTCACAGCTTTCACATCATTGTTTGCTAAGAGGTTAATCACGCTGTCTTGTTACCTTAACAGGATTGAGGTTGGTCGTCATGATGATCTTGTGTAAGGGTCCGGCTAGCTTAGGCGGCAATTTGGGTTCCTCCTCCAGACCCTGAACTTTGGTGTAGTAGTCAAGTCGGGCACGAGAAAAGAAGTTGTTAATCACCGTCACGCAGTCGTGTTGACCTGGAAGACAAGAGGATTCAAATCGATTATATAAACTTTGATAAATATATTAGAAGTTGCCTGACTCTAAACTAAGAAAACTTAGGTTAGTTGGCACATACCAACAAAGGCGGCCATCTGTGCTGCGGTCCTGCCTACAGAGTTGACCACGTCCGTCTCAGCCCCAGCGTCCAACATCATCCACGTGATGTCCGTCTTCCCTGTGAGCACAAACAAAAATGACTGTGGTTGGCGTGCGAGCGATGTGGCGCATACACTTTGACTTTTTTGTTTAGCCATAGACCAACCTGAGAGTCCGGCGAACATGAGCGCAGTGTATCCGTGCTCGTGTTGGTTGCAGTTGACGTCGGCGCCGAGCCTCAAGAGCAGCTTGCACATGTCGGCTTTGCCCTTGTAGGCGGCGTGCATCAAAGGCGTCATGCCGTACTGCGCCGGGGAAAAACAAGATGAGAAAACATGCTTCCAACATCTGACTTTGACACGGGTATAGAGATTGAAAAAATGACGAGAAAGGAAATGAAGGGTTCTTCTACTGCTCCTTGAAGGACCCCAGTGGCTTCTTGTCACATGCATATTGCTCACAGAAAACAAAGACATGGCCAATGTGTTCTTTTCACACAAAATAAGCTGGAGGCTTGATTATCCAACACTGCTATGTACTTTGATTTCAGTCAGCAATAATGTTGCCTAATAGATGAGGCTCATTACAGCTGTGAAAAGTCAAATGAAATATTCTTACTTCATCCAAGCAGTTGACTTTGACATCTTTGCAGCCCAGAAGTCTGGAAGCCTCTTGGACATTTCCTACAATTCATAAAGGTGAATAATATCAATGAAAAGTGTTGCTGAAGTTATGAAGCTAAATAAGCCAGAATGCTGTCTGTACTCAAAAGTTCCACGTAACACAATGTGATTCTACACCACTATAACCACAATCATAACTATAACTACAAACGCTACAACGTCAATAAAAAATACAAATTAGTCGTTTATAATAGAGGATTTGGTGTGGCGTATCAGACAAGCTAACTAGTGCTAGCCACATTGCATTGCATTGTGGGGGATTACTTACCTGTCGAAATAACGTCAAACAACTCTTTTTCGCTAGGGGACAAGTCTCCTTTCTTGGCCGCGCACATTTTGGCGATGTACAATGGACGAGAGCACTCAAATAACTCGAAACGACAAATAATGACGAACTCCTAATTGTTTAAACATGAACACGGCGCCTCAGGAGATGGTCGCTCGGGCATGGGTAGCAAGACTAGCTCAGCTGTTGCTGTCAGAGAATGTACCATCATGTATTCACAGCGGGGGGGAATACAATTAATCTGGGCGTACTATATAGCTATATAACGGACAGAAAATGACACAAACTATAAATTATGAATATTTTATTAAGGTTAGTTGAAAAACTATATACTACACCACGTGGTTGAAAATGTTCGTTTATACGTATTTTAATCGGATGCATGTCCCCTGCTCTTTCGATGAACTACTCACGCCCATCCATGACGTTCCAGAAAGTTCAGTCAATGAGCGCAGGTGAGACGTTCAATGAAAAAGGGATTTTATAAATCTGAAAAAATATAAATACGTATTTAGAAATTATATTGACTTAAAATCACTACCAATAAAGTACTACCATTACATTTTGGGCCCTGGGGTTGGAAACACATTTGAATTTCAAATGTCTTCAACTCAAGAACAAAAAAATTACTTATGCACCTTGAATGCATCATAGTGAGTCAATCAAAATATTAATGAAGCAACATATTCCTCTTGTGTTACTGGTAATGCCAATGTTCAGAAGAAAGAGAAGTTTCAACAGTTTGTTTTTTTTAATAAACAAAGCAGTCAAACGAAGACAAAATGGTGATCGCCAGAACAGCGCAGAGACGCTTGAAGTGAGCAAACAACAATGACTGTAATATAAGAACAATGTATAAGGACCAACGGGAACTAAGGCAGGATGCAGTCATGTGTGCAACAGCATAAACACACTTCTAAGAATACACAAGCATTACTTCCACAAATCAGCGAGGTGTTTGTTCACATTCTAAACCATGAACGCATTTCCAATGCCGAACGTCGGGCTTGTAACAGTGAAGACGATTTAGGAATGGAATGAAGTTGTGTGTCTGCTTTTCCGTTGTTTAACGGGATGCAAGAAACGATTATGCAAAACGTCAACTTCCAACTTTAGCGTTTCATATGGCAAACCGTTGAGCATTAATTCCATGTCCTTGATGTCCAGGTAGGAATTGAACAGATAGACATCAAGGACATGATTTAATGCTCAAACGACTTTCCATAGTTCCGTGGACGTGTTGATGAAGAAGCCAGGCTCCATTAAGAGGATGAAAAGATTGTGAAGAAAGCATCAAGTGAGTGAACATTTTCAAATAAATAAATAGCTCCAAAGAAGACTTGCACTATACATTCTTCTCTGGGTGGTGGAAATAATCCTAAAATTCTTCTTTATAAAAGAAAGATACCATTTTGTACATGTATTTACAATCAGAACAACAAGAACAAAAAAAGACAGGAGGGAGAAAGCAAAAGGCCGTACGTGTTTTTCGTTTCTCTTCCTCACACATCCTTCGAGTCTAACATTCAAAAAGTGTTGGGGGTGTCAGTAGTCCGTTTTCAGGGAACGTCACTTCCTGGGCCAGCCCAAGTCCCTGAGTTACTTCTTCTTCAATTATTGTTTTCTATTTTAGCCGCAAAGATCTCAGCCGGAGTCTGATTCGCTGGTGTCCGAGGACGACGATGACGAGGAGGAGGAAGAAGTGGACGAGTCCGAGCTGGAGCTGCTGCCGCTGAGGCGCGAGGGTTGTGTGTGGGCCTCGGTAGGGTTGGCCTTCTCCGCTAAAAAAAAAAAAAAAAAAAAAAATCAATTACAATACTTTAAATCAAATACATGAGATCTTTAATGGATGAACCTCTAACATGATATTAGAGCTGACCTTTTGGTTTTGCGGGCTTCTTGGCAGAGTTGAGCTGACCGCTGACGTCCTGCAGTCTCCTCTCCAGCTCAAGACGCTTCTCCAAAGTCAGCTCCTCTTTGGACTTGAGCACGCCGCCTTTCTTTACTGCTGACGAGAGCGAGGAAGCAAAAAAAAGATCGGCGGCCATTGGGAAAGAGGATGGCAAAAATAATCCGATTTTTCAACTCTTAATCGTTTTACAAATTATTCCGCCGATTTATTTTAGGCCTTGTGGTCCCGTCGGTGAATCATGTGATGTTAAAAATAAATATGGCAGGAACAGCACCGACCCAATCACGTTAGTCGTTTTCCATCGTGACTCAGACAAAAGAAATAATTCAGGCTGGCAGGCTTTTTTTTTTGGATCCAAGATTTAAAAGACACATATGAAGTTGTAAATCATACCTAGGTCAGTGTAGGGCTTGCGCGGCTTCTTCCGCAGACACGTCATGACGTAACGTTCCAGTTCCTTCAGCGTGGACGGCTTGAGTGTCTCAAAGTCGATCTCGATCTCCTCGGGGTTGGTGTCGCGCAGCGAGGGCTCCCGCGACTGGATGATGTGCACTACGCGGCCTAACTTCTCGCCCGGCAGCTTGTTGATGTCCAGGCTCAGCTGGCGCTTCTCGTCGTACGTCATGGGCACAATCTCGTCCTCTTCCTCGGAGTCGTAGTGCGGAAGCATGGCGGGCGTCAGCGGCGGGTAGAACGACTTCTTGGTGCTCCTGGAGGGAGGTTCGATTTGATATGAAATCATGCTCGTAAGGTTGTGAAATTTCATCCATCCAAGCCTTACTCGAGTTTTCTTTTTCTTTTGTTAGTATTCTCATAGCACAGTAGTAAAAAAAAAAATATATTTATTTTTTATTTTTATTCCAGACATGTTTTTGTGCTACTAACTTACTTGCTGCTCTTGCTGCTCTTCTTGGTCTGGCTCTTCTTGGTCTGCGATGTGCCGGCTCTCGACGTCTTGCTTTTGAGCATTTTAGTAGGCATGGTCCACTCTTCGGAGCCCGCTCGGCTCTTGGATCCACGGCCGCGCTTATCTGGCTTCTTGCGCTTTTTCTTCTCCTTCTTGTCCTTTTTTTCCCGCTTCTTCTTGGGCTTTACGATGGGGCCCTGGGAGAGCGCGGTCAGCTGCTCGTGCACGGCTCGAAGCTGCGTGGGGGAAGCCGCAAAAAGTGATGAAACGATTGATACAATATTACCACCCTCGCTATAGTGCAGATATTTTTAAGCAATTTTTTTTTTTTTGTCCTTCCAACATCTTACCTGCGTGCACACCTGGTCCTGCAGCTCAGCCAGCCGGTTAGCTCGCTCCTCCTCGCTGTCTGAGCTGGGGCTGCTCTCGCTCTCCTCGCTCTCGCTGCTGGGCTCGCTCTCCGATGTGGACGAGGAAGACGACGAAGAGGACGAGGAGGAAGAGGAGGAGGATGTCGGGTGGCCGCTCAGGGACATGGCGGCGTGGTCCAGCTGTGGATCGTCGGGCATTTTGGCAAAGCTGAATTCAAAGACGTCCTGTAAATGATGCAAGAGGAATGAGTACGTTGAACCATGTGGCGGCTGTGATTAAATTTGTGAGTCTGCCTAGCAACAAGTGATGCCATGCAAAGAGACTGTCCTAAACCACAATTTTGCTGCGGCTATAAAGAACGTAAAGACATGAAATCCATTTTTTTTTTTTTTTACGAAGTGTTCCAGTGTTTGTGATGTCATGCACATACCCCAAAATACACTTGTGGAGTTAAATAGATGCTCACTGACATAACGCCTCGCGTCACATGCAGCGACAGTTTAAACAACTTTATTTTGCTTTGCCGAGGCGTTCGGACTTTGGAGGTTCCACTGTATGTTGAGCGTACTCCCAAAGTAAGGGTGGGCGATTCGATGACTCGGGGGAGCACCGGGGCTCACCTGCAGCTTGCGGGCCATGCCCACCACGTCGTGGTCAGGCGGGTTGTACTTGTAGCAGTTGGAGAACATGAGGCGCACGTCTCCGGCAAACTGCTGCGCGTCACAGTACTCGCGACCGTCCATCTTCCTCTGCCGGCAGAGTTACATGAGCACGGAGTTCTCAGTGTTGCACAAATGTACCGGTATTAGAACGGCACCCAACTTAAAAAGCTTCGAGCCCGCTGAAGAAAATAATCAGAGTTGTCAAATCCAGGTCCAGAAAGTAAAAACCCCTGCCATAGTTTGGCTTTAGCCACAAGGTGCATCTAACTACAAAGTGGCATGCAAACAAAGTGAGTTTGACCGACGTAATACAGAGACGGCGCAAACAACGAGGAGGGAGCGCTGTGTGTCACCTTGATGGTGCTGAGGTCCATGGGAGACTTGATGATGTCGTGGTAGTCGTGCAGGCCGAGCTCGGCGGCGTCCACGGGTTTGTAGAAGGGCCAGGCGTAGGCGGCGTGCTTCTTGGACAGCATGTCCTTGAGCAGCCCGCTGCAGTAGCGCATGGCCGGGCTCAGCTTGCTTTTCCGCAAAGGCTGCGGTTGCACACAGTCAGGCAAGTCCTTCTTGGGCGGCTTGATGGGGCGGCCGCTGCCCACGCGCCGCCCCACCACCGACATCATGGGTTGGAGGAGGACGGGTCCGCCGGGGCTGTGGACCAGGCCCATGCCGGGCGGCGTCTCCAAGGTCATGCCGCCAATGCAGGAGATGGCGTTCATGGAGGGTTCGTGGACTTGTCCGCCGTGGCCTCCCTTGCCCAAGCCCACCAAGTGTCCGTGTCCCTCCGCTGAAATCCCCACCGTCAAGCCCATGGTGGACGGAGTGGTGGTGTCCGCCTTGCGCTTAACGCCCTTTTTCTAACCCACAAAAAAAAAAAACACCATTGAATGTTGCCATGGAAACCAAAAGAGACCCCTCATTTTCTCGTTGCTGTAAATTATGTGCGTTAAAACATTCATGATGTTGTCTCCCAGGTTCTGAAGCAATGAATCGGTTGAAATGAAAACTTGGAATACAGTCAATAACAGTTGGGAAGAGTAAATCCAACCGAAACGAGGAGTGCAAATCTAGATTTTGGCAAATCATGCAAGACGTCATCGCAGTGAGCATCAAAACAAGTGGACTCTGCAACAACAACTTCATCATCACTGAAGCCATCTATGACTGGCAGTTCATGTAGTCATTGACCCCCCCCCTCCCTAAAAAAAAGAATTGCAACCGTACCTTGGTGGTGGGCTGCGTGGGAGGCAGGCCCATGATGGTGGCCGGCGGTAGGCTCTTGGTGAGCACCGTATGCGGCGAACTGGCCAGCATTGACTCGCTTGTGTCCGAGGAGGATGGAGAGTAGGCGGATTGTGACACGGCTGGCACCTGCTGCGCCCGCATGGCTAACGGAAACACACACGGGGAAGACGCGTTGGTCAGCACGGCGATGGCGGTGGCAGAGCGGCCACTCACCGTCACGGGTCGGGGAGACACTCACGACTCGTCTTGCGGCCGCGTCCCAGGCTGCTCTTCCTGCGAATGGCGGGCGTGGGGAGCTCCACCTCCTCCTCAGGCATCTGCGCCACCTTCTGGAGGAAGATCTTCTCCAGGGATTGGGCCATCAGCACAATGTCATCGGTTGGCTACAATGGTGGCAGTGATAGGCCGGAATTATTTCATACATTTCCTTAAAAACTGGCTTTGGCTTGTTTGACCGCTCGTCCATCAGCATGCCGTGATTGCTGCGGCCTACCTTGTTGTAGATGTAGCAGTTGGTGAACATGGTGTTGAAGTCCTGGATGCACTCGCTGGCAGAGCGGTAGAAGTTGTTCTCTAGGCGCTTCTTGATGGTGCCCATGTCCATGGGTTGCTTGATTATCTTGTGGTAGTCCTGAGAGATTGTGGGGGGGAAAAAATGACACATACATTACATTTTGCTTGAAAGGGAGAGGCAATAGCATTGCTGTCCTAAAAGGATTGCAACAATGAGGCCAATTCCTTGAGTCTTCGGCAAAAACAAAGGAAATGGCCTCACTGTTCCAATACGTTTGGAGGAGAGTCTACAATTGGGACTCTCACAGGCAAGTTGAGCCTGTGCGCGTCCACCGGCTCGTGAAAGGGCCACGCGAAGTGATGCTTCCAAAGGCACTTGAGCAGGGTCTTCTGGAGGTACTGCAGCTGGTTCGTGGCGCGGCCCTGTCGGGACGGGTCCCTGACGGCGGGCTGCGGATGGGCGGGCGGGCCCGGCGGCATGGTGTGCGGCAGCGATGGGCTCTCAAAGTCTTCGTAGAGCAGCGAGGGCTTGCGGATACGCTTGCCGGTGCTGCCGTGCGAGTCCATTGCGCCGCAAGACAGCCCCACCGCAGAGCTATGGTGGAGAGTAGCAGACAGGCATGGACACGCATGGAATAGAGTCAGCTGGAGATATGGCACGCACTTAGTGAGATGAAAGAAAATGGCGTGAACAGCACTTTAGGTTCATGCCACAGTTGTCATAAATGAACAGTATTGGAGATTAGCAAAAGTATTTCTGTAATGGCTAACATTTCTATTTGTGTGTGCACAGAGGCTCTTTAACCCAAATAATATCAGAATGTTTATTATTATAAATATTGATGTCTATTCTTTTCCAACGGGGAAATAGTATGGCTCATTTATTCATTTTAGTTGAGTTAAAGCAAATGTAATAAAACCGAATTGTCTGGGAGGTGTTCACGTGGTGTGTGGTCCCGCCCTCCAATCGTGTTTGTAAACATTGTTTCACAATGACAAGGACGGAATGATAATGGCTTAAAAAGCTTCCAAAATCATATTTACTCCCTAAAATTTCGCATTGCTCAAATAAACTCGGTTAACATATAGACAGCGGGGCCACTGCCAACTGCCAGTACACCCCAAAAGTATCTAGCAACACCAGCGAACGACAACGACGAAAAAAACTCATATAGACGCTTGACATGACATCTAAAATTCAAAACATTAAATCGGAAAGAAGAGGGCCAATTCATAAAACAGGGGTTGTCCGAATTTGACGCGGCGGGGCGTTCGAATGAATGGGCGGCCGGTCGAGGACTGGGGATGAATTAAGCCACGCACTGTCAAACTGTCCACGCACCAACTGCTCCCCAGAAAGAGGAATAATAACCCTTCTAATGACAGAGACGTTTTTGTATAATGTCGCCAGTTTAATTAGGAAAGCGGTCACCAAATGACACTGACAGCTAGCTAGCTGGAAGAAGCTAAACCAAGACAGCTACTAACGGCAACTAAGCGCATTACTGTCACGCCAAGGCTGACATTTGAGATAAAAATATGAACGAATACACCCAAAAAAAATGCTTGTTACCTTTCGTGGGGAGAACTGAGGGCCATTTCTATCGGTTTGGATGTTGTTACAGCTATCCAATTGGGCAGAGGAAAGAAAGAAAGGGGGAAGGAAAAAGAGAAGAAGCTGCTTGTCAGCGGGCGGGGACGAAACGACCCCTTGCAGCTTCTCCACGAAATGGCGCCCAACCACTTCCGCTTCAGCCAATATATATGCATACGCACGACGAGAACACCCACTTCCTGTCACATGGCTGGCCAGGCTGCGCGTTGATTGGATCAACGGCGAACCTGTTATGTCACACAGCCGTGTATCTACATCACGTGACGTTAGCATTCGCCACCAAGCTAATTCAGGAGAATCAGCTAAAGTGTTTAAAACAATCGACCACCGTTATGCGACTAAAAGTGGCATTTTTACACTTTCTACTATAAGCGTAGAAAGTTGGCATGAGCACACGAGATAGCGTATAAAACGAAACGTTTGCGTTTTAGTTGCTCATCTTAGCAAACATTATCATTGAAATAGAAATGTGCAAAGAATGGCAACATCATTGGGAGTCAAGAGATGATAAGGTGCCCAAGACAATATTCATCCGTTTATTAATAAATGGGACTGATATAACATACAAATACGGTGAGAAAAAAATATATTACAAAAATGTCATCCCATTAAGACAACACACTTGTCCAAGCAGTCTAGTAAATTAGAAACTACAGCATTGCCCATAAATTCATTGAATTTGAGTGAAAAGAAAGTTCAAATAAACCGTAAGAAATTAAAGGAAAAAAAAAAAGTGTCCCACTTCACATGGCATCCTTCATTGCACCTCATTTTTCACTAGCTTAGCATAGTCTTCGCAGTTCTCCAGCAGCTGTTGGTGGCGGCCCTCTGCCTTGACCACGCCGTCCTTTAAGAAGATGATGTGGTCGGCCTTCTCCACCACCCTCATCTTGGTGGAGATCAGGAGCACGGAGCGATTGTTGCATTTTTGGCTCAGCAAAGCCTGGTATATCTGTGGAGTACAAAATGACAAAGCCATGAGGAGATCGGAGTCGTTTGGGGGGGGGACAAAAAAACTATTTGAGGTCTGTCGACGATTCCTAAATGATCTTCGATCCTGTGTCAAAACTGCATTTGATCTTTCTCAGCATTAAGGATACCAACCCGGATGTCTCACATTGGTTGCCACCTTACATTTCGGAATGGCCAGTAAAAAAAAAAAAAATTTTAAAAAGGCTTGAATGCCCTGCTTACCTGATGTTCATTTTCAGTGTCCAAGTCACTGGTGGCGTTGTCCAGTACCAAAACGGTGGGTTGTCGAATTAAAGCCCGCGCAATGGCAATACGTTGCTTTTGACCGCCAGATAGTTGTCCGCCTTTCTCTCCAGCATCTGCAACACAGGTGTAACTGCATACACTTAGAAACATTCCAGGTATTTTCCAAGTTGGAAATATTCCATGCCAATTAACATGGAATATTTTCTGGAAACTTTTCTCAAATGTTCCACCCCTTTGGAAGCCCAGTTGGCGGCACCTGTATCGTAGCCGTCGCACAGCCCCATAATGAAGTCGTGGGCGCTGGCCAATTGGGCCGCCCGGTACATGTCCTCGTCGCTGGCCTCCGGGCAGCCGTACTTGATGTTCTCCCTCACGGAACGAGCAAATAGGGTACAATCCTGGCTCACCACTGAAATCTGAGGACAGAGGTCCAATGATTCACTTTGACTTGACTTTCCAAACATATCTTTATTCACAGAGTCGTAAAATTTGGTCCCGCTCACCTTCTGCCGAAGATAAGCATCTTGGTAACTGTTCAGTGGTTTCCCGTCCAGAAGAATTTGTCCACCTTGGGGCTGATAAAACCTTTCAAGAAGCCTGACACAGGTGGACTTCCCAGCGGTGTTGAGTCCCGCCAGTGCCGTAATCTGTCCGGGTTTCATTTCCAGGGACACACCCTAGTCCGGAAAAATCCACGTTAGCGAAGCCTAAAGTTTCTCGATCTTTACGCTAGCAACAAACCTTGAGGATGTCAGTGTTTGAGTTGCTGGAGTAAGCAAACGTAACGTTTTTGAACTGGACGTGTCCCTTCAGGGACTCAGGAGCCAAAGTTCCATCCGGGGGTATTTGAGGTTTCCTATCCAAATACTCAAAGATCTTCTTCGATCCTCCCACGGCTTTCTTCACCTCAGGGTACGAATGCATTAAGGCCTGTGACACACGATTATTTAATATTCATATTGTACGGGTATACGATATTTGAATCGATGACTCACATCCACCACAGAACCAAACTGAAGTTCGTAGAGGATGAAGGAGACGAGTTCTCCGTTGCTGATGGTCCCCTGGGTCACCAGTACGCCTCCGTAGTACATGACGCACACCTTCATGACGAGAGTGGTCAACTGGGAAGGTGCAAAAGATGGAAAGATTCAACTAAAAGATTGAATAAAAAAAAACGTGTGCTGACGGTGTGGACGATCCTCACGCTATTGGCCGAAGTTGTGCTAGCATATGTCGCTGCTTCTAACTTGTTGAGGGCATATAAATCGTCCAAGCAACGGTTGTAGCGTTCCATCTCACCCTCCTCGTTGGCGAAACTTTTCACCGTCGTAATGCAGGAAAAAGTTTCTGTAGCAACTTGATTAGCCTTAGCCAGAGACGCTTGAACCTTCACTGATATTTTCTACAAAACAAAATGTCAAAAGATAGAAAATTAAGACATTGTGTTTTTTGGGCAAAGAATAAAACCTTTATGGTCAATTACCTGATGGAACTGTGAGGCGAATTTTGGCACCAACCATACGATAGGCAGCCCCAGGAATGAGAGCAGGGACATTTTCCCTGACTGCTTGATCATGAAGAGGAACAAGAAGAGCACGCGACCCGTGTACCACATAAGCAGACTTAGCCTCTCACTCAGTGCTTCGCTCATTGTGTTGGTGTCCGTCGTGATTCGCGACACCAGCTCACCTGTAGCAGGGCAAGTTGAATTCGTTCGGGGGGGCATTATTATAACTCAGTTAAAATATTCATCAGTTTAGCTTCCATTGAAAAGAATTGAAATCTGTTAAATATTGGCTAGCAAATGCTAAATTCTATTAGCCTGCCTATGGAAGTTCACAATATAGCATTAAGCTAGCTGGCTTTAGTTAGGCTCAAACAGAAGGTTTGAATCGTTTTCTGTTGAAAATATAAATTTACACCCATCGTGAGCGGTTCTAAAATGGAATATACCTGTGGGGGTGGCATCAAAAAAGGCAATCTCCTGGTTGAGTACAGCCTGGAAGACATTTCCTTGTACCGCCGTATGAATGTGACTCATGGTGATGTTGTATAGCAGATCCCCAATGAACTCCAGTATCGCACTGGAACAAAGCAAGCGGAACATTTCTTCAAATATACATGCGTAAAGGGTATTACAAAAAATTTTAATAATAATTACCTGGCAAAAGTCATGATTGCTATAATTCTGATGGCATCTGAGAAAGCGTCAGGATCCTTTTGGTTCTGGAGCCAGTCCGTCACTTGACCCGTGTACAGAGGGACCGCCATCTCGCCTGGAGACACCATTTTAAACATTTTCACGAGGTGTGTTGAAGACTCCAAAATGTCTATGTGAGCTTGAATGACAAGAACTTACAAAAGCAGGAGATCATCACCAAAACTAGCATGACAACAAAAGCACCAAAGTGAGGCCACATGAACCCCATTAGAGACGAGGAAGTGTCTTTTGTGGACTCTTGTTTGCTGCTCCTCTGAGTCCACAAAGACGACACGGAGAGACACAAAGACCGTAGCAAAGATTGGACGTACTGAGTCCAGTAGATCCACGACGCCATCGTCACCAGGTAACCCTGAAACACCTGCACAATCCGAACCTTTCATTCTTGGCCCTTAATGGAATAGATGTAAATTGAAGCTTCAAGGTATGTGTCTGTTTATTTCTCACCCTTCCCCATGAGTGCCACGCCCACATCTCCTCCTCGACGCTCCAGCTGAGAACATGGAGAATAGTCACATACGTCGGGAAGTGCAAACACAGTACCAGGATGCTCTGGATAGCCCCGAAGCCTTTGGTCCACAAGGGAGCACTGGCAGGGAGCAGCAGCAGGAGAAGGAGGATGGCTCTGGTTAACTCTCCTCCCCATAGGATGACGAATGATGGAAAAGGGAAGAAGAGGAAGAATTGTGGAGACAGCTGCAGGGAACGCAGGACGCTCACAACGCATACGTCCACGCACACAAAAAGCAGCAGGAACAACAAGGCGCTCACTTTGAACATGTCTGCAAACACAAGAAATCATCATAAATTATATTATTATTATTTTTTATTGAAGTGTATATTGTATAGTTGAGTGAGGTCGTTGTTTTCATAGGGAGCGGCAATGGTCGAGCTTTTTACTTTCACTTTCACCACCAAGATCAAGTAACAACAAATAACAAGGTTCTGACTTTATATGTTAACCTTTATTACACTTATAGAAGTTCTTAACCTAAATCAAAACCTTAATAACACAGTCGCATCATAAAGTTTCATTGCAATACCAGTAAAGACAAAATAAAGAATCTTGCTGTCACGTGGTGCTGTACTTACTTGTATGTCAAATATCAACGACACCGATGAATAAAAGTAGAATTCAAAGGGTTACGATTGTGTTTGAAATATATATATTTACATTGGAAAAATGAAAAAGCATTCTCAAGCCATCGACTGACTGTTCTTGGTCTTGTTCCGTCAAAATGAAAGTGAAAGTTTGGAAGAACTGATCTGCGTGCGGAAGTATGCCGCTTTGTACGGCAACTTCACTTGGACAAACTACGTGGCGTCAAAAACTACTTTTATACTTTTATTTAAATATCCTGCAAAAAGTTGTATCATAGCTTGCTAAAAGTACTCTCGCTTGTTATCTCTCTCAGAAATGCCTAATTTAGTAATTTTCAACCTTGGTTTTGTATTTCAAATTAACCTCCAATAAAATGCTATGCAGATGCAATTAAACATCAAACTAATAAAAGACTGTCTAACTAGCTAAGAATTTTCACATTAGTTTTAGTGTACATTTGTACATCATTGACATTTAAACTTTTACTTGAAACTAAGTCATAGAAAAACATTCTATCTCAATATCAATGTTATTGTGATTTTTCAACATGTACCAAAAATATATATCCTTTATATCCATATGTCTATTTGAAAGTATTCATGTATGACACATCTTTGTGATATTCATATTGTGAGTACCATCGTTGCAATGATGATTATCTTTTTTTTTCTCTCGACATATCGTGCAGTCCCACTGAAAATGTTACGTATACATTTGATAGTGTTATATGAGTCAAATCATGAAAAAAAAAAATGCCTAAGCATTTGACATTGTGAGTCACAGACGCTCTATTCTTCTGCACACAGTGGCAGGAAGTCGTCCAGATATCCGCAAGGGCCTCCGGGAAACAAAAAAAAGGTCTAGTGGACAAAGTGGGGCGGGTAGTGCTTTGAGAAGGTGCTGCTGCTGCTGGTCCGGTCCATATGAGCTATTCGAAGTATAACGCTGGATTGGTAAAAAAGTTGAAAGTGGTCGTCAACAGCTGGATGTGTTGAAAATGATCCGGACTATGAACGTTTTAATTCTCCTGGGACTCAGCTCCACAAGACAAGGTCAGGAAACTTATGTTTTTTATATCATATTATGCACTACCATGGGGCTGGAGTTTAACATTTTCAAAAATGAAATTCAGTTGTGTGGCCTCTACATTAGTGGATGCAAAGATGAACAGATGAATGGATGAATGCCCACTGGGGCCGAATAATAATTCGAATTCAAATCGACACCACGATATGCGGTATACCACATTTTTAAAATTGCAAAGGCTACAATTTTTTTAAAGAAAAGTTCATTTTGGTCTCTTGTGCTACTTTATTTTATTTTATTTTTATTTTTATTTAATTTATTTCTCAATTTTTCTATTTTATTTTATGTATTTATGTATTTAGTTAATTTGTTAGTTAGTTAGCGTCTGAAATTTCTGTTTGTGCTACTTTATTTTATTTTATTTTTATTTATATTTAATTTATTTCTCAATTTTTCTATTTTATTTTATGTATTTATGTATTTAGTTAATTGGTTAGTTAGCATCTGAAATTTCTGGAAATGTGTGAAATAATTGATTACACAGTGGAACACATTTGATTGTTTCATTTGGGTCATTTTCAACTTCACTCTTCACCAATGACGTTGTGTGTTTGTGGTGCCACGCCCACCTGCCAAGCCCCATTGTCCCTCTCCATCACACACCCGGTTCCCAGAGCAACCAATTCTGACCTTTATCCAGCGCCGACTCCTTTTCCCGTTTGCCATTGGCTTGTCCTGGAAACTTCCTGTTGATGTCGGGTCCCCCTGGCCTCACTTCCTGTTCCCATTTAACACGCCAACATCAGGAAGCGCTCGTCACGTCTTGAGTTGCATTCGTGCTGAAAAACAATGAGAGACGTTATTTGTGTCACCCACGCAGATGGTGCGATTACAAAAAGAAAAACGCTTAAAGCAATCCAAGCTGATGTTGAAATAAAATCTCACCTTTTTTTTTTAATTATAAATAAATCAACTTGAATTAAGTGATGAAAAGAATATTTCTTGTGTTTTTGTGTGTCCACAGTTCTGTCCAACGACCCATGGGGGCAATGTCCAGCCAGCAGAAAGTGCAAAGACAAATTTGCAGATGGGTCATGTGACAGAGAATGCATAAAGCCTGAATGTCTCCTGGACGGAATGGATTGCCTCAAGGACAGAGGACACTGCAAGTGAGACATTTTTTAATTGATAGGCTAAAAAGTGGCCCTTTAAATTGTGTTTTTTTTTTTTTCCTTTTAGTCCAGGCCACATTCCGTATTGCCACAACCACTACGCCAACTCGCAGTGCGACAAGGGCTGCGACAACGCCGCCTGCGGGTGGGACGGCGGCGACTGCTCGGCTCATCAGAGCCCCCTGTGGGCCAAGGGTACCCTGGTGGTCCACGCTGGCATCCCCCACAAAGGGGGCGTCTCTACCAATACGTCGCTGCTGTGGGCGCTCAGCGTTCTGCTGCGGACCCCCACGGCGCTGAGGGGCTCGGCGCCACTCGCCGTCGACAGGAACTTGTTCGATTTCGACCCCCAGCAGCTTGTCGACCTGTTGGCTGAAACGTCAGCAGGCGATGCCAATGGGTGAGCAAGTCCACGAATTTTTTTTATTTAAATAGGAATTATGAGGAAAACCAGTGGGGCCAGTACACAGCCCTGGGGTTCTCCATGAAATGATAACTTGTGTTCCAGCTCCCTGTTTTTTCTGCAAGTGGACAACCGTCCATGTTCTCGTCAGCCCTCTACATGTTTCCCTCATGCCACTGAGGCAGCAAGCTTCTTGAGGGCAATCAGGTCACGGAGGATCGTTGCTTCTTCGGCCTTACCGGAGATGAAGACCGTCATTAGCGTTCGAGGTGTCCAGGATGAAATCGGGACCCGGGATGAACAGGAAGGGCAGTGGACCAGAAAACCAGATGTTAAAGGTAGCATCAACACATTCCAAATTTGATTAGAATTGAATCTCATTGTTTTGTGTTACAGAGCCGACACCCACGTGGCTGTGGGCTGTGGTCGCCATAGCGATAAGTCTGCTCCTGACTCTGGCCTTGGTGGTCTTCCTGGTGGTGAGGAGGATGAGGCAGCAGAGGCGGCAAAGAGAAGGGAGCAGTCACGGAGCAGGAGGCCAGCAGGTGAACCATCGCTCCACCACCACGGACGGCAAACCCAAAACCTGGACGGCAACGGCCACCCAGCAGGAAACCAGGGGGAGGCCGGCCCGGGAGAAAGATAAAGACAAGTTGGCCCTCAGGAAGAAGAAGAAAGCCAAGGAGGCTGAAAAGAAAAGGAGGAGAGAACCCCTGGGAGAAGATGCCATGAGGATGAGGTGAGTTTCCAGGGAGTTTTAATTCTTCTTGATATTGATGGTTTCTTCTTCAGACCTCTTAAAAGGGACCAGGACATTGCCAGCGACACGGACTTCACGCAGAGTTCCCTGGAGGACGTAAGGACCGTTGGACGCCAGGAGGAGGTTAAACATTACAGAGGGGGAGGATCACAGCCTCGTAGGCCGCCTCCAGGTGAGACCACCACCAAACATCAGCCATACTGTGCATCTTAACATGAGAAGTTGCTGATATAGCACTTTTTACATTTCCTTTTAGCTTCCACTCACGGGTGGCACCGGAACGCCACGCCTCCGCCTCTGCTCAGTCCCCCTCAACAGGTTTGCGAGTGCCGTTTATATTATTATTATTATTTTTTTTTTAATATAATGTCACTATGCTGTGGTCAGTCGGCAGAGTGGTGCGGCCCGGATGGTTCCGTGGTCCTGATCCGTGCGGTGCGCAGTGGACTGGATCGAGTGGTTCTGGAACTACTCAGAGCTGGAGTATCTGTCAATAACACGGATCATACTGGTGAGATACTGGAGAATCATGATTATCATCAATACTGATGGAAGTACAGTAATTCGATGACTAAAATGACATTTTGCCAAATTCTGACAATTTAAAAAAAAATCTGAAAAATATATTTTTTTAAATTTCAAAAATAAATAAACACATTTATAAATAAATAAATAAATAAATAAATAAATAAAGAAAGAAAGAAAGAAAGAAAGAAAGAAAGAAAGAAAGAAAGAAAGAAAGAAAGATGTGTGTGTATGTATACAAGTACTAACTAAAAAAAAGTACATTTTTTTGTGATTTTTTTATTTGTTTTATCTATAAAAATAAATATATATATATATTTTTTTTTTTAGTTAGAACTTGATGTAAAAAGTTTGAGACCCACTGACATTTGCTTTTCAGATCTAATCAAATTTTGAAAAAAGGTTGACCTAGGAGAAGAGCGGCATGCGGCGACTCTTCCTTGTGAAGACGGAGTAACTTACCTCCTTCTTCCTTCCATGTCTTCTTCCCCTCTCTTTCTCCTCCAGCCCCTCTGTTGCCTTGCTCTGACTCGGAACAAAGTTAATCAAAAAGCATTCACTTTGTTTCCTGGCATTGTTTCCCTCCTCTTGTCTCTTTTCATCTGCACCCATGTCCAAACACATCCCTCCATTCTCGCTCTTGACTCTGTTGTGTAAAGATTATTCATAGGCTGACTTACTCACTCCCTTCTTCCATCCCCACACTCATGACCTCTCCCAGGGAGGTCGGCCCTGCACTGGGCGTGCTCGGTGAACCATCTTTCCCTGACCAGGACGCTAATTCGTTACGGCGCTGCTGTGGACCTGCAAGATAATAAGGTACGGTTTGAAATGTAACATCAATATATCAATGAAATATGATGAATTGCTGTTTATCTGTATTTCGCCACCAGGGTGAGACGCCACTTTTCCTTTCTGCCTTTTATGGCTGTTACGACACCGCCAGGCTTCTGCTTCTCCACGGTGCCAACTTGGACCTCCATGACCGCAGGGGGCGCCGCCCTGTAGATGTAGCCAGGGAAGGTTTGCATCATCAAGTCCTAGAGCTCCTACTGGCGCACCAGATCCAGAGAGGGCCCACCACTGTGGACACATCCAGCGAGATGTTGTGGGAAGAACGGGCGCTTATGTACTCGCCGTGGGTTGGGACGCAAGGACGGAGTGCGTCCTTCTCTGGGATTGTGGCACATCGGGACATGACACCACCACCGCAGAAGTAAGTGTTAAACATTTGTGAGTTGGAGATAACAACCTGCTAAAGAACTCCAATCCATTATCTTTAACTTGATATCATGACTTTGAATGGAAAATAATAGGGTGCTTAAGATTGAACCTTGCGGAACTCCTTGAATGATTTGTAAACCAATTGTTGGCATCATTTGTGAAAGGAGCTCTATCTAATGAGAATGTTCTACTCAAATGATGTCTTGACAGTAACTGGTCGATGGCCGGCGTCCAATACCCATCGCCTCAAAACTGGAGACCGCAGCTCAACCAATCAGCGACCGCTCTGGTACCCCCCAGAATCATGGGCCGCTCCCCTCGGCCCATAAGCACCTTGCAGGAGGTCACCTCGGAGGATGAGGACCGAGATAGGAGGCAGGAACACCCCAGGGCGGTGACCCCTCACTTCCTATCGCCGCAGCCGGCTCCCCGGCAGCGCTCCTTCTCGTGTACCCAGCATGCATTGCAGCGCCGCTCCAGCTCTCACCAGATGGAACCCAATTACGTGATTGTGACCGAACGGACAGCCAATGAGCACATAGAACGAGTCATCGTGTCCCCTCCGCCGGAACCCCAGTCGGATCGCCAGACAATCGGAAACGGCGGAGGCAACGACGGTGGCAGCAGAGTGGAGCAAGCTAATGTTAGCGTCCCAGCTTCCGAGCCCAAATCTCGGGGTGAGAGGTCAAATAATGCCAATGATGCCACACAGACGGCCTTGTAGAAAAGGCGAAAGTAGCCCAATTGAACAATATAATACAGTCAAGCCACATTCATCACAATGGATGCATTCAAAGGAACATACGGTGGCCTGAAAGAGACAAATTATGTATATACAAACTCGTTTGGTGGTTTTAATTACGTTATAAGCCATTATGCATCGATTATTATATTAAATGCAGTATATTTGTATAAAATGACTTTTTTTGTGTGTTTGGGTAGATGTCAATTTTAATGTTGGTGTCATAGTGAGAAAGTTGAAGAGTTAATCTCCAAAACACATTAAAATTATTTGAATCAGAGTGTTTAATTCTCTTGAGCAAAAATAATCATAAAACTACTTTTACTTGCCAGACATTACATTCATACAAAGGATATTGAAAGAAAAAAAAAAGTGCCCAGAAACCTGACAATAATAAAATTAGATCATTTTGGTGCATAACTCCAGACCAAAAAAAAAAAAGCTGACACAACCATTCATAGAAAGTTGTCTTGGAAATTGAATAACAGTGATTTGCTAATTTTCAAACATCTCCATATTGGCTGAGACATAAAACTACAACACCGTACCCGAACCTGGCAGGTCAAAGTGCAAACCTGTGGAGATAAATAGACACCACAACAAGTAGTACCGCTCTAAAAGTGCAACATCTTCAATTGGCGGTCCACACTGCTCACAGCGTATGTTTGACGGCCGACATGCACTCGTCTCGTTTCTTCACCAGGTTGTGCTGAAGCTCTTGCACCTGACGGTCGCGTTCCTCAGCGTCCTGCAGAATTTGCTACGGAGAGAAGAAAGACTTTGAGTTGCATGTTGTTAAAACCACTGCCTTGAAGTGTGTTAGCTTAATGCTAACACATAATGGCTAATGAATAGCATCTATGTACCTGTATGAGTCGGTCCCTCTTCTCCAGACTGTCTCTCAGTTTCCTCTCGGCCCTTTCTCCGTCCTCTTGCTGGTTGTGACGCATCCTCTCGGCCTCCTTCCTGCGCAGCTCTTCGTCTCGCAGCGCCCGCCTGGCGTCCGTCAGCCGAGCGCTCAGAGACGACATCGTCCGATCGTAGCTCTCGTGCTGACTCTGTTCATCGTGTTCCGATTAAAACCCGCACGAATGAAACCGTCGTGTCCTTAAGGACGCGGTAGTCCCGCACCTGAACGACGTTCTGGTATTCCTGCAGGGCGGCGGTGAGTTTGGTGACCTCCTCGCACAAGGTGGCGCTCTGTGTCTCTCGTTCTTCCAACATGGCCGCCAGGCGGGTCTGCTTGTCTCGTAGCTGGGAGGCCAGGGATGCCTCGGCCCCGCCTCCCTCCAAGCCGTGGCAAATAACAGAGTCTGACAGAGCCTGGTGGAATAGAAAACGATCACCGTGGTATCGACCGTTAATGATGACACGATCTTTTGATTTGTATTCAATAAATGTGAAAGAAATGACATGAAAACTCCTTTTTTGTCCATCCGTACCTGCACATCTTTCATACAGCTCTCCAGCTCCACCTTGAGGATTCCGACCAATTCGTCCTTCTCGTTCGTGGTGGCAGCCAGGGCTTGCTCCCTCTGCCTCCACACCTCCCTCTCCGTCTCCAACTCCTGTAGGAAGCGCTGTTTCTCAGCCAAGGCCAGACGCAAATCCTGGAGGGACAACGTGTATGAACGCAGCTCGACAAATGTAAACCCGTCTCCGATCGTTGTAAGGACGATCTTACGTCGATGACGTCCTGGTTGCACTGCAGCACCATGTTGAGGGTGTCCAGGTCTTTCTCGCGGTCTCCTGCCGCCTTTCTTAAGGAAGCCACCTCTTCCTCAAGACTCTTTTCTTTCTCAGCCAACTCACGGATCAAACTCTCCTTGGCAACCTTGAATTGAATTCAATTCAATTCAATTCAATGATGTTCAATAATCATCCATCAGGTTGACTAACCTTGTCGTCGTGAACAATATCTTTCAGGTTCTCTGCGAGTTTGTCGGAAATCTCATCTGCTAGCTGGCTTCTTCCTCCGCCCTCCACGCACACTCTTCTGATCACGCTCATGCACTCCTGATGATGATGACAACACACACACACACACACACACACACACACACACACACACACACACACACACACACACACACACACACACACACACACAAGCACACACATGCAAAAGGTAAAATGAGGAACATCATAAACAAATCAGGTTGTCTACTTCCCGGAGGCATCTACGGCTGTCTTCAGTCAGTCATGTTCTCGATCCAATGAGACGATTTAAAAAATATTCCTAATTGTGTCTTTAAATCTGCTAGCTTAATGCTAACACGTGACTAGCGAATATCATTTGTGTTAGAATGCAGGAAGAGGCTGTCTGGCACACAGACAAACAACATTCCAGGGAGCTTTAACGTCTGTCTGTCTGTCTGTCCTCATCATGCCTCACCTGGATGAACCGATCCCGACTGTGCAGGGAGCGAGCGAGGTCGGGCAGCAGGGAGGCGCCGTCCTTATCACGCGCAAGCTAAAGGAGAAAAATGTCATTGAGGTTTAAAAAGCACAAGTTCTCATGATGTGATCATCGGGATCTCTGCGTGATAAAGTTGACATGCTACTTTGACTTTTGGCATCTTTTTAAATGCAAACTAAACAAATGAATCCAGTTGCAAACGTTCATGCAAAGCATGGCGATTAGTTAGCTTGTTTAAACTTGTTTGTGGCCTTTGACACACGTTCCTTACATTTTTTTTTTTTTTTTTTTATCTGACAATCACTGATATGTTTCTTTTGTCCCTGTAATAATCAGCCAAGGGCAAACTCCACTGGTCTGGCAAGATTCCACTCAGTGTGTGTGTGTGTTCGTACATGTGTGTGTGTGCGTCAACAATAAACGAACAGGGCGGCTGCTGAGTGTTGTATAATAACTTGCCATTCAAACTGGCACACCTGCCCCAGTCTAAAAACGTCGCTGTGCCTAATGAAGTGTCCGCCCATGGACAAAAGCACTCAAACTTTCAATCCAAAATTGAGCGCTTACATGTGTCCAGTCCTTGATATCGTCATCCTGGGCTGTTTTGGGTTCCAGTTGCGCCTCAAGGGTCCTGACCCGGGTCTCGGCTTGGTCGAGCTGGCCGCGCAGATGCCTGATCACTTGGTGGAGCCTGTGAGAGGCGCTCTGCTTGAACAAATCATTTGGTGTTACGTAACGAGCACACAGAAGCTCCCGGATGTGTCAATATTTAGCAAGTTGAGCTGAGCCACCTGCTGATGCAGCGGTATGAACTCATCCTTCATCTCCATCAGAACATCATCATCATCATCCTCTTCTTCTCCGTTGTGGTGATTGCCGTTCTCCCCAAAGCTCAGGGTTTTCTTCACCACAGGGGATGTCATCTCACTAGAACTTCTCCTCTTGCTCCTCCCGGCCAGGACGGGAATCCTGCTCCCGACCGGCGAGCGGACCGGCCTCCCTCCCAAACGTCGAATCTCCCTGAAGACCGACGACAAAGTGGCCAACACGTCGCCGGGTGTGTCCAAGGGGTCGCAGCCGTCCAGGGAGTCCAGAGACTGGACGGATTGGGTCCTCAGGGAGAAAGTGGACGCCGCCAGTGAGGTGGGACTGGAGCAGGTGGATGGGATTCGGTGCCAGTGGAGAGGCATGCTCTGGGATTTGTCCCGGGAGAGAGGCAGAGGAGAGAAGGCCTGGTACGGCATTCGGCGAGGAACGCCGCACACAGACTCGTAATCGGAGTCGGACACGCGCAGAGAGTCGCAGCCTTCGCAGTTTTGACCCTTTCGGCACCGTTTTCCTGCAGGGGCCACAAATAGACTTTAAGATTTTAAGATTGGGTCAGGGTTTAAAATTAGGGTTAGGATTTCAAACCGGGCATTTTAACTATAATTCAATTTTCGAACTCCGGGTCTTGTGTTACCTGTTCGTATAAAGTAAGGACACGTGTCCCACTTCTCTGACCAGCACTCGTACTCGGCCAGAGCCATGTTGTCCTTCAGTATGTCCCGGTAGTCCTCCTTGTCTTCATCTCCTCCCGCTTCCTCGTCCTGCTCCCGAGGGTACCTTTGGACGTAGTTGCTTCGCACCCAACGCCGGACGTTGTCTCGCTCCTGAGTCAACTTGTTGAGCCTCTCCGAGGAGAGCGCCCTAACCCTGTTGATGACCGTATCGAATCTGAAGACGCGTTCCAGAACGCCGCTGCACTTGCCGCACACGAACTCCCCGAGGCCGCCGCCGCGGTGAACGGGACGGCCCAGGATGTGCGTCAGAACCGACAGGAGGTCCAACGATTTGGAGGGAGAGTTGAGGGACAGCTGGGACTTGGACAGGGAAGATGATGAGACCAGGGAGGACATGCTGCCTGTGGACGTTGAAGTGTCAAGTTGAAGTCAACATTAGGACTTCAAATGAGTGTTTCAGGTGACCTCAAAGAAAAAGAGGAAAAACTCACCCCATGGGCTGCTTGGTGAAGAACCTGACAGGCTTTCTCCTCTCAAGGAACTTGTGGGGGTCTGAGGCTGACTACATTTCTTGTGCTGTCCCCCAAACAGCCAACGCCTTTGGTTGCCTTGAAGAACTCCTCCGCATATTACACACAAGTCATTTGGACCACGGGACGACATCTTGGCAGGCACTCTAAATACACAAAATATAAATACTGAGTGCTTTGAATGAATGGACTCACACTGTGGAGTCACAATTAAATTATTCCAGTAGGGGCTTTCAATGACTCAATGGAATCAGCTCATTTGCTGACTCAAGAAAGCAAGCTCACTGGAAATGCCACACAGACTCTCATTATTTGGTTCACTGAATAAAGTTTTCCGACTCAGCCATTTGGCATCTGCTTAACCAAACAGTGACTCAAAATACTGTACACTGTTCGAATCCTCTGAAAATGTAACAAGTTTACCAAGACTAGACAAGTCGAAGGGCGGAAGTGACTCGTTTTTCAAAATAAACACAAAAATGACATCACCACGGAGGTCTTCCATTGATTTTAGTTATCATTCTTGATCATTTGATCGATATATGGGTAAAGATTGACAAAACACTGGATTCCTAGTTCAGAGTCACGAGTTGAAACGTCTTAGTCGATGTTCATAAGCACATTCAGGACGCGACACGTCGACTTTTGGCCACGCCGACAGTCCGTGAAGTATCCGCCAAGTCAACTTTTCCCTTGAGCGGGCTGCGCAAACTTCGTCGCCCGGGCACCTTCACTTTAACAATCACTTCTACAGCTTTAAACGTCTTTTCTTCCACCTTCCCAGTGAAAAATAATCGCAAATTAAAACGTACTAAAACGTTCAAACAAACTTTGACAGAAAACAGCTGTCAGATCACAGTGTCGGTTATCTGCTTTTTCCGAGGGTACCTGAAAGCAAGCAAAGGCTTGAGAAAATAGAGCCACGTCGTTCGTTACCTTTACAAGGCGACAAGTGTTTATGTTCCAAAAAACAAAGTTTTACCTTTAAACCTGGTTTGACGGAGAAACGTCCGTCAGACGAGGATGAGTCTTTACACTGTGATACAGACGAAGAGCAGCCACAAAAGGAGCAACCTCTCGTTGGAAGGGGGAAAAAAAAAAAAACTCCACCACTGCTTTGAGTAAAGTGAAGCTGCTCTTCTCGACTCGACTCACAGCGCCGCGGAGGAAGAGAGGTGGTAGGTGTCACCTTGTGCCTACGTCATCAAGCCTACCTGTGGGGCGTCTGGTGCCAGCAAAAACAGCAGAATCCTTCATTTATGTTCAATATTTTACGACGTTCAAACCCGAAGAAGGGTCGTAAATCTACGGTCAACCCTCCAAAATAAATTAAAATAAAAGTTCAAAGTACTAGGGACCGGATGTGACATCACCGATTGACTCGGTGTATGCTGCGGTTTTTGTCAAATTAGTTTTCATTAATATCCGCTAGATGGCAGTAAAGTCGTTGTCATTACCTGCCTAAAAACACTTGAAGCATATAAATGGAAATTCAAACAGTTAGGAAAATTGGTTTTTATTTTTATCACTCATTCAATTACAAATTTAACTGAGAAAACTTTTTTTCAAAATGATTACCTGTCAACATAGTTCAGTAATTATTGTAAAAAAGGCACATAGAGCAAAATAAAAAGTCACAAAATTCTAAAATCTTTTTCTTAATTTTCAAACACCTTTCCATCGTCCCCCTCTCTCCCTTTAAGTGAGCCACTTCTCGATGCAATTGGTGAATACGGTGAAGTTGGAGTGCCAGTGGATGTGCTTGACCCCAGAGCAGAGGCACAGTGAAAGGTCACCGCGAGCGCTCAGCGTCTTTAGTCCAAAAGTGTCATTCCTGTAAAACTGTCCACAGGTTATAATTAGAATATCTTTCAAAAATCATTCCGCATTAATGGCGATGGAGTCGATGGGAAGAGGGAACAGAGAAAGTGTACCTCTTGGTTCCTCATTTCCACAACTTGTTCTTTGTTGTCATAGAACCCAAAGTGGCTGAAGAATAAAAAAAAGGAAACACATATTAACTCTGAACCCACTGCCCCGACTAAGCGCCTCTTTATTTTAAGAAGTGGCACCTGTTGTGTAACATCCTCTTTTTCGTCACAAAGTGGTTTCAATTTGAGATGGCAGGGTGAACAATAAGAAAATGCATCGCTCATTTGCTAACAACTGAAAACAAAAATAAAACAAAACATATGTGACCCGCCATCTTTGCCTACCTTAGAGTGTTGTTTTTTTTTTATTATCCCTACATACCTATAAATTTATTATCATATCGTCTTCTTGTGATGTCATATACAAATGTTTTCAGCCCACCTTTCTGTGTCATCCTTATAAATAGAAGAGTGTCACACCTGGACTGCCATGGAGTGATGACTTCGTCATCCGGTCCGCCGATCAACACCAACTTCTTGATTCGTAGGAAGTTCTCCCTCCAGGCTGACACAAAGGTTTATTCATATTGTTCATTGTTACAATTTAACATAAAGGTACCATTGCGATTACTTCTGTGTGCTGCCTAAATAGTGAATTGGCCATCAGGAATTGTGAATTGTGTGAGGTTGCGCTTACATTTTGTGTTGTTGTGAGGTATGTCACCATTGAGTAGTGGAAGAAAATTGCTGTTCTTCAAGTAACTGGGCCTGTGATGAGGGTCTGTGAAATATAGACACAATAATAATATTATAATTATCCTAATGTCAGGGGTTCTAGTAATGATCTCTGTGGGACGCCATAAAACAAGCCATTCATTCATTTATCAAACTTGCAAATTGTTACCATCCACAGGATCAAAAATATGACTTTTTCACATGAACAATCCAAATGGAAGTGTTTCAACTCCAAGAATGTGCTCACCATTCCAATATTGGCAAATAGACACTTTTTGTCCCATCCTGTTGTAGCAAACCATGAAGATTGTATCTTTCATGAAGTAGGGAAACACCCGCTGAAGGTAGTACGTGTCTGGCGGGATAAAAAAAAAAAAAAGTTTGACATGATAGCGACTTGCTGCAAGCACCGTTGGGCTGTCTAACCTCCATACTGGCCGGCCAGAGGTGACGACAATGCGATGAAGTTGTGGATGTTGTGGTTGGGCATGGTGGAGAGGAGAGCTCGACATATTAGACCACCTGGGAAATATGAATATGACAAATATCAATATGAAATATTGTAAGAGCACTTTCGCCTTGACCCGAAAGAAATATACGCGTATACCTTGCGAAAAACACAGCAGGTGTACGCCGTCTTGAGCCGAACTCATGATGGGCTGGATGGCCCGATGGAAGTCTTCCACCTGCTTCCACAGCGGCTTGAGACTGGATACGTGATTGTGCATGTCCACCACCGTCACCTCTGTGCCAGGATGCGTCTGCAATCAGTTCCCGTTTTCAATCGTGCAAAATAATAATGTGCTGTCATCCTAAAAAATCAGCCTAAATACAAACTAGTGATTTGTTAGTTTGAACTTTTCAATCACTACTTATTTGCTTGTTACAAGTATTGGAGAAAACGTCTGAAATATTACAATATTTTTTGAATCTGGAAATCTGACCTTATTAATGAAGAGAACCAGCTTTTGGAATTGCTTGGGTCCATCAAAGATTCCATGCACGATGATGACCGGCCGGTAGCCATTGACGCGGGCGCAGGTGAGGAGCAGCACCGGGAGCAGGAGAAGCAGGAGAGCCGCAGTCGGAGTCCTCATCTTGAAAGTCATTTCTGTTCGGTTGTTTATTGTTCCTTGTCAGTAGTATTGGGGTTGAGTGCGGCGGTGTTGCGTATTTAGGCTCCTATTTAATTCTGGAAATAATAAAAAAGGAAGAAAAGAAAAAGGTTTCTCATTGAGAGAAAGTCAGTGGCGCATGCTTGAAAGTTTTTTTTTTTTCCAAATGCTGCCAAATTATGTTGAAATAATAAAAAAAGGAAGCGAAACCTCATTGAGTGAAAGTCAAGCGCGCATGCTTGAATTTTTTTAAAAGCCAACCCTTCCTAGTCAAGTGACAGGATTTTTGTTATTGTTCCAGTGATGGCCACAAGAGGGCAGTAATTAGTAGCCTTCTTCATTGCCCTACTGTTTTCATGAGCGGTGAAGAGTTTCTTGCATGCAGACATGCGCGTAAACTTAGCGTAATTAAAAATGGACTGTTTATCTCGTTATCATATTTTATAATGACTTGTGTCTTAAAATGTATGTTCATACATTCGACTTGAAAGTTACTCATTCCGTCACCGTTTGTAGCAACTGCCGCTTATGGACTTAGTTAGCTCGCGTTTACTAGTGAGCTAGCTTTTAGCCTCCGAGTTTTGGAGCATAAACAACGTCCACTTGACGTTTTCAAAGCGGTAGGTGGATATATATTGTGATTATTTTGTCTCCAATTAAGTTTTGATATTCTCCTGATATATACGAACAACGGGGGCTGGTAAATGATAAAGTTGTGGCTTCCTGGTTATCAAGAAAATCACATAAGTAACAAAATGTAACAATTTTCGAGCTTCAACCTTTTGAACTATCAAACCTATTTTATTGCTACAAGGTGAACTCATATACTATGTTCAGCAAAACACTGACCAGATAATTATGTGTTGTTTTTTTTACTGAGCAGACACCATGGCCGACCTTGAGCAGTGGGTCAACGACCGGCTGCATGACATCTTGGGCCTGAGCGACCGATATGTTGCTCAATTCATGATCGGCATTGCCCGGAAGGCGAGCAGCTCTCAGGACTTTGTGAGCAGGCTCGAGCAGACAGGCACCATCGACATCGACCAGAGCATCACCTCCTTTGCACATGAGCTGTTTGACAAGGTGTGTAGACTCACCTGACCCCCAAAACACTTGAATATAATTATAAACACATTTAACAACAATAACCCCTCGAGGTGCGCGTCTCTTTAAAAAATGACAAACTGATGCGCATCTCGATAGATGGATTACGATAAGTTTAAAAAACGTCCACTTACAATACTGACGGTGTGTTGCAGATTCCTCGCAAGCAGGTCGTGGAAAAAGCCTCCCGGGTGATGGAGCGCCAGGCCATCGAGATGGACAGGAAGAATCGCACGTACACTTTGCTGGAGGATAGCGACAGCGACGAGGACGTCGTTGTGGAGAAGCAGCTCGGGACTAAGAAGAAGAACAAAGAGAAGGACGGTGGGAGCAAAAAGAAGAACATCCGGCGGAAGAAGGAGAGCGAGTCGTCCAGTGAAGAAGAAGTGCCTGTTAGGTAATCTACCAATGTAGTCCCCTTCTGTATTTTGTCACTCAAAATGTTCATTTCTTTGTACTTCAGGGCTAAGTCGAGCAAGGATGACAACTCGGCTATCAAGAATGAGGATCATGAAGAAGAAGAGTGGGAGAAAGAAGAGCGGGAGCGACTACACGACATCGAGGAGCGCGACGCCTTTGCCGAACGCGTCAAGCTGAGAGACAAAGATAAGACGAGGCACATCGCGGAGAGGACGGACAAAAAGGTGACAAGAGTTAGGCTACCCATAAAAGATCTCCCTTAAAAAAAAATCGAAGACCTCATGGTCTTCTATTTTGGTTTTCGTTTTTCAGGCTTACGAGGAGGCTCAGAAGAGACTGAAGTTGGCTGAAGATGATCAGAGAAACATGGTAGGTAGAAATCATCATATTGTCCCCCCCCCAGAATTTCAAACAGTTCCCAAGTGTTACAATCTTGGGAATGAGTTGAACCAACAGACAAAGGAAAATCTCAACAGACTCTCAATAAATGACGATTAAAAATAATTTTGTGACAATTAATTCCTCGCTCCCTCCTTTGCCAGTTGCCCGAGTTGCGAAAGCATTCCCGCCGCGAATACCTGAAGAAGCGTGAGGAGGAAAAGCTGGAGGATCTGGAGGCGGAACTCGTAGACGAGGAGTACCTGTTTGCCTCGGACGACCTGACAGAGCGTGAGAAGAAGGAGGTGGACTACAAGCGCACACTGCGAGACCTGGCTAAGGACTACAAGAAGGCTGGAGCAAAGGAGCTGGAGGAAAGGAAAAATAGATACTACATGCCGGAGGAGATCAGGAGAAAGGTGGGCGTTTCCAACTTCCTGGAATATTGTTTGTGCCAAACTAAAATGAAAAATGCAGACCTCTCTTGTTGACAGAAAAAGGTCAAAGTTTAAAAATAGCTTATCAGCCTTGGTTTTTGGCCGTCTAGGAGGTGCCCCAGAAGGAGTTGGAGCTGGAGGAGGAGCCCCTCATGGAGCTGGGCGGCGAGCAAGGTCGCTGGGAGGAGGAGCGGCTCAAGACAGCCTCGCTCAGCTTCGGTGCCAAGAAGGAGCGCGAGCAGGGCGTGAGGCGCCAACAGGAGAAGTATCAGCTCATCCTGGAGGAGGACGAGATGATCGACTTTGTCAGCACCGCCATCACCATGAAAGGGACTTTGATGGAGGTGAGAAGCTTGATAATACAGTGAAATAGAAATATATCAACGTGATACCATCTTAAATTCTTGCTGGGTCAAAAGAGTGGAAAGTGATTCTCTGTAGTTTAAATCACGTGGAATTAATTCCCCCCCAAGGACGAGCCTCCGGCCTTGTCCCAGGCAGAGCTGAAGAAGCAATCCATGCAGGAAGTCCGCCGCAGCCTCCCCATCTTTCCATACAGAGAGGACCTGCTAGCTGCCATCCACGAGCACCAAGTTCTGGTCATCGAGGGCGAGACGGGCTCGGGAAAGACCACACAAATTCCGCAGTACCTCTTTGAGGACGTGCGTGTTGTATTACAATTGTTTTTTTTTTTTTTTTTTCCTCAGTCAATATTTTTTTCCTTTGCATTTCAATTTTTTTTTCCCTCAACCCTTACGTGTCCTCTCTTAGGGTTTCACCAAAGGAGGGATGAAGATCGGATGCACGCAGCCTCGCCGAGTGGCGGCCATGTCGGTGGCTGCTCGGGTGTCGCAGGAAATGAGCGTTAAGCTCGGTAATGAGGTAATTAAAGGGCGGGGGGTACAAAAAAAAAAACTACGGTTTTGCTGTTGTATGTCCTTCATTTTTTGGGGGGTGACATTTACCCAGGTGGGCTACAGTATCCGTTTTGAGGACTGCACATCAGAGAGAACGATCATCAAGTACATGACAGACGGCATGCTGCTACGAGAGTTTCTCACCGAGCCCGACCTCGCCAGCTACAGGTAACGTTCTCACTGACCCGTGTGTCATTTATCCGAATTTCCTTTTGTATTATAACGGACCCTCGGAGTCGTTCTTTGATCCGGTCCAAAAATGTCACTCATTTTAGCGTGATCATCATCGACGAAGCTCACGAGCGAACCCTCCACACGGATATCCTGTTTGGCCTCATCAAGGACATCGGCAGGTTCCGTCCCGAATTGAAGGTGCTGGTGTCAAGCGCCACCCTGGACACGGCGCGCTTCTCCACCTTCTTTGACGACGCGCCCGTCTTCAGGATACCAGGCAGGAGATTCCCCGTGGACATATTCTACACGAAAGTGAGTGCCGCTTCTGCAGTTGAAATGAATGTCGTGTGTTTGTTGTTTTATTAGTGCATAAAAAAAACAACACATTTTTAATTGTTGTAAATTGAAATGTTAGGCTCCGGAGGCTGACTACATGGAAGCGTGTGTGGTGTCAGTGCTGCAGATCCACGTCACGCAACCTCCTGGAGATATTCTGGTCTTCCTCACTGGACAGGTACGCCGCAAAAAAAAATCCATATATGAGAAAAAATATTATTGCAAGAGAAAAGAAGAATTACTTTGTGACATTTTTGTTTTCTGTATGCTAATTGTGTTTGTGGCCCATCGTTAAATTGAAAATAATAATTCTCCTGTCATGTAGGAGGATATCGAGACATGCTGCGAGCAGCTCCAAGACAGATGTCGGCGACTGGGCTCCAAAATTGCCGAGCTGCTCGTCCTACCCATCTACGCCAATCTGCCCTCTGATATGCAGGCCAAGATCTTCAGTCCCACGCCGCCCGGTGCACGCAAGGTGAGATCATGCAAGTGAAAACTGAAAAGTGAGCCGGAATTTCATTTTCCTTCCTTCTTTTTAGGTGGTGGTGGCGACCAATATTGCGGAAACCTCCTTGACCATTGACGGCATCATCTATGTCATCGACCCGGGCTTCTGCAAGCAGAAGAATTACATCGCCCGAACCGGCATGGAATCTCTTATCGTCATGCCCTGCTCTCGGGTGACTGCACGCACACACCACTCGGCAATTTAGGAGAAGAAAAAAAAATTAATTAGCTATCGTGAGCCAAAATTTGAGTGTGCTTCAGACTGGTTTGCTGATGTCACACTGTGATTTTTTTCCAGGCGTCGGCCAGTCAGAGAGCAGGACGCGCCGGCAGAGTGGCCGCCGGCAAATGCTTCAGGCTCTACACGGCGTGGGCCTACAAACACGAGATGGAAGAGATGACCGTGCCTGAGATTCAGAGGACCAACCTGGGAAATGTGGTGCTGCTGCTCAAGAGCTTGGGTGGGTGTGATGCATAATGACATAACAAAACATTACTGGAAATGAAAAACAGTGTTGAATGAATGAGAGCTCAGCTTCTGTTATCTTTATGAAGGTGGAATTTATGTCACATGTCCTACGCAATCTAGTCCATGCATCTCATGTTCCAGATTTTTTTGTAGCTCAAGCGGATAGTAAACATGCACCGATGCTTATCTTGGCTGCAGCGATGACAAAAAGACACTATCCTGTCTTAAATCTAAACATTCCTCTGAAACATCACCTTTTTTTTTTATTTTTATGAAATGTAAATTTTCTATTCTGACGGTGGAACGTTTTTCTAACTATTGTTGTCTCTGTCCGTGTCCAGGTATCAATGACCTTCTCCACTTTGACTTCATGGACCCGCCGCCGCACGAGACTCTTCTGATGGCTCTGGAGCAGCTTTACGCCCTCGGAGCACTCAATCACCTGGGGGAGCTCACCACGGTATTCCACATAGTTGAAGGGATCATCTTTTAGGAAATAATGCTCACTTGTTTGTGGACTTCAGTTGGGTCGCAGGATGGCCGAGCTGCCTGTGGACCCCATGCTGAGCAAGATGATCCTGGCCTCTGAGCAGTGAGTCTCATCCCACTCCAACAGTTTTTTTTTGTTTTTTTTCACGTCCTCTTCCCTCACATCATAGCCGCTTTTTGCTTCTCCTCTTCCAGGTACAAGTGTTCTGAGGAGGTTCTCTCAATCGCCGCCATGCTCTCAGTAAACAACGCAATCTTCTACCGGCCCAAGGACAAGGCGGTGCATGCTGACAACGCCAGGATGAACTTTGTGGTGCCCGGCGGGGATCACCTGGTCCTGCTGAATGTCTACACGCAAGTATGGATGGCTTGTTCTAAAGATTCATTTTGTTATATAAAATATTCAAATAGAAATTTTAATTTTTTGAATGTGTTTTTCTACCTCAGTGGGTGGAGAGCGGCTACTCGACACAGTGGTGCTACGAAAACTTCATCCAGTTTCGCTCGATGAGGCGAGCGCGGGACGTGCGCGACCAGCTGGAGGGCTTGATGGAGCGCATCGAGGTGGAGATGGTCAGCTCGCAGGGTGACTCCATGCCCATCCGCAAGGTGGGTGCAATACACTACAGACGAACATCCACTAGTACCAGATACCTTAAAGTAGGACCGCTATCAGCCCGATACCGATACCTGTTCCCGATACTCACCCAAGGCCAATTTGAGTGACAATGATATGAAACTTGACATTTTTGCAGGCGGTGACAGCGGGCTACTTCTACCACACGGCGCGGCTCAGCAAAGGAGGCTACAGGACGGTGAAACATCAGCAGACAGTCTACGTCCACCCGAGCAGTTCGCTGTTTGATGAGCAGCCCCGATGGCTCATTTACCACGAGCTGGTCATGACCACCAAGGAGTTCATGAGACAGGTCTGTACCATTAACTTACCGTTGCAACAACAACAAAAAGCTGTTTTAGATAATTAATGATAATACATGGAACATAGATAAATATCCCCCCCCCCCCTCAAAAGGGAAACCAAATAAAAAAAAAGAAAATCCAAATAAGCAATAGAAACTCATGAATAAAATAATATTTGGGGGGAAAAAAAATAGCTAAATATTTGTATCTTTAATGTATATATTTATGAGTTGTATAAATGTACAAACTATATGTAAATGGAAAAAATGGAATAATATTTGGGACAGCAGTATAAAAGACAACAAAAATTTTAGCGATTGTTTCAAAACTAGAAAATCATACCAAAAAAAAATAAAAAATCAGAGAGCCGCCCCAGTATTGGTTTCACCTCACATGGGCAACATTTATTGAAATCCAAATAGATTTCAAGTCACTCCTAGTCATTCAACCATTATTAGACGACGTCCACGTCTCGTTAAAACAAAGAAGTGCGTTTGTTCTTGAGTGACTCCATGAGGAAACTATTTGCTTGTCACGCTGACTAGGCACAGAAGGAGGAAATGCGGCTGACAATTATGGAGCTAATAACTTCTGCTTTTGCCCCCAGGTGGTGGAGATCGAGAGCGGCTGGCTCCTGGAAGTGGCTCCTCACTACTACAAGAGCAAGGAAGTGGAGGATAGCAAAGATAAGAAGATGCCCCGCAACCAGGGCAAGGCCAAGGAGGAACTGGGTTGAAAGCACACCGACCCGATTACAATGGCACACCGGCACATGGGCAGCCTCCGATTTGCAGGCGTTAGTGGACATGGGAGAAGAAGAAGAAAAAAAAAAATGTGGACATGCCCAAACAACCTGAACACAAAGCTGTGATGAATACAGATTCCACCCTAAAGTGGCTCCCGAACGGTTTAATTATAAACCCGATTGCCTGCGGCGATAACGTACGATTCAGCGGGCTCATTAGTGACGCTTTGATACCCACACTTGAATTGTTGTCTTGATTTGCTGAAAAGCAATAAATTTTTTTTACCGTTATTTGTAGTTCCTCAAATACTTGTTTCGGCATCTTTGGTGAGTATGAAATTTACATATTTTATATCATGAGAGTAATTTGAATGACGCAACTATGAGGTTTAGATATTTATCCACAGTGTTCCCAGCACGTCAAACGATGGCGAGCGTCGGTAAACGTCCAGACCACCGCACAAAAGCGGACGCACAAGTTATGACGGTAAGGAACAGTTTTGCCGTGTGCTCTCCCGCCTGTGCAAATATGCGGCCTGCTGACATCCATCACGCCTGTGGGCTAATGGAGGTCCAGGACCTGCTGGAGCTTTACAGGAAGTGCTAATAATGCTTGACTGTGTCACAGAAACTGGAAGACGTACAAGTTGGAAATGAAATTGAATGCATGTCAAATGTTAAGCTAGGCTCTGAGTGACATATTGACATATTCCTCAAGCAGAACCGTATACACACACACACACGGCCGAGCAGGTCCGACTGGTCCGACCGAAGGCGGCTTGCCAGGTTCTTCCGAGAAGGCGGTGCTGTGTCACAGTGAGAAAACAAGACAGAACAACCAGACTTGAGGCCAGAGCAGCCCAGTTTTACAACGTGAGGTTCACTCATGGATCTGCTGGTGATGTGAGACTTCCTCAACAGGTTTGTTTCGGTTTTGATCTTATTTTTCTTTTTTTGCAATGGTGGGAAGTGAAAAAAACATTTGGGAACTACTTGAGTCGATTTTTTTTGGAGGTATTTTATTTTTTTCTCCCTACATTTCTTTACGTGTCTTCGCCAGCTTCTGACATTGAGATATTCTCCTAATATGGAAATACACATGTTTTTTTTTTTTTTGTTGGCATAAGCTAATTTAGCAATTTTATGACTCAATTCACAAGGTTAGCAAAGTTTTGGAAAGTTTCCATTTCCTTATGAGTAGAATCAATATGCAGTATAAATATAGAGGAGGAAATGTTTTTTATTTGTGTCAAAATTTTAAAGCAGTAATTATATATAATTGATCAGAAAGTGATTCATTATGATTTTTTATGAATTTGTATCAGTACTACATTTGGAGTCCTTTTTAAAAAAATATTTCTTTATAATAATTTGGCTTGACTGTAAGGCAATATTTTTCAAACTTTTTTTTTTCTAAGAATGTTTCAGATGAACTTGTTTTAAACCTAAAAGTGTGTTGGGTGGATTTTAGTGGAGCAAAATCAGGTTTGGGCCGTAATCTGAATCCACCACAGGCATGCTTGCCTTGCAGTAAAACCCAAAAAACAAATAGAAACGACGTTAACTAAAGACTCACCGTTGAACGCTAAAACAATGTCAGGACGCCTCATGCTCGTTTCTACCTTTGCCACTCATAAACGGGTTGTTTTGTCATCCGCAGAAAGCCTCGACTAGAAAACACAGACGCCCGACATGAGCGCCGAGCGGGAGAGGCGGCGGCCTCGTCGTAGCCACAGCCACGACACCCGACCGCCCCCCAACGTCAAGCCCCGGATGGACAACCATCGCCCGCAAAATGTCCGGAGGTCCAGGAGCTCCGACTCGGAGCGAGGGCGGCGGAGAGAGCGCCGCTCGGGGGAGCCCAACCAGCAACGCCATCAGCGCCGGCACCAACGCCGCAGGAGCGCCGACGAGCGCCCCCCGCCGCCCGAGGGGAGCGACGGCGACGAGCTGGAGTGCGCCATCTGCTTCTGCTCCTACGACAACACCTTCAAGACGCCCAAGCTTCTAACCTGCGGGCACACCTTCTGCCTGGAGTGCCTGGCGCGTATCAACGTGACGGCGCCCGAGCTCAAGACGCTGTCGTGCCCCGTGTGCCGCGAGCTCACCGACATCCCGCACGGCCAGGACCTTCCCCGCCTGGGCAACAACCAGGACATCATCGGAAGGCTCCCGCCCGAGATGCGCCGCGCCAAGTCCATCCGCTTCAAACGCAGCAAGGGAAAGCTACTCCTGAAGAACACGGCGGCGCCCAGCGGACCCGCCAACGTCGGGGTCCTCACACTGCCACGCAAGAACCACGAGACCCAGGCGGCGCCCGCCGACGCTTTGCGCCTGGATGCCATGGAAGGCGGCGTGGAGCCCGCCACCGTGGTGGACGTGGGGCGTCCGCCCAACAGGGTACGAGGACGCATCCGCCGTTTTTTCCGCTCGGACCGCTGCTACTACATCACGGTGGCCACCGTGGTCACCATCACGGTGGTGCTCTTGCTTGTGGGTATCCTAGCGTTCGTCATCATCCCCAACACCGCCATCAACCCCAGACCCCCGCCCGGGAACCAAACGAGGCCTCCGCCTCCACGGAACGCTTTCACGACATCGCCGTGACCTGGGTAGCAAAACTTTCAGGAATTTTCATGGAATTGAATTGGAATAAACCAGGAATTTTTCAACATGGACAAGAAATACACGGCTCATCAAAAGTTGGGGATTCACATACACTGTGGTTTTAATTTAATTTTTTTTTTTTTTTTAAACCACTAAAATGTTCCATCATGAACTTTTTCTTTTCAGTCAGTGTTTCGGTACTTTTTGCACAACAAGGAGCTAAACAACAATAATTCACATCGTTTTCTCGGTTTTAATTCTCAACAATTATAGACCAGTCTGGATGTTGTATTTGTTTTTTATTTTCTTTGCTTTGTGTTGCAAGCAAAAATTGTATAAGCAGACTTTAGACGTGCGAACTGAGGTAGGAAGAAAAATGTGCAAATTTTTGCGCAGCGCATTATGACAAAAGTAAATGTTATATATATTATGCTGGATTATAATACCAGCCTATTAAATAACCAATTTAATTCCCATGGAAATTTACTGGAATTTACTAACCCAGTTCAAACCCTTACTGTGACGTTTTTAACTCATCACTACTGCTTCACGCGTTTGGCCGAGGTGAAGAAATGAAGCCAAACAAGGATGGTGGCATTTTTTGAAATGAAGAAAGCACCGACTTGGAACTGCACGCCAAGGGAATGTATTGTTGTTTATGACCCAGCTGGCTTTTCCATAGCCATGTTTATACCTGTGAATTCATTGTAAATAACCTATTTGGAAATATTTTCCAAACCTACCAGCAACGGGTTTAAAATCTATAAAGACAAGTTAACGCAAACATTTTTAAAAATTTTTTTTAACAATACTATGTTCTATACGGCCCCACTAGTCTAAACAGTATTACAGATTAATATTGTGGAATATGAATTAAGCAAGAAAATCCATCTCAGAAGACGGCCATTTTGCCACGTCACATGATCAAACTCAGAAACCCTGATCTCATTTGGCCAATGCTAAGCTAGCCAAAATGTAAATAACATGAACAGTGTGTATAAATATAAATGTGTATAAACAAATGAATTTATTGTATGATACCAAATGATTGCAAAGTTGTACAGAATATATTTCACTAAAAACAATGACTGTTGCCTGACTAATGTATATTGTCATCTTGTTTGTCATCTCGCATATTGTCATCTTGTTTATCTCGAGACGTGTGAACTTAGGCTCCGGAGGTCTCGGTTTCAAGTGAGTTGCTCTGGACTTCCTCGAAGGAAGCCAAACCAGTCTGACGCTCGGTGAGTGACACTTTTATCTTTTGACATTAACGAGACGGAGAGAGATGGAGGAGACAAGCGCATGACAACAGAACTCGTTAGAAGAACTCTGCAAATTTGCAATCTAATGTGATGGTCCAAATTCAACATGTTTAGTCTGGAACGGAAAGATTGGAGCCAACATGGAGCAGTTTAGAAAAGAAATAGGAAACTATTTGTCCCAAAAATAAAAGAGGCTTGAAAGTGTTTATTGACATTAATTTTGTAAACTTTTCAGTTTTGAATAATAATGAATTTTAAACAGTGTACAACTTGAACTTTTTCTTGATATTCTTTTTAGTAGAGTGTTAAATTATTACTTTGGATGTTTTTATGATGGATATTATTCAATTTTGGGATTCATATAATATTTTTAAAATCTCACTCCAATTATTTCAATGACAGTATAATTTGAAATATGGACTGTGTATTTTTAATTTTAAATTGCATAAAATTATTTTATTGACATGATTTTTTTGGTGACTTTTTTAAAAGTTCAATTCACTTTTAAGTGGATATTAACTTGGAATCATTATTAATAACAATCTATTTTAATCCGTCTCCCACTTTAATGATAGTTTTTTTATTTATAGTGTCCGTCTGTGTTATAATGACACCCTCAACCCCTCCCGGACTTTGGCAACAAATAGGTCAGTCAGTCTTACCCTGAAGATCCCCCCCTCCCTTCCGCCCCTGTAACCACCAGTGGGGGGACGGAGATTGAACGAGTCAGCCGAATCTCTTGGACGCCTCCGACCGCCATGGCTTCGACTCCCTCCGCTTCGGCCCTGACTTCGGTGCTCCGATGTCGCGGCACATTATGGACCAGGAATCCACCTAGCAAGCGAAGCTCCCCCTCGGCATACGGCCCGGCGCTGGCGGTTGGAACTCGGCGTGACTCGCCCGGCCGCGGAGAGAGCTTGTCCAATCGACTGTCCGTGCGGTACGATTCACCATCGCGGGAGGGCGGCGGGGCCCACCGTTCGAGGGAGCTCCAGAGAAGCGGCCCGGAGACACACGCCATGTTCGAAGCGAGTAATGGGCGGCCCGGAGGAGCTCGCCAACCCGCGGCTGGCGTTGTTGTTGTTGTTATTACCCGGTTAATACGACCGTGTCAAATGAAAGTGTTCGTACGGGACATGTGTGAGCATCGTTTAGGGTTTGATGGACAAATGACGCCGTCTTTCGTGGAGGCTAGATGGAGCACTTTGAGGAGCACCTGTCGTTCTCTCCAACTTCTGCTGACCCACATTGTATTACGCCGGCTGGCTATACTCTGCGGATGCGGCAGGGGGCGCCAACGCAAGGTGACTCACGTCAAGAACGATTGCGAAACATCCAAGCATCTATTTTCTGAACTAATCGATAAATATTTATTGGAATAGAATACAAAAAAAAGATTGTTACATTAGAAAAAATATATATACTGATACATGTGAAAATAATTTTCAATTGAAATAATATGATATTTCAATACAAGATTTGGTACTAATGTTCAGCTTTTTCTGTTTTCTGCCAGATTAAGAGAAATGATTCCGGACAGAAGATCCCCAAAAATGGACCTGATTGACAGTCGGAGGCCTTGAATTTATTTATTGACTTGTGTGAACATTTTGGTTATCTTCTGTCCACGAGTGTAACAAGTGGTGGTGCAGGTTTTCCTAAAGCGTGGCCTGCATGTGTATTTTGCACATTTGGACTTCAACCTATTGAGCAGAAAAAAAAAAAAAAACTCCGTGAGCACTTTTTCGTCAGTGAACAGAAAGAAATACCTGCGTTGAGAGGTAAAAAAAACTGAAAATGTCTTTGTCATTGACATGAAAATATTTTTTTTACCATTTGAGTCACTGAGAACTCATTTCTAGTTCTCTCAATAACTTTTAGGTTATTTCCCTAACTCGTGGATTTTGAGCGGCTATGTGGTAGTTTAAACTCTTTGGCTCAATTGTATTTCTAAATGATGATGTGGTCTTTTTAGAAAGTACAAACTGGCCCGGTCTTACGTAAGTGAATCTCAACTGTATAAAAATAGTTGTCACCTGGAATGAATTTTGATGCCTAGCAACATGGAAGATGTTTACCACTTGGACAGTGCCCATGTTCCAGTGCAATAGATGTTAAACGTGCCTTTTCGGTCGCCCAAAAAAGAAGGCGAGGGAATGCTGAAATGAAAGTTTCACCGTCACAGCGTGTGTGAAGTTTGAAACTCAACTGTAGTTTTCTAACAATTCATCAATGGGAAGTGACACAGAAGGATCGGTTCGAGTCTTCTGTCCCATTTTGGCATCTCTCCCGCTTCACTTGACTTTTTTTTTTTTTTTTTTTTAAATGGGCTTTTGTCCCAGAAATTTGCCATGGGAATACTAATTGGCTCCATGTTAAGGTGTGGCTACTCAAGGTTGTAGCGTTGTAAACAAAAAATAGGGAAATGTTCCACAATTTTTATTTCTATTCTAGATATTATATTTTTACTTGCTATTCTGCAATAAAAAAAAAATCTCCCCCAGTTAATCTCAACCGTGTATGAGATACAGTCCAGTAACTTGTTTTAAATAATTTTTTTAAATTTCTTTTTAAATTTTCAAGAAAAAAATCTCATCAAAGGCATTTTGTAACAACATTTAAATGGACTGGCCTTTTATAATTTCTTTTTTTTTTTTTGGCCCATTAGCATTTCTTTCTTTCAAACCTTTCCATACACATATTCACCTATTCATAGTACATATGTATTATTTTCTGTATATTTATTTTTGCACTCAAATGTAATTATTTGGTGTTTTTTTTTTTCTCACTCTCTGGGCGGAAGCTTTACGCAAAACTTAAATAAGGGAGGCGTGGCGGTACTTTCAGACAGACGACTTGCCAAGCAGGCGAGACGCGCCGCCGACAACTTGCAAGTAGCAGACGCGCTCAGACAAGAAAACATTTCATCTGTTTGACGTGCTCATTATCGTGCAACATTAACATCAAGTCCAACTTTTAACGTCTCGTGCAGACAACTTGCTTCCGCCACCGGTTTAAAAAAAAAAAAGACAAGAGGAACAGACGGCGATGTTTTCCGGGTAAGGACTCATTCGTACACGCGGAATCGTTTTGTCTTTAATACATCATATTATCCGGGGGTTGGTCTTTTTTAGTTTCGGTTTTGTAAAAATAAAAAGCCCTTTTGTTTCATATGCGGTAGAAATTGGTTGACTCAATTTATTAGAACTGTTGGACGCGAATTGAAGTTTAAAAAACGCAGGCTGACATCTAGTGGAAGAGAATGCAAATGTTCTGCCTCTGGTTTTTGTTGGCTGGTTTTTCTACGATGTAAAGACAGCCATGGGGGCGGAGCTACAGGGTGGCCAGGGGGCGAAGGTCACGGCTTGTGAACTTGTGGCCACAAAATGACAGCTTATATATATTTTTTATATTTTTAAATACAGCTTATGTTAAAAAAATATAGACATTTTTCTTTTAACAAAATCAACAATTTCGATTAATACTATTGTTTTATATGGGAAAGGTAAGACATTGTTTTCTTAACAAATACAACTTAAAATAATATTTAAAAATATATTGTTGCCCTTGGGCATGAACAATTCTTGAAAATAAAAAAACCGGATTATTCTAAAAAAATGTGATTTCAAAATTAGGGGAAAAACCAATGTTCTTCCCTCTTTGCAGCCTTTTTAGTGTGTGCTTTGATCTGGGCGGGACATGCGCTGCCAGCGAGGTTCTGTGATCCTGTTCGGCACCTTGCTGTTCCTCACCTGGAACGCCATTCTGGTTCTGCTCCTGCGGGACAGACTTCCAGACCAGGAGGCGCCAAAAGACGACGACAACAATGACGTGGTTGACAAAGTGTTGCGCGTGGCGGACATGTTGGAGAAGGAGCTGCAGATTCAAAACAAAATCCTGATGCAGATCCAGAACTTGCAGCCTGTGCGGGAAGCGTTGCAGAAAAAAAACCTGAATCCGCCAACGCCCCGTGTCCCCGTCATCCCCGTCTTGGTGATGGCCTGCAACCGGGTGACGGTTCGGCGCTGCCTGGACAAGCTGATCCGGTACCGACCCTCGGCCAAACTCTTCCCCATCGTCGTGAGTCAAGACTGCGGCCACGCCGACACGGCCGACGTCATCCGTTCGTACGGAAGCGCCGTCACACATCTGACGCAGCCCGACTTGACCGACGTGGAGGTGCCGAAGGCGCACCAAAGGTTTCAGGGCTACTATAAGATCTCCAGACATTACCGCTGGGCTCTCAAGCAGGTCTTCAGCAACCACTCCGCCGTCATCGTTGTGGAAGACGACTTGGAGGTATTTGTCAAATTCTTGTCTGAAAATATAACTCGACTCCCGTAAGTTTGCCGAAAATTAATGCACCCCCTGAAAGGTTTCTATTTAATTTTAAAATCACACACGAGACGTGTTTAGGAATGTAGGTCAAATAATTGCAAATAATGAAGGTTATGTTTCATGAAAAAAAAATCCAATGGAACCAATTTGGGAACTTTGTCCAACTAAAGTTTGATTCTCCATCAGGTGGCGCCAGACTTTTTCGAGTACTTCCGCGCCACGCTGCCACTGCTCCAATCGGACCCGAGCCTGTGGTGCATTTCGGCCTGGAACGACAACGGCCGGAAAGGCTTCGTGGACCCCGCGGGCTCTCGTCTTCTCTACCGCACGGACTTCTTCCCGGGCTTGGGCTGGATGTTGCTTCGAGAGCTCTGGGAGGAACTGGAGCCCACGTGGCCCGCCGCCTTCTGGGACGACTGGATGCGCAAACCGGAGCAGCGTCGCGGCCGCGCTTGCATCCGGCCCGAGATCTCGCGCACGCTGACGTTCGGGCGGGAGGGTGTGAGCCTGGGCCAGTTCTACGACAAGTATCTGCAATACATTAAACTCAACTCGGACTTTGTGCCTTTCACCCAGCTGAATCTGACTTACTTGAAAGAGGACGTGTACAAGAAGAGCTTCCAGAAGGAGGTTTACGATGCCCCCGCTGTCACTTTTGAGGAAATCCAGCGGGGGGCGCTGGAGGGTAGCGGGCCTTTCCGTCTACAGTATTCCAGCAAGGAAAGCTTCAAAGTGTTTGCCCAAAACCTGGGCATCATGAACGATTTTAAGTCCGGCGTGCCAAGGACTGGCTACAGAGGCGTGGTCAGCATCTTCTCGAGAGGACGCAGGGTCTACATTGCTCCGCCTCCAGGATGGACTCAGTATGATCCCACTTGGAACTGACTTGTGAATTTTATAGAACTATTTTGGAAGGGGCATCAATTACAGATTTTTTTTCAAATGGTGTGGGATTTTTGCCAAAATATTTTTTAATGAGGGGGTCTAAAGTTTTATTCCTCCTCATCGGGGTGATAAGGGAGAATTATTCCTGATGATTTCACCGACCAGTGTGAGCTGGTATAGGAACTTTATCAAAGAAACATCATTTGTAGTGAATGAATAATTTTCAAGCATATTAAGGAAAATTTCCTGAAGCACAATAGTTGGGAATCACTGGTCTCGAGCATAATGGCGACATGCCAATTCCACTCAGGTAATCTTTTCATAATGTTGCCTTTGCTCTTTTCAATTGTTGTCATTTTTGGAGATCAAAATGGTTCCGGTGTAAATTATTTGCAAAACTCTCAGGGCCTTTTATGTTGTTGGCGGTGGTGGTTTTTGTTTTTGCTATGGTGGTTCTACTGTAACAATCAAATCACTTTGTTGGTCAAATATTCCATGTTTGGGCTTTTTGTAATAAAGAAAAACAATGGAAACTCAAATCCAAACTATCAGCTGAGCAGATTTCTGTCCTAAGATGGCCGACCACTAACGATGCTACTGACTCCGCCTCGAGCTAGCTAGCGAGCTTATCATTCACTTCCTGTAGCTACGGAAGCTGTATTAGCTCAAATTAGACGTGACGATATGAACTCTAACCGCCAGCTCACTCGTTAGGGACAAACTCAATCATGAAGCGATTCAGAAAAAAAAAAGAACAAAGAGTCACATTGAACTTGTAATAGCGTAATGTCTTCGTCTTTCGACACAAAGAAGACGGTGGACATGTTAGTGACGTTCTAGTCGTGCTTTTGCGCGTCGGTGCGCGAGCTAGCTTAGCTCCGGTTGCTAAGTGACTCGGTGTGATTTGATATGGCAGCTCGGGAGCCAGCTAGCATCTACCTCAACTCGCCGCATTGTTGTATTTATTCGCACTTTATAACAATAAACCTTCTTAAAGTCTTTCCGGTGAATGACTAAAAGTGACAGCATCAGCCCTTTTGGCGTCTGTTGACAAAACATCCTGCCCTGGCATGGACTCAAGCGACTTGCGGGAGAGCCCCGCCGGTTCCGGGGAATCCGACGCCGGGGACTGGAGGGAGGTTCGGCCCGGCTTGGACGACGAGGGAAAAGCCGCCCAAAGTGAGCCGTCGGGGGCCATAGAGATGTCCCCGAAGAGCACCTGCCGTCATGACGTCGGGGGTGATAAACCAACTAAAGTGGGCGAACAGCTCCACAGCCCTTATGATGACGAACTGGACCCCCGAATTCAGGTAAACACAACACAGACGTCCATTGTATGTTCTTTTAACAAACACTGGTACTTCCAATAAATATATACCATGGGGATGTTTCTTACTTTGTTATACACACACACACCTGATACATCTATGCTTTAAAAACAACAAAAATGCCTTTTTATCAGGATAAAATCATTCATGTAAGATTATGATTTCTGTTTTTATTTCCAATGTTCTTTTTTCCCCCTCTCAGGAAGAATTAGAGCATCTGAACGAAGCCAGCGCAGAAATAAACAAGCTCGAGCTGGAATTAGATGTAAGTTGACAACCACACTTTTGAGTCTTGAGTTGGTTTTCTTATATCCATGGAATTCTGCTGCTGAAACACTTTCTCTATCTTCCCAGACCTCGCTAATCAATACGATCATTCCATTTATTGCAACTATGAAACCGGAGAGCTTGCGTCGGATGCTAATAGTTTGGATGTGCTGGAGTGCTTCCCGTCGCCCTCCACTGCAAAATCCAATCGTGGCGTTCCGCTTCGGAAGAATCTAATCTTCTGTCTTGTGCTTCTTCTCTCATCCAGGATGCCCGATCGGGTTACCGTAAGATTCTCACAGAGTCTGCTCGGAAGCTCAACGCTCACAGCTCCCAACTGGGCAGCTGCATTGAGAAGGCCAGGCCATACTACGAGGCTCGGCGGTTGGCCAAAGAGGTTGGCAAAAAAAAACGAAATACATATTTTCTTAGTTTTCGTTGTTAAACTTTGCATATGTCCCCTGTATGACAATTCACAATGACATCACATGTTAAAGCGGCTTGCAAACGGTGAACTATTCTCCGATCAAACTATGCGTAAAAAATAAAGAGAATTGAGAATACAGCTACGTAAGATGCTAGCCTCTTCAAATGTATGTGCGGTCGTTCGTCCCTGCGCAGGCTCAGCAGGAGACCCAGAAGGCGGCGCTGAGCTACGAGCGCGCCGTCTCCATGCACACGGCGGCCAGGGAGATGGTGTACGTGGCGGAACAGGGCCTCATGGCGGACGGGAAGAACACCCTGGACCCAACCTGGCAGGAGATGCTCAACCACGCAACCTCCAAGGTGGCGCGCATGTCGCCAGGGTTAGCATCGTGTACGTGACCTCATCTCGCGAATGGGTTGCAGGTGAACGAGGCCGAGGAGGAGCGTCTTCGCAGCGAGCGCGAGCACATGCGAGTCACTCACGCGTGTCAAGAGGCTGAGGCTCGAGTGCAAACTCTGCAAAAGTCACTGAGGAGAGCCATCCTCAAGTCCAAGCCTTATTTTGAGCTCAAGGCACAATTCAACCACATACTTGAGGTGAGGAGCAAGCCAGGTTTGTTTCTTTTTTGTCTTCAACCCGTGTGTTTGTGTTGCACACCTTCTCAGGAGCACAAGACCAAAGTTGTGGAGCTGGAGCAGCACGTGTCCAAAGTCAAGACTCGCTACTCCATTGCACTGAGGAACCTGGAGCAAATCAGCGAGCAGATTCACGCTCAGAGGGGTCGCGACACCCCTGTGCCCGGAGGGCGTAGCACCCCTGTGGGGGCAGAGTCCGACGCCTACAAAGAGGGTAGAGCCTGCGGGGGCGCCGCCCCGCCACCCGGCGCGCAGCCGGACGCCGACAAGGAGCGCGAGCGAGCCGGCTCGGACTCCGTGTCCGTCTTCAGCCTGCAGACCATCGCCTCGGACCTGGAGAAGTACGACTCCATCGAGCACTTGGGCGACCTCAGCGACGCCGGCAGCGTGACGGGCGAGGAGGACCAGAATCGGGCGGTGGAGAGGCGAGACAAGCTGAGCCACATTAGTGCCCGCCAGCGCCAACAGGAGTTCTCAAAGCAGCACCATCGCAGCTTCAGCTTGTAGTCCAACTTCTGTCAGGAAAACTACAAACATGGCCACTGAAGTGTAAATAAGCACACCCGGTGTTCACTGAGGCCTGTTGGCAATCGCTCCCTCGCCACGACACGGTACACCATATACTCCTTCGAAGGGGGAAAACGCAGTTAGCATTTAAGCTAGTTCAAATGTTCTACCCTGCTACGACTCACTCCAGGTGGCTGAACTTGGAACACGTGAACTCCTTTGAGGGGGAAAGGGGTGTGAATCTGTTAGCATCACAAGCTAGTGCACGCCTTCAAAGGTAATCAATCCATTAGCGCTGCACGTTGGTTGTCACAACGGGATGGTTAAGCATGAAGGGAGTGGCTGGATGAATGCATAGTTGTTCATGTAATGCAGTGAGACGTGTGTCGTGTATGCACCCCCCCCCCCCTCCTCCAACACTCCACTTTCATCTTTTGCTGACATTGCTTGATGTTGCACACGTTTAAGGGAATTTTTTTATTTGTTCCGGCTGAGATGTGAGCACTGACGGCAGTAAACGCGCTACATGACGATGCTCGCGTATTCTTTTTCAGCAGAATAACCTAAATGTCAGAATTTTAGAGTAACAATCAGATTTGTTTGAAATCCTCAACCACTTTTTTTTTTTAATCCTCCCATTTTTAAAATGCAATTCTAACCCAACTAAAACAAGCAATTTTATTTGTCCTTTTTTTTTTTAATTGCTTTATTTTTCTTGTGTGTGACACGATGCTGAACTAATGTGATGTGTACATGGAATAATTATGTATATTATGAACATAAAGTTGGTAAATATCGATGGACATTTGGCTCGATATTGTGAGTTGTGCAGAAAATCTTTACAATCTTCACATTAGCCCACACCTTATCTTCCCCAATGACTTTGTCATTATCCAATGACACAACTAAAATAAAAGTGTGCATATTGATGTGTTTGGACTGAAGTGCAGGTTGAGTTCTGATGGGGGATCAAATGGAAGGATGGCAGAAGAGGAGCTCAGTCTGGATGCAATTAGCCATTTATAGAAATATGAGAGCAGAGCCCAGAATAGGGAAAAAAAAAAAAAAACTTGCAAAAGGCACTAACAGAAGGAAATGACCAATCAATGAAAAATCATTTAAAGATAAAGAAAACAATACACATCCAAATCGCAGGTACTGAAAGATTAATCCAATTTGAACTTCAAAGTTAAATACAACTGAACTGATAAGACATTTTTGTGATGTAACTCAAAACAAGCACATCACTTACTCCAAGATGGAGTCTCGTAGAGCCGATTTGGGCGCATGCGTAGTCATCCTCATGACGTCGGCAGGGAATTAGCTCCAGATTGTAAGGGACGGAGGAGGAAGAGAGAAGAGGAGGGAGGGGGGGCTTTCAATAGCTTCGCTGTTGTATATAGTGCATGTTTGTCTCATTTATTTTGTAGCAATCCATCTTTTTTTTGGTGTCGTTGAGCTTTTACGTGCCTGCCAACGTCCCGTTTATGCACACACTCGTACGTAAATAGCGGTGAGCCCCAAAAAGCCATACAAGAAGAGGAACAAAATGCACATTTGGACTGTATAGTTTATTTTTTTTTCTATTCTTATTTGATATTTCAAAGTCAAGGTAAGTGCACTTTACATGACGAACGTCTGTCAATATGCGTATACGGTGTTTATCATTTGACATGGTCCGGTTTGGCTGATCCGCAGGAAAAATGATGCGTTTAAGTGCCATCTACATTGCTTTACGCAACGTCAATGTTTAGACCAAGCTACAATGATTCGTTTACGGTATCGCACTATCTTTGCTTTGGACAAAAGAGACTGGCTAGGTTCGGTTCGTGACCGGTCCAGGAGATTTTCTGCGGCGGCACCCTCCCGGTGACCCCTCGCGCGCGCACACACAAGAGGAATCTTCGAGCTGTCCTGAACGCACCATATGCGTGATTCGCGCCTCTTCAGCTTCCGGCAGGTGGATGCTAGGCCGAACCGAGCTTAGCCGAGTCGAGCCGAGCTTTCATCTGGCAGCTTCCGGTGATAACCAAAGTCGAAGTGTAAGATTTACTTGGCGTAAAAAGTCAAGAGTTACTTTTGGTATATCGTATGTTTCATTCAAGGTGTCTGTTGATACTGTACAGTATGATATCATATGATACGGTATGATATCATATGATACGTCACGATATCAATGTTCTGATACTGTCATTTTGTGATAACTCTTTGACATGGGCTTTATGTTAATCAATATTAGCAATATCGTTATTTGATGCTGGTGTACAATTTGTTGGATAGCCAATGGAGAGTGACAGTATCAATATTTGATTCCGTACTGTCAACGATCCAGATGTGATATCAATATTACAATACTGTAATTGTGTGGTTAGCATTCTGCTGCCCGCAACTATCAAATTTTTAAACAATATTATCCATACTCCCATCCCGATCATCTGAGTTCATGGACGATGATGGGAGTACCATCAAGGGCACTGACAGAATGATATTTTGAAAGAAAAATGATGCACCAAATGGAGAGAAATTGCCTCCATGTTTGTGGAAGATAATGGACAGTGACGGGGTTACAAAAAAAAAAAAAAGTCACTTGAAGAAGGTTTGCATAAGAGTTTGAATATTTCAACAAGGAGGTAGCAAAGCCGGTAGCACGCAGATACGAGGCCCGCCGTGTTGTGGAGCCGAGGCGGGAGCGTTGTCCACGCTTCTCAAGCTTTAATTGCATTTCAAGCTTGAGGCCAATTGACACGCACGCACACACATACGTGCACTCCGCTTTCATCTGCCCCAGTGTGTGATACGCTGCTATTAATGACTCCCGGTGGGCCGACCCGTTCTTCTCATTCTCGCTCTCCATCCCAACCTCCCCATCACTCCATCCCCCCCCTCCCTCTTTTCAAGTGGGGTAATGTCTACTTCCCGCACGCCTTCTTGTCAGCATAAGTCTAAAAATATTGTCGGCTTCCAGCTGAGTTTGTCTGCTTTCCACCGGCCGGCAAAGCTCGCTGCCATCTGTCTCTGCCACGGAGGTGTGCTTATTCACGTTTTTAGGCAAGAAACACACATATACACAAATATTTCTATCAACAGCGGCTATATTTCGTTTCATTGTTCTGTGTGCATGAGCTCTGAGATTTGAAGTTCTGGCTACAGTGGTGGACAACAAAAGTCTTGTGGAACAATCGCTGTTAGCAATTTTATCGCATTATAAGCACACGCTAAAAACATAATTGAAGATCTTTGTGCAGGATGACTCAAATATAACATGAAATAAATAATCACCGGTCTTCTCTTTTATCTTTTAGGTGGAGTCATGGCAATGCTATTGTTTCTACTGGTTCTCCACATTCTTCCATCTCTTGTTGTGCCCATACATAATTCATCAACTGGAGGTAATTTGTGCATGTGTTGTGTGCGTGACTGTGTGTGGGATGATGGGAAGGAATAAAGTCCGATGGGAAAGAACCAAGTCAGTCGAGAGTGCGATTCGTCAGATAAATTGAGTGCGTATCGTGTGTTTCGTTTGCTGTGATATATCAACATCGTCCAGTGAATGCAAATCTTTTTTTTCTTTCCCTCTTTTGCACTTTCCCAGGCTGTGCCATCATCCGGCCTCCGAGGGAGGGAGGCATCCGCTACAGAGGCCTGACACAAGAGCAGGTGCTGATCAATACAATTATTTTTATTTTATTTTATAATTAAATACAGAATAGGCTTTTCAAAGGAAAAAAAAACCCCAGTGGTGTTCCACAAGGATCAATATTAGAAACTCTGAATTTTATGGTTTAAAAATGAATTGTATTTGAGGTAATACTGCAAAATGATGAATAGAAATCGGCAGCATAGCGGAAGTGTTAAGCACGTCCGCCTCATCTGGGCTCCAGGAGTTTGCATGTTCTCGTCCCGTGAGATGGGAAGGGCTTCGGTTCACCCGAGATCTTTCCCCTCTATCGACTTTTAGTGTCATTGAAATTCTCGTCACGCAAAAACAACTCTGCAATGTTCTTTTTTTCTGGTCGCCGCCATATGGCGCTGTCTCGAGAGGACTTGAACGCATGAGGGATCTTCATGTCATTTTTATTGCCGTGCCTTCGCAGATTCGCAGTGTTCAAATCTTGCCCATGGATTATGAGATTGAGTACATCTGCCGCGGGAACCGCGTCATCGTCGGGCCTAAAGTCAGGAAGTGTTTGCCCAACGGCACGTGGACAGACATGACCCAGCACAGCAGCTGTCGTGAGTACTCCGGGATTTATTTGTATTCGGGCGTGGGGATGCAAAATCCTTCTTTCAATGATTTTTTTTTTTTTCAATTTTGGGATTAAGCATGAAATTCAGTCCTTCCTATACAATTGCCCAAAGGTCACTCACAAGTGCTTTGTGGAAAGTTAATAAAAAATGGCCGCCGACATCAGTTTCAGCAAAACAAACTAAAAAAAAAAAACTGGATGAAAAAGACGCATAGTTTTGTGAGCAAACAAAAGCAAATGTGAAATTTCTATTCAGGTCATGTTTTGGGTGCAGTGATGCGCTAAAATCCTCAGATTTTTCCTTTTTTTTTTTTTTTGTTCCTAATAAGATTCCCCCCTGAGTCCATTACATTCAAGTAATGTTTCTTTGTGCAAAAAAGCAGAAAGCTGCAGATTAGATGACTTTAACAGAAAATGTGTTTACATGCTGGAGGGGAACAATCCCCACGCACACACAACACAGATCGAAATGCATTTCTAAAAAGAACCCCTGCAGCCAGATTTGAATAAAACAGACAGAAACCAAAACATACAAAACATTAAAATGTTCCAAATAAGATTATAATATTGGCCTGTCACTACTTTTGGGAGGCTCACAAAAGACATTTATTGAGTTTGGGGAAACAATTTAAATAGTTATTTGTAATTCAGATAATCAATGAGTCAAAATCTTTCACATGACATTTTTTTAGCGTCTAGCTTTAGCCGTGTTATGCTAACGCACCTTCTCTCTTCCAGTGTTGCTGTGTCCTCGCGTCTGGACATCTCTGGAGGACGGTCAGGTGACAGTGAGACCCCCGGGACCTCCGGTGGAAGGCTCGGTTCTACACTACCGCTGCCACAGCGGCTTCATTCTGGAGGGCAGCAATGTCAGCCACTGCACCAAACTGGGAAAATGGGACGCACCGAAACCCATCTGCCTTTGTGAGTCACACCGCGCGACACCGCCATAGCTAACGAAAATAAAATACAAAACATCTGGAAGTGATTCACAGCACTTTTCACACATTTATTTGTGTTACTACCGGAATAGAATAAATTAAAAAATACAACACACATGCATAAATGACTTAAATCCACATTAGTCAGATTTAAGTTTCAATATTTGCTCATGAGTGGAAATGAATGAGGATTTGGTGAAAGAAAGCCACAGCTTGCCAGCTGGTTATCTGCGTTGCCACAGCAACCATTAAAGTTGCTATGGGAATGTTTGAATTAAAAAAAAAAAAAAAAGCTCTCTGACAATGTTGGTTGCGTAATCCCTAGCAGTTTGGAAACACAATGGAGTGTTGACTGTTGGAAAAATTCACCCGGAAAGCTTTGAGTGAATTTTTGAGTCAGACGTCTGATGTGTGGTGACCTTCATCACTCAAAGAATGAAATGTGTGATGGTGGATTTGACATTGGTGATTTGACTGTCGAGACGTGACGAGATTACGTAAGAGCAGCCATTGCCAAATAGACTGTTGCTGCCATCTAGTGGACACAAATTGTTTGCATCGCAGTTGTACTCGGCAGTAGAATACAGTTGCACTGATTACGATGTCTACATCATATTTTCATAATTCATAAATTTCATAAATCTGTAACCGTCATTACGTTTCTATATTTTTAACACTTCTTTCTTTTTTTGTCTCTGTCTTCCATAGATGACAAAAACAACACAGGTAAGACATTTTCTATTGTAATTGATTGCTCGTATTTATGTGAGATGCTAGGTTGTAGAATCAGAAGCCACAGAACAAATAGAAATTATTCAAAATAAGTCCCCCCCCAAAAAAGGTCTCCATGTACGTGTTTGGAACCTTATGAACCTAAATTATGTACGGCTCCTCAACTGTAATGTTGTTTATTGGCCACAAGAGGGCAGCAGAGTTCTTTAGACGATGTGCGAACTCGTCCACCAAGAAGCAGTCAGCCTAAAAGAAAAAAATCATGAAAAGTCTTTTTATGGAAAAGAAAAACTGCAAAGTAAAGATATCAAACATTTATTAGATTTTTTTTTACTATGCTCTTCTATTTAAAGCGCTTATTTGCTCCCTCAAATACTCATTTTATTATTTTAATTAGTTTTATTTTATTCATATTTTATTACAAACGTTTAAAGCTGTCTAATGAGGTTTAAAATATTTTTTTAATATCATTTGTACATTTTATAACTTCTAATGAATAAAAGTAAAAAAAATGAAATAATTAAATGTCATTTCTATTATGACTGATAATGCACCACTTCTAAATCCGTACAGTCCAGTACAGTAGTTTCATTGGAATTCAAGTTTCAGTGTACCGTACGCATGTCAATGTCGCCATCAGGGATATCGTGTACCTCCCCCAGGGAGTTTTGTAAAATGGTGTTTAAGTGCAGCGAGGATGAGGACCATTGAGTTTTCTCATCACTGAGCTAATTGTCATCCCCCAGCTCGATGGAGATTGGGTGGCCTCATGAGATTGCTACTAATTGCCTTGCGGAGGCTGACGATTGAGAACGGGGGTTGTCATCGTTTGAAATGTGTGAGACTCGGGAACAATTCTTCATTATTGGTGGATTATTTCTTATTGCTGGTTTGTGCAAGGTGGCGGTTGTCATGAGCAACTGTCAAGGAATGATTGCATTTTATTGATTACACGTGTGTTGGGGACCATGTGGATTATTTACTGTGCTGTTGTTTATAGATCATTTCTAGTCATTGTTGTTTTTTTTATTTTTTTTTTATTGTGCAAGGCGAGGAACAATTGCAACTTTATGGTTGAAATGTTCACCTCATTTTCGTTTGTTGAAATCATCATCGGACTGTGACTCATGTTTTGGACTTGTGTAAAGCCAAGAGGCAGACAAGATCCGGGTACGGCATTAACCTTTCTCCCGCTGAGGTGGCAGGAAGTGGGCGGAGGTGGCGCACTCGGAGGTGGGAGGTGGCGGCCAGACGCAAAGATGGACACTTTCTATTTGCGGGATCGAATTTCAAGCATCCGTGAGCAATTCTGTTTGTTGGTTAGCGGGCTGATGCAAAAAAAAAACAACATCATGGATTGTTGCTGGTTTTTTTTTTTTTTTTTGTAGGCTAACGGCACAGGGTCAGTACACACAGATGGCTCGTGGGAGATTTTGCTTTAGTACACCACTCGATGTTCTAAACTCTCTCCAAGGTCTTTATTGGACAGGATTTGCATCTTCAGGTATATATATAGAAGCCACAAAGTCTTTCCGATGACATCGTAAACGAAACCACTTTTTGCGCCACCTGCTGGGGTGGGATCAATTACCTGAGTCGACGACGTTATAATCGATATGATAATCGATGATAAAAAGATTAGTCCGTGACAGCCTGAGATTAAAGACATAAAAAAAAGTCAATTTTACATGAATTGTCCCCTTTACAGGTATGAGGTACAAAGCTCTCAATCTCTCCAACCTTTAAAACAAAAGTCTAACTACCTTCCGCTTCGGCGGGGGTCTTAAAAACACACGCACACATATAGAGCGAGCTCCAGTCGAGCTGCACATAAAGTTCAACGCTGAATAATTGATGGAGCGGCGGACGGGTCGCACGAGGAGGTGGAAGGCAAATGCCAGATGATGACAACCGCGTCCGTAACGCAGACACTTGGATAATGGCACTCGGATAACTCGGCATTCTCTCGGTTCCTGTGTGTTCCGGTTCAATTCAGGTGCAGTGTTAATACATTTAAAAATGAATGCTAAAGACCTGCTGCTAGCAAATGCTCTTATCTTAAAAGAAAGATTATGTATTGTATACAATAAATCTAATATTTTTATTTCGGGAAGCGTAAGCCCCCAAAAGTTGGCTCCTTCTTAGGAAATTACAAATAATGTATACCTTAAAATTCGAGGTGCCTTGAAACCCCAATAAAGCCAAGCATATAGAAAAAAAAAAAAAAAAAGGTCTTGTGGCATTCCACAAGGATCACTACTAAGAACCCTGAATATCATCAATTAGGGTTAAAGATGATTTGTCTTTGTAATAACACGACAACATGGGGCGGTGGACACGTAGTTATGGACATAAACGTCCGTGACAATAGATTCATTTCTACCACTTTTTTTTTCACTTTCCATTTGCTTGTTAGCATGCAACGTAGCTGGCCGCATTTATTGAGAAGAAGGCAAAATGTGATCAAATGTAGTGGTGGCTCACTCACTAATCTTTCAGCAGATATCACACACACACACACACACACACACACACACGCACACACACACACACACACACACACACACACACACACACACACACACACACACACACACACACACACACACACACACACACACACATATACACACATAGATACACACACTCAGACACGGAGCCAGCGATGCAGTGCGGATCAGACGCCGCTTCCTCTTCAGCTGCAAATCTTTTCATCTGTTTTCAACACGATAGTCTTACAGGGAGGGAAGATGTTGCCTTGCCTGCCTTCTGCTGCTATTTCCACTCCTTGTCATCACAACACACACACATATACACACATCGAGTGACTCCAGTCTCTCTCTTTTAAGGAGGGGGGGGGGGCATTAGGGGGCTCCAGCTTCTCCCAATCAACACTCTGCTCCCGGTATCTCATTCGCGCCTTCTTTTTTTTTTTTCCCTTCCCTTTTGCCCAAAAGTGGTGAAGCTCACACTTGGTCTCCACATTTCAAGATTGATGCACAGCAGCAAGGAGGCGAGATAAGACCTTGACATGAATCGACTTAGTGACCGAGTGACTTCGAATATGTAATTGATGACGTTCGGTTTTCTCCGGCCGTTCTCCTCCACGTGTTGTCGAAGTGATGCCGGCGAGTCGCGCGCATCCCCGGCGGCGGCGGCGGCGGGCGCCTTGCCTCCGGGCTTCTCTGAGCGTTTTCTCTTTCTTCTTCTGGCTTCTGTTGCTGTCGGCGCGGCCGTGCTCAGGCAAGAAGAAGCTGTATATCGGCGCGCTGTTCCCCATGAGCGGCGGATGGCCCGGCGGACAGGCGTGCATGCCTTCCGCACAGATGGCGCTGGACCTGGTCAACAACCGCAGCGATATCCTGCCCGACTACGAACTGGAGCTCATCCACTACGACAGTATGGTGAGTCCCGTTATTTTTTTCTGTGGATTGTGCATGTGGGAAAAATGAAAGGAGTTTGACAGGTCGGTACATCTGAGATGATTCTTACTTTTTTTTTTTTTTTTAGGGATTTATTTAGCACTAGTTTGTTGTTGCTATGGTTATTGCAGTTGGCAGTTTTGGATTGAGTAAATTTATTCGAGTTATTTTCATGAACTATTTTGTTGTTTGATTGCTAGCAAGGTTTTGAGATGATTAGGAATGTTTAGATGTATAGCTCGCAGTGGTTTGCGGTGATGTTTTGTTTTGCATTTTATTCATTTTATAAAATTTAATAAATAGAAATATATTTGATACAATCCATCCATTTTAATGTTCTTCTTAATAAGAATTGATTTAATTAGAAAACCACTCTGCGGGTTTTTATTTGTGTTTTTTTTTTTTATTTTATTATTATTATTATTTTTTTTAAACCAGAATTCACAGGTCGGATTATAGATGGAAGAATGGTTCCATTTGATTCTGAAATGCATAAGCAGCCGGATGTCAATAAAAGTATTTTTTCGGGGGGGGGGGGAGGGTTTCATAACCGGCCATATATCATAATATCTGTCATAACACTCCATGCCATGATGGATCAACACCGCGCCTGAGACCCTCATTAGTCGCGCCAAAAGAGCAAACGCACCTCCCACGCCCGTCAATCATTTCTTGAAAATGTCACATGAGGGAACTAAGAGTGGAGTGCTTTTTGTTCCAGGTTGCGTCTGTCAACAACACTTTAAGTGAGACATATGCGCCCGTATCTTTATTCTCATTAGCGAGTGTGTGTCCCTGCATTGGAAATAGCAGAGGTGTATGTGTGTGAATGCGTTGGCATGGCAACACAGTTGCTCTTCAAGCAAAAGCACATGAGGATCCAAAATGCCTGTCTGCAAATCAAGACGTACGTGGCACGTGTGTGTGAGCGTGTTCCCCGTTCTTTTGTTGCTAAATAAAACACGCGCGTGCGTGCGAGCACGTGCGGCGGATGCAGCTCACACCGACATAAAGAAAAAAACATTTCCGTGCGCCGTTTCCACGGCAATGGGATGACAGAATGCTTGTCGCCCGCAGCTGGTGACACGTACGCACGCACGTACTTCAAGACTTGACGACACATGCATTTACTGTAAACTCACACACACAAGCTTGTTTTAGCACACACACTTCAAGTCAAAAAACTTAACAACACACGTCGCCGCTCCCTCATAATTAATCAGGCAAACTTCCACACAAACTAAAACACACTTTAGGAAGTGTGTGTAGGCGAGTAAAGGGGATTTGTGTCTTTTTCCACTTTTGTTCGTAATTGCCAAAGAGAAGTTGAGGTGGCTCGCATGGCAATGAGCGTCTTAGCCGGGATTCATTCGCTGCAATATTTTCTTTTCATTATTGTCCATCACGAACGGGCAAATATTCATCTTGTTGGACGAGGACATCAAATTGAAGTTGAAATGAAGTCATTAAGTGAAACTTCTGAAGTAGCAAGGAAAAAAAAAAAAAAAGAAACGGAATTTTAAACTTTGATGTTAGATCAGAGCCACACATTAAAATTGCATTCACACACATTTGTTGTTTGCAAATAGAAGTTGAAGATTGCCTGTAAATATTTTGTTCCAGCAGCATCGCCACAAATATTTACATCCGACAAGATCCGTGCGAACTCTCGTCTGTCGGCATTCACACGATTTAGTGACTCACGACGAGTCGAGTCTGAATGTTTGTCTCTCGGCCTTTACAAATTTTTCCTTTTGTTTGTATGATGATGGACGTCTGCTAGCTTAATGCTAACCCTAGATGTGAAGCTAATTCTAAACCTTCTCAATTTAATCACTCACAGCGAGTTGAGTGTGAATGTTTGTCTCTCAGCCTTTACAAATTTTTCATGATGATGAACGTCTGCTAGCTTAATGCTAACACCAGACGTGACTAAACCTTCAACTTGTGGGACGCCACAAGTGATTAAGGGTTAAATTCAGTCATATTTGAAAAGAACAATCTTTTATCCGATCTGAGTTCGCGGCTTTGTCGACATGAAGTCTGTATAGGGTTGATTGCGCTTTCCTACCCCGAAAACCACCCGTGGGGAGGAAGTGATTGTTGCTCCTGATTGATTGGAAGAAAATCACCCCCGCGGCCTAGCCCCCCCCCCCCCCCCCCCCCCCGTTGCGAAAATTGCCGCTTCCTGGTTGGACAGCCAAACCGCAAAGTCGATACTAATTCTGTTAGTATCGGAGCACTCTAGCGCTGACGTGTGTTGCAATTATTAGTTTACGCTATGAACAGTCGTGCCGGGCTTCTCGGTGTCCTCGGCTTTTCGTTTAGGTGATCAATGTTAATCAAAAGTGAGTATTAGGATTTTTTTTTTTTTCCCCTCAGCTCATTAGATGGTGCAGGTGCATCCGTTTGACCACCACGAACCTTTCCATGTGCATAATGCCACTATTTGCACTTTCATTTGCTTTCTCGCCTCGGGTGCCGTCGACACCGAGGCAAAAGTCAAGAAATGACGAGGCGCGCCTGGCAATTTGGCCGCCGTATCTCTTCTCACTCGCATGCCAGTGTTTTTACTCGTTAGCTCAAAAGAAACAATCGGCGGCGGCGAGACAAACGTCCCGAATTAGGAGCCACGTCACGGCCCGCTGATTGTTTGTGACACCCGTCAGGAGAGTTTCCATTGTGTTTGCGAAGACTCCGCGGGGCTGAATCATCACACGTGTCAGGACAGTTTAGGCGTGACGGCGGCAGGCGGCAAGCGACCCATCACTCCTGCCATGCTGTCCGTTACACTGAAAGCACAGCAATTGTAAAATACAGGAAGTGGATCAGTAATAGACAACCTTGGTAGGAATTTTTTTTAATTGACTATATGAATACTTTAAGATTGTCATCTTACAACATTAACATGAAAAATAAATGGCTTGCAGAAGACTTGATATGGAAAAATTAATGTCACCAAAGTGAAAGAATGGGTAAAAAAAAAAAAATCTTGCTTTTCATTTGAAATAAAAGAAATTGCGATATTGATAATAAGAAAATTAGACCTAAAAAATGTCATTTTGTTTTTTAATTTTGCTTTTATTTTGAACATTTGAAGAAACAGTAATGAGCAGATTTTCCTCGTGATGTCCTTGCAGTGCGACCCGGGCGAGTCCACCAAGCTGCTTTACGACCTACTCTACACGGAGCCCATCAAGATCGTACTGCTGCCTGGCTGCAGCGGCGTCTCCACCATCGTGGCCGAGGCGGCTCGCATGTGGAACCTCATCGTGGTAAGTTCGCTGCTCGTGGGAAATGAGATGGAATTGGACCAGGCGGTGGGAATGAAGATCCACAAGAACAATTATTATTATTACTATATTATTATTAATATAATCATTTATGGCTTTTTATTATTAAATAATCATTTATGACTTTTTATTATTATATGATATTATTAATATAATAATGAGAATTTTATTAGGATTATAAATTGGTTGGGTTGCCTTGTAGTAATTTAGCAAAACATTTTATGGACTGAAAATTGTCTTGTTCAAATGACAGAAGTTTTTATTTTTTTCTGCCGGCGCCACAGGAGACGCTCGGGCTTTTGCCACCTTGAAGTACGTGCGACATAATGGTAACATGTCCTATAGAGCGTCAAGTGTAACTGTAAACGAAGTCAACTTGAGGAAACGTACAGTCCACAACGTTGCGTAACTCTTTATCGATTCCGAAGACGCCGACACTTGAACGAGGCAGCTCCACAAAAGACCCCGTCGAGGACATAATAGCGAGAGACGGAGCGTATTGTCCCATCTCGCATCCTGCTTGTCAACATTTTTGTTTTGTTCTTCCATCTTCCATCCTTTGTGTCTCCTCTCGCCTCTCACTCGGCTCTTCATTCATTTCTCTTCGACGTTTCTGACGTTAGTCGCGAAGAACAACGGCTTCGAGTGGTTGACATCTGCCCCTCTTGTCCTTCTCCCAAGATGGCCGCCGTCATTTTGTTTCTATCTGCAGGCTGTGAGGAAGCACAAATACTTTATCTGTACTGTATATTTTCGGGTACTTTCGAGTTCAGTATTTGTTTTGTTTTTTTGATACAATGACGTAAGAGATGAATGCAGCAGTGGGAAGTTAAGCTTGACTCGTATGTTTTCTCTGCTTTTTTGGTGAGCAAGCGGTGTTTTTGGTGAAACCAGCTTGTGTTTGACTTCTGATTACTCAAACTTGAAAAAGCTCAAGTAGAATCAATGCTTTGAAAAGATTCTTTTTTTTTTTTGCCGGATTTCTACTTTCGTAAAAGCGTGTTTGTACTTTTAGCACCTCTGCCTGCAGGTGCCTCTTTGTAATCCAGGCATAGAGAAACCGGGCCGGATCAAAAAGGAGGGTTTTAATCAGCTCCTCTTTTCACTCTTTTAATGTGATCCTGTGTATCCGTTTCTAAAAGCTCTGTTGAGCATTGATTGCCGCTGCTTGAGGGCTGAAGGAGTCCCGATGGGTCGGAATCAAAACATATTATTTGAGCGAGCTCATGTGCACCTGTGGCAGATAGTTTAAGTTTAATTTCACTGTTGGGGAATGTTGCAAGCTTTGCAATAAGTGACGAATGGCGTTATTAAACCTTTCAGATCACTAAAACACCAGCGAACATGTTACATCAAATAAATGAATGAATCTTAAATTAATTAATAATAAAAATATATATTTATATCTTGAATCTTAAAAGTTATGCGAGATAAAAGTGAAAATTGTCCAAGACTGGAATTGTACTATTTTATTTTGAAGAGTACACAATGTCCGACGTGTCCGACATCCATCACGGAGTAGGGAGGGGAACGTCTGTAATCCCCCCCCACCCGCTAAATGCCACCTTTCTTCGAGATCCGCCAAAGGTTTTTCGTTCCACTTGTCAATGTGAGACTAATCGTTTGAAATTGTTTTTGCGTTTACCGCCGCCCCTTTGCCTTCCAGACCTCTCCAAAGTTTCTGCCCTTTTGTTTTTCCTCCCCAGCTTTCGTACGGCTCCAGTTCGCCAGCTCTGTCCAACCGCCAGCGTTTCCCGACTTTTTTCCGCACGCATCCGTCTGCCACGCTGCATAACCCGACCCGGGTTCAGCTCTTCCAGAAGTGGAAGTGGACCCGCATCGCCACCATCCAGCAGACCACCGAAGTGTTCACCTCGGTCAGGTTCATCTCTCCGATATGGGGAAAAATAGTCTTGGGAAATAAACAACAAATGGTTGCTCATATTTTATTTGCTGTCTTTGTTTTGGTCACATTGATGTCGTTTTGTTTTTAATTAGCCATTGAGCCCGTCTCGGTGCTTGTTTACCGCTGCCGCAGTGTTGCTCTTTCCAGCAATCACTCACGGTAATTATAGGACTCCTTCTCAACATATTTGTCGGATTATTGGTGGTGAAAGCACATCGATTGTGTCGCGAGAGGCGGCGGTCAATACTGGGACGCTTGTAATGGAGGTTAATGATCTGCTTCTTTTTTTTTTTTTTTTTCTTCCACCACCACCACCGCCGCTAGCGTCTTTGTACTTTTGTCCCCTTATCAGTCTTTTGATGGTCTCCCTGTGTCTTTGTTTCCATCAGACTCTGGACGATCTGGAGCAGCGAGTCAAAGAGGCCGGCATCGAGATCAGCGTTCGCCAGAGCTTCCTAACCGACCCGGCTGTGGCTGTCAAAAACCTGAAGGTGCTTTGATTAAAAATTCACCTCGGCTGTCAGCCAAACCCCCCCCCCCCCCCCCCCCCCCCCCCAACATCCTCTCATCCAGACCCCCTGTCACATCACAGCTGCAAATATCATTAGCATGGATGCCAGTTGGCAGAAATTAATGCGCAGTGTTAATGAGATATTCCGGAACTCTGAAGGTCAAGGCTCCTATTCGACCCTACGTATTCATTTTGCATTCGTTTTGTACGTGTTCGATGTGGTTTGACAAAGAAGATAATGATGCTCATGCTTTTTATGAGCTTTACATTTTTATACAGACAAAATATGAAAAGCAGGTGAAAAATATTCTGATTTAATATCCATGTCAATGAATTGCCTTTGATGGGAACGTTGTCCTTCCTAAAATGGCCGACACTGAAGCGTGTTGCTCCTTAAAACTGCCATTAGCACTTAGTTACAAATGACAGCACTTGTTTTTTTTGTTTTTTTTGTGTTGTTGTTGTTCCTCTAAAGGGATTTCTGTCTTGTTCTCAGCGTCAAGACGCCAGGATCATTGTGGGTCTATTTTACGAGACCGAAGCCAGAAAGGTGTTTTGTGAGGTGAGTGGCTGTTTTTCTCTGCTCAATTAATGCCAGTCGACACAAATTTGCCAGACCGTGTCTCTTTAATGAGCTGTTTGAAAGCCACAACAAGGCGACATCTTGGTGTCAGGGAATAATTTCCAGAAGCTTCATTTAGACAAAAGTAGTACTCTGACCCTCCTTTCTCACGCCGCCCCCTGCAGGTATTCAAGGAGAAGCTCTACGGGAAAAAGTACGTTTGGTTCCTGATCGGCTGGTACGCCGACAACTGGTTCAAGATCAAGGACCCCACCATCAACTGCACCGTGGAAAACATGACGGAGGCCGTGGAAGGTCACGTGACCACCGAGATCGTCATGCTCAATCCCGAGACCGTCCGGGGCGTATCCAACATGGTAGGCGCAAACAAACACCATTTTGGTTTGCTGTTGGTCATCAATCGTGGGATACTACAAACTGTCGGACCTAACTCGGTACACATTCGAAAATAAAAATAAATGTGACTATATCTCTCGCTAAATGATGACAACATAACGGGGAAAATACTCCCAATTCGGACAGCCTGGTTTGCCAAAGTCCATTATCACCTGTGGGTTATTTTACACGGAGATAAGCACCACAGTGTTAATAGCTCGCTGTTAACGCTGTGCACTTTATTAAGGTTGTAGTAAGGTCCGGCCCCGGGAAAGAATTGCCGCTTTAATTAGATGGTTTGTCGTAAAATGTATGACATTATCGTTATCTTTATGACACTCGGGCAGAATTTTAATGACTTGGCTCTGACTTTGTCCTCCAGTAACAGTTTGGACGATTTGTGACATTTAGCGCAGAGATTGTCCTCTTATCAGCTCCGACTCGAGTTGGAGATGCTCACTAGTTTGCGTTAGCGATATGCGCTGCTAGTGATTACTTTTGTGATTTCTCTGAAAATAAGATGATGATTGTCACATTTTCACGACCGCTTGCAAAGAGGTTTGCCAGCTAACATTAGCTTTAGCTATTCCTAGATATTAGCCTTTGTCGGGAAAAGGTTTTTACATGCTGAGCCAGGTTTGCTAGCGATTAGCGATGATTACTTCTTGGAAAACAAAAATTCCAGTATACAACAGTCATAATTTAGAGGATTAAAACAAATAAAAAATGAGTTAAGACTAAATTGGAGATTATAAATATCACATTTTTTATTTGGTGGTCTGCGAGCTAACATAAGCTGAAGGTGCCGCCGCTTTGTCGCCAATTCTTCGTTTTTTCCTGAGGATAAGACTTATGTGAATTTTATCAGTGTGTGTTTTTCCCTTGATATTTTGCACCGCTGGCAATAATTTACCTTGCAAGTTCGCCAATGTGAAATATATTCAAATAATTCATTGTCATGTAAAAGCGCTCGCTTGCGCAGATGCTGTGCCTCAGCGTTTAGCTTACCGCAAAATATTCTGAGCTTTTTATCAACAATATGTTTGCTAAATCTCAACCAACAGAAGGAGGATTTTTTTTTTTCCTTGAGGGAAAGAAACGAATAAAAACAAACACCTATTTTGGTGGATTATTTCGTCAGCATTTCCTTTTTGCTCATCTCTGCAGGCACGTGGGCTCATACTTTGATTTTCTAAAAAAGAAGATTCCATCCTCGTTGTAAAATTATTGTCAATATGTCACCACTTTTTCAGTTTTTAAAATTCCCGAATCATTCTTCATTCCATATTTGCGCACGCAATGTTTCCACTCATTTTTTTTTTTTGGAAGCTTCAAGTCTTCCCATTGACCTTTTCTGACTGCCTCAATGTTGACTTTTATTCTTCATGTTTACCCGCCTCGCTTCGTCCTTGCAATGTTTTTTTTCCCTCCCCTCAGCAGCTGTTGTTTGTATTTAAAAACGCACCTGCCGCTACCTGCTGCTCAATCGTTGATGCGCTCCTCTACGGGGCGTCCCGGATAGATGCGTACGCGCAATCATGCTATTTCCAATTCAATTTGCAAGTTTGAAATTGGCATATTTCTCAACCGGCGCGGCAAGCACTGAAGGCGGTGGGATGGCACGTCACATTTAAATGCCAAGGTGGAATTTTTTAATGAATTGGACTTGTCAGAGAGCCGAATTAGACTGGTGCGTGGGCCTCCGGGGTAATCCTCGGGGACATCTTGATGATTGCGAGCAATAATCTGCCGTCACACATGAGCGCTAGCAGATTAGCTTAATTGCTCGCTGCCGAGCGGACGGAACTGACAAATCACCTGGGGCTCATTTACCCCCCCCCCCCCCCCCTCAAAACAGGTGGTGAGGTGTTTTGATGGAATTCTCTCAAACTTAATGCGCTTGCTTTGTGGTCATCAGTACATCTTCCGCTCTGCGTTAGTGACATTTTGTCGACAAATGCTGATTGATTGACACATATTATCCTCCTCCCGTTCTGTTCTTCTGCTTCTAAAATACTCCAAAAAGTGAAAATTTGGCAAAGCTTGCATCTCGCTTTGCTATTACCTTTCGAAACAATCAGCCATATTGGTGGTGCACAATTGGGCACAAAGTGACCCGCCTCAACTCAAGCCCAATGCACTGAACAAATTTAAATGATGGCCCTTAAATGAAAAAAAAACCCAAAACAATTAAAATATCATTTCTGTTCTCATCTAATTTCCTTCTATTTTGTTTCCTCTTCTCGTCAGACATCCCAGGAGTTTCTAGCCGCCTTAATTTCCCGCCTGGGTGTGATGAATCCCGAGGAGACGGGCGGTTTCCAGGAGGCCCCGCTAGCCTACGACGCTATCTGGGCTCTGGCGTTGGCACTTAATAAGACGGTGGCGCCACTCAAGGCCAAGGGGCGACGGCTGGAAGACTTTAACTACAACAACAAAGACATCACGTCTGAGATCTACCGTGCCCTCAACACCAGCTCCTTTGAAGGTGTTTCGGTAGGAGGTCAATTTGCATATTGAGTCGGAAACTTTCCAAACGTTGGTGGAATGTCATGTGGAAAGTTGTCAATTTGGAATGTTTTCCAAGTCCCCCAACATAACTTCTATTGGAATTTTTACAGGAAGTTTTACAGAAAGATTTCCACCCCTGAATGAGGCGAGCGCTAAGATAACTTAGCATCGAATTGATTGTCGATACAAAAGTGGTTTGTTTTTGTCCTTAAAAATGTCATTGTGCCTTAGGGCCAAGTGGTGTTCGATGCTCAAGGTTCCAGGATGGCCATGACTCTCATTGAACAGCTTCAAGGTAAAGATATTCATTTGAATTGAAAATAGAAACTTCAGCTAAAGCTGAAACCCTAAGGTTGCGGAATTTTATTGAATTGTAGAATAAGAGATTCAAATTTGTCATCTTTTGAATCTGTCAAGAAATTATAATTGGAATTTGGAAAATGTCATAAATAGTTCCAAAAATGTCTTGAATTTGTCAGAAAAATGTCAGGAAATATGTCAAATAGTTTCTCTTACCTGTCTAAGAATTTTACTTCCCGTATTTTTCAGGGTGCCTTTTTTTTTTTTTTAAAGCATGGCTCATGTCAAAGCCAATCCTTTTTAGAAACAATTTAAATCATCCAGTGACTTTTCACCTCTTTTGCCATATTCTACCCCGCTATTAAAATGACACTAAGAGTATTTTTCAAGCATGCATTCTCCAAAACCCTTTTTGGGGAAAACACCTTCTGCCGGCCTTCCATAATTGCCCTGAGCACAAACGTGCTCGCTGCAGTTTGATGCTAGATTAGCGCAACGGGCCACCCGGGCTGCAGTTTTCTCACTTAACGACTTTTAGGGATGATTATTATTCTCGCTCGCCTATGCTTCCTTAAAAGATGAGCCTCCTTCACACTCCAGCCTCACGTCGACTGTGCGCGAGGTGTCAGAGGTAATTTGGCCCGCACGGTGAAATGACCTGACGTGAATCCAGGAGAAAAAAAAACATCTTTACAAAGGAGCTCATCAGTATTCCCGGTCAAGGCCGCCACATAAGCTTCTTTTATTCCCTCTTGTCCTCCTTTGTGTTTGTCCCACTCCTCTTCCGCCTTTTTCTATCCCTTCTTTCTCCTTGCACATTTTCATTCTTAACGTGAAAAGCACTGGAGTGAAGTGGTTTATTGGAGTGCACTTCATTGGTTACACCTACGACACCATCCGATAGGATGTAAAACGAGAGAACGGAATTTAATGCCGGCTGAATATTGTGCCGAGAAGGACCGGGACGTTACGATAGGTGAAAATTTTGCGAGATGGTGAAAAAAAAGATCTCTTTTGTTTTATAGTTTGAACCCTTCCCACATCCTTTAAAAGACATTTCAACTGATTCCCTCAATTCTGCGGCAGCCATTTTGCAAGCCATTTTGATTATTATGTTCCGTGACAATATAAACACCTTTCAAAAGAAAAAGTACACGTTCTTCTTTCACCACAAAACAAGTGTGCCTCTCGCTATTTCCGTTCTTTAATGAGCGGCACTGCGACGTGTTTCGCAAAAACTCAACTTTTCTGTCCAAAAAGCTGAGAAAGTTTTCATGCTGTTACATTTTTTTTTTCTCCGTCTTTCAGAGGGCAGCTACAAGAAGATCGGCTACTACGACAGCTCCCAGAAGAATCTCTCGTGGTTTGGCAAGGACGTGTGGATTGGTGAGTCATGCAGGAGCTTCCTTCGCTTATCGCCTTCCATTCTTTTTTTATTCGGAATTGCACCCATTCAAAAAAAAAAAAAAAAAAAATCCTCCTTCACTTTGACTCCCTCCTACACACCTTTCAAACACCCACCTTCACGTTTTCCTCCTTAATGGTGTCCTTCACTCTTGACTTCCTCTTCCTTCACTATTTCCTTTACCAACTGATTCTTTACTCCATCATTCCCTCATCTCTGCTTCCGTCACTCCTCCCCCGCCCTCCCTCCCTCCTTCCCTTTCTCCATCAATAGCTGCCTTCATGTCATCTCTCCATCATTACTACCTTCTTGAGTTCCTCCATTCTTTTCCCCACCACTCTCTCCCTCAATGTGCCTGACCACCATGTCCTTTGCTACCTGCTTTTTCTCCTGCTATCACTTTCTCCTTCTCCTTCCTCTATCTCTCTCTCTGTCTCCACGGTCGCCCTAACAACCACTTTGGTTCGCCTCTCTCTTCTAATCGCTGTGGCAACTGTTACTGAGCTGCATCTCCATGGTAACACCCTGTTCTCGTGTTTTTCTTTTCCCCCCTTTCTTGCCACTTGTTTTTTTTTTTTCTTAATCAAGGACGCTGGATGTTTAACATGCATGCGCAGTGTATGCCAAGTGTGTATATAACTTGAGTTTTTAAAATCATTTGCATAGTGCCTCTGTCACAAAGCACATCTCGGTCACGTGCTAAAATGCAAAAAAAAAAAGTAAACCCCCAAGCTAGCAAGAATGACTTATAAAAAGAATTTGGAAAGCTTCTTCGAAAATGAGAACAGGCTAAATAATGTGACAGTTTCGACAATATCTTTGCAGAAGATAAATAATCTATGCCTTTGAGTATTGTCATATTATCCGTCCATATGTATTACGCTACATTTTTTTGTGTGGTTGTTTGAATTATATAACATAATTTCATCTAATTTTTCTTTTGTTTGTTTTTTTAAGAATTAAACACTTCACAAAAACTGCTCCAACAATGCATTAAAAAAAAAAAAAAACATCCCATGAAATAAAAATCCCACTAAGTTGACTTTTTATCTCACATGTCACTCGACGGGCAGGCGTCATGTGGGAAGTAGATATTGTCAGCCGTCAGACAGATGGCGGCGCTGAGACATCAGCTGCGTTGCCGCGGTGACGAGCCCGTGGGGGTGACACTCTTGACACCCCGACTCTGACATCTGACACATCAGCTTCACGTGGCGCTCACACTTGCACGCGCACGCAAAATTTCTCTCCCTTCCTATATTGATGCCGTATCATAAAAAGACAATTCCTCTCAAGCGACATCACGCTTTCAATATTTTCTCGTCTCATGCACGCGATAGTTGCCTCGAGACGAAAGAAGTAGAAGAAGCAGATCCAAAAAAACGATTGTTTTTTTTTTTTGGGCCCATCTGGCCCTTGTTGAACTTCATTAGTCAGCAACGGAGTTGATTTGAAGCCGGAGCACGTCGGGATCATTTGCCGTTAACTCTACACTACGCTCGCTTAATTAGCATGGCCAGTCACTTTTACGTAGCAGAGTTCAATAACAAACAAAAAAAAGCCAAATGAATATATACATTTCTTTTTTATTAATAGCGTACTGTATCGGAAGGAAAAAAAAAAGAATTGACTTCCCCTTCGAGCTGGATATGAAAAATGCAAGCGGATCGGGTGCGTAACGACCACATGTGGTGAATTGTCTCCTTTAGGGGCGGGGCCTCCTGCCGATCGCACGGTGGTGGAGAAAGAGTACCGCTTCCTGTCGCAGAAATTGTTCGCCGCCGTGTCGGTGTTTGCCGGCCTGGGGATCTTGCTGGGCATCGTCTGTCTCACCTTTAACATCTACAACGGCAACGTGCGGTAAGAGTATAACTCAGATGATCGTTTTTCTTCCAGTTCATTTCTAGCCTCAAGTTCCCAGGCGGAAACGATGGCAGCAAATTCCTTTTTGATCCTAGATTTGTGTGCCGTCGATCCAACACGCTAAATTTATGTTTGACCTCGAGTCCGATACGTCGGTGAGCTCATGAGACGTTTTCAGCAGTTTCTTCCCTCCTCCGTGGGATCTCCTCCGGCTTTGATTAGATTTCACACGCAATTTGGCAGAGGGAAAAGCGTCGGATCACATCAAATGTTTTCATTATGTCGCTCTCGGTTAAAAAGTCTCACGCTGACGAGCTGCTCGGCGTCCAATTGGAGCATTTAGGCTTGTCACAAGTCGTTATCTGGACAAAAAAAAAAAAACGCTTTGAAATGTTTACTGGAGTGATTATACGCTGAATCTCGGCGAATCGCCATTTCTCATGGATGGAGGATTAAATAAATAAATAAACAAATGAATTCAATTGAAATAAATAAATACATACATACATGAATACATAAATACATACATAAATTAAATTGAAATAAAGAAATACATAAATGAATACATAAATACATACAGAAATTAAATTTAAATAGAATGGGCTTTCTGAGACTCACAAAATATTGTATTGTATTGTAACGTACTGACAAAATATAAACCCCAAAACAAAAGAGTCAGCCAGTGATGTTTTGTGGATGCATTTTTTTGCAGCTACATCCAAAATTCTCAACCGTACCTGAACAACATGACGGCGGCGGGCTGCATGATGGCTCTGGCCGCCGTCTTCCCGCTCGGCATCGACGGACATCACGTACACCGATCGCAGTTCCCCGTCGTCTGCCAGGTTAGCAACGCACCGCCGTTGCCGATTTAGCACCCTCCAACCGAAATGTCCGATTTCCACTTCGCTTCTGAGATTTTTCTCTGATCATCGGTCAAACTGACCCTCAAGGGCTGATTTTTTTTTTTCCCCCTAACTTTCAAGGACTCGCTAAAAGTAAGTTTCACTGTGTCAAATAAAACTTGGGTTTAATCCAGATGTATATTCCAAACGTTATACAAATATTAATTTGCTTCTTTTTTTTTTTTTTGCACTTTAAAACCTGCAAATAAAATTTTGCAAAGTAGCTAAATTGCTTTTCCTTTTAAGTATCTTTGGGATCTACATAAGATCTGTGCAAGTAATTACTGCTCCACCTATGGGGTCAATGACAGACCAAGTTTAATATTCCGTCGTATCATATTCACGCGCAGGCTGCACCCCGAAGGACTCCTCTTTGCTCTCAAATTAACTTTTTTTATTTTTTTATTTAACCCCCCACCTACAGTTCCGTCTGTGGCTGCTGGGTTTGGGCTTCAGCTTAGCGTACGGCAGCATGTTCACTAAGATCTGGTGGGTCCACACCCTCTTCACCAAGAAAGACGAAAAGAAGGAGAAGAGGAAGGTCTGATGTCCAATTTTCTATTTCTGCTTTCTGATTTTTCTCTTAATATCAACAATTGTGCTTTGGTTTATCGTTAGCAACAGCTGGAGCCGTGGAAACTTTACGCCACGGTGGGCGTGCTGCTTGGCGTGGACTTCCTGTCGCTGGTCATCTGGCAGATCGTGGACCCGCTGCACATCACCGTGGAGGTAAAATGACCACGGTAGCGGATGAGGAAATTATTCTCATCTTCTCAACTCACCAACATCTCACCCGGAGCAGGAGTTCACCAGGGAGGCCCCCAAAGTGGACTTGGATGTCTTGATCCAGCCCCTACTGGAGCACTGCAGCTCGGAAAAGATGAACACGTGGCTCGGTGAGTTTGTCTTTCTTTGGCTCGTCGTCTAATGACAGAAGTATGGAGCTCACATTGAACTTCTATGTGGGTCACAAAGTGGGTCAGGGCCTGGTAGCGTTTCACAAGCGCACCCGATGAGACAATGGACAACGGCGAGACGTTTTCTTTTTGGGCTCCCCCGTTGCGTCGATTCTTTTTTTTTTTCTCTGTCAGTCAGCGAGATGCCGAGCGACTTCTCGTACTTTCAACTTCCAAATAAGAAGCAGCTAAGAACAGAAATCAAACACATATACGCTGTCGAAAAGGGAGCGGAGTGGGACACAGACAGATGGTTTCTTATCTTGTTCAAGCTCAACATGTTTTATGTTCCAAGGACCGCATTATTCATTCATGTCGCTTTAATGAGTCGAGCTGACAGCATTGATGCTTCTCCAGCAAAATTTGAACTCGGATCACTGGATTCAAAAGTCCAGCGTGCTCCGTGGAATTAGCATCTGAGGAGCTTTTGGTGTTAAATGGCTAACAGCTAGGATTAACTTTAGGGTGGGTGTTTTCTTCAGATGATGTGAAAGGTTCCAGCAAGACTTAAACTGGGATCACTGGATTCACCGTCCAGTGTGCCATGGAACCTGCTCTGATGGTTTTGCAGAGTTTAGGACAAATATTTCATTTCTAGCATGCTAGTGACAGAAACGAAATATTCTTGCTGAACTCTGAATAAATAATTCTTAACTCTTAATTGTACTACAATTAACACTAGCATGTACATGATTCATCGTGTCAAAAAAATAAAAATTATACACGTGTTATACGGTGTAGTTGTTGGGCAAACATTTGTCAACGCTGCCCCCTGCAGGTGTGGTTTACGGCTACAAGGGCCTGTTGCTGCTGCTCGGCATCTTCCTGGCTTACGAGACTAAATCTGTGTCCACGGAGAAGATCAATGACCACCGGGCAGTGGGGATGGCCATTTATAATGTGGCGGTGAGTCACCTGAGACTTTCGACGCGTTTGGGTCGGCGCTCGAACTCAATCGGACGGACTGTGTGCTCCTCCAGGTGCTATGTCTGATTACGGCTCCGGTTACGATGATCCTGTCCTCTCAGCAGGACGCCTCTTTCGCCTTTGCCGCCCTGGCCATCGTCTTTTCGGCCTACATCACCCTGGTGGTGCTCTTTGTGCCAAAAGTGGGTAAAGTTCAAATGTTTGCATTGTCATTCAAGTAGAAATGCTGCCATCTGCTGGAAAGACAGATGCAGCTCAAACAGAATGCTTAGCAGTTGTCCATCTTTTTTTTTTTTTGCTCTAAAATATCATTCATTCATTAATATATTACAAAAAGATTGTGAAATTAAATAAATAAAAAAAGGAATACAAATAATAATCAATAAATCAATAATAAAAAAAAGCCCAAATAAATTATTTCACATTCTGATTTACAATGCAATTCAATCAAAGTATTTTCATGACTAGCGAATGCTTTTGTCGGTAAAAGAATTGATTTGACATTTTCCTTTCTTCATCCCTTCCCGCGCAGATGCGTCGTCTGATCACGCGTGGCGAGTGGCAATCGGAGCAGCAGGACACGCTGAAGACGGGATCGTCCACCAACAACAACGACGAGGAGAAGTCGCGGCAGCTGGAGAGAGAAAATAGAGAGCTGCAAAAAATCATACAAGAGGTCCGATTCGGCAACATCGTCCGACACTTGGTGTCTGTCCCTGAATTATTGTCGGCGTCAAATCAAAATTTGTGTATCCGTTTGCGGTTTAGAAAGAAGAACGTGTGAGCGCTCTGCGGAACCAGCTGGCCGAGAGACAAGCTCTCCGCAACCGACGCCGCCCATCCACCGGCCAGACCCAGAACCACAACGCCCCTCTGCTGCCGCCGCCCTTGTCCCAGACGGACCCCAAGTCCCTGCTGCCCCCGCCCGGCTACCCGAGCGCCGACAATCACTCGCTGCCGCCGTCTTTCTCCAACTCGTCCAACTTATACCCGGCAGAGAGCAAGATGAGCCGCAACCACTGTCACAATAGTCAGATTCCGCTACTCTACAAGTAGACCGGAAAAAAAAAAACAAAAAAAAAAACACCAGACCCTGGAACTCATCACGGGGAAAAGGGGAGCACACTGGAGCATCCACACCACATAACAGAGTCAGCCCAAGGCCTACCATAGCTAAGCACCTGCCAAGGACCCCAACGACCACTAGGGGGCAGACAGGAGCAATTTCGGGTTGTATTATTTCCCTTTTTTTTTTTGGAGTATGATTGCGTGTGTGTCCCATGGATAAATGTGTTACATCTGACTCGGAGTGTGCGTGACCCTCTAAATGTGTATTTGTTTGAAATTCAACAATGAATGGCGGCTTGGGCCGGCTCTGCCACCTGACACTGTGACTTGTTATGGGCGCTTGGTCGCCGTGGCAACAGCAAGCACATCCCCCCCACACACACACACTCAAACCTCTCCGTCATGTAGAGCTTTTGGGGGAGACGTTACGGAACTTTTGTGTCTTCACTACACACACCCACACACTTGTTCTCTGTGGTTTTGTTTTTTTTGTCACGTGCGTGCGTCAAGAAATTTTCAGCCATAAAGTCTGAAGACTGGATGAGGACGGCGAGTAAATATCAAAAGAGACTTTTTGTTAGCTGTTACAGTGTCAGTAACGTCGGTAACAAGCTGAAATGGATCGGCATGCGCAAAGAACTTTCTACTTGTGTACATAAATGAACACGACAAGCACAGCTGAGATTTACCTTACATTTGTATCATTTCTCTTGTTGTCTTTTTGGTGGAGTAAAGCACTTGCCCACTTTTAAAAGCTCTGCTATGTAAATTTTGTTTTTTTTTCAAGCTGTATTTTTTTAATTTTCCCCTAATTGGGTTGTTGTTTTTTTATGGTAAAGTGAAGCAGTCACATGACATATTGATGTTAGTCTGCATGTGAACAACACAATTTTGAAAGATGATCTGTATTATTTTATCGACATGTCTTTATAGAGCTTGAATTTTCTTTTGTATTCTTTTTTTCCCCCTCCAAAGTCACATTTGCCTGTTTTTTAGGAAAGTGACAGTCACATGACAAGCACAGCTCAGATGTCACAAAAGTTCTGTCTTATTTGTATTTGAAATTCATCTTTTTTTTCTACATCGCCAAATCTCGTGGCTTTCATTTTTTTTTTTTTGTAAAGTGAAGTGACAATGTTTGTCTGCATGTGCCGTTCACACGCAAAATCAACAACCTGATTGAAAAATCTTGTTTACTATTACAGACAAATAGCAAACACATAGTTACACTGTTTCTAAAAGTTTTGTATTTTAGATACACATCCTCAAATTGATTTGATCCTTTTATCTCCCAAAAATATTTTTGTTTGTTTAGGGTAAAGCAAGACATGAGAATTATTATAACCTCTGAGTTTTAATGCGCTATCTGTATATTATTTGAGCGGGGCACTTTTAAGAGTTTGTTATTATGATCTACATTAGCTCAGGGTGCGGGAGTGGCTAAGCAAATGAAATAAATAGGCCATATTTATATATAGTATTTATGAAGCGTGCAGTTATATCACAGTGTATCATAAATAGTAGGTAATATGAATGCAGAACTACTCTGGTAAATCTTGCACATGTTTGTGGTCAAGAGGTCATGTTTGTATTCACTCAATTATCTAAGATCATATTGTAAATGTTAATATAGTTCAAATTATGTGTATGCAAAATATGTGAGTTCCGTCAATAAAAATCATTCTTTTTTTCAAATTCCCACATCAAGTACTTTTAAATACCTGGATGATGTTGCATGCAGTACCATGCCTATCCGCTAGATGGCACTACAGTAGTTTTACTTACAGTTTATTCATTTAGTGCACATAAATGAAATTTGTGCTTGGTCAAATTAACACACATTTTCAAGCGATGTTAGCGTGCAGAAACGTCTCCTAACTTTTTAACTGTCAGACTATTATTAACTTGTTAGTTCCGGAATAACAATGACAGTAATTGTCTTTTATTACAGTATTGTTCTGTTGTTCGGTTCCTCGATTGACCCACATAAGGCTCACGAAGGAGATCAAAAGGCACAGCAAAAACGGTAAAAACCCAAAATGGCGAGCGAAGAACAATGACTTAGTGTTGACATCGCACGCATTGATGATAGATGTTACTTTTTATAGAAATGTTCTCAAACAATAGATGAATATTTACGGCTTGCAATACAGGCTTGACTATCACTAACTGTAAACGATAATTAATTTTTGTGTTAAGAGTTGCACTACTAGATATTCCGCAAATATAATTTGTTTTTTGTTCATTTCCTTCAGACAAAAATCTCAATGAATTCAGTGGAATTTGTGGGTCATGAGGATAAACCGAGAAGATGCCGTAAAATGTTTGAAGAAAGAAACTTTGCCAATAATAGTAGCCACTTCTAAAAGGACAGACTGGCGAGCATATTTCCATCATCAGGTTGGTGAAAAACATTTTCTCACATAAATATTTGGTTGTTTTTCTTTGAATAGCTTAGCAAAGCATAATGCTAGCTGCTAGCTAACATTAGCCCTATAGCAAGCTGTCATTTGATTAGATGTTCATTTGGTCTGAATCTCCACAACTTTTAATTCAATATAACTTCAAACATAAATTACATCTCCCCTCAAACCAATTTACTGCACCTCACATAATATCTTTTGACAAACACTCAATTTATAGACTCTTACAGCAATTTATTTGCCCATTATTTTCTCAAAACGACTTGGTCTTTTCTCGTGTTGTCCTCTGACCTTTTCTCAACTCAAAGTTCATGTGACATTCTGTTGAAATGTTCTGTATCAGTCTTCGACCCCCATATTGAACTACAAAAAGGTTGAAAAGGCTGCGAAATATGTAAAATTGTCAATCTCAGCTAAAACATTTCTACATGCAATGATTTCTACACATATTAAATTTTTTGTGACAGCTGTTCTTTCATGTGTGCTACTCGCTCGGTCTCATTTTTGGTGAACACCTAAGCCCAAGTATTATTATTTTTTTTTTACTTGGTGTAGAAAGTCTGTGTAACCACTGGTTTATGTGTCACACACATCCGCTCACACACACACAGCTGACTTACAGAGATGGTTGGTATGTGTGGTAGGTAGCACGTAGGATGGTGAGAGGGTTGGGAAACCCCACTGTGGGTTGAGGCTTCTGTGGGCCTTCACCTGACACTGCACTCTTAAAGATAGAGGAAATTCCCACTTTTGACCAGACAAAGGGACTGTTTGCTCCCCACGTAGGGATTTGTGATCCGCGTGTGCCGGGCCGGGCCGGCTGAAGCAGTTTGACAACTTTCCCCCTCTTGTGAGTTAGTGCGTTTTTATTTGTACCAGACAAGACACACGAGAGTCCACATTCCAAAACGTGACGTTGCATAAATAACACCACATTCCCAGATGGCTTAAATAGAAAATAAATAAATAAAATAAATAGCGGAAATGAAGTCGCAAACTGTTGCAGTTCATACAAAAGATGGCATCCGCTCGAGATCATCTCCATTGAGATTGAAGCAGTTCTCAATCACCGTTGTACGATGAATAAAGGCCGGGACTGCTTTTGGACTCGTTCATCCTTCCCTATGCTCTAATTTGACTATAAAGATGTTTAGGTCGTGAAGTAAACGGCGGAAGCGATTCGTCGAGCGCTAGCAAATCACTTTTGTCAAAGTTCACGTGAAATGAGAGTGATTTGGAACACAGCGGTAGACCGGCGAGTCATCAGAGGGCGAAGACGCCGAAAAAAGTCTTGCCGCCGTCCGTCTCCAGCTCGGACAGTTGGTTGGTCTCGGTCCACAGCCGGTCGTCTTTGTTGAGCTGGAAGACGGCCCCCAGGTACAAGGCGTTGTACCAGCCCTGCTTGTAGCGCTGATCGTCCTCGACGGAAGCGCTTTGCTGGCACGCCGAGCGTACGGCGCTCATCAGCGAGGCCTTGCGGCCCACCGAGTCCGAGTAGCGCCACACGCGGTGGCTGAGCGGCGCCAGGCGCTTCCCCGGAGACGCCGTCTCGTGTTCCATGCCCTCTTCGCCGCTGTCGCTGCAGGACACGCGGAAGGACGCCTGGCTGTAGACGAAGTAGAGGCCGGTGTGCGGCACCACGATCTGGTTGTTGAGCAGGGTCAGGCCGCCCTGCGCGAAGGCCTGACCTTGGCCGTTACGCCATTGGAGCTTCTCCTTTACGTTGTCACCTTCCTCGTGAATACCTGGCGAGAGGAGACAAACGAAAGCTCGTTAAAGCTTGTACACTTGCACAATGACCACAAAGTTTGTAAACTTGCACAATGACCACTTTTCGTTTTTTGAATTACCATTTTTGTTTTGGCAATTAGGAATGAGCCTTATATAATATTTAAAAATTGAAAATCTATTTTGTAAATTAAAAATATGCTTCTTTTTTAACATCTCAGAATTATTTCTCTTTTAAAATTAAGATATGAATTCCTTGTGTATAATAATGATTCTTTCCTCAAAATTCACTACTTTTATAAAAAAATAGATATAATTGCAAATTAAAATTTTGCTGGTTAAAAATGATGTTTTATTTGAATTGCAATTCAAATATTTCATTCAATTAAATTAGAATGGCCTATACATTGACAGTTTCCATCAATATTTTTTTTTCAAAATTTGCAATTTCTTTAGTTATTTAGGGATCTCTCATACACAACTTTCTTTGATTTTTTTTTTTTAATTCTTAATGTTAACAAAATATAAAAAGCAGAGATTTTGATGCTATAGTAGCTTATTGAAATAGCTTACAAGCGTCAAAAAACATTCAAATGAATAATGTAAATTTACTGGTTCGCTCCGAAAATGTGTTACATTTTGAACAAACTAAAACTATGCAGAATTATCACAACTAGCGCAGCATCCCAGAAATCAGGTCCACCCGCTCACCGGATGTTCTCGACATCTCACCTTCGAGATGAATGGCCGCCTTGGCTTTGCTGCTGATCCTCTTCAGTGTGTTGTGAGGATCCGACTTGTCCTCGTCGGCCACCAGCGCCAGCGTCGGACCCACCGAAGGCGTCTAATGGAAGCAAAAAGCATTAGATGAGAGTCCTCCAAAGACTTTTTTTTTTTTTTTTGTGTGCTCGAGACGCCACTTCATACCGTGCCGTCTGATCGTCCGTGCCAGTACCAGGCGAAGAGCAGCACCATGCCCAAGCACAGCGCAGCCACTAGGAGGCCAGCAGACAGCCTCCACATCCAAGCCGTGTACGAGCGCTTCTCCACCACCACCACCATCTTCTCCTCCTCCTCCCGGAGACCCACTGCCGCCTCCACGTCGGCCGGTGTTGAAGTCAAAGCCACCATGATGATTTGATTTGTTTTGATTTGAGCTGTCTTTTGGGCTCACTTCTACTCCCGCTGGTGAGAGTGAAGTGTCTGTCAGAAGGCCTGTTCTTTTATTGTCTGTGCAGGATGGGAAACTCCCATGATGTCACAATTCAAAGCGGAGCTCCACGACTTGGAGCGAGTACAAAAAGTATGAGGATGAGGGAAAAAAAAAAAGTCAACCACAAATTTGAGGCTGTCAGATTTAGCAACATTTTTTTAGGATGAAGCCAAGAAAGCCACGTGAGCCCATCAAAAAAAAAAAAAAAAAAAGTTGACAAGATTGAAGATTCTGCAACTTTCTTTCCTTATTTTATTTATTTCTGACAAGAATATATTCCTCACATTTGGGAGCAGTCGGTCAAATTCTTTATGATGGGTCTGTCCTTGCAGGACCCTCTGAAAATAGCTATTAAGTCGCCACTTTGTGTGTTTTTTTCTGGCATAGTGTCTTAAATGAGGTTAAAAAAAATTTGTCTGAATTTAGAACACTAAACAATTGTAAAATTCTGTGGGAATTTACAACAAAGCGAAAACCACAATGCGATGAAAAGAATGATCGTTCTTTTGTCAACCAGCCAAGCACATCAAACAAGTTAAAAATGGAAACAAGAGTTATTTTTAGAGGTTTCACTACTAGTCATAACAAGGTGTAACGTGACTTTAAAACTCGTTTTCTCACTGAGCTTTATTCGATAGGCATGCAAGACTATTACTTAAACCACTTTATGGACTTTATTTTTATTCTTTACATTTGATTGCATTCATCAAAACCGATTATACTCTCTGATTTTTTTTTTCAGTTGTGTTTGTGCACTTGAATTTGTGTTTTTATTTAACTTTCTACATATTACGTGCACTTTATTTTGGAGTCAGCCAGTCCTTAAGTAGCACGGATCACAAAATGGACAATCATTCCTCAAAGACGACTTTTCATGAAGATTACAAAAAGTAAATTCATGTCATTGGCATGCATCCCAAATTAACCATCTGAATGTATCTGAATAACTATTATTTTATATGATATTTTTATTATTATTATGCATCCCAAATGAACGTGTATCTGAATAACTATTATTTTAATTTTATTACCTTATATTTTATATTTTTATTATATTTATTTGTATTAATATATTTATTTTTATTGTATTATTATTATTTATGAAGCACACGGAAGGATAAAACTACAAATAAACCGCTTTTATCTGGTGTCACGTTGCATCTGTGTAATGAGGTCATGTCCTCGCAATAGATCGAAGTTTCCTAAATAGGAAATCTCTCCAAATGATCAATTACGTGGGCTGACATTAATCAAAGAAAGAGGTGTGAAAATGTGGCAATGTTGAGTATCGGTATACTTGCCCACACAACCGGGGGCGTCAGATGGACCGAAGCCACTCCAATTTTCCTTGCAGAACAGTGGAAAATGGCAAACTTCGTCAAACAGGTTTGCACGCTGCGGATTACTCAACTCGATTTTTCCGGCGTGCCCAACCAGTCCAGGCAGATCACTCCTGTCACTCAATCGTAGCTATTTGTTCATTTATTGTGCTCAAGTGGAATATTTGGGCAACTTGAGAGACTTGAGTAACTACAAACTCCCCCCCCCCCCCCCCCCCCCCCAGACAAAGCTGGCTTTTGATGAACGCGAGCAAGATCCAGGTGGACCCTGGTGACCTTTCTTTTTTTAACCGCACTCACCAGATTCTTTCTCACTGATCCTTGTCACGCATATTTCCATTCGGCCTTCCCCAACTCCGCTTCAAATTCCGAAGATTCTCAATTTGAAAATGAATGTAGTCTAAAAGTGACAGAAAGGCTCAAAAACGTAAAGCGACGGATGCTACGTTAGCGTAGCAACACTGACATAGTAATACCTCATGAATCCAAATATTCATATGAGAAAGTAAACAATGACCTTGCACGTTTAAGCCATGTTTGAAAAAATCCAGAACCAAAATAGATTCTTTGTGTGTGGTATCATCAATTATTTGCAAAGGACGAGGAATTCCATTAATCCATTAACCAAACTTCTTCGGAAGCGAAAACATCAGGAAAGTCTTCGTTCCAGGGAATCAAATGATTGACAACCAGTTGTCAAAAAGAACCGGTTTTAATTCTCATCTCCAGTTCTTTTGAGTTGTAATAGAAGCAGCTAATGACATTTTGGGCCAGCGACAAGTGTTCACCCCAGAATTTAGAATCTGTTTTTGCGGTTACGTTCATTTCAGCCAATAAATAAATGTTACCGGTTTGGGGGTTTGCCAATATTGGGAACTCGTTAGCGAAGGGTTAAGAAGCAAGGACTAATAGGGTATATTTTATTTAAAAAAAAAAAAAAGTCACGCCTCCATTTTACAGCAATTGCGTGGGTTAATTTGTTTTTCAGAAATGAATTGAATATCATCAACATAACAGTGAAATGTTATTTTTACACAAGTAGAATATAAATACTGAAAAATAAAGAATTCAATTAACTCTTTTTTTTTTTTCAATTTTTTCTTCCAATGTCGTTTTCATAGGTCCGTGGAATTGCGTCAAAATGTATTTAATTTGTGAAACACGATGGTGATGGTTAACTGACTGCAGGGCATGGTGTGTTGCGTAAAAGTGTCTTGACGTCATCACGTCTCTTCTTTTCAACCTATTGGCTGGAAGAAAGTAAACCAGGAAGTTTTGACGGGCACCTGGGGAATGCTTTGTTACGACAGGATCGTGGGGAAAGTTTAGCAATCATTTCAGGCTACTTGGCAAACATTTTTAACGTGAGCGAATTGGGAATGAACGGTTGACGTCACAATTGAGGATGTAAAGCAAATAAGGAATTCAGTGAATCTCAGTTTATCAATATGATGCACCTAATTGCACAAATGTATTATTTGTGTGTGTGTCATTTTAGATATAATTAATCAATATATTGATTGTAAAAAATATAGTTATTAAACATATTTAATTGTAAGAAATTTTATTTTGTATAGTTGAATGACCAGGCACCTAGCCAGCTGGTGTGCTTAAAAAAAGTTCTGGAAGGACCAGTTCTGATAATGACATCAGGAAAGGCCTGACCAATGGGAGGACACTTTTCCGTGACGCAAACGGCAATTTGTAGCAATTTCAAGGTTCGCACCACAAGTTAATGCTTAGTTTTCCTGCAATGAAATGAAATTAAAGCAGTGGAAACAATTTTATTCTTGGATTTTATTTATTCTCATACATTGGAATAAATTCAAATGAATTGTTTGGATTGCACTTTTCAATATCAGCATACAAAAGTATCAATTGAAAATTCATAAATCATTGATATTTTACCTACAACCGATGTTATAATTAGTATCACTCAATGTATAACGTATACAAAATCCATAAATGCTTTGCAGTTTTACATAGACAAAAATAAAAAAAGAATAATTACATGAAAAAAAGTAAATACAATCTTTGTTGTAGTTGTACTAAGTTCATTTTGTTTCCCTTGTCAATCACTTTTTCTGGTTCATGTACTTCCGCCTTCATCAGACACTCTGATGAAGGCGGAAGTACATACCGAAACATGTCAGGTAATGTAACCTAAAATTTTATTGTTTGTGATAAAAGAACCAAAAAAAGTAAACACAATCTTTACTGAGAGCGGCTCAGTGGCGCACTGGATAGCACGTCCGCCTCACAGTTAGGAGAGTGCGGGTTCGATTCCACCTCCGGCCCTCCCTGTGTGGAGTTTGCATGTTCTCCCCGGGCCCCCGTGGCACTCCGGTTTCCTCCCAAATCCCCAAAACTCACTTGGTAGGCCAATTGAGCACTCCAAATTGTGCAAATGCTTGTTTGTCTCTGTGTGCCCTGTGATTGGCTGGCAACCGGTTCAGGGTGTCCCCCGCCTACTGCCCGATGACGGCTGGGATAGGCTCCAGCACGCCCGTGGGGACTAAGCGGTTCAGAAAATGGATGAATGGACAATCTTTACCGTGAGAAAATCCTCATTAATGCCAAGAAAGCAATAAACATTCATATTAAACATTGAAATAAATCAATAAATGACTTGCAATGTGACCAATAACAATGAAAAATAAGCTAATGTTTTTTTTTTTTAAAACATGACAATATAATACATGATATTCAGTTTGCCCGGCAAATTAACAATAACATTCATTTCTGATTCACAACATATTTTACTTATACAGCATATTTCTAGAATATAAAAGAGTACGCATTTGAAGAAGTCTATTTATAGAATCATTAAGATTACTTAACACGGGTTTGTATTGATTAAGGTATGCTATGTGTGTGTGTATAATGATTTCACTCGTAGTGAGCCGCTTAATTATACCGAAACTGAATATCGTCCGCTCAGCAATTTAGTGGTTTGTGTCGTCGCCGCGACGTCACACAAAGCGAAAGTGTTTATTCAACGTGAGGAGGAAACAGCGCTACCGAGTGGCCAGTCAAAATATTGCAGTTTCGATTCACCTACCGAACCCAAGCAACAAAAACAAATTGACCTATGATGTGCTCCAACTTGCTATTTTTTCTCGCTCATCATTGACAAGCTGAGATTCACAATATAATCTCAAACCTCGCTTAAGTTAAGTCAAATGTCTCGAGTCTCCCACCTTCCGTTAATGGATCTGAAAGGCGCCCCAAAAAGTGTCCTCGGTTAGAAAGTCTCCACTGATATTGACGCTGACGCTGTCCCCCTCCCGGAGGTGCACCATCTTTGCCAACCACACGGAGCTGTGGGACGTCCCCGCCGGGTAGGAGCCCTCAGCCAGTTTCCTGATTTTTTTGCCAGATGTGGCGTTTCGTGTCACAATCACACGTTGCTCTCCGTTTCCGGACTGTTCAGTGAAGGTAACCTGGGCGTACAGGAAGTAGACGCCGTCCCTGCCAAACAGGATGGAGTCATCGCGAAGTTCTAGGGAGCATTGGTCGCATGTGGGTGGGCGAGACTCCCAAGGTTGTTCTTTGGAAGCTGCGGGGAGAAGAACATTGTGAGAACTACAAAATGTGCCTCTGGATTCCAGATGGACACAAATAGGACATCTTAAAATCATTTTTTGTGGCGTTCCTCAGGGATCCTTTGCGAATCCCCTAAACATATGACATCATTGCTTATGTAGGTCGTCCGGCTTGCGAATATTACGTCATGATTGCTTTCCAATGCCATATTCATAAAGAGAAAAAGTCAATCCAGAATTGAAAGATCTGCCAGTGCTTACATTTCATGATTTGAATGTATGAATGAGAGAAACCCGGTAAAACCCCAGCGGACATCAACGAAGCTCCTGTAACGAGAAAGATGTCCAATTGAATGATTTCATCGAGTAGACCGTTCGTTTTCTCCCACCACTGTCGGATAAATGAAAGTTGACGTACGCGTCGGATCGAAACGATTTCCACCGCTCGGCGTCGCGCCTTCTCGTAGTTCCGCGAAAGCCACTCGTTTGATGAAGAAGCCGAGTAGCGCACCCATAACCAGAATGGCCACGGTGAGGAGAGTCAGCCATACCTGCAGCAGAACCTTCTTCATAAACCACGGCCGAGAATCCATTCTGTTACGTGACCATGTAAATGACAAGTCAGGCAAGAATTCAAAACATACAGGATGAAATTTTCAAAGAGAGCATCACTCACCTGCTGTGTTGTTCCTCTCGCTGACTAAATTCATATGTCGCTCGTCTAAATTTTGTACCGCATTTTCATTTTGTGGTCAAACAGAGAGGAAGTGAGGGGGGGGGGGGGGGGGGTGGTACACGGCGAGTGAACATGTAGGTGGCTCCGATACCAAAACGTGTCGTATCGTTTTTGCTGAAACTGAGAAATGTGGTATTAACCCGTTATAGGATGCCAGTGTTGTTGAGTAAAACAAAAGTGAATTGAATTAAAGTTTTTTTGTTGGTTTTTTTAACATCGAAAATATTAAAGAAAGTGTTGCGGTGTGATCGAAAATATTTTCCCCATCTAAAAACATTTACTCGTGTCCCGCTTCTTTGTATCGATGTGGGCGATGTGAAATTCCCATGTTTATAGGTCACCCTGTTATTTTACCATCGAAACTTTTGAGTTTTTTTTTTTGCTTTCACTGGAAGACTGAATAAAATAGCAATAATAACAACAAAAAATACTCTGAACTCCAGCAGCAGCTTGCGGGGTTCCCCAGGGCTCTTGTCCGAGTCCCCTCTAATTTGTGATCACTTGTGGTACATGGATAAAAAAATTTAAAATGTGGTAAGATTTTAATTTTGTGAGGTTTCTCAGGTGTACTGTATAATCTGAGTCCTGTAACCTATTAAGTGGATCATATTTCATAGCATCTCATGCGGGTGTGTTCCTTTCACCCGAGAGATGAGTCAAACGTATCATTTCACTTGAAGGTTGTTTCGTTGGGGAATTCCCTCGCATCCGGGCAGCGTTCTTTTGGATCGCGTAAATGTCACCAACTTTCTCCTTACTCATCTGTGTCGAGTGCACACACACACTGACAAATAAACACAACAGACGCCTACACAGTCTTGCTTACCAGGTGCTGTCCCTTCTAACATGAAAATATTTGTCATTTATTCCTTATTAAAAGCCCCCCCCCCCCCCCCCATTACATTTTTGGGGATAGGCTGGAACAGCTTGATGGCATTACGATGAAAAAGACACTTTGCATTTTTTTAATACAGATTTTATTGTTTGTCTTTGCGGCTTGCTTATGTGACGCTTTGATTTACATTTCATCATTTTATATGTGGTTTTTTTGAAGGTGGCAATATCTCAACTTTCTTGAAAGTGAAGATAATTAATTGGCAATTTTGGTACAGATTTTATGAACAAACATGAGGAAGATGTTTGCGGTTTGTTCTAGCAAGGATGACTGTGATCCTCAGGTTTGACACCCGTGTCTTAAGAGTCCCCCTTGAGCACGGTTAGCAGCTCGCCGCTCTCCTGAAGCTCCTTGACAATGTCCAGACCTCCGACGAGGTCGCCCTTCGCGTACAACTGTGGGTAGGTGGGCCAGTTGGAGTAAGTTTTGAGCCCCTGCCGGACTTCTTCGTCATCCAGGATGTTGAATGTGTCGTAGTCCACTCCGGTGCCGTTCAGGATCTCCAGGATCTGCCGGCTGAAGCCGCAACGCGCCGCCTCCTTGCTGCCCTTCATGAACAACATCACTGGGCTCCGGTTGATGGCCTCCTTGAGTCGATCCTCGAGGGTGGCAGCCTTTGGGCAGACGCTCTCCAGCTCGCCGGACTCCGCCAGCTCCTTGGCGATGTCCAGGCCGCCCACCAGATCGCCTTTGACATACAACTGCGGGTAGGTTGGCCAGTTGGAGTAGGTTTTCAGACCCTGGCGCACTTCTTCATCAGAGAGGATGTCAAAGGTGCCGAACTTGATGTTTCTTTCGTTGAGGAGGGCCACCATTTGTCGGCTAAAGCCGCAACGGGGTTCCTGAGCGGTGCCCTTCATGAAGAGCATACAAGGCGCCGCGTTGATCAGCTTCTTCAACCGCTCGTTTAGGTCAGCCGGGCCTCGTTCGGACTTCGAATCTCCGCTCGCAACCAGGCGCTGGACCTTCTTTGTGAGCTCCGGAGCGTGGGCTCCGTCCAACCGCTCCACTTGCACGCCGCCCTTAAAGAGGACAAAAGTAGGGACGGATGAGATGTCGTACTTCTCCGACACCTCAGGCACCGCTTCAGCCTCCAGCTTGACGAATGTGGCTTGAGCATGTTCCTTGGCCAACTCGATCAACACTTCGTTCATCTGGTTGCACTGGGGAGCCCATGACGCCTGGAAGTGAACCACCGCGAATCGAGAGCCGTCCAGGATATTCTCAAACTGCGCTCGAGTTGTCGCCTCCACAAAGTTCGCCATGTTGTTGCTAGCACCGCTTCCGGTATTCTGTAAAGTGACGCAACTGTGACATAATTTTCGACCTCTTGTTAAAATTAATTATATAAATTAATTAAAATAGAGGAACTGTGACGTTTCCATTCTGTCATTTCCAGTGTCTCCACCAATAATGTATTTAAATTTAATTGAAATGTGAGTCGTTACTGCAAAGACGTTCCTGGCTTCATTTTTACGTCACTTCCGTTAACCCGGTATCAGCGCTAGCTAGCTTGAGACGCTAGCCGGAAAGCGTTTGGAATTTGGTGATAAGAAACAGAAGTGTACGGCAGATAAGTGATACGACCAGAGTCGCCATTCAGGTAATATGGTATTTTTTTTATGTAAGCCATGGCCACTGCAATAACGAAGACAAGAAATACATTGTTGTTGCTTAACGTTAGGTCATTGCTCGGCTCTTGTTAGCTTCGTTGCTAACTTCGCCACACAGGAGCGGTCGGTCGGTCGTTCCCCCATCAGCTAATACGCTGAGGAAAAGGCGACTCGTGTTTTTTGGTTCATGTTTAACCAATTGAACGAGTGTTTTTCCGACAATATTTGAGTTATAACAGTGTTGCTTTTTATAGTCGGGAGTTTCCTGCTCGGCTAGCTAGATGATTCCTGACCGTCAATGTAGTACACACTACAGGTCTGAACAACGGCGTTGATGAAAGTGGCAGCCTTTCGAGAAGCAATGTGTTTAAGCCGACGATTACATTTATTAGAAAAAAAAAATCTGACAGATTTTCTGTTAATATTGCTGCTGGGATAAATTTTTAAATTTTAATCTATTTCTCGATCAATTCATCCCACTAACTAGTATTTCTACATAATATAACCTTTAGGTGACTCCAAAAGTTTGTTGGGCAACCTTTACGTTCTAAATAACCATGAGATGAATCCGAATATTGAATAGTAGTCTGTCGTTGTGTTTTTTTTAACCTTTTTATATTTTCCAGGAACATCATGGAGGAACAAAGTGCAGACATAGAAGTAACAGTCAAAACATTAGACTCTCAGAGCAGAACCTACACTGTTGGTGCCCAGGTAAATGAGAAAGTAACTCCACACTGGGGTTTCAATTTCAGAATAGGTGTCTGATTTGTGGTGTTTTCCCCTCCACTTCCTGTAGTTAACTGTAAAAGAGTTTAAAGAGCACATTGCGTCTTCTGTGGGGATTCCCATTGACAAACAGAGGCTCATCTACCAAGGTCGAGTCTTGCAGGACGAAAGGACCTTGGCAGACTACAGTGAGTAATCCACACATTGTGTCACTTAACTGAGCACAAAATAAAATGCAACGCTATTCGATGATAACTATCAGATACTCTGCCTCGCCGACATTTCCTGTGTCTTAGATGTGGCTGGCAAGGTGATTCACTTGGTGGAGCGCGCTCCACCTTCCCAACCTGGCTCGGGGTCTGGTGGCAGTTCAGCCGAGAGCGGCGGCGGCTCATCATCATCACAGGATGGGCCTCAGGCTCCTCCAACACATGACCGCAACGCCAACAGTTACGTCATGCTGGGAACCTTCAACCTCCCCGTCAACATCATGGACCCTCAACAAATACAAGTACGACCTGTGGACCATTTTAGTTTTCACAATTATTAGCTTTCCAGTTTCCAGCGTTGACCTTTGTTTTCCCTCCCTTGTTTAGATGTCGGTTCAGCAGATGATGTCCGGCATGGGGGACAATGCGAGGAACGCCAGAGTGACAACTAGCACTGGGGTAATCCAACCGATTGGTCAAGAAGCTTTGTGGGGGTTAAGTAATCCACACGCTGGAATCATTTCATCCGCCTTATCCCTTTCAGAACAATGGCTCAGTGAATGTGCACATTGACATGGATCAGCCGGTGCAGAGCGAACCTCGGCTGAGGTTGGTACTCGCTGAGAACATGCTGAGGGACATCAATGACCTCATCGAAAGAATGGAGGTGAGACCCAAAGTCTAATTCAAGCTGTTTGTCAAGTACGGTATTCAAGTTCCCTTGAATTGAGTAAATCCCATTTGCATTTGTGTCAGGGCCGGACAGCCGACCCGTCCGCCCATACCCAAAGAGAGACTCCATCCTCTGCTGCCCCGCCACCTCCTTCGTCTTCGTTCCCCACCTCCACCCCGACTCCTTCTGCTCAGCCAATGGACTTCTTCCCTCCACCGGTGACACAGCCACCCTCCGCCTCCTCTGGGCCATCTGAGGGACCGACGCCTCAACCAGGACCCCAGTGAGTCACCCTCACGCTCGTGTTGTTATTTCCAATTGGCTCCTAATGTCTTATGACAAGTAATGATTGTTTTTCTTTGCCTAGACACCCCAGCCCAACCGAGCTGGCCGAGATGTTGTCGGAACTGCGGCGGGTGGAGGAAAGGCTGCAGCCCTTCATCCAGAGAGCTCACACCATCTTGGAGACGGCCACCTCTGCAGAATACAACAACAACACAGTAGGACTTCTTTCTTGTCAAATAGAAAATATGTGAAAATGATTCTGCTCGTGATGTCAGTTTTTACCCAAACTCACCCCGATGTCTTTTTTTATTTTATTTTTATGTTTTTATGCTCGCAGGAAAGAGAGGACGACCAGCAGACACTGGTCCTCACATGGGAGTGTCTGCGTCTCTTGGGCAATGCCCTAGTGGCCCTGAGTGACCTGCGGCTGAATCTCCTCAGCCCCGTGCCGCGCCACCTCCACGTGGTGCGGCCCATTTCCCACTACGCGGTTCCTGTTACGATGCCCAGCGCCGTCCACCACCACATTCCCGTGCAAGTAAGTTTGAAAGTGGACACTGAAGGCATATAACCAAGTACTTTAAGATTTTTAGGTAGCTTTTTATTTTATTTTTTTTCCCCAATACTTTCTTAGGCATCTGGACTACATACCATAGGGTTGGGGAGTTCGACGAAATCAAAAATATATGTTTAACACAAATTTTTGGTCCCAGTTGTACTCAATTCAATAGACATTTCATGGCCACATAAGTGAATTGTGAGTTATTCAACCTATTCGCAGTCAATGAGCACCCTCTCTTGGTGGGAAATTGAAACTGCAGTCAGTGAGATTTTCCCTTTAAGGGGCCACTATTAGTTAAGTGTCATAGTTTTTCAAGTGAACACATCTCCCTCTCACAGATGAACCTGGGCGCCAGCGTGGCCGCCGCACCCAACGGCACCGAGGGACAAGCTCCTACCGCCCCGCCGGCCAGCCAGTCGGAGCAGGCAGGTCAGGGACAGACCTCTACCCCACAGACTTCCCCGTCCAATCAGCAGGCCGGACAGGGACAGGGCCAGCCCGGCCCCCGCGTCATCAGGATCAGCCACCAGGCAGGCCCGGTGGTCATGATGCAGATGAACACGGACGGTGTGTTGTCCCCCGTGCCTGCCACTGATGGAATGTTTCTGACATGGCATGGCTGCCAATGTGGCATTTTATTGGTTAAATGTGACTCCCCCCCCCACCCAGGATCAACATAGTGGTCATACCAGTGTTTATTCTTCTTTTAAAAAAATGGGTCTATTTTCTGATATTTGTGCATATTGTGTGTGTAGGCACCGGCCCAAACCAGACAGCTGGTCATCAGATGCCAGGACAGCCAGGTAAAACCAAATTTCCCCAGTTCAAGTACCCATTTCACACTGGCTAATACTCTTTTTGTTTTCCTTTAGCTGGTCTTCCTCCAGACTTCATGCGTAATCTCATGCAACAGATTACTCAATACGCCACGGCGGTGGCGACCAGCGCCGCCACCGCTGCCGCCACTGGCCAGCCAGTCCCGCCGCAGCCCACCCCTCCCGGCTACAGCTCAACGGCCAACTCCTCAGCCACAACCACGGGTCCCAACACCCCGACTACTACACCCACCGCGCCGCCGCCTCCCCCTCACGCTGGCCCCCAACCTCAGGCTAGAGTGGTCTTCACCCGACCCTCCTTTGCTCCCAATATCCCTCTGCCGGCGTTCGGCACCCGAGGGACTACCATAAACGTTCGGGCGGCTATGCCGGGCCAGCAGCCGGGGCAGGTAGGAAACTTTATAGGCTCTAGTTGTGTTTGGCAGTTTCACTCATATTTGCTCTTATACTTGATTGGCTTGTTTCCAGGCTTTCAACACTGCCGCTGTCAACCAGATGATCAGCGCAGTGGTTGGTCAACTTCTGATGCCGGGACAAATGGGCAAGTTTATGCATGGAAACATCATAAAGGGGACAAATGATTGTTTTATTTGTTTACAAACCTGGAACATTTCTCAGACATCTCTTGAAGAATTACAGCACACTTTTTGTTTTGTCGAAATGAACCCATTTCACGGTGCTGGTTTTGCTAAAAGTACTTAAAACACCAAACAGGGGCCAACTTGCACACACCAGAAGTGTTTCTTCCCTTTCATGTCAGACAACTTTGTTTTCTTATTTTCACAGCGAGTCAAATGGCTCACACCTCCTCTTCCACCACGTCAACCTCCTCCTCCACATCCTCCCAAACCTCCTCCACCTCCTCCTCTTCATCCGTCTCCAACGGCGACGGCAACACCGCCAGCCCGCCAAATCCGTCCGAGGGCAACGGTGGCGATCAGGCCCAGCAGCCGCCCGAGATGCAACCGGACCTCGGTCAAATGCTTGGCTCGCTTTTTGGCGCGACCGGTCAGGTGGGGGCACCCTCCATCACGGTCACCACCTCCAGCATTCCCCACCTCATGAGGGGGGTGGCCGACTTGATGCACCAGGTTTGCGTGCTTTTATTCTTGAATGTTTTTTCCATGTTGTTTGTAGATCTGTTTCTAATCGTATCTGTACTAATCTGCAAGTCTCAGTATTTTTGCGACATATCAGTGCGAGACTGACCTTTGACTGTCCCTTTCCAATCTCTTTCCCACCCCATGCAGCCCATCTTCTCCCAGCCACCGCCACCTCCTCCACCCCCGACCAGCGGCAACGGCGCTTCCAACACAGGCTCCAATCCGGCGGCCAACTCGGCAGCGGCGCCCGACCCCCTCAACCCGGAACCGTTTATCGGCATCGTCCGCGGCGTCCTGACCAGCATGATGGGCTCACTCGGCCAGGGGCAGAATGACACGGAGAGCATCGCTCAATTCATGCAGAGGCTCTCGCAGAGCACCAACATCTTCATCAGCCCAGAAGAACCATCTGGTTGGTGACACAATTTTTGTGCTAAAATATTTTTTATTTCATTGTAATATTTTAAATGAATCTTTTTCACCCTCGTGTCATTGATGAAGCAGAATATCACGGTTTCCCCTCGTTTTGTGTCTTTTGCGGTCAGGTTTCTTCGGCGAGCTGCTGATGTTGGTTTGCCAGACGTTCACCATGTCGGACCTGGTCATGCTGCTGCATGGCCATCACCAGCCGCTGGGCCGCATCCAATCCCAACTGGCCCAGTTCTTCCGCCAGAACTTCCTCAACGGCCAAGAGCCCACTGATGCAAACATCGCCGTCAGTACCGCTCAAATTCCATTTTTTGTTCAATTCCCATATATTTTAATTGAACATTTATGCGCATGGTATAAGACAATCAGATAAGCATGGGAACACGACACGTTATGGGGAATTTACTAAACACATAAACCAACAAACTAAGACATAATCAACAGTAATCTTTATTTTTTTTTCTTTATACAGGCCGCTGCTGACGCCATTGTGCAAGAACTGGAGGAAGACATTACTGAGAGCTTTGTAAGTATAGTTTTTTTTTCTTTTTTTTTTGCACTAAGCTGTCCTTACTATGCTTTCTTGTGGTCATTTTTCTTTTTTTTCATGCACACACACAGAGGGAATCCTCAGTCACCGTTCTGGAAGGCGTAGATGTCACCCAGACCAACATGTCCTTCTTTAGACAGCAGCTGACACACATCGCCACACACATTCTTCGCTGCACAGGTGTGTCTGAATGTTTGCGGTAGATGAGTAAAACGGCGACAAATGTTTTACATGGCCTAAGCTGGTCAAGTCTTAGTCATTTGACTTTGGCCTCATTTTGTCACAGATGATTCTTTCGGGCTTCGTCTGCTTCAGCTGTGCAACCAGGCTCTGTTTGAGTGCCTGGCACTCAACCTGCACTGCCTGAGAGGAGACCAACGCGCTCTGACCGCCGTCATCAACCACCGCATCGTACGTGGACCACTGTCACTTCTTTCTATCGCAGTGATGCGTAACTTGCCTTTTCACTTTGTGCCCACTTCCAGCGGAGAATGTCAAGCGACGTCAGCCCGAGCCTCCTCAACTGGATGACCAGCATGATGACCATGAGGCTGCAGTACATTCTGGAGCACCTTCCCGTCACCACGGTGCAGATCCAGAATTACATCGTTTATACACAGGTAAGCGCTTGGACGGCTCTTTTCGCGTATCCCCTTGGACGCCGCATTTCCATTCTCTCTCTTTGACTCATCGGTATAACTCATTAAGAAGCCAAGTCATAGATTGGAAGTTAAGTCATCCGCAGGTCACACGCCCGTATGTCGAGGAAGCGCTGTCTGTTATATCCTGTTACGTTGGCCATCTTAAATGCGCATAAATAATGTATCAAATTTTTTTTTCTTTTCACAGAGGGATCAGTCCACCGCGACCGACGCGCAGGAACCAGAACAGACACAAAGTGCAACGGTAAACCATCTGTCTCTTTCTCCTCCTTTCTAATTCATTACTTAGGTTTGATACTGAAACCGATGCTTGAGGTTTTTTCTGCCTTTTTTTTTTTTTTTCCCCTCCTCCCTGAAGATGAGTGAGACCCTCTCACCGGCCGCCGCCACCACAGCAGAAGAGGCCATGTTAGTGTCGTCGTCACGGGAGACCAGAGCGCCGCCCGCCGATCTGGGCGCCGCGGGCGGGGCTGCGCCGCTGGGCGGTGACAAGGCGGCGGCGGGGGCCGACGGTACCAGCGAGGTCTGTGCCGGAGAGTCGGAAGCCTGGGCCGCCACCGTTCCTCCTGTGAGAACTTTTTTCTTTGATCGTTAAGAAGGATTTTGTATATTAAATGAGGGGGGTGGTGCGTCTTTTTACAAACCATCTCTCTGTCTAATCGAAGTCATGCTAATTATTGAGGTTAGCTTCAGAAAATGGACGGTTTGTTGACTTCATAGTCGAGCCCCAATCTAAACAAAGGCATTGATTTCCCCTGCTAGATGATGATTCGGGTTTTATTCATTTTTTTTTGCAGGAGTGGGTGCCCATCATCCGTTGTGATATGATGACTCAGAGAAAGATGAAGGCCCAACCGCCGCTGTCCGACGCCTACCTGCACGGTATGCCGGCCAAACGCCGGAAGGTGAGTAACGATACACGTGTAGCCAATTTGTGCACTGTAAATTCTCTTCTTTCCTTACTGCATTTGTTTTCTTTTTTTTTTTTTTCTCTCAGACGGGATTGGGCAGCGGGAGTTTGGTTTCGCTGTCGGACGCTGTGAGCCAGGCAGCCAGGACAGCCGGCGTGAAGCCCATCACGTCCAGCGAGCATTTGCAGGAAGAGCTGGACTCACCTGAGCTGAGGGAAGCTTACTCAGAGCAGGTAAATGCCACACCACTCATGACAATTTAGGTTAAACTCTTGAGAAAAAAAAAAAAAAATGCTGTTTGTCTTTGTATCGCCGCACAGGTGAAAGCAGACATCAAAAAGCGAGTGCGGGATGACGCCGACTTCAGCGCTCAGCAGTTCCCCGACGCGCACAGAGCCTTCTTGTCTGACTCGTAGTACGCTTGCCGTCGTCATCGCCGACCCACTCGCACAACGCTTGATATGCCCTTGCTTCCTTTTTCCCTTTCCTCCTCTCCTTCTCACTCAGTAATCACAGAATGCTAATAGTGCCTATTTATTATTGTTTTGCGCGTCATTTGCTCCCAACTGTTCTCAATGTTCTGATTTGATACGACTGAGGCCGATTTAGTCGCTTCTAGTTTTTGTGCATTCCTGCTCCAGTTTTTTTTTTTTTTTTGAGCCATTTTCTAAGTTGAGCCGTCAACCTCTCAGCCATCTCTCAAGACTCTTTTTTTTCCCTACACCAATGTACAGTAAAACCTTGATTTTAACCAAATCACACTATTAACAGCAAAGGCAAAAAAAAAAAGACATCGCTTGTGTCAAATGTGATGCATTTGACCACCAGGAGGCGCTGCACTATTCCAGTTTTGCGCACTCCAGTGCTTTTGTCAACCTTCATGGACGGGATGAACATTGTTTTTCGTACATGAATGTACAGTAATGCTTAATAAAAAAAACCTTGGTTTGATAAAAATTGCAGGTATTGTCACACTATTGATTTAAGGCAAACATCTTGAATCATTTTTAGTGGGTTTAAATTGATGCTCTTTATTCATGTAGTAATCAACAGGGCACCTTTTGAAGAGAAAAATAAAATCCATGTTGAAGATTATAGTTTGGGGCTTAAAGGTAATTAAGAGTTCTTCATTCTTTTTGAAATCACATACTTTAAAATTAAGTCAAACAATACTCCAGGGAGAAATATTTGACGTTTAATAAGATTTAAACACTTGCAGGTCAAAGTAGAAAACGGGTTCAACCACCTGCTCAACTTCCTGCTCATCATCCTGTTGAGTCAGGTGAGAACGGATCCTCTTTTCTCATCAACCAGACGCCAAGACCGGTTTGATCAACAGATGACACGCCCAAGCGTACACATTTTCTACCGTCTGGTCTGGTTTTTGTATGCGTATGTAAAAATATAAACACACAAGGACCGACATAAATCTTTATTGCTGAACACGCCTTTGAAGGACAATGTTGAAATAAGGAAATATATTTAAGAATCAAACATGCACTCTAAGCCATGAAATATTGAAAACCAAACAATTAAAAAAAAATTGAAGGTTGTCATCAAATATGACAGAGCAGTATAGCACGCTACCCTGCTAGCATAGTAATAAATGATTTCTTCCATGGCGTATAATACCGAGGGAATTCAGTGTTGTGCAACATATTGACAGTCAAGCATCTTAAGATAACGTCAAAGATCCTTTAGCGTCCTGAGCTCAGATAGAAGGAACTAGCAGCTAGCATGGCTTTAGATAGCTACTTCCAACGTGGCAGCTACATTTGCATTATCACCCAAAATACAAACACTGGTGGGACTTTGTTTACATTCAAGTAAGCCTATGCAACTTGTGGTGGTTTTGAATATTGTAACTAACAAATGAGAAGAATATTAAACATCCCTTTAAATCAGTTTAGCATCTTAACCACTGTAAACAGGAAAGCCATGCAGCAAATCTCAAATCCAAAAGGCAAGTCAATTAATAATTGGAGCAGTGCAATATGTTTATTCTAAAAAAAAAAAAAAAACTAATCTACAGAAAGGCTCCAGGATTTGAACGAGGGTCTTTTATGTTTCTGTAGCGACGGGCCAGCCAAACGCCAAGCATCTGTTGAGGAAAGACAACATTGTAAAATAAGTTACAGAATTTAACAACAATCAAATAGTTAAAAGATGTTTTATCCATCATGATTAAAAGAAAATGATAAACATCATTCTTATTGACCTCTGTGAAGCTGAAGAATAGTCCAATACCACCCACAAAGCGCAACACTTCCCCGGCATACTTCTCGATGATGTCAGCGCATGTAGCGCACATCACTGGTGGCTGCTGGTTAAAACAGCTCTTTGAAAACAAAAACAAATTGCATTAGAAGACAGACTCCATTGGCAAGTTTGGCTGCAGTTCTTTTTTTTTTTTTTTTTTACCGCGGCGCAAGATCTGTTGTAGTCCACGTGGTAGAAGCCACAACAGTTAAGCGTTTTCTCCACATCCATCTGCGTCGCCTCGGACTTATTCCAGCCCACTTCCAGTAGATGATTCTGTCGGGACATCGGGAAGTCAGTCAAGTCCATCACAATGTGGAGCTACTGGAACGAAAACCTTACCCGTTGATTTTCGTTGAGGGCCAGACAAGCACATGACACAGACAGCTGCACCACAAACACCAGTGACAGGATGATCATGTACTGCTATGTTAAGGAAGCACCAGACTGATGGAAGTATTAAAAAAAAAAAAAAAAACATCGGGAAACATTTGCACTTTCAACACCTTGCGTTGTCGAAATAAGTTTTCATTCCAGAATACGAGTACTTTTGTCAGCTCTGCTGGAAAACGCAAAAGGATACGAAGAAGAGCAGCACCTGGTTGTGCCGCAAGGCGCCGCACAGCCCCACAAAGGCCACCAGGAGCAGGAAGATTCCGACGCAGATCACACCCGCCACCACCTGGATGCTGGACACCAGGCCGAACCATTTGCCCCAAGCTGCTACGCCCACTAGCAGCAGGCTCACCAGCTGAGGTAACGAAAAACTATTTATTGCGGTATTTTTTCAAGTTATAAAAAAAAAAAGTGGCAAAGTAGTATCTCAGCTCTTCGCACCTCATCGGTACGGCACTAATTGTAGTCATTCTTCAGAGGACAAATATATTAGATTGTCTTTGTACTTGTTTTATCATTTGTGTTCTGTTATAGCACCGCAACATAGATCTTAAATGCTCTCTGTTCATATAAAAAAGAAAATGTAGAATTTTAAACTGCCAGTCATTTGTTTTGAGCCTTTTTAAATAGAAATACAACACGATTGAAAGTCACTTGTTTTGGCCAATGCAACAATTTTAGACAATCCCCACTATAATTTAAATGAAGGTTCATCTTGTTTTGAATTCCCCTAACCAAAAACAAACAAACCAATGAGCAAATGTACAATTCCAAATTTATGTAAACTTAGTCAATGAAGACTGGGAAGAACAGCCCTCATTTAAAAGTTTAGTGCAAAGACCAAAGATCCAATCGTAGTCATTACGCAATAAAATAAACGAAACCCAGTACTTACCACGTATAGTACATTGAGTGCGCAAAGGGAATTTCTCGTGCAAACAAATCCTCCGCAAACCATCTCTGCCACTCAACAATTTCAGACTGACTCAATTCTCCAATATCTACTCTCGTACTGGACAGCCGGCTTTGTTTATTTCATTCCTGTAATCGTGTACAGGTGTTTGCCATGTGACGTATGCACACTTCCTCGTTGACGTCAGCGACGAAATCTTTTTCTATTTTTTTATTTGGGCGTGGGGGGTTAAATAACATCCTTGCGAAATGAAATCGTTTTCGTCATAGCTTTAATTAATTTTCATCATCAATCAAACTTTTTGGAAAATGTTTGTCTCTTTATGACGTCGTTTAGAGTTTAGACGATTGTAAACCTTTGCGAGGTAGCGACATCTGGTGGCCAAAACAGACAACTGAAGACGCCAGTATACACATTTAGGAGGCGAGCCAACTTTATCTCTATCGATTGGGAAAAACTTCAGGGGAGCATAATTATTAAGTTTTTGTCTAGTTATCTAGTCCATGTGATTGTATTGATCCCTTTTAATCGATTTGATTAGAAGACCAGCACGTGTCGGAGATAGCCCCACCCCACCAAATCCAACTCACATCGGACAAATAGAAAATGCAGCAAAAAGAAGAAGTTGTGTTCTTCCTCACACTTGAGTTTCATATTTTCCTCAAAGCAGCGTAGGTCTCCTTCACACTTTACTAGTTGAGATGAGGTCAAACCTTTTGCAGGATTAGTGTTTTATTTCCTCCCCCCCATTGAGTCATGGCAGAAGAACTCAATTATGTGACAGTAAAGTTCAACTCTCACAGTAAGTCATGTTACACATTTTCTTTTGATGTTTAAGGATATGGAAAGTACATTAATAACAATTTTTCTTATGTACAATATACAACAATTAGTAGACACGTTTTCCATTCATTCATCCACCTATGCTTCTTTTTTCCAGGCTCACCAAATGACACTGTTATCTATGAAGACGTGAGGAACGAGCTGGAGCGGTGGCCGCAGCAACTCCATGCTGAAGGTTTTTCCAGAAACCTTCTTTAATGATGCCTTTCACACAACTTGGACTGGCTTTCCAAACTTACTAAAGTGACTTTGTTGCATCCAGAGAAGTGCGGCGAAGAGGAGGAGATCTACGACGATGTGCGGTCAAAGGAGATACCGTGCGGCGTGCCTCACATCATCCAAGGTTCCTCTTTATTCTGGTCATTTTTTTTTTTTTACTTGGTCAATGAAAATGCTTTCCTTCTAGAAAACCTGTCTAAAATAACGCACCAGATGCCTACCACCTTGGCGGCTGCCGCTCTGAGCGTTCTTTGCGTCATCCTCATGTCTGTCATCATTGCCCTCACCTTGCACAGTAAGTACCCCTTTTGGGTTTTTTCTTATTCCTGAAAGAATGTTGCTTTCTGTCCATCCAAAATAAAAACCAAAAAAAAACAAAATGAAAACATGACTGATTCATTTTATTGCTTCTTTTTTTCATCTCCTTCTTAAACTGTTGGGTCACGTGAACCTGTTTCTGTGTCTGAAATTGAAAATATATATATATTAAAAAAAAAACAGTCCCTCCTTATTTTGTGTTAGATTTTACTCTAACACAAACAACCAAATAATCAGTCACTTTTTCTTTTTTTTCATGTTTAATGAACAGTTAAAAAAAAAAAAAGTCTTGAGTACTTTTCCTCCTTCAGTGAACGGCATCCTGGCCGAGCAGCGTCGGCAGAACATCAACCTGACGGCCGAAAACGAGTATATACATGCCGAGCTGGAGCAGATGAGGGAACGAGCCCAGAACCTGAGCAGGGAACGGGACCAGCTCAACTGGACCTTGGGCCAGGTCTTCCAGTTTGACAATTTCTCTTTCATCGACTACTGCCCGCAAAAAGGTCAGCACACTCACTAGGGCCTTCGCACGACATTTGTTTACAAACTGGTTTCCGTGGTGATGCTATGCTTCATGCTAACAAGCTAACATAGTTTAAGACCATAACACCGATCAATTAATTTTGAAAATTAAACTCAGTCTTTTATCAGGAATTTTTTTTATTTAGTACTTTTCATTGTATATCTTGGATTTAAAACCCAAACTTACTTTGTGGATGTTGTATTTGTTATTGGTAGTTTTAAACCAGTGTAAGCCGTGTGCGAACGGCTGGCTGCCATTTGGCTCCAAGTGTTACCTGTTTTTGCATCACCCCTACTACGCCAACTGGAAGACCTGGAAGGGAAGCGTTGACGATTGTCGGCGGATGAACGCACGCCTGCTGCTCATTGAAAGCCAAGAAGAACAGGTGATCCTACTGTATATCATTTTAAATGGTAGGGGATCTAGTACACATCCCTGTGGGATGCCTTCCATTTATTTCTGTTCAAATCTAGTACAATATATTTATCATTTATTTTCCCGCTTGTTCCAGGATTTTGTCACGAGCCATACGAATTACTACAACGATGACAAGCACGGATATTGGATAGGGCTGAGGAAGACGTTTATTTCTGACATGTGGGAATGGAATGATGGACGCAACCTCACTTTGGCGTGAGTAAACAAACACCAATAACACACACAAAAACATAAGGCAGACTCAACTAAATCGGAGTTGTTAGCTAGCTGGCTTTTGAACAAAATCCAGTTTTGCTGTCATAATAATCTGAGTTAACTCTTAAACTTGTTAAATCTATTTGAGATTCAAATTTGATGACATTTTGTGTGGTGTTTAGATTCTGGAGAAAAGAAAACTACTACTACCAAAACAGCTGCTGTGCTCTGACCATAAAGTCGCTGACGTCAAAATCGCTGGATAACTGGAGCAGAGCCAATTGTGACATGAGGAACAGATACATCTGCCAAACCCATGCCATCACCTGGCCAGATCCACATTAACACAAAAAAATAGAAACGTTATAGTACAAATTGAGTTGGTTGCTGGTTTGCTTCTGTTACTCGGAAATGGGAAATCCCACGTTCCTTGAATACAGCATACAGACCTACAGCCAGTTAGCATCCACACTAAATCACACTATGGTTTAATGGACAGATTGTCAATTAATAACAAAAAAAAAAAAAAAACTGACAGAGTAAGGAGCTTAAATATTTATTTTGTTATGAAATCAGCCCAATGTGAGTTATTGATATTTTTCTGGCCAGTGGTGTGATGTAAAAGCAAGTATTTAGCAACCACGTGTTGCGCAACTATGAAAAATAATCCGCATATGTGTGTCCCAATAGCATTCAGTGTCATCGTAGGCAAGGGGGGGGGGGGGGGGGAAATAAAATAAACAAAAAATACAGGATTGCTACATTTACATTTTAATAGCAAATCCAAATCCCAACGTGAGGATAAAAACAAAATGAGGAGAGACAGCGTGTTGTGTGTTTTATCAACAGAGATTCTCCAACGCAAATGTCCGACTTCCTCTATTTGAACCTTGTTTCGTGTAATACTTTCCGAGAAGTTGAGTTGCGCAATCCACCTTTGCGCCATGTCCGGTTCATTTGAACAAATGTACACTAAGAATAACCTTAAGGTATTGAGGAGAATAAATGTATTCAGGCCATTGTCAATTTTGAGTGGCTATGACTTCTCCTTGAAGAAACAAAAAATCTCTTGAGCACAACATTTTGTCAAGTCCTAATTTCAACTGTTTGGATAAAGAATGGAAGCAAAGATCCATTGAGGGTTTATTTAGGGTGTTTAAGAAAAATCTTGAGACAAATTCAAAAAGTAAAAAAAAAAAAAAAGTTACTCTTTGGACTTTTTTTTCTTTTTTGTTTGAGATGATGCTTGAGGCTCCTCGCAGATGTTTGAGTCTCTTTTGCTCTTTTTCTTCTTGATTTGATGTTCAAGTGGCTCTGCATGTGTTTCTTCTACTGAAAGTTGCCGTTCTCTCTTTTTCTTCTTTTCCAGCAGCGGAGCGACGTCAAGCTCTGGATTTAGAAACTCTCCGTTTTTCTTCTTTTTCTGCTTCCTCTTGTGGTTCTCGTGAGCGTTTTCTACGCACGTTGTTTCCTCCTCTTCATCTGTCCTTTTCTTTTTCTTCTTTTTGATTTTGATGTCAGTCGGTTCCGAAAGTGAAACACGGTGAACATTTAATCCTTCAGTCTTCTCCTTGTTTTTAGTCTCGATTCCTTCCTGCCCGTCTTCAGTCTTTTTACCGTATTTGGCCATGAAGTCGGCCTCCTGCTGCTCCAGCCGGGCTAGCTTAGCGCTCATCTTCAAGCCGTGTCTGGCTCCTCTGGGGGAGGATGAGCAAAACACAAAATGAGCATTTACAAGTCTTTCAGTCCTGAAGATGTGTTTCCATAAAAGAAATAGACTAACTTATGGGCAGTGCGTCCTCCGCAAGCATTCATGAGTTTGCAATCAGATAGCCTGGAGGGAAATCAGCAAATGTTTTTCATGCATCCAATATTCATATGATGCACAAAAGAAATATAGCAAACATGTTCTTACTTGGCAATGGAAGACAGATCTAGTTTGTTATCTTCCTCCTGGTCCGAGCTGCTGCTATCACTGTCGACTGCTAGTTTTGGCTGACCAGAAAGAAGTGTTGCTGACTGAAGGGGGTGGGGGACAACCATTCAGTTAATAAGTTATGAGTTCGGAAAACCTTTGAGTGTTTTACCTTGACAAAGCTTCCATAGAGTTTGTCTTTAGCCAGTGAGGCCTTCCGAGGCTTCTTGTTAGAAATCACGCTGCCATCTTCTTCGCCGTCCTCGGTCATCTTCTTTAATGAAATGCCATCCTGGAGATCAAAAAGATTGACATTATGTTTTCGTGAGTGTAAATAGCTTTTTACTTTTAAACCACCGACCTGATGGGATTCCACCTGCAGGCTGGATGAAGCCTTGTTGAAAACGTGATCCCACCACTGGAAAGTGAACTGCTCTCCTTCTTGGTGGCCCACCTTACACAAAACAAGTGTTTAGATGCCACTTCACATGTGCACCCACCCTCACAAGAACATCAACAATCCATAGCCCTCACCCCGCGTTTGTTGCATTTCTTTGTGACCTTGATGGGTTCACATATACCGTTCTCATCCCGACCCAGTCCTTTACCTGAGGATTAGAAACACTAATAGTCACGTCATGGTACAGTAGTTGTCAGTGGCAGTAGACAAGTGTTAATACAATGTTTGACCCTCTTTCCAGCCGTGACTCTTAAGCAGCCGCTCGGCAAACCTCAATCCGTGGCCCTTATGCACAACGTCAGTCATCTGTAAGAAGATACGGGTATTACACCATGACAATAAAAACATCTTGTAACATTACATTGGTAATATTTTGACGGCGATCTTTAAATAAAACAAAAGTTTTCCATTGTCACCTTAATTCCGCAAACGTAGATATGAAAATACAGCTGAAACCATTCGAGAAATATAACATGAGGCTTCAGCAGGAGGCCGACATGACACCGGAAATACGTCACGTGCACTTCCGTGTTACACTGTCAAGAAAGCGGTAAGAATTTATCCATTTTTTTGGTTTCTTTTTAAAAGTAATGAAGAGCTTTCTCTTATTTAAATAAATAACAACAAAGTGGTCAACAAGTAAATATGTTTAGTTCCCATCAAATATTTCGTTATTCATAAAGTAGTATTTATATATTTAGCCCAATTTGTTTGCGTTAGCGTCTGTTTAAAGTTTCGTTATATGTATTTTTATGTTAATGCGGGTCAATTTTGAACGTCTCCGTTTAAACGCTTGATTCCGTTTCAGCACCTCCCATTATCACACATTGCGTGTCGTGTAAAAAAATATATTAATCGATATCTTATTTATCCTAGAAATGGTATATATCCACACAGTTTTCATTATAGCTTTCCTAAAACGTTATACTGTATTAAAGTTGCTGAAGTGCTGTGTACTCTTATTAGATATAAAAAAACGAACGCTAGATGGCAGCATTGGTATTCAAACACGTTTAACTTCCACTGACGTCGTGATGAAGTAGTAGCTCATTTTGTTCACGTAATTGATAAAGTTATGAATCATAAGCGAGTTATCAATCATAACTTTATCAATTACGTGAATTAAATGATATAATATATATGAATAACTCATATATCACAAGTTATGATATATGAGTCCTTATATATTATAAAGCAACAAATGTTACCATGTGTCCTAAATTCGTGCATGATTTACACGAATTAATCCACCTCAGTGACATCAATGCAATTATGAAAAAAAAAACTATACAAACACACAATATAAGAGTAACAATTGAGTTTTACTTGTTGAAGTTGTGATTTCCATAACTGTCAAAATTCCATGCGTCAGCAGTATTGATTGTGAAGACCGTGGGCAGATTAGATTGTGCATGCAATTTCATGAAACAAATATTCTGATTTGTTCCACTAGGATGTCATGTTCCCTGAGCATGCATGCCTGCATGAGGTCTTAATCTGCAAAAGAGGAGAAGACAAGCAGCGCGGCAGCTGCTTATCAAGGCCAGCTTCCCGTTTTAGGGAGGAAAGATGTCCAGCTGTTGTCAGGAACGCTCACTGACAAACTGACTGGTGGTCTCGCAGGAGCTCCACAGCTGACAGTCGAGTGAGTGTGCGAGACAAACACGCACACACACAAACATGCACATGCACGCACGTGTTAAAATAACGCTGATATTTACGATAAACATTTGAGTTATCTTTCATTTTCATCTCATTTTTTATTGTTGTTGTTAATATTGCATTATGCTATTATGTGGTAGTTATTCCATGTATTGTATTGTGTTTTGTTTTCTTCCTATTTTAATTGTATTATATTGATTGTAATCTATCTAATCGATCTGATCTATCTTCTGGATATTTAAAAAGAGTTAAAACAGCCATCTTCCCGCCTCCGTCCCTCCCTCCCTCTGTCACAGTTTTTCCACTTTGCGTGGTCTTGACGACCCTCCCCCCTTTTCCCTGTTTTCCTTTTTTTGGGATGCCACACGACTCTTTCCTCTGTGGCTACTTTCTTATTTTCTATCCCTCACCAAGTCTGCCCGACCCTCTTTGAGCAACAAGATCTTTACGCAGTCTGTGGATCAACGTTTTAGTATTAAACAAAGGTAACATTTCTGCTTTTTTTTTTGTTTTTCCTGTTTTGGGGAGATCTTGGAGTGCAGTCGTACCCGGACAGGACCATCAGGCAACAAGCGGCGGGAAGGTGAGCACACGTAAGACTTTTTATGACTTAGTGGGACGGGTCGGCACTGTCCAAAAAGATGCTAACTTTTGATTGGTACTGTCAGAAAGATACAGATTCATCTTTTATTTGTATTATTATTGTTATTATCAATGTGATCATAATTTGCATCACACTGAGAGCTGTGTCGAATAATTTGGCTATTTCATTTCATCAGAAGATTCTTACGTTTTGGATGTCATTGCATTGTCTAAGTACCTAAGTGTGCTTCATGTTGCAGCTGTTGTGTGCATGCAACAAAATGTTAATTTGTAAAACTATCACGGAATTATTCCAATTTTCTTACGCCACTATACTTGTTTGTATGATTGCGGAGGGGTGCTGATCGTGATTTATTGCTACTGGGTGTGATAATGTAAATGTTGCGGGTCAAACTGACCCATTCAAAGCTTTAAAAATTGAGAACAAATATTTTTTTAATCTTCCGGACGGACATGTTATTTTCAAATTTTAATTATGGAAAAAAATGTTATTATTTGGCCAAATACGCGGCACAATTTTCTTCGACTTGACTCAATGTAATATATTCATATTAATGATAAATGTTTAAAATGCATTTTAAGATGTTTAATTCCTCAAACTGTCCCCTAAAGAAACAAATGTCAGAGGATTAATAATCTCATGATCCAATTCATCTAATGTGTGGCTGCAAACTGTGCAAAACTTCAATGAAAAGTTACCCCAAAAAATTAATATAAAAGTAAAATCAAAATGGGTTCTCATCAAAGCATGTTAGATTTGATTTTTATTCTGAATCATTTCTGTGCTTCATAACGTTCACCCAGAAAACCGTCTGAAAACCAAAGTTGTGATGGTAGAGATCAGTGTGTGCTCGTGTGCGTTTAAGTGTGTGAGTGTGTTTGTGTGTGTGTTTGTGTGTGTGTGTGTTATGATCGCAATTATCATTTCAGTAACGAGGCACTCATGCAGACAAAAGTAAAAGAACAGGAAATCTCGCTGCATGCTTTGAATAGAGAGAAATAGCACCATCTAGTGAAAAACCGAGGGCTGCATTTATTTCTGTTTAGATAAATATTGCGTGTAAGAATAATTGCATCTTCAGTTATTTTCACTGGGACATTTATTTGGACACAAGGAAAAAATGTGTCAGGCTTTTTTTTTTGGTGTGTTGCTTTGTATTTTTTCACATTTTTAAAGAGAATCGAGGGGCCTTACATAAGCGGGCCCCTCACTCTGCTCCATATGTGCTCGTCATAAATGTGAAAGAGGAGCCAGCAAGAGGCACAGACCACAGGCTACTTGTACTGTGGTGAGGGTCTTTCCTGGACTTGCTTATGTTGGCGTATGTGTGTGCGTACGTGCGAGCGTGTGCGTGCGTATCCACACCGCAGGCATTGCTCGTTAAGCCCGAAACTCGTTGAAACCCGACACGTGAAATAATTTGGCCCCCCCAAAAGAACGCCAACGGCTGCCTTGAGTTTTTGTTTGTGTTGTGGATTATTGCATAAATCATACGACTTGCAGTTCTCGCTGGCCTTCTTTTTGTTGGTGCTGACTCGCTTTTTTTGCATCCAAAAAAACAAAAGCAGTCCCCAGTCTAGTTTATGTCACGCTTGGCAGCCTGACACGCGAACCGAGAGAACTTTTGCTGTTTTTCTTGAGTTTTTCCTCCCTCTTGGTCCTCTTCATCCTCCCACCAGCTGTTCTCTGCTCCCTGTCGTCCATCTCGCTTTTATGAGAGCGCTTATGTTTCGATTTCGTCTTGCAGGTCCACTTTTCAAACGTTTGCGGCGTGACTGATGAAGGCCATTTGTTCGGCGAAACAACAAAAAAGTCATTTGTAAAGTTGAACATATTTGCAGTTTGATGTCTTAGTTGCAAGCTGCATTTATCCTTTGCTGCACTTTTAACCCGCGCAAGTATTTTGAAAGAAGATAACGTGATATGAGAAATGAGAAAAAAAAATTCTATGAAAGAGGCCAGTCAACAGGAAGATCATAAACAAACGACACGATTTTTCGATCCATAAGACGTCGAGAGTTTTATTTAGATGAATTTTTAAATGTTAATTTATATTATTTAAATTAATTTGTATTTTCATTGGTGTTTGATTAAGTATTATTTTGTATTATTTTAAATGTAATTTTCCTTATTAAAAACACTACATTATTTTTTTTTAGGGGGGGGAGTTGGGTTTGGAACAGATTAATGACATTTCCGTTCATTTGAGTGGGGAATGCTGATTTGAGATCTGTTCTGAGTTACAAGCGTGGTCATGGCAAGAATCAAAGTTCCATCTCAAGACAGCCTGGTTTTAAAATATGCTGACAGTAACATTTCCCAGTGCTCAAGTGACAATTGTTGCCTTGATTCCTATCACTGAGACATGCCTCAGTTTCCCTTTGACTTTTTGTCATTGTTGTGAAGATTAGACCACGCCCAGCACCTCAATCGTTGGCTCCCACTGTGTCATTTTCCAGGAAGTCCTGCCGCGTGTGGCTCTCGTACCCCCTGACCCCATCGGACCCCGGTCTTCCTGTTGCGTACTGCTAAACACTGCTGACCGCACCGATGTTGTCCATTAACTCCAGTGCGGTCTACGTATTTGTCTTTCATCTCTGAAACAAGATGCGTTTTGCAGATTTTTTTTTTTGTTTTCCTTCGCAATTCCAAACAGTTCCCAGGTGTCCTGATGACAAATCTGTTACACAGAGCCAAGCTGACCCAAAACACAACCCGAGATGACCCTATGTTGGTTGCATGCTGAAATGCTAGCTGCTAAAGTGACATAGCACAAAGGTTATGACAATCACCTTGGGGGTAAGCACACGTGGCTCTTTGCTTTTTCGGAGAAGAGAAAATGAGCATATTTGGCTTCCAGATGCTTTCTCAATGGACCCCATCTGGACAAAGAGAGGGAAAAAAAAGTCATCTTTTCGGGGCTCTGAAGTGATCAGCGTAATAACTTTCAGGTTCTCCAGACACGGACCACGTAGCACATGCCAGAGGTGGTACGCAAAATCGGCGGGCCCCAACGTTGAGCACGTTTACTGGCCCAGCTTGGTTTTCCTGTAAATGGCCATTTAAAAAAAAAAAAAAAAACAACGGGGAAGGTGAGCTCATAACGCCTACTGCTTTTGATGTCCGGATTAGCACGTTGTCTAGACTACGGTTCACAAAAAACTGTCCTGAGGGTGCCCGACTAAGGATGGTGGTCTGGCATAATAGTTCTGCATTTACAATGATGCCTTTCGATATAAATTGTCACATGACCACGCTTGTAACTCAAAACACTCGCATCTCAAATCATCTTACTCCATTCAAATGAATGGGAATGCCATTAATCCGTGTTATTAAAAAAAAAAAAAAATCAATCAACAAACTGGAAAACCTCAAAAGTTGGAGCAACACCATACTTAATAATAATGCTAATGCTAGCTTCCCTTGAGTCATCAATTTTACCGTAATCCCCACAATAGAACACTGATGGAAAGTGTGGACTCCACCGACATGACTAATCAGTGTGAGTGCAACATTTTCCAACGCAGTGATACGTACGGTAGGAGCTGCCATACATTCACTTCACAAGTGTCCTTTTCAATCCAAAGCAGATGTGCGGCGGTTATCTCCAAATTATTCTCCGCGTCGTTTAGCCGTGACTCGAAGAGCCGTCGAATGGGAACCTTGGTCTCTGTTTGAATTACGGTCACACTTCTTAAACGTGTGTCTGCTGACAAAGACGCGGGATATCGACAAAAAGGCTCGCTCGCCACGAGGACACCCAGATAGACGGCCAGGCCTCGTTCTTTAAAATCATTTCTGGAAACATTTTGGATTTGATGACTCGCTAGTTGCTTAAAAACGTACCTACTTGCAGTTTTTAGTGTTCCAAAGTCCTGTTCCATATAAAAGTAGTGCTTTGGCACCAATCGTGCAAACTAATTCTAAAAATATGGTTGCCGTGTAGTCGTTGCGGTTTGATTCCACACTTCAAACATGTTTCGAACAACAGCCGGCTGACTCCTCAGCATGTCCTCCCACCCTCAGCGAGGGTCAAGTGTTAGCAAACGGCGGCAGCCTCCTTCCAAGACCGAAGGCCGCATGGTGTCCTTGAGTGAGCTGGATGATGCATCTGTGTTTATGTCAACATGACATTTTGGGATGACTCAGCAGTCCTTTTGCTTCCCCCTCCTCACGCGAGTTGATTGTAGACGTTGTTAATGTTCCATCTCTGCAAATCACGCATAATGGGGTCATTGAAAAAGCCGAGTGATTATTTCTTTTGTTACGTTGGAGAAAGATTGCCTTCAGTTCTTACGAAAACACATTGTGTATGTTAGTTTGGAGTTCTTTGAAGACTATCTTTGTACTCCAGTCCAGTACAGAACGCTAATTTATCATAGCTGTGAGACGTTAGCAGAGGTTAGCCATGTTTTCCTAACCTCAACTCATCATTTCAAAGGCTCTTGACCCCCGTCGACCTTTCTTGCGTTTGTGTTGAGGGAACTCGAGCTATAACTACAAATGAACGACTCGCTGTTGTGTGGTTTTTTTTTTGTTTTTTGTTTTTTTTCAATCGCTGTGGTGTTTCCCACAGCTTCTGTGACCCTCAAAATGGAAGATGGCGTACATCGTTTGGGAATTTGACCTTGCGTGTCAAATTCCATGGAAAAATAAGAAGATAATGCCAATTATTGACCCTAAGTCCACAGCGGCTATTTTGTTGGCTACTAGCACGAATTCCCAACGATGGTTTGTTTTGAAAGTGTAACGCGAGACACATGTAAAGTTTCCTGGCAGGCTGGCCGACACGCGGCCAAATAATAAAGACCAGGAAGAGACAACGTATGTCTGAATCAACAAGTCATCTGTGATTCACTGTGAAACAACGCCGCCAAGGACTATTCCAGCTTCGTCATAAGGCAAAAAAAAAAAAAAAAAACTAGAAATGGATGGACGCTTTTAACGTGATGCATCAAGGCCAGCCAGGACATTCTTACGTTGAGTGTCCCCTTAATGTGGTATCTTACATCTTAAAACTCCTTTATGCTTCCCGTATGTATTAAAATACAGCAGATGTGAGCATTTGAAAACGTACATGTTGGATTCTAAATTTGATTTGCTCTTCTTAAAGGTTCACTGAAGGCTCCAAAGTCCATTAATGTTCAGTGAAAACTCAAAAGTGTCCTCGTTTTTCCAAAACTGTAAATTGTCTCCGATTCATTGAAGACTTGATGAACGTTGTGTGTGGTGTTTTTTTTTGTTTTGTTTTTCCCCACTAGACGGCAGGAAGTAAGCCAGCTCTTACACGACGGGGTGAAAATGAACAACAAGGTTATAAATCCCAGTAGGAAACGGACACCGAGATTGTCCTACAAGGCTCAGGAAGTGTCTTAAAAATGCCGCTGTCCCTCCAGATGATCCTCTTTGTCTCTACTGGAGGTCGCAAATGTTTGTGGAGGTCCTGAGGCTAACAGCTAATAAATTCTAACCAAGGCTCAGTATGGAGATTTTGGTGTTGACTTTTATACACTGGTGATAATGTTTTGCAGATTGCAGTGGTCTAAATTTTCAGTCTGAATTTTTTTTTAAATGTTTTCTATTGATGATCCTAAGCTTGGAGAACACATTCTTGAATATTTTTAGAATCAACGATTTGATCGATTATTCCATTGATTAACTGAATAATTCATTTTTATTTCGTTTGCGTGAGTGTATTAATTTTGTTTACCCGATGATTGTTTGTTAACTGCAATTCTTTTTATTTGCTATTATTTAGTCATTTGAAAAAAAACAAGATAAACGGTCATTGTTTTCGAAAATAAAAGCAGATGTTTGCAAATGTCTCGTTTTGGTGAAACGCAAACGATAAATCAGTCTGCTTTCCATCATTAGATTTATGATGTACTTTTGAAACCCTGATTAATTAGTTCATCGATTTGTCGTCGATTCATTTTGACACCTGTAGACTTAAAAGGTCAGAGGGCAGCTGTGAATTCTGCTGAGCAACAGTCCGCCGCGTTGGGTGCGACATTGTGGACAGGGAGGCTTTGTCGCTGGTGTTGGTAATACGGATGTTTCTACAGCAAAGCTATGTTTTCTGGTTTTGGGTTTCCTTCAGTCAGAGTGTCTCAGATTATGATCCACAGTGAATTACGCCACATATAATTACAAGCCAGTATGGTCGTGTCCTCTTATAAAGTCATCCATTTTGGCTTTTCCGCCATTTTGCTGGCTGAATGCGTGTGTTGTCAATGGAGGCCGTGTCATTCCCCAGCCTTTCCGTTTGTTAGTTTGTCTCCCTGACCAGCGGAGCCACAAGCCACGCCGCCTGCGGTTTGGGTCGGCCCGAGTGCAGGCGCAAGCGCAGGCGTAGGGTTTTTTGTCTCCAACTGGAAAGAAGCCAAAATGTAATGGCTGGCCCACATCTGCAAAATGTAAAGACGGTTATTTATTTGCTTTGTCATTTTCTGCTTCCATTTCCTTTTTTGAGAGAGATGAATTTATGGCGCGTGCGGTCGTCAGCGTAATTACGGCAAGGAAATTTGTTTTTTTGTATTAAAAGAACCAACCGTATCGTTAAGTAATTAAAACAGTTTGCCTGTTGGTAAATTTTGATATTGAGTTCTGAAAGCCAAAGAGGAAATCGTCAAACAAAGATTGTGGCATCCAAGGTTTGGCGCAAAAATGTCCTTTCCTGTCTTAAAAACGACTTTTGAAATTGAAAGAGGGATGTGAAATAATATATTTTGAAAGACAACAATTGCCTACTCCAAATTGACTCTTTACAAAAAACGTTGAACTTGCTCCTGTACCGGGAATCGAAAACATGACCCATCCGTTTTTGAAATAGTTCATCTGACACGTTTATTGACCTGCTAGTGAATGCGTGTGTGTTTTTTAATGTTCCTTTCATCCTCGCTGAACTCTTCTTGTTGATATCCTCACGTGGTCCACAACATGAGCGTTACCGTGGCGACGTTATCATTCCGACGCCGTTATCCGTGAGCTCTGTTCTCCTTCACAGCATGGGAAAGAAGAGGCGCTGACCTCATCCTTGTAAAAGTCCATTTAGGGAATGGCGGGAAAATGTAGCAAGGACCAATCAGGAGCTTTCATGAGGAAGCTTGTAAGCAATCACCGTCGATGTGGGATGGATGAAATTCCTGCTTGCTGTTGTCCATGAATATTACAAAGATGCTAGGTGGCTACATGTTCCGTAAAAGCTCGGCTAATTCACAAATTGAACTCCCCACTAACGTTGCCCTTAACGTCTTACCTGTTAAAACTCGTAAACTTACTTTAGCACGGAGGGCAAAGGAAGACAAATTTTCTCCAGGCCACCTAGTGGCAGAGCGACATGGTAGCTAGCTAGTCTCTCTGCCATTTCACTTTCCTCTGGTGGGGCAGTGCCCCCTCCTGTCATCAGCGAAATTTGAGCCTCAGCTGCCATTTTTCTTTCTCTGGATCATCTTTTGTCCCAAAAGCATATCCAGAACCGTCTAACCCTTTTCCGCTTACCATCATTTTCCAGCGCAGGGGTTCGGCTCCAACGACGCGAGGCGTTTTCGGGATCTTTACCGTAAACACAGCCTGATCTGTGGGTGTGTTTATTCCGCGCTCGCATTTCAGGGTGCGGTGCGATGATTCTTACTCCACCAGTGTGTTGCTAAGGGTCTCCGAAGGCCCCCTCGCCCAACATAAAGCAACATGTGCCAGTCCCATTGCGGTCTCTACGGGGCCCTTGGCTCCACATGAGAAGCATTATGGCTTTAGAGCAACTCTGGTGGGGGAGGGGGAGGAGTGGGGGGCCGCGGTGGTAGATGTGTCATATGGAACGTGGATTGCTCCAGGGAGTTTTTTTTATTTATTCCAAAAGCAGTATTGAGTCACAAAAGGGAATGTGATGTGGATTTCTAGATTATAAAAACAGCAGTGCGAAAAGAAACATGTCAAGCAGAACAAAACGACGCTGACGCCAAGCATCGTTTTCTTTTGCGTCACTCGATACTGTAAAAGAACAAAAGATGGCAAAAAGAATGAATTGATTTCAAGAAACGCAGTGATTCATTGCATGCCTCAAGTTGAATGTCAAGCGAAGATTCGATTTTCGTTTGCTCAAAATTTTGTGCTGATCTCAAAACCAAAACGATGCAACGTCGCCATCTACAGGGCTCTGTGTGTCATTACGGTGGTTTTCAAACCTCGGAATTTCGCAGACAAACTCGCTCACCTCTCGACAAATAACCATCTGTCGTTACTTCGCTAGCCACAAAATTTGCGGGACAACTTCAATCGCGCAAATTTTGACCTCGAAGTGAATTATCGTCAATCAAATGCTATAAGTGTGGCTTTGCGCCGTGATTGATTTACGTGACAAGGTGACATGAAACGAACGTGCTTGACTGCATCACGCACCTGCAACACATTTCCGAGCTCATCCGCTGTATTGACTTCACAGTTGCCACGGAAACATGGCCGCCAAACGCATAGATCAAATGTTGTACATTCGAGAAAAGCACGACCATGAAACAGCTTCGACTCGGAAGAAAACTATATTTTACATTCTTGTCAGAGCCGGTTGAAGTCAACGTGAACAGAATATTTGGACTTGACTTCATTTTTTTTACAGGATACACCAAAATGGACCAAAATGAACAGGAAGTCAGTCGGCCATTTTGCTTCAAAGACGCCAAGGTTACTGGAGACTGTAGTTGCGCCAGGTCCTCCTCAATTATTCCTGTTTTTATTTCCATTTAATTTTTGGAGCCATGTCGCTCTGCGTCAGCTGCATCACATTTAAAAACAAAAGCCTCTTTTCACAACTGCGTGAGCTACTACTTGCTCGTTCTTTTTTTATTCTTATTTTTTTTACTTCACGGCCGCACATTAATTCACTGACTTGATTTACTGGTCGGCTTTGCTTTATGTGTCGCAGCCAATATGGCCATTACAGCAAATAATTCAAATGAATTTCTTCAACCGCTCACTCGGTTCGTGTGAAGTCCGTCCTGCTAGTTTGTCCCGCTCGAGATGGAAAAGAATGAAACGCTTAGCTGTCATTGTTGATGGACGCGAACATCATGGCTACAAGTGTCTTTAGAGACCGACAATAAACCAACACATGTTTATCTTTAGACTTTGTTGTGTCCCCCGCCGTGTAAAGTATTCTTGCGCAGATATGTATGTGCCTATTTTGTGAATTGGCAAAAATATGCTCATGCACGAAATATTTTGTTCCCCTCCTCTTCTATGAATTCATTTGTAAACAGTGTTGTTGTGTCATAGCTCGAAATAGCAACGATGGCCCCTGGGAGGGCGTGTACTGTACTGTATGTATCTGATGTTCATTACGAAGCAGATCAACTCCATATTTTATTCCGTTTGCGGTTTGTGTCACAATAATTGTGTCCATGTAGTTTATATATATTTTAAACAGTGATAGTAGGAGCGAAATGAATATTTCTAATGATGATACCTGTGGCACTCCACTTGAGCATATGTCACACTCTGAGTTACCCAATGTGAAAGGTTGTTATATCATTGCTACGATAAAAATAAATATTGGCTGCAGTTAGTTGCAGCATATTTACCAGATGTAAATAATGTGATGATTGACATCTCGTTTTGAAGGAAAGACCTAGCGTTAGCATTCGAAGAGCATCTGGCTTGGATTAATTCTGACTGGATTCAATTTAAAAGGATTTTCTCCACCCCCCAAAAAAACATTTATTATTGACTTTATTGTTTATTTGGTTACAGTTCCACTTTGTGGTTTTGGGAAATAGACTTTAAACATTTGCCAGGCTGTCATTTTGCTGCATTATAACATTTTCTTTGTTACTCTGTGTGTAAGGTGCCGATCCCTTATTGTGCTGATGTCATGGATCAAATTACCTGAATGTACACCTGAAATTCAAGTCCCATGAAGCTAGCTATATCTTAAAAGCAAACGGCAACGGGACAAGTTGTAGACAAATGAATCCCGAGTTTATCGTCAAGCTTTTGATGTCCCGTGTGAAAAAAAAAACAAACAAAAAAAACACTTGTGCCTGTTAGCCGCTAGCTTGAAAAATGATTGGAAAAACGGTCGCCGTTCGTCGCCGGCCAAGAGAAAAATATGATTTTTCCATGAATCAAGGTTGTTTCCTCCAAGAGCTCACTTTCTTCCACATAATGACAACACCACCTGGAGCTCAGCTTGTCTACCTGCAACCCCCCCCCCCCCCCCCCCCCCCCCCCGCAGGCCACAAATTCCTCCAAAACTCCAAAACAACAAGTCCTTCGAGTCGTCTTTGTCAGCATTCAAGAATCTTCCCGTGCGGTTTAGAGCCGTTCTTTAATGAAGTACAATTAAGAAGTGAAGCTAATGAAAAATATAAACCCACCCAGTTGATGACTCCCCCCCCCCCACTAATAGGAGCCATATGCCTCCCCGGGTAAAAGTCTCTTTGTTGAGTGAATTAACTCCTCGGCAAGTTTGAGATTTTGTGTGTAAATCAATGAAATGATGTGTTTATTGGGTACCAACACATCAAACAGACCACATTACACGTTGTGATACACTCTTCATAGACTTTTAAACAATGGTGGCGAATGGCAAAAAAAAAAAATCAACACCAGATGAGATTGGAATCGATAGGTGATGTGACATTTTCACAATGTTTTTCCCCTGAAGTCTTATCGCCTCCCTTAAGTTCTTTTTCTGAGGCGAGAATGAAAAAAGGTGTAAAGGGGGGTGGAAAAAAAAAAGTCTCCCTCTCGTTCCCTGAGAGCCTAACAGGGTCCCCGTGCCGCTCCAGCTCTCTCGGGTTGACGGCTTGTGATGAAATCCAGATGCTGTTGGAGCGAGCACCGAGACAACCAGAGCAAAAAAAGCGAGGAGAGCGAAGAGATGAGCTTGTGATGGATTGAGGTCAGGATGGAGTTGGGAGCTTCGTTTCCTGACCTCACCTCGCTCTTCCTCTTTGACACTTCTTCATTTGCTGTGTCAGGACGTCCGCTGGTGTTTTAATTGCTTTGTGGTTTCTTGTGGACACTTAGTCATTCATACATAGACAATGACCTTTCTGTTTTGTCATGGGTCACCAAAAAAAAAAAAAAAAAAAAAAAAAAAAGCATTTGCTGGACTCATTTTATTTCTTTCATTTTTTTTCTTTCATTTTCTTTATATTATCTATTTATTGTAATTATTTTTGATTTTCATACATGCTAGTGCTACATATGCTAACCCTCTTCTAATTGATTTAGGCTATATTTAAAAATATCTAACAATTTATTGTTTTTTTATTTTTAAATTGGGGACACTCGCAGGACCATGCGGAGCACGCACGGCGTGGACTTGCTTCTTCTCCTCTGCTTTCTGCTCAGCCTGGCCTACTCGCTTAACCCGAGAGACCCCAATGTGTGCAGCCTGTGGGAGAGGTGAGGCCCGCTCTGCTACTGCTGCTGTCATAAACGTGAAAGCATAACCTTCTCATAACGCCGCGTGACATGATGGAGAGGACGGAGGAGCAAGGATCACCACTTAGAATGTTAGATCACTTTCTCTGCCTTTTTAGCTCCTTGTTTGGTGAATTCCAAGCCAACAAGTCAAGCGACTGTAGTGAACCTATGAAAAGACTATTGCGGGTGAAACAATGCTATGTTAGTTTATTTTGGCTAGTTCCTGTGTGTCACTTTATTTTTTTCCTCTGACCTGATTTTCATTGTGTGTTTTGTTGCTTCCATTTAGCTTCACCACCTCCGTCAAGGAGTCCTACTCGCATCCTTACGACCACGTGACCGAAGAACCCTGCTCTGACCCTCGGAGTAACTACAGATGTCCCAGACACAGGTATCAGAAATGTTGTCAATGTAGCTCAGTGCTTTTGACCTTTTTTTTTTTATGTTATCAGAGAAGGCTGATCCCGTTGTTGTTCTTCATTCAGGATCACCTACAAGACAGCTTACAGGCAAGCCGTCAAGACGGACTACCGCAAACGCTACCAGTGCTGCCCGGGCTACTACGAGAGCCGCGACAAATGCGTCCGTAAGTGAAAAGAAATTTTTGTCAACATCACAAGAGAATACAGTCGGCGTATTACGGCGTCAACGTGTCTACTGCAAAGCCGAACTGGCTTGATGGTAAAGTAAACATCGTTAACTAGTTTAAAGCTACTTAACAGCTCACTGCGATCCTGAGCCAATTCTACACTTTTATTTATTTTTTACCCTCATGTCATTCGACAGACCTGGCTTGGCCTTTTAAAGCCACACACATTCAAAGTCACAAATACTACAATGTATGTATGGCGACCCCTAGTGGACGTAAATAATACCTGCTGTGTTCTGTGAGACTCAAAAAGGGTGAAAAGTGTCATATAATTCTTGTTCTTTGGAATGTTTTGACTAAAGTTTCTTATTTTTATTAAGAGTAAGACAGATGGAAACGGTTTCAAACTGGGAAGAAAAGGCAATATGTCTTCTTGAAATATGTTTTTAAATAGATAGCGCTCATTTTTTTGCTACTATAGCCAGTTTTAAATAGTGGTAGACAAAACTGTTATTGGAGAGTTCAAAAGTAATTTTTAAAGAAAGCCTTCCTGAAACAAGATGCTCACTTGGCTTTTCTTCTGCACGGTCAACATAAAGCACTTTCTACAAAATGAAGGGTTTGGGTTCCATGTGGCCGCTCGCTATTTGTACTGGCTGCAGCCGTGTTGCAAAAAAGCCCCAAAACGTTCCCATCAAGGAAATTTCTCTTCAGATTTCAGTTGACTGGAAGGATTTCTCCAGATTTTTTCCACCGTTTGACCTCAATTAAGCAACTTGATGTGAAGAGATAATGCGAGAAAATTACCGGGTTCACACCTTTTGCTTAGGCCGTGCATCCTTTTTGTACTGAAGGCCGTAATCCTGCCAGTTCACACGAAAAAATGCTTCCTTAAGGGAGGAAGTTAATATATTTTTTATTTTAATTTTATTTTCCATCTTATTTTCTTTTTCTTTCTTTTTTTCTTTTATTTTTTCTCTCTCCTAATTGCGTAATTAATTAAAAATACCGGTGTGCTTCGAAAATTTGTTGAGACAATATAATTGAGTCATCCTAAACGTTTGAAGGCATATTAGTCTCTTATCGTGAGTTTCTATTTGTGGCTCTGTGTGTGATTATAGTACACGTTGCCTCGTGCTGAGTTCTGTGGTAAAGTTTATAAATGGAGTGCAACAAGATCAAACGTGGCCAAAGAAAATAATACCTTTTAGTCACTGGAACGCAACTTATAGAATTGAAACATCTAAAGGCGGCTTCTTCCCAAACAAGGGCTCTCTTTCTTTTGCCGGCCAATAAACATATCATTAAGCAAAACGACTTGTCGTGTTTATGTGATGACATACATTGTCTGCCTTTCATCTCCGCAGCTCGTTGCACCAAGGAGTGCGTTCATGGCCGCTGCCTGGCTCCGGACCGCTGTCAGTGCGAGGGAGGCTGGCGAGGCGACGACTGCTCCAGCGGTATGGAAACTTCCACCAAAAAAAAAAAAAAAATCTCTACCATTTAATCCCAAACTGTTAATGTGAGTGACAGCATGCATAAACATTCGACATTCATTAACAGCAGCGATACAACAAGTAGCGACGTCCCTGCGTCAGGCTAAGCGGCTCGGGGCCATTACAAACACCAGGCAGGCTGTTCCCAGATGGAAACAGCATATTGAAGTCATGAAAGAAGCTTTAGTAGTTCCTCATAAATATTAATGATATATAGATGTGAATGATTAATAAAGCACTAATTTGTTGTTTCGTTAGGGGACCTAATAGAGATCCCTGGTGCACACCGTTATGAAATAGTCTACGTATAACAACACCTCAGTCAAAAAATTATTGTGCTGTTTTGGAATGAAGGAAAATGTCAATGAATGATTAAAAGAGCAACTTGACGGTCATTACTCAAACGTCAGGGGTTCGAGTAGGGATCCTTGTGTGATGCCGCTCAACAAGCCTCTATGTAAATTACGATTTTAAGCGCTCGCGCACTCTCGCTTTAGTAAAGTTCCAAAACAAGTTTTAAAACGGCTTTGCTATTTTTTTTTTTCTACTCTGACATGCATGAATGAGATACTCACATATTTTGTTCAAGACGTCAGCAAAACACGGCGGAATTGTTTTTCTTTAATCAAGAGTGAAAGCAGAACTTCATATCATTGGCCTGAGTGGCTATTTTCCACAGCCTACTTCAGTTGGGTCAAAAGTACGCCACTTTATTCTTGTTTTTTCCCCGTGCAGCAGAGAGAGAGAGAGAGGGAATTAGCTTAAACGGGTAGCAGTTGCTGTCTTGACAATGAGGAAACGGAAAAAATGAGCCCACACTCTGATTTTCACAGTTTCTCCATCTCGCCTTTTGCTCCCTCTGTACCCTTTCCCCTTCATTTTTTTTTTTATGTTTAAATCTTTTTTTTTTTGCTTTCTTCCTTTCTGTTTGCCTTCTTTTTCTCTTTCGGAGAACAGTCTGAATGTGGAGTTATCGAAGTGGGTGAAATTGGAGGAGAGGGCTTTTTGAGGTTTGCAAGTAAGCTAAGTAGCATGAAGAGGGATGGAAAAAGATGGGGGATGATAGTGCGAAAAAAAAATTACTGGATCCGATTGAGACCCAGCCTCGTGCGTAAAATGATACGAACTAATGTTAGGAAGCGACTAATGCTTTTCTACCAAGCGGTCATCTCTTCAAATCACATTCGGACAATTAAAATGTCATCAGGAGTGACTTTAGCGACGTTAGCGTAGCACAGCAGCTGGTTTTGAAGCAGCTTCCAAAACGCACTCCTGTGGTTTGGATGTTTGCGCTCCAGAGAGATATTACAGGAAAATACGTATCAGAATCGCAACGTCGGTGGAAAAATGATGAATCTTGTGTGAAATATTAATCGTGGGATTTTTGTTTTTCCATTTTGGGGTTTTAAGAATCAATAGTCTTTGAAGCTTTCGGGGCTTCTGACGTCATCAAAACCAGAAAAAAAAAAAAAAGAATCATCAGCATAAATGTTTTGCAGATGGATGGATTACCTTCTGCCCTCCTGTTTTTTTAGTTGCTCATATCTTGTTTTGACGATTTTTACGACCTCGTGGAGGTGTTAATTCATTTCATCGGTGTACTTAAGAATCACTGCACAAGTACCACTTCTACTTTTTTTTTTTATTCTCGTGAGTCACCTCAGTAAATCTGCATGCCTGTGTAAACACAATGGTCTCCACCAGCTGAGTTTCTCATTACTCAACATGACAGAGTTGAGCCAAGTCCCCCCCCCCACCCCCTCCTTCTGCCGATCCATTCAGACGAGAAGAAGCAATAACGTTGGCCGCGTAAACACTGGCAGGGCAGCTCGCTTCGAGCCAAATTTGGATCGAGTAAAAACTATTTTAGGAGCCCGTAGCGCCCAATAGCAACAACAACAACAAAATGTAAGGAGTGACTCGGGCCTCAATTCAGATTACGGAGTGATTTAAAAATAACATCCACAGAGGTCAACGTGAAATCGTGTTATGTGACTGACGCCCATCCGTCAGTGACATCATCGAATAGATAGAATGCTCTGGGAAACTCAAACCCTGTGTGAAAGTCCACTTCTGGATAAAACAAAGTCCATCTTTGGTGAGCTCCATGCAAATCTCCCCGATAATTGAAATCTCTGGGGTGGTAAAACGACACCCCAGTGTTTGGATGACAGGAGTTGAGGGCGGGGCTTGCAAAACCACAATTGGTGCAAGAGTGTTCTGTTCTTCATTTATATGCGGCTAAACACACTCAATGTTTTTTGACAGTCTTTCAATCTTTTTTTTTTTTTTTTTGATGATGTCATCATCCAGTGTTACCACACAACGCTAAACGCATTTACCGTAAGGTGACTGTTGTTATGAATGGTTGGAAATTTATTAAGTGCCAGAGTTGAAGGAGGTCTGTAAAAATAACTTTTTCCCTACGTCCTGCAAACGCCTAATGTTGGACTGTATGTCGAGTTTTACCGGAAAACATGCTAAAATGTTCCTCAAACTGTTCCCACCATATAGTGAGCAGCATTTGTTGATAAAATAAAGAATTCTCACTTCGGGACACCCAAAGTATTTGTGTCCAACTCTTGATGGATGAGGTGTTACAAAACAGCAGAAGTTGTAATCCTTGTGGGACACCATAAGAATGTGAACATGATGAGTCAAATCCAAACAAGTAAATAAAAGACCCATGTGTATGAAATATCATACATCCCAAATGATAAACAATGACTTGAAGATGCCAGGCAACTCAAACTGTCCTTCTCCCCTCAGCCTGCGAAGACAAACATTGGGGTCCGGCTTGCGGCCAGCAATGCAACTGCAAGAACGGCGCCCTGTGCGACCCGGTCAAAGGGACGTGTCAGTGCCCGCCGGGTTTCGTTGGACGCCAATGCCAAGAGGCATGTCCCGCTGGAACCTTTGGAAAGGACTGCCTGCAGAAGTGCAAGTGTGGGACTGGAGGATCCTGCAATAAAGCCAGCGGGGAGTGCACGTGTCGGGATGGCTTCACTGGTACTTTGTAAGTCATTCAGGAGAATAGATTCTTAAACGTGACCTGGTTTAATAGGAAAGTAGTAATTGGTGTCAGTGAAGCATTTTGATTGTATGTCAACTTTAGCTTGGGTTGTTAGCGGAGAGTCTTGTGCATTTCTGGTATGTTTTCTTATGCAAATCAACTGTGACTAAAATATTCAAGAACATAATTTGTGGTATATTTATCATTTACACTATGAATTTAGACATTTCAAGCAGGTGTCCCTCACTCGTATTTTTTTACTGATGAGACGTGAGACTCGCTGAAGGCACAATATTGACAGATATTATCGGATGCAATTTTTAGCTGCGAGAGGCCATGCTCCAGAAAATGTCCCGCTCGGTGTCCGTGTCAAAATGGCGGCATCTGTCGGGGTAAAGGGATCTGTGCCTGCCCTCCCGGATGGATGGTAAGTAAAACCGCACATTCTGTACATTTATTGAAAAATAAGAAGAAATGTCACCTTTTTATTTTGCCTCTCATTTGTCAAGAACTGAATTCAAAAGTCACTTGTACAGAAACGGTCCAAATGTTCGCGAGCACTTCTCGTGATCATCCATCTACCTCCTTTGGCCGCCTTATAGGGTTCTGTTTGTACCGAGCGTTGTCCCGAGGGACGCTACGGACCCAACTGTGCTGAGGAGTGCATTTGCCACAATCGCGGCAAATGTGACCCTGAGACGGGACAGTGCAAGTGTGCCAAAGGTTACACCGGAAACAGGTGTGTACTTGTTAAGAGCCCAGATAAAGTTACCTTGTTGGAGATCACAGAGGTGAATAATTCTAACGTCATGTTTGTCGTGCTCAGATGCAACGAGGAATGCGCAGTGGGCTCTTACGGTCAGGACTGCCAAGGGGCTTGCGACTGCGCAAACGGCGCTCGCTGCTACAACATCGACGGCGGCTGCCTGTGCGAACCGGGCTTCAGCGGGCCCAGCTGCAAGGACAGAATGTGCCCGCACGGAAAATACGGCATGCACTGCGAACGCTCGTGTCTCTGCCAGGACAAAAACACGCTCAGGTGAGCATAGAAATCAAGTTGACGCAAATCACACAACTCGACAACTGTTGTCTGGTTCTGCTGGTGTTCGTGCTAAAGTCAGTAAGAGGCCACGACACTGTTTGCAGGGAAATAGCGCCCCCTGGCAACCCCCAAAAACACTTTTTAAACTTCTGAGTTTCATTTAAATGTAATTCTTATTATAATCAGGAAAACTAAAATTGATTAATTATTTTTTGAAATGAATATATTAAACATTTTGATTTTAAATGAAATGACATTAAATGACATTAAATTAAATTGTAATAAATGAAATGTAAATCAAATTTAAATTAAATAAATGCAATTTTTCATCCTAAAAACAAGTGTTTGGTATTTTTAATTTTGTTAACAATATAAAAATTCTGCATTTACATTCACATAAGTTTTTTTAAATATTGTATGTCTAAAAGAACTCATGTAAAATGACACAATTGTGTCTTCTTGACAGCTGCCACCCGATGAAAGGCGAATGCACGTGCCAGGCGGGTTGGGCCGGGCTGCACTGCAACGAAACCTGCGCCCACGGTTTCTACGGCGACGGATGCTTAGAGCCCTGCTTGTGCGTTAATGGCGGCGTGTGCCACGGTGCCACCGGACTGTGCCAGTGCGGCCCGGGATACACGGTCAGCCATCATTCGTTTTTCTGTAGTGATGTGCTATGATGTCATTTGCATTTCTTTTTCCCCACAGGGTGTTCACTGTGAGAGTTTATGCAAAAGCGGCACCTACGGCAAGAACTGCTCCCTGGAATGTTCCTGCAAGAACTTTGTGGACTGCTCGCCCATCGACGGTGCTTGTTTCTGCAAAGAAGGTGAAGGTTCTTCACACACGCAGGTGACCAATCTCCTGCCGTCAATCTCATCGTTTAATGTCTTCAGGATGGCGAGGACCCGATTGCTCGCTCCCGTGCTCGGAGGGAACCTGGGGCCGCGGATGCAACGGCACCTGTCAGTGCGCTAACGGAGCTAAGTGTAACCCTGTGGACGGATCCTGCACTTGCACAGCGGGATGGCAGGGGGCGCACTGCGACCAGTCGTGCCCGGTGAGCTTTTTGCCACACTGACTTGTAGGACCATTGATGAACTCTGCCTAGCAACAAGTGACCACATAGAGTCATGGCCAAGTCACTCTTCTCCATTGATGTATATTCTTACTGTACAAAATGTGACTACAATTTCCTTGGAAGGCTTTATTCATTTCGTTGCCATGGCGACAGCCCCCCCCCCCCCCCACCGTTGTAGCATTTTGTCCGGCGTCGGTCCAATTGAGAGCCTGCAGAGACTGTCCTGACTAGCTTTGGTTCCTACTCGCAGATGGGCTCCTTTGGGGCGGGTTGCCTGAAGAGATGCGACTGCGTCAATGCTGACGGTTGCCAGGCAACCACAGGGGAGTGCCACTGTCTGCCAGGATGGTGGGGTAAGTGGCCATTTTTTTTCAATCAATACAGTATCATTAAAAAAAACACATTTATGAGCTAGTATAGCTCACTTTTGAGATGTATTCATGGAAGAATATGTTTCATATTTTTGGTTATACTTTGCAGTGGTGTATAACTTAAATTCAATACAATAGTGATAACCGACTTGCCCCTTGTCTCCGTCAGGGCCACGTTGCAGTGAACCGTGCTCCGAAGGCCTGTGGGGGCGCCATTGCAACCAGACCTGCTTCAAGCACTGCCCCAACAGCGAGACGTGCCTGCGGGAAACGGGGGCGTGCGTATGCCGCCCGGGCTTCTGGGGCGTCACCTGTCAGAACAGTGAGTGTCGCCGAGTGACTCCCGATGGCGACGGCAGTCCCCGGCTGACTCGTCTCCCTCCGCCTTCCGCAGAATGCAGATCGGGTACGTACGGTGAGCAGTGCGGCCAGTCCTGTCCGTCCTGTGGCCAGTCGTACCGCTGCCACCACGTGACCGGGGAGTGCGACTGCCTTCCGGGTTACACCGGAGACGATTGCCATCAAGGTGCGTTTTTTTTTTTAGAAATGAATGGTGACCTCCAAGGTCAAGGTTGATCACATGACAAATGTGTTGTGTTTTGTGTGCATTTGCTGCAGTATGTCCGTCTGGCTACTACGGCAAGGGTTGTTCTGAAGTTTGCGTCAGCTGCGCTAACAACGCCACGTGCAACCACCGCGACGGCCAATGCCAATGTCTACCCGGCTGGACCGCCACCGACTGTTCCATACGTCAGCACCAATTGATTATTTTCATATTGATCCTTTACTTCTTGTATTGTATCTTAAATAAAAGATATGTTTGCTTTCCAGCTTGCAGCGCGGGACGTTTTGGATCTTTTTGCTCCCAAACTTGCTCCTGTCCCACCAACGTCCTGTGCGACCGCGTCACGGGAGAGTGTCTGTGCGACAACGCTGACTGTCAACAAGGTTCACGCGATTCTTAAATTGAGGAAGGCTTTAAGAATCCCTGCGCAAGTCTGACTCGATCCACTATTTGCTTTCAGAATCGTCAGAGCCCGGCAGCGTGATGGTCCCGCTACCCCCAGGAGAGAAGGAATCGTGGGCGGCCATCAGCGGCGTGGTGGCGCTGGTCATCTTGGTGGTTCTGCTGCTGGTTCTCCTGCTGCTGTACCGACGCCAGCAGAAGCTCAAGCACAATAACACGCCCGCCGTCTCCTTCTCCACCACTCGCACCGTCAACTCCGAGTACGCCGTTCCAGGTAAGTCGTGGCAATTTTTTTTTGCATTTCAAATGTAGACCTTTCATTTGAACTTTTTAGATCACTTTTGATTTGTATTGTTTGTGTGTAGATATGGCTCCCAACTACCAGCACTACTACTCCAACCCCAGCTACCACACACTTCAGGACAACCGTCCACCGCTGCCTCACCTTCCTAACAACCATGACCGCACCATCAAGGTTGCACTCTGCTCCTTTGAGGTCACCCTTTGCCCCCTTTTCTGATACCCCGCCCCCCTACTTTTTTTTTTGCAGAACACAAACAAGCAGTTATTCTGCAGCATGAAGAACACGGAACGAGAGAGGCGCGGGCTTTTTGACGTGGAGAGCAACGCGACGCTGCCTGCCGACTGGAAACATCACGAAGCTCGCAATAAGGAGCCAGGTCAGATCAGTTTCATCATGTACTCAAACAATGAAAAAAATTTGAAAATTTGGCCTGCCTTAACCAGCTTTACAGTAAAAGTCTAATCATATTTTTGTATGAAAAAAAAGTAGAAGTCTACTCTTGAGTCTACTCTCTTCATTCATGTTTTTAAAAAAAAAAGAAGTTAACCAGCCTGTTTTGACAAAGAAAGTTTTTAATGTGTGTCAAAAGTTGCCAGTCAGATAACTAAATACATAAAGAGATCTAGTGAGGTACAGATGTAACTTCCACCGCTGCCTACCTTCAGTTAGGTTTTCAAAGTCAGCAGACGAGAAAAAGTTTGATTTATTTTTGTGGTCTGTTGGATGTGAATCAATCGTCTTGTTATTGTATTGCCAAGTCATCTTTTATTGACCATAAAACAACTTTGACAGTATTTCCTCGAGGCAGAGTCAAAAAGACTTGTTCAACATGGACGTATAAAAACAATAAAATTGCATTTTATAAGATCTCTCTCCCGAATAAAAGGAATTGTTGGTGTTCACAGGGGCGTTTGGGATCGATCGGAGTTACAGCTACAGCGCCAGCCTTGGAAAATATTTCAACAAAGGTTGGTCGAATGTTCTCACTGCAGTTAGTACTAACGACTCACTTACACACTCTAGAGGCATAAGGTGGTACTGCAATACTTAAAATCCACCCACCCCAGTTCCCCCCCAAGTTTTTTTTATTTTATTTTGTGGGAATAAAACAAGAATTGAAAACAAATAAATGCTTTATCCAGAGAACAAAAAAATACTTTCAACACATTACAATCATAGAAGTTGATATTTTTAAATCCACATAAATATAAAAAATTAGGCTTCAATTTTTTTCATCTGGAAAACAGGATTGATGATTTTTAGATTATGTTTGTTTCCATGAGTGTTTTTGTGGTGATCTACGTGTTGCTGACTCCTGAAAAGAATTGTTAATTGTTGGTGCAGAACTCACAGAGGTGGCAGGGATGGCGAGCAGCAGTTCCCTGAATAGCGAGAACGTTTATGCCACCATCAAGGATCTTCCGGGACCCCCCTTCTGCCCCCCTGAAAGCAGCTATATGGAGATGAAGGCGGCTGTCCCCCGAGGGCGAGCGTACACCCAGAGCGGACCCCCGCCTCCTCCGCCCCCACCCTTCAGCACCGCCTCTCTACGACGACGTAAGCGACAACCACGGCAGATTATACAGCCCATATAAAAAGTCTACACACCCCCAGTTCAAATAGAACAACTGAACCTGAAATGGTGGCAGGTGTGTGCTGACTGCCGTTTGTTTTCTGCAGAACGTCAGCATTCAGTTGGCCACGCCCCCCTGGAGGACCCGCTGGGCCACTACGACCTCCCTGTCAACAGCCACATCCCGGGCCACTATGACCTGCCGCCCCTCCGCCGGCCCCCTTCGCCCGAGAGGACGCCACGCTGACCCTCCGTCATTGACGCAAACGCAAGCGAGGCTCCCGAAGCCGCCTCCGAGACGGCGTACGATCCCCCCGCCGCCCGAGGGAGGACGCTGGTCTTTTCACGACTGGTGAGGAGACGCCATGTTGATGTGGGACGCCGCCCGAGGAGAGGGACTCAGGATGGGGAAAATGACTTGAAAAGGACGTCAAGAATGGTTTGAACCCTCTTCAGATAGCTAATGTTCACTTTTTTCTTTGAAGTTGTACAACTTTGGCTGGTTTCCTAAAGTTATTTGCGATGTAATGATGCACTTTAGCCATTTTTTTTAATTTGCTCGCTAATTAACATGGTTTTCCCACAAGCTGCACGTCAATGAAAACAAAAAATGATGCCTTATTTTAGACAATAAGAGTTTAGTATTCTGGAAACATACTTTTTCTTCAGCTTTACACTTCCCAGTCGTGTTGGCTCGTGAGTCAACGATTCGTTGAACAGAAGGAATTTTTTCAGTGAACGAGAGTTTCAGTTCATATGACTTCAACCAGTAGGTGCGGTAATGCACACTGAAGCTGCTGCCACCTCGCCGTAAAACAAAACGAAGAAGAAAATGACTGCTTTATGACAATGTGTTTTATGTTATTATATGAGTTGGTGTTCCCCAAAATAACAAATGTCGGCATGACTTTTTTTTTCAACCTTTTATTCAAACACAAACACATTCGGTATAATAACATCATCAACTGCAATCCAACAAATACAAAATTAAAACATCAATTTCCGTACAATGAACGAACCTGAAAATGGCGGTGTACCTAATGGAGTGTCCGAGTGACGTCACAGATCAACCAGCCAATCAGAAAGTGGGGGGTTGTTTGGGTGTGGCACTTTTCACTTTCATTTAAGCTTTGACCATGATTTTTCCCTAATGAAGTGGCCTGTGATTAGGTACACCTGAAAATGGCGGTGTACCTAATGGAGTGTCCGAGTGACGTCACAGATCAACCAGCCAATCAGAAAGTGGGGGGTCGTTTGGGTGTGGCACTTTTCACTTTCATTTAAGCTTTGACCATGATTTTTCCCTAATGAAGTGGCCTGTGATTAGGTACACCTGAAAATGAAGGTGTACCTAATGGAGTGTCCGAGTGACGTCACAGATCAACCAGCCAATCAGAAAGTGGGGGGTTGTTTGGGTGTGGCACTTTTCACTTTCATTTAAGCTTTGACCATGATTTTTCCCTAATGAAGTGGCCTGTGATTAGGTACACCTGAAAATGGCGGTGTACCTAATGGAGTGTCCGAGTGACGTCACAGATCAACCAGCCAATCAGAAAGTGGGGGGTTGTTTGGGTGTGGCACTTTTCACTTTCATTTAAGCTTTGACCATGATTTTTCCCTAATGAAGTGGCTTGTGATTAGGTACACCTGAAAATGGCGGTGTACCTAATGGAGTGTCCGAGTGACGTCACAGATCAACCAGCCAATCAGAAAGTGGGGGGTTGTTTGGGTGTGGCACTTTTCACTTTCATTTAAGCTTTGACCATGATTTTTCCCTAATGAAGTGGCCTGTGATTAGGTACACCTGAAAATGGCGGTGTACCTAATGGAGTGTCCGAGTGACGTCACAGATCAACCAGCCAATCAGAAAGTGGGGGGTTGTTTGGGTGTGGCACTTTTCACTTTCATTTAAATTTTGACCATGATTTTTCCCTAATGAAGTGGCTTGTGATTAGGTACACCTGAAAATGGCGGTGTACCTAATGGAGTGTCCGAGTGACGTCACAGATCAACCAGCCAATCAGAAAGTGGGGGGTTGTTTGGGTGTGGCACTTTTCACTTTCATTTAAGCTTTGACCATGATTTTTCCCTAATGAAGTGGCCTGTGATTAGGTACACCTGAAAATGAAGGTGTACCTAATGGAGTGTCCGAGTGACGTCACAGATCAACCAGCCAATCAGAAAGTGGGGGGTTGTTTGGGTGTGGCACTTTTCACTTTCATTTAAATTTTGACCATGATTTTTCCCTAATGAAGTGGCCCGTGATTAGGTACACCTGAAAATGGCGGTGTGCCTAATAGAGTGTCTGAATGACGTCACAGATCAACCAGCCAATCAGAAAGTGGGGGTGAGGGTTGGTGTGGCACTTTTCACTTTCACTTAAACTTTTTCCCTAATTACCTGTAATTAGATACACCTGTGTCCGTGTGACGTCACAGATCAACCAGCCAATCAGAAAGTGGGGGGTTGTTTGGGTGTGGCACTTTTCACTTTCATTTAAACTGTGACCATGATTTTTCCCTAATGAATTGGCCTGTGATTAGGTACACCTGAAAATGGCGGTGTACCTAATGGAGTGTCCGAGTGACGTCACCGATCAATCACCCAATCAGAAAGTGGGGGTGAGGGCGGGTGTGGCACTTTTCACTTTCATTTAGGCTTTTTCCCTAATGAAGTGGCCTGTGATTAGGTACACCTCATGGACACTTCAATAGGTACACTACACGAGGTAGAAAAAAAATTAATGAATAAATAAAGTGTAGCGAACGATTAGGTGAACGATTCTTTTGAACAAATCTTTTGAGTGAACCGATTTAAAAGATTCAGTTCACTTAAAAGAACTGGAATGTACATCACTTCTTCCCAGCACAAAGCTGTTGTAGTATTGCCAAGCCCCCAAACCGTTTTTTTTTGTTTTTTTAAATAATTTCTCTGGACTGTCTGGACTTCTCTGAATCCAATGTAAAAAGCTTTATAGATGCCACTCATACTCTGGAGGGCGCTTGTTTTTTTTTTTCTTTTTCTGTACATGTGGTCATTTATTTCTGGACGTAACCATTTGTTATCTTTGTGTGTATTTGTAAAAAAAAAAAAAAAAAAAAAATTGAAAGTAATAAATGAGTGGCATCATTTTGTAATGCTAGAATGTCTCATATAATGACATTTTAAAACAATTTATAATAGTGAGATCTTGATCATGCTTATAAGATTATAGTTCTGAGAAATGAAAATTACATAAAAATTGCTGCAAAAAATGGGTCAAAATACAGAAGGTAAGACAAAAACTGCATTGAAATGCGACGGAATCTACAAGCACGCCAACACATTTATGTGACTCTTCATTTCTTGTGCACATATTTTGAGATGTAACCATAAGTTTGTTGTACATTTGTAATTAAAAAAAATATATATTCATGAAGAAACAACAGCATTGTCATATTTTCACATGTTTATTTGGAAAAGAAGCACAAAAATAATCCAATATTGACCAATATGGCTTTGAAGACAGACATGATATCTCCAAACAGCGAGCACTTCCTTTGGCAGATTTCCAACTCATCCAAAATGTTTGAATTGACAGCATTTGTTACACAACAACTGTTAAATAGAAATCTTTGGAGAGAACTTGAAGGCACTTTTGGACAACAAAATATCACCAGAAAAGCAACGGAAAAATAAAGCCATCAAGTATTTTCCAATAACCGCTTGGCTATGCTTTCTTTGGCTGACAAGCTGCTCGTATACAGTACATAATATTCCATCAATGCAAAAAAAAAATTGCATGAAAAGGTGTTTTAAAAAAGCCAGCAAAAAAGCATCAAGTCATATGCCAGAATGATCCATGATTGAGCAACAACTATAAATGCTCACGTGTGGCACAAGGACCGAAAATCACCAAGATTTGGTGAAAATAGTCAGGCTGGGGAATTGAAAAAAGTGACTCTTTGCAAAATGATGAAACTGTTCATCTCAGGCGCAATTATAAATACAAAATATAAGAAAAATTATTTGTTTGTTTGTAATCATGACTGAGTCGTCAGAAGCTAAAAGGTCAAACGAGCCTCATTGGCTTGACTTTCTTATGAAAGTATATTTATGTCCGCACATGTATCATTAGCCACAGTTGGCACGAGTTCATTGAATAAAACAAAAATGTTTATTCGACTAACAAAGTTATGAACCGCAACGTGGGACAAACGGACGGTTTAAATGGGGTTTACCATCTGTGCGCGTTGACATTTGACAGCATGAAATGTGAACCGAGTGACGCGTGTATTAGCATTAGCGTAAGCGCACGTGCAGGAAGTGGATACATCAGCAAGCAAGCTCCTGTGACCTTCAAGCAACCTTCTAAGCAGCAGAAAAGTTGATAGATACAAAAAAAAAAAGGATGGTAATGAAGAAGAAAAAAATACATCCCTGCGATGACTAATGATTGCGCAAGTGGAGGCAGTGGCAAGTCTGCTTTCACATGAGCACGCAGTTCTCAGGCTTGACGCGACTCTGGAAGGACAAAGAGCAAACATCAAAACATTTTGCACACACAAAAATAGATAACTAACTAAAATATGAAATGTCAATTTTCAGATGGGTAGAGAAAATTGAAATATGTAAAGGTTTGATTAAATTCCCCTTTAAAAAAAATTTTTAAACTCATTTTTGTGTCATCACGAGAAAAGCGATAAAATAGTGAAATGCCAATAAAATGCCAGAGAATACCTTTTATGAGAGAAAAAAAAAAAATTGGAATTGCATGAGAATAAAGATGTTCACCTGGATTTCATAATAAGCGAGTGTTACCTGTCTGGGCAGGTTGTCGGCCACAAAAAAGGAATGTCCCACGAGGCCTTCGGGCCCGCCGCCACCGTGGCTTCCGTGTCCGCGGTCCGACGTCTGGCCGCACGAGTCGCAGATGACCGTGCGGCTGCGGAGGTTGTACTCGTTCTCGCCGCTAGTGCTGTGTGCTCCCTGCGGGGGGCGGCAGAACGCGCTCACAGTTGCACATTCAACTTCACCGTTTTGAAGAAGCGGAGGAGAAAGATGTTACCATGTCGTCTTCATCCTCCTGGAAGAGGGTGCGGGTCACTTTTCTGCTGGCCATTTCCTGGTGGTGATGAAGACAAAAGTCTTTCTAGCCTTAAAACCCTAACTAGCTAACGACTCACCTCTCCAGCAGCACTGATGAGAACGGTCTGCAGGATGTCGCCGGTGCCCCAGGAGTCCTGACTCTTCCACACCAGATCTGACGGGGGGGCGTGGGTTCCGCCGCCCGACGCGGCCCAAACCTGTGCAAAAAAAGTTAAGGCTCACACTTGGAAACAACAATCTGCCTTTTTTTGTTGTTTTAGTCATTGAACTTACGGTGACCGCGGCTCCAGCTTTCAGAGTGTACTTGTGAGGGAACTTGTAGACAATGGCGTCGCCGTCGCCGACCTGTCTCTTCAACTGCCAGCCGGCCAGCGATTGGTCCTGTCGGGGGAGGTTGCTGGTTAGCATGGTACTCCTAAAATCTTTGTGAAGTTGGGCTTCAAGGCTCGCCGCTCACCTCGTCGCTTTTGTTGCTAAGCCTCACAAACTTCCCGTCCTGGTCCACCTCGTCCACGGTGACGCGGCCGCTGGCTGCGGCTTGCTGGACGATGCGCGTCTTGGTGACGGTGCCGCCGGCCGCCGCCACGCTGGACGTGTCGCTGTCGTTGTCGTTGAGACGGCGTTTCTTGGAGACGCCGGAGGACGTGCGGCTGCTGGAGGCGACGGCGGGCGTGGCGTGAAGCAGGCGGCTGTGGCTGTGGGACGAGCCCGAGGTACGCGTCACAGACACTCGGCCCGTCTGAGGGCTGGGCGACAGCTGCAACCTGAAGGAGGGGGCGGAGTCACTTTTGTTTTGTTCCGAGCAAATCGGTGCGTTTGCAATCGGCAGACGTGTCGTCACCTCTCCTCCTCGCCCTCCAACAGCTTCCTGTAGGCGTAGATCTCCATGTCCAGAGTGAGTTTGATGTCGAGGAGCTCCTGGTACTCGTCCAGTTGCTGCTGCAGGCGCGCTTGCATGTTGGCCATTTCGCGATCCTTGTCTTCCATTCTACGCCGCATCACGTCACGCTCCCGGCTCAGCATCTCCTCCAGCTCGCGCACCTTCGACTCGCTCTGGGACAGCTAGCCAGGGATTCAAATGATCAAAAGTGGTGTACTTTAACTTTTTTTTAAATAATAAAAAATATCTTGCAAACCTGTTTCTGCAGCTGGCTGAGCTGAGCTGACAAACCCTCGACACGAATGCGCGTCTGCTGGAGCTCTTCGTGCGCGGCGCCAACCATGTGACTGTTTCGGTCGGCCGACTGCCGGGCATTCTCCAACTGACAAAAATGGACCACTTCGGTTAGCGACTGTCATCGTGTGGGATCATATTGAAATCATTTCGTAAAAGCTTGGACAGTAGGTGGCGTCGTGGTGCAGTTTACCTTGGAGTTATAAGTCTTCTCCAGTTCAGCTTTGTACAGTGCCACCTGCTCCTCATGTTGAGCCCTCAGGTCGGTCAAAGCCTCCGCCAGTTTACTCTCAAACTCCATCTGCCGCCCGCTGTCGATCTCCACCAAGCGAGACTCATGACGACGCTTGGACTCGCGGATTTCCTGCGACAGGAAATGTCGATTGGTCACACATTGCGTCAACGGCAAGCTGGCGGATAATTATGCAGAAGCTGGCACCTCATTGTAGAGGTTCTTCTGGAACTCCAGCTCTTCTTTCACTGTCTGCAAGCGGTTCTCAGCATCCACGCGACGAAGCATCTCGTCTTGAAGCTGACGACGGGCGTCTGCCAGGGCACCGTCCAACTGAGGGGGAACCGCAAGATTTAAAAACAAGAGTCATTCGTGAAACGAGCCACTAGGTGGAGCAATCGAGCCACTTTATCTTCATTCAGCATCCACCACCGCTCATAGAACATAAAATGTGTGATGTGCCCAAATTTTGTTTTTGTCTTTACCTTGGCAATCTGAGCCTTGAGATCCTTGATCTCGATCTCCAGGGTGCGCTTCTCCCCGAGGGATGTATTCAGGGCAGCATCTTTGGAGTTAAGCAGAGCCTCCAGGTCCCGGAGGCGGACCAGAGCTGCGTCCAGGTCAGACTCCTTCTTGGTGTTCCTGCCCAACACATCAAGATGATTATGTCACACGTGGATGTTACTCTATGTTATGGTTGCTGCTTATAATAATGTTACAATTTTCAAATGTTTCATTTCATTATAACCGAACCCTGTACAGCTGGTAGCGACTATGCAAAGAAAAGACCCCAAAATATTCCAAATCTGATTCTATTTTTGACTTCTAATGTGCAAAAAGTGCCTGAGGTCGCCACTGTAACTAATGTCTTTTTTTTCTACTCCAAATCATGTGCTTGCTTTACACCGCATGACCGAAATCACAGAGCAAATTTTTTTAAACACATCGCCATCAACACGCTGCAATTAGCCTTAAATTAGACAGTAAGTGGCCATAAAACTCCTCGGTGAGGAGAATTCATGTTTCCAGCATGTGTGCACACTGTTAGCAGGAAAGAACACGGAAACAAGCTCTCTGTAATTCCATTTGCTCCGAGGGGAAATTGTTCATTGTATCTTATTACCGTGACTTAGTGTGGCTTTAATAAACAGTGCCGACGTGGCTAGGAGCTAATGACGCTAAGCTTTTAAATGATATGCTAAATGCTACCACAGCTTGGTTGTTTTAATGTGTTTGCTGATGTACGCTACTACTGACAAAATGGCTGCAAAGCTACTCGCTGTATTTAGCATTTTTTTAAACGCTCGAGGAAGTCATTTGCCATATGGCCAAGATGTGCAGCTCGAAAGCTCATTTTTGGAGGCGGCTGAAGATTTTAGCCCGTGTGACACCGTTTGGATGGTAGAAAGAATAAAAGATGAGAAATGTGAGGAGGAGGAATGTGTTGGCTCTTTTCCCAGTCTCAGCGATGACTCAGAGGCAGCCTTGCTATCTTTGTCCACCGCGCCAGCCACAAATGACGCTCGCCACCAGTCGAAAAAAAAAAAAAGAACTTCCTGCTTTCCCCTTTGCCCGCACGCTTCGACCAAGTTTGCTTTGGTGTTGCCAGGGCAACCCTGACCTCAGCAGGATGCAACCTGAAAATGGTCATTTTCTACACCACGATAATAAAATGGAGAAAAGAAAATCAGCAAATTTGTCAAAAAAAAAAAAAAAAAAAAAAAGTAAAATTTATGACAATTATAGAAACAATAACGGAACCATTTGAATAACTATAAATCTACAGAGCCCGCTTGTCTTGCCTCACTGTTTGTATTTTAATGGAAGCGACCATTTGCGACAAGACGGCCAACCAGCCGCCACCTCATGCTTGGACAGCTGGACCACAGAGCCGTCCGTCTTGTTGGCGCCATTTTGGTTGTGAGCAGCTGCCCACCAGGGCCACGCTGCAATTGGATGGAAGCGTCACAAGCTATTCATCTCACTCACACTCACATCTGGTCAACATGTGCGCATGTGCGTGTGGGATTTTTCCAATGGGGGTACCATCTAAACATAGAACCAAAAGTTTTTTTTCCCCCACATTTCTATCAACTCTTTGGAACAATAACAGCTCATGTCTACTTGGGCCTCTGACGGGGAAGGCAGTCAGTCACATGACCACGGCTTGTGTGTGGAGGACAATGTGCAGCATTGTGTATGCAAAATGTGCTCATGATGAGCGTTGCAGTTTCCAGTTTCAAACAACCACTGCACGTCATATGCTTGACAAGCTGTGATGGAGGGGGAAGCCCAGTGGGTAGAGGGTGAGCTACCCAGGGGATAGCGGCTGAAAAAAAAAAAAAGAAAAAGGAGGTGTCGAAGAAAAGCTCGTCGTTGAGAAAAGAGGCGGTGCGACGCCTTTTGTTTGGTTCGTCGCCACGAGAAACTCAACTTCAGCATTTGTATGCAAACACTAGAACTTGGCAAACACTGTCGCTCAGTGTGTGTGTGTGTGTGTGTGTGTGTGTGTGTGTGCGTGTGTAATACGAGGCCCCCATTGTGCCAGTCCCGTGTCGTTTTGCAACGATTTGGTGGAGGATGAGTCACAAGTTCTGACTAGTTTTTCACATTCATTATCGCCACAATCTCGTTTTAGTTTTCATATCACACATCTAAGATGTTCATTAGACTGAACTGAATTCACCAACACGGGAAATGTTTTGTTGTTTTTACGAGGCTTTCCTGCCATTGTCCGACTAAGGTGGAATTAGATGATCTTTCTTTTAAATGCAATTAGTATACACTTTCTCATGCAGGTTAGTAAATAGAAACAAATCTACCAGAGGTCCAAGCAGTAAAAAAAATACATTTGGTTCAAATTAAAACGCTATTCCATGTTACATAAGAAGCCACACCGAGTGGAAACGCACCAGCTTTTGACCCACGGCCTACTGGGAACATTTATCCGCCATCTTACAATAATTTACGGTGACTCACAGAGAGGGCTGAGCTGACTCCAAACCTCCATGGAAACTTCTATAAACTCTTTTAAGCACATATACACACACCCGCAATATAAACTATCCTGCCAAGAACTTCACTCGTCACCAAGTTGTGGCGTCGAATCTCCTCATTTATCCTACGTCTAAAAAAAAAAAAAGAAAAAAGAAAAAGTCTATTGGCAACATCTGCCATACATTTGCACAGTAGACAACAATGCCTTACTGTTCGCTTTAATAGGAACAAGAAGACAATTAACGCAGGCCTCACGCTCTCTGAGAAATGATCAAACATGTTCAATGGGTTCAAGATTTTTTTTCTCCCAATTTACAGTATGTCCAGAAGAGCTACGAAATAAATGTGCACCACCATAACTTTGTGAACTATTCCTTTGTTGTTAAACTCTTCAGACTGAAGCTTGTCCAGCCATGACATGTTCACAAATGGTGTTCACACCCTAAAGCCGCACCCTAAAACCAACGATCAGTTAACAGCAGGTAAACCCTTCTTGGTAAATGCCAATTGATAAGCGTCAATGACGCTGACGAGATGTTTACCCGGACTCTTATTTACAAGCGGGGCGGAGGCCAATCAATGTTATAGTCCACAATCATGACAGGACCTTTCAAAAACGTAATGCCTTCCAAATAAAAAGTATTTGAAGCAAAGTTTCTAAAATAAGTCATGGATAAAACAATGTAATATTACATGAACTGTTTTTTTTTTAATTTAAATAAATACATTATTTAAATAATGAAAGAATAAAAATTTAAAAGAAATTATTTAAATATTTAAAGAAAAAATCATGAATACTTAATTTGTTGATCAAATCAAAAGGCAATCGAAAAAGGTGACCATTTTTTGGGATATCATTGAGTCTCATCAGCACTCCTCTCCTTCCTTATTTCCATACATTGAATGAGGAACCGTTGGCACCAGTAACGTGAGCTTCTGCCTGAGGGAGGGGGGGGGCGGTGCTGTATGTTTTCTCTTCAGTAGTACTCCATTAACTCCTTCACACACTTTCCAATTCATCCACAAAGTCACTCATTCCAAAACGTAAACCAATCAGTGTCTCTGGTGAGTCACTGCTCAATCACATGGGGGAAGTCCAAGGTTTCCCGGTCGCCATGACAACCTCAACACAAAGCAGCCCAAGGCCTTGTGGGCTGACACATGGGGTGATTCCAGGTCACAAGTGCCCATCTCGTAATCACAAGACCGACACCGATTATGATCGTTTTGCCTCGAAAGCGACCACCCACTAGAAATACAAAGCTGCTTATAAAATCACACAGAAAAACACTTCAGTGTGCTATAATTAGCAGCAGTTTCCCTTTTGGACCTCGGCCCACCCACCCACCCTCCTTTCACTTGTGCTTGAACTACTCAAAGACATTCCTAAGATGCCAGCGCTACCTGTGGCATCCTGCACAACAATCCGGTACAAAGTCACCCGCGGGAGACATTCATTTGACGACATCCTGCACGCTCCTGACAGGTCTCCAGATCTCCATCAGACTAATGATTATTCCATAGTTGGGGTAAAGGTTTTAACCTCTTTCCCAAATGTGTCTATCATGAGAAGATCCTCCCTGAAATGAACGAGACTTTTTGGGGTGTGATTTTGAGACCTCCCACAAAATGTTCAAGAACAAGTGCATGGTTTCTTACCTGGCTTTGAGCTCCTTGTAATCTTCTTTGACCTTGCCCAGCTCCAGCTGCAGACGAGCCCGTTCCCTGGCCACCTGGTCCAAAGTCTTGCGGGCGTCGGCCAACTCCGCCTCGTAGGCCGCCTTGATGCCGCTGAGGTCTCGGCTGACCAGCGACTCGGATTCGGTGATGCGCAGACGCAGTCCCGCGTTCTCGGTCTCCAACGAGCGCACCTTGTCGATGTAGACGGCCAGACGGTCGTTGAGGTTGCACAGGTCTTCTTTCTCCTGCAGGCGAGTGATTCGTGTCGGCGAGCTGGCGCCGCGCGCGCTGCGTCTCTGGCTTGACGTTTCCATGGCGATGGCGGCGAGGGATTCGGATCGGGATGGTCACTGCGGGACGACATGTATGAACCATTGTTACACTGACATTAAAAATGTTTTTTTTTTCTTTTTTTAGTGGTCGTAAAAACTTTCCACGGGCCTCCAGATCCAATTCAATTATACGTGCCTGTTATTCTTACATTTTACAACCTCTATTATGTTAGCGAGGAAGGCTGGACGCATTTCCTGACTCATTCCCACCAGAACAAGCATCCATCTGCATGAGACTCCCAACCAGGCCTGGTCAAACATTTGACCAATTTATTTTATTTAATGGAGAGGTGGGCCAGGTAATTGAGTTGCCAGAGTGTTGACCGTCTTTGTAAATAAACACTCAGCACGGCACACATATTAAGAGTCGCCTGGGAGCAATGTGAAAGCAAAATGATGGAAATGGCAGCTTCTAATCAAAAGAGCAGACGTACTGTAGGCTACTGGATATTTAAATATTAGCATCATCTGCTAGCAGGCAAACTAAACCATCATGATTGTTTTTCTTGGACAAGTCATACATTTCCAGGACAAAGGGCATTTTAAATGTCAAATGTACATCGAGTTAGTTGTTTTACTAAAAGGTACTACCATTTTTAGTTCATTTGAATTCATTCAAATTCATTCAGCTATCTAGCTGTACACTTTTAATTTGTCGAAACCCACGTCACTCACCAATCCAAGTCCCGCCTTTTAAAGGCGTACACGCTCAAAAGTCACAGATACTACAGTAGAACGTGAGGATGGCAACCCTGAGAGGACAAAAAAAAATACCTGACCTCACATGTGCATACGATTGTTTAAATGCTAAATCAGTTCTAAACTCATTACGTGAAATTTTACTGTCACAATATGCTATTTTTTATTTTAAATATACATTTTTTTATCATTAAAACAATATTTCAAATAAATCTGATCATACTTTTGACCAGCTTCTGGCACACTCACATCAGAGCAATCACCATTTCGCACCGGGACACTCAGTGCCGGGAAAAGTCCATTCGGAGGGGCTCCTATGTGGGCTGGCAAACTTTTACCACCCACGCAGCCCACACTGACATGTGCACGCACACGCCCACATGAGCAGCAAAGTCAGGAGCTCTCTCAAAGTGTAAAAGTGCTCATTAATACATCAAATCATATCAAAGTGCTCATTTACACTCTTCACACATGTGGGGAGCTTTTAACCGGCGCCTACTTCACCAATGATCCTTTTTTTTTTTTTTTTGGCTTTCCTCCCCGCCTAAAAGTTGTTCCTGACCTCTCCCGGGCCACGTGAACACTCCAAACTAAAAGGAAGGAAAAGACAGAGAATTTTAAACCTTACCTCTTCAGAGCTGCAAATGTGGGCAGAAGATTGCTCGACGTGTGTGTGTGTCGAGGAGGAGGAGAAAAAGAAGAAGAAGAGTGCTCGCTTACTGGTTATGCGAGTGTGTGTGCGTGCATACTTCTATGTGTGTGTATGCGTGTGTGAGTCTACGCCTGGAAAACTAGACTGCTTTCCGGCTTGTAGGAAAGCAGGGTGGGACGGAGGGAGGCAACTAGGAGGAGTCAGGCGAGACTGTGTGTGTGTGTGTGTATAGTTGTGCAGCTGTTGCGCTTTATCTGCGCTCACCCAGATAGCACACTGCACGCAGTCAGACATCTCAGCAGACGTCGTGACACTTAGCCGCCCCCTATTGAAAGTCTGCAAATGACCCACTTTACCGTGGGGGGGACCCACCTGGGACAGGTGGAAAATGTGTGATACACAGAGCAACCAAACACACCTAAATATCCAAATGGTCTAATGAACATTTTCTAACTTAATGCTAAACGTACGATGCATAACGCTTTGGATGATGATACGGTATAGATCGTTACGGTGTCCCACAGGGATCTTTATTAGGGCCCCTTTTATGTTTTTGTACCACAAAATAATTCAGCTAAAAATAAATCTGCCTATGTAACAAATACAAAATAAATATTTGTGTGACATGCAGTACATTATAAAGTATATTAATGCATTCAATTGAATATAACTATAAACACTGGCCACAACATTAAGTACACATGCTTCTGTTGTTATCGATCTAAAAAAAAGAATCCTCACTTCTTTAAGGACATCCTCTTTACAGAATCCTTGAGTATGAGCTTCTGGTGATCCACTGAATCCGGAAACAAAGGATGAAAAAAAAATCCGGTCATCTATGATATTCCAATGATCGATCCAGAAATTCACGGGCGAACTCTTCAAATGTCTCAATGAAGAGACTTTTATATGCGTGCTCTCTGGGTGGAGTTAATGGAACCATGGAGATGGAGAGGATACAAGAACTTGCTTACACGTCTGCGCGTGTGCTTAAATATGGACTAGGATGGTGCGTCCTGGTTTGGTCTGGTGGTGGCAGGCCTAGTGGAAAGGAGCAGTCACAATTTTAAACAACCTCCTCCTTCTTCGCCTCCTTTCCCCCCCCTTAGGCTTTCCATGGAAGTTCTACTGAATTACACAACAGTCTGGACTCTTAGATGAACATCAAACACCCAAAATGTTGCTTCAAACCAAAATGATTGACTCCCTGTACAATTTCTGGCTTTTTTTCTTTTTTTTTTTGTTAGGCCCACGTGGCAAATGGACATTTCGCAACTGCTCCGTTCCTAAAGTAAACTGTTAGAAAGTGCAGCTCTCCTGCCTACTTTCTAGTTGAAAGCTCGAATAAGAGCATGGATGTGTCAAGCGACTGTGATGTAACACATCAGACGAGGCGAGATGCAAACGCGGGTCGGGCCTGCAACATTCCAAGCGGGCACACGCACAACACCAAAGGTGTGTCTGTCGACTTTGACTCACAACACACACACACACTCACAGAGGAATGTCAGACTAAAATGTAAATGTGTGCTTGTAGAAGCGTAGAGAGAGAAAAAAAAGTTTAATGAGCCAGCGCCTCCCGCTCCAGTTTAGAAACCTGACTTCCCACTTCTTTTTCAAACAAAGGCGCTGGGAATAAAAGTACAGCAATGAACATCCCTGGTGGGAGCTAATAAAGTACAAATATTCTATTGTACTAATAATGGCTATGCTGTACATTTTGAGTATTTATTTTTGTAATGACTTTAACTCCCTGCATTTGAAAACTTATATTTTTTAATCCTTAATCAAAATAGGGTTATGACATTCTGAACCGAGAGAGATTGTCAGAGGTGTAAAAAAAAAAACTACATTCTCATCTAAGTAACATGTGAATGAGTCAAACCAAATGTATGTCTTTCTAGCGAAGTCTTGTTATAATAGCAACGCAAAACGCACATACAATAGTCAACACGCAAGCAGAGTGACGTGTTGTTATCATTGCAATGTCATTTTCCCTTCCTGGGTGGGGCCGATAAAAAAAGTCCTTAATATTGGTTCGGATGCTTTATGGGGGTTTACAATCACGTTCTGGTATTAATGGGCAAAAATATGAATCAAAAGGAAATTTTTGAGCGCGCATTGTTTCACCTGAGGGAGGAAGGTGAGACAATGTAAACACTCAATGTGTACATTGGGTTTGACGGCTGACGTCTCAATGAAAATGATGATTGACATCACAACCTGCACAAAAAGAAAACGACATGGGTCCAGTTTTGACATAAATTAATGGGATTAAATACAATTCTAATTGTTAATGCATAGCTCACATATTTCAATTTCAAGTAAATGTTATTTTATATTTGTTTTAGTGTTATGAGTTATTTTTGTGAATGTTTTATTTCTAATAAAATTCATTTACTGGTTCATTTAGATAATGTTTATCTAGCTTCTTTTTCTTATATACATTTTATGAAATTATTTTAGTTTACTTTATTTAGTGACCTTTAGATTTTTTTCTTTGCATTTAATTTGTATTTTTGGCGTTTAATTTTGACATTACACTATTTTTATCTCATTACATTCATTCAGTCATCTTATTGACGCCCTTTTTCATTTTATTGTGAATTGCAGGTGCCTCTGTAGCGCCCTCTGCCGGTGTTAACACAACTCACAGTCCTGTTAAAAAGTCACATAGCGCTATCTAGCGGCGGGTGAGGAATCCAACTCCAGTATGTGCTTTCTCATGAAAGGGTCGCAGAGTTCATGACGTCACCAAACATAACAACGTCGTAATTTATAGCAATAGCAAACACGGAATAGTCCCTCTACGTTCCAAAGCGGGAATCTTACCTGACTTTTCTCGAATCTTCCTCAGGCTCGTTTTGCAATCTGGCGTTCTTTCCACGCGTGTTTTACGTCCACGCATCCAATAAGAGCAACGCCAGCCGCAATGGACACAACACTGTCACATCACAGGAATTAGCAGACACGCCTGAGAAAAAAAACAAAAATCCACGTGTTAAATCCAGGCAAGAAAAAGAAGCTGCGTTAGTGCACACTGGCTGCAAATCTGAAAACACACGCAAAGAGTTTGTGTGCGTGTGTGTGTGAGTGAGTGTCGGGGGAGTAGGCCTGCTCGCTTGCTTTGCTTAATTGCACAGTGCCACCTGGCGGACGTAATTTGGGGGCGGGGAACAGGTGCAGTATTTATGCGAGGACGTTTCCGCGTTTTTTTTTAAAAAATATATTATGGATGTGGAATAAATGCACAAATTATTCCGCATCAAGAATATCCAATTGGAATTTAAGTAACAAGTGCATTCACTAATCTTCATTAACACAATAACTTTAAACAAAATGTTGTCATATCGATTTTTATTAATTATTTTATATACGTGTATTTCTTGTATTTTAGACTTGTAGGGTGTTTTCTTATCATTATATTGAATAATGCAGTGGTAAATGTAGGGAGTAAAAGTATTCGGAAAAACATTCAAGCAGCCTACATACCTGAAAAATCCACATTGAAAAATAGTATTTTTGTAACGTTATTTGACATGGTTACATTACGTCTAAATGTGTTACAGTGTGTGTGTGGGCGCATGTGTTTGTTGTCGGTGATGTCACCCGGATGAGGTCATCAGCATCCTGGAAGCAAGCGTTGAGGTGAGGAGCCTTCATCATCCTCACTTTGATTGGGGGCAATGGAGGGAGGGAAGAGGATTGGATGAGGGGAGTGGTGTGTGTGTGTGTGTGTGTGTGTGTGTGTGTGTGTGTGTGTGTGTGTGTGTGTGTGTGTGTGTGTGTGTGTGTGTGTGTGTGTGTGGGCGGGGGGGGGGCTCGAGGTGGCAGTGACCTAATAGCTGCAAAAAGCAATGAAGTCATCCACCCTGACTCATATTCCCACATGACAGCAACATCAGCGCCAGCCAGTGTGGACAAACAAAACATTTTTTTGGAGGATGTTTTTCTACAAGTGTCATTATTATAATTTTTTTTATTATTTATTGTGAGTTTTTAGAATGATTTAGATTTTTTTGTCAAATTTAATGATTTATTTTTTTCATATTCCATCGCTTGAAGCAGTTTTCTTTTTGCATTAAATGCCGAGTGTCATCAAGATCTGTCCGCTTGATGCTATTGCACATTTTTTTTGGAGTATGTTTTTCCACAAGTGTCATTATTTTTTTTTTTTATTATTTATTGTGAGTTTTTAGAATAATTGAGATTTTTTTGTCAAATTTAATGATTTATTTTTTTCATATTCCATCGCTTGAAGCAGTTTTCTTTTTGCATTAAATGCCGAGTGTCATCAAGATCCGTCCGCTTGATGCTATTGCACATTTGTGTGTGGAACAAAACATTGCAGCCAGATTCAATGGAACAATGCCAAAAAGTGCTGACTGCGCAAAAATAAACATCTCGCCGTTAAACTGCAAATGTAATCAGTGGTTACAAAAACACTAAATGTAATATTTAACATATATACAAATGGATTAACTAATGATAGAATCCAAATATGATTGTTTTTCATTTTATTGTTTTTTTGTTTGTTTTTATTTACTTGAAATGGGTCAATGTGGCAGGCCACATAATTGTGGGGTTTAAGGGCCTCTATGGGGCTCTTCAAATGGATCTAAAGCAATAAAAAATGACATAGAAAGTCTTTTTATAGCACCATGATTCTCACAGTTTAAAGTGTTACTGGTGCACACAATGAGAGAAGAAAAATATTCAGGTTGCACCTTTATTTAAAAAAAAAAAAAATATTCGCTAATTATTATTATTATTATTATGGATTTTTTTTCAATTGGCACTCAGCCCCAAAATTCTGAAATAGAAGCTTGCCGAATCCCAAGCGTCGTTCTTTGTTGCAGGCAGCCCTGACATCATCGGCCTGTTGAGCACGTGCTGCTTGGTGAGTCTCTTTGTGTAGCACGCGTCTTTTTTTACAAGAAAAGAAAAAAAAAGAAAGAAAGAAAAATGACATGTGCTGCTGGACATTCAAAAGACACACTTTGCTGCACATCTTAACTCGCATCTGTCTTTCCGCGTGGATCATCACGATCGTCTATGATAGCGGACAAAGAAAGGGCCTCCTGTGTGTATGTGTGTGTGTGTGCGTGCACAAATGTGGGGAGGCACAGTAACCCAAAGATGCCTTTCATCATCAGAGACGGGGGGGGGGGGGGGGAAGGACAGTGGGGACCACTCTGACGGCCAGATGGTCCCAATCAGTAACATGACCTCACTTGTACTTTCACAAGTATCCTGTAACTCACGCACACACACACACACACATAAAATCCTTTGAGCAGTTATTCCATATCCTTGATAAAGATAGACCCACTCAAGTACAACGACTCATAGAATCTTGAACTTAATAAAAATTTCCCAAAAATCACTCTTGACTTAATAGTAAACAAATAAAACGTACTCGCTGCATTAGCGACAACTGTGTTACATTTCTGAAGTCAGTTGTAAGCATTCCCACAGCGGCGCAGCCCTCCCTTTCATTTGTCTGAGATATGCCCACATGCTGGGGAGGATTTACACAAGTCATGAAAGTAAGGCCTGTAAAGTTCTTCTGGTGATGGAAAAAAAAATTCTAGTCCTTCCTATTTGTGTTACTAGTGGGTTGGATTGTTTTACTGGTGAGGACAACGCGTACTAGTATGTGGACCACAAGATAGATATTGGGAGGAGGGGGTCGAATGGCTTTGTAGTTCTACGATTAGGCCAAAAATTGCACGAGTAGTGGGAAATGTGTTACTAGTAAGACACCCTTGTAGTCAAGGCAGAAACCTGATCATGGATCTCCGTATTGATCGGGTCTCTCCTGTCCCGGTGGACCCTCCTTTTCCTCCTAATGGAGTCACGCGACCTCTCGGACAAACGACACTACGCTCATGCGGCGTCCATTCCCGGAGTTTAAGGATTGGGGGCAGAATGGGTGGGATCAACCGCCCCCCTCCCTCCCTCCCTCCCTTCTCCCACACGCGCTGCGACTCCATGCATCACGCCATTGCGCTCTCCTCCTTCTAGAAGAATGGGTCATGGGGGTTGCTTTAATCCCAGCCTGAGACCAGCACACGCACACAGGCCTTTCCCTGATTGGCTCCGCCCCGCCCCCCCCCTCGAGACACCTGCTCTATATTGATACGTTTTATTTACCCAGACTATTGACACAAAATGAGTTTGAATGTAAACAAACAACGGGCGGTTTTTCTAACTGACAAGTTTGTGGTGCAAATGTGTTGCTAAGATATGTACCAAAAAAAAAAATAGTAAAAAGGTGTATATTTTTTCAGCCCACCAAAACGTTTTTTTTATTTTTATTTTTTGCATTACTGTGTTGAAAATGAAATGCTAAAATCTTTCTGTAATGTTTTCTTTTTAATTTCCAAATACTACAACGCTTCAGGTGCATTTTTTTTGTTGGTCTGCCTTTCTGGAACCTAATTGTATGTTTCAGCTGCAAAACTTTGAAAAGCAAACAGTGTTTGGCAAAACACCTTGAATGCCACAAGAGAATTGTCAAGTGAAATTTAATGGCCATGTAAAGATAAAGAAAGAATTCCTTTGGATGGAATTTTCTCCCAACGTGGGAACGCGCGATCACACATTCCTGCCCTGGAGAATTGTTCCTCATCCTTCTTTTTCTTTTTAACAGCATGCTGCGCTGAGAGGAAAATCTTTTTTATTTAACGCGCGTGGAGATGGAAAACATTTTAGTGAAGAGGAGGAGGATGAAGAGGGAGGGAGCAAGGCTTGGGAGAGTGTCATATTGCTCATGCAGAGTTTGCCTTGTCATTCACATCCTTGTGCACACACATGGCCAACCTTGACTTTGACTCCCAGGAATAAAACAAAAAGGTGGGGGACCCCAAAAAAAACCCCGCATGTACGGCTACTTTTGCCAGGAAAAACTGCACGTGTAAAATCTTTTTTTTTGTGTAAGGGTAGATTCGGGGAGAGGGGGGGGCGGCTTTTGTGTGCTCCCACCAACATGCCGTCAGGCGTGGCTTGTGTGCGACATCTTGTTGGGGAGTCTGAAGCAACGGGTGCGCTTCTTTTGTTCACCGGCACGATTACTGCTGCTGCTGCTGCTGCAAAGCGCTTTTTTTTTTCTCTCTTTTTTTCCCTGTTTTTTTGGGAACTGGATGTACGGATGGCCGTGCGCGACCCCCTACTCGCCCCCGCCTCCTACATAGGGTCTGCAGTCTGCCAACTCCCATCCCCCTCGTATATATTATATAAATATATGTACAGACGCCGCCCACCCCCACCTCTCCTCGATGCCTCCCCCCTCCCCCTGTGCCAGACACCCTGTAGTCTATACATAACATCCTCATGCGGAGACGACAACGTGGTGCCGCAAAGCGTGGCTACACGAGGTGGGCGTACACCCACCCCTTCTATCGCCTCAACAAACTCACCATCTATCATCAGTAATCCTTACGATTCATCAAAATAATAGTACAAACACGAGTGCTAAAGTTGACGTCATCCTTTACCATGAGCATGAAATCCAATTCCCCTTTTTTTTTTTTTTAAACAGGACATTAGGTAAACTACAGAAGGAATAATAATGTGCATGTTTCTGTTTTGGGCATCCACCCCAATCCATTCATCCCCATGTTTTTAAAATTGATATTGTGATTTCAACAAAACAATAGTCAGAATGTGACGAAGACGTGAATGGACATCAGACGAGAATTTCTTATTTTTCACCACAAAAAGAAAAGGATTGTCCAAATAACAAAAACTGTTGTTGTTTTTTTTTAGGGGAGGGGGCGGCAACACCCCCCATTTACCCTCACAAATTATTGTTCATATTAATTAAAGGAAACATGACGTCATTTTTCTTAGCATCTCGATTTTCTTGCTTGAGAGAACAAATGCTGATTGTCCATATATTAATACAGTACATGGTTCTTTTAAAGCATAACTATGAGGAGGGGAGCGGCTTGAAGGAGCCAGACTGGGTGGAGCGTCGCGCAGCAGCCATCCCTCCTCCCCCCATCCACCCCCCCCCAGCCACCGGCAAGTCCAGCCCGGGAAGAGCGCGCAGACGCCGGCCTTGTTCTCCAAGCGTGTCCCGTCCGCCCCTGGAGCTCTCCAGCAAGCGTACTGGAAGTAGTAGTGTGGGAGTCCAGGGGGCGGAGTGGTGGAGGAGGGAGGGGGGGCGGGGGGGATAGGGAGGGTCGGCTGGGTGGCTGGTGGGTCGATCTATGGGAGGGACTAGCGCAAAAAAAGAGGAGGGGGGGCCGGTGGAAGGAGGCGGCTGCGAGGAGGCAGTTTCTCTCTCCAGTCTCTTCCCCGTCGTCTTTGTCTCGCGCCACTCTTTTGTTTAGCCATGCCGAGCCTGCTGGTGCTCGCAGGGATCATGGAGAAAAACGGGGGCTACGGCGCCGATCTTGCCGGCTCCGGCTTCGGGGGCGAGGCGGGTCTGCTGGGTCCCCCCGACGAGGACGAGGACGACTCCCGCGCCCTGAGGGTCGCGCTCGGCCAGCTGTCGCTCCTGGGGCTCGGCGAGGGCGAGGACGGTGGAGGAGGAGGTGGTGGAGGAGGTGGTGGAGGTAGTGTTGTTATCGGCGGCGGCGGCGGAGCTCCGACGTGCGGAGTGCAAGACCGGAGCAACAACAACAACAACAACCACCACAATAGTGGAGGAGGAGGAATTGGGGGAATCGGTGGAATGGGAGGCGGAGGAGACCCGTCGATCCTCCAAGGCAAGAGCAAGTTGTGCGCCCTGTACGAGAGCTCGTCCGGGGAGCCCAAAGGACGCGGCTGCAACATCACCGAATGCGTCCCGGTGCCCAGCTCCGAGCATGTGGCCGAGATAGTGGGCAGGCAAGGTAATTCCATAACCGAAAAGAAAAAAAAATCATGAAAAAGAAGCATGCCTTTCCTTGCAAACTTTTCTTCTTCCAATGTTACCTTTAACAAAGAAAAGGGAGTGGTGGTGGTGTTTTTTGGTACCCCCTCCCCTTATTCCTCCTTTTCCATGAGGCATCAGCCTCCCACTTTTCCTGCCTGCCTTACAAGTTCCATCATCACACAGGAGCTCTGTTTTTTTTGGGTGTTTTTAAAAAAAATATATATATTATTATTCATATTTCCTCCCTTTTATGATTTCATCATCTGATCTGATTCCCTTTTCTAAGCACTCGTGTAGCGAAGCCTCGAGTGTTGGTGCACGATTCCACAATCCAAGGCCATCAATGTCACCGGAGCGTTGGCTTCCTTTGTCGTCTGGGACGCGCCAGACTGTTCAAAAGGCAACGTGCTGTTGTGAGGAGGGCGGTGGGGGGAGGGTGGGTGACTGAGTGGGTGAAGGTTGGGTGGGGGGTGGGGGGCTGCTAGTGTAGAGAAAGGAGCTCTGGATTCTGCCAGGTTCTGGCGGGGCTGATGTTTTGGGGGGCTTGTTTGTGCATGTGGCCCACTGACACATTAGGACAAAAGAAGGGAGCCAGCCAGGCAGTTAGCCAGCATTGCCTCACCCTTTTCCCCATCTTGTGTTTGGAAAAGTTCAATTCACATCACATATTGAAATTTACAGTGAGCATGTTTGGTCAATTTTGGAACATTTATGAGGTTTGAATTTTGAGGGATGGTATAATGACACTGGCTCAAAAGCACAAGTGATTAATATAAGCATTACAATTGCTGTGTGAATTCTTTCGACTAATTTCTTCAAGTACGATAGCACAAAAAGCTTAAAAAGATTCCCCAAAAATGTCTACAACCTCTTTTGTTCACACCCTTTGTTGTTTTTTTTTTGTTGTTGTCCAAAAGCTGGTATTAAAAAAAAATTAGCATTTTGATTAGTTTCTTGTTTGTACATTTTTGCAGATTGATTTTTGGCCAAATGTAGCCAAATGTGGCCAAAACACATTTTGGGACTTATTTTGACAAATTCCTTCAAGTACAGTCGGCCAATTGGGTCGAGATATAAATCTGGTTTAATTGAAGGTGAAAATCAAAAACTTTAGTACAATTTTAGGCTGAATATTTTTGCTAACTTTTCTACTGTTTATTTAGAAAATTGTATGTGTTGTGTTTCTTTATATTGCCAACTAGTGGCCTGGTATGCATATTACAACCGAAAAAAAATCAAAATTGTCACAACATTGTATGGTGGAACATACATTTTTACACAGAATTACTACTAATTTATTGACAAAATTGTTAGTGAAGTAAAATGCAAGTAAAGTGTACTCAAAGCGTTTAGTTATGTGGCCATCTACTGGGCTGGCACACGTATTACAGTGTTTTCGGTTATTTTGTCATTGTTCCAAAAATATTTTCAATCTTTTCAAGGGTTGGAATGGGGTGGAATTTTTTTCAGAAAGGTTTCCAGCCATTTAAGATAGGAAATGATAGAAATATTACATTTTTTATATTGGTTGGTCAATGATGCTAAACGTTATCCAACCACTGTATATTTAAATTCCTGACTTTCAACATTGTAAATTCCTGGTTTGAACTCCATTTAAATATATTTGTATATTTCCCATGAAGAATTTCCAAGTGAAAATTCCCCAAACTTTACAGACCTTTTTACTAGATTGTTATTGCATTACCTTTGGCAAATTTCCCATTTCCCACCATTACAGATGAAGCATCTCGGGTGACTAAATTCTTGTTGTGTTTGATTAATCTCTGCCTCTGTAATTGTCTAATTGGGACACTCATTTGTACTGATTAAAAGGCGGCGTGGAGGAATGCCTTGCTCGGTGATCCTCCGCGACACCACCACGTCAATTAGCCTCGTTAAACCACGGGTGCGTCCGAAGGGTGTTTGCAGATGTCGGGTTCGAATGAAACAAAAAAAAAAAAAAGGATCCCTTCCCTTCTGCCATATAAAAAGAGCTGGTTCCTTTAAGAAAGGCCGGACCGACTGGTCAATATCCAGGGCGCTGGCTCCCTCTGTTTCTCAATGGCCAGCTGAGTGGATGCATGAAAACATCCGGTTTACCTCACCGTAACTTGACAAAAATCGCTGTGAATATCTCCAAAAAGGAGCAAATGAACTAGGCCGAACAAAAAAAAAAAGCAAGTTGCGAGTGGCCTCAAGTTCAAGGAGAGGTCAGAACTTGTAAGGATGACGGGTGATGCTGCAAATAGATCTGCGCTGGTTCCTCAGGCCCACCACATCTGTAGTTAAACAAGTGTTTGTTGGGAGATTTTCGTACAGGAAAAACAGTCTTGCTTGCACATTTCATTTTTGTCACTCAGTGTTAAAGTTGACCGTAAAACAGACGGAAAACTAATTAAACATTGTATTATAAAGTGAGAAACCACGGCAGTGTCTAATGAAACACTTCTAGCTTAATGCTAACATAACATGAAAAATACCATACACGGGCTAACGGAATTTAGCATAGATGAGGCATTTATTGGAAATCTTCAAACACACACACACGGCGGAGCATAAAGTAAAACTGCTCAGTCAAATATGGTTCTACTAATGGTTCTGTTAGGACAGACCCCTAACCAAATCCTGTTAGTGGAACTGATGACGCCTTGTCAGATGATAGGTCAAATGTCTTCTAAGTCTTGTCTTGGTCCGGTTGTATGAATGAGAACATCCACAAGCAGCTTGTAAACCGTCTGTGTGTCTGCAGGTTGCAAGATAAAAGCCTTACGGGCCAAGACCAACACCTACATCAAGACCCCTGTCCGAGGCGAGGAGCCCGTGTTCCTGATCACCGGCCGTAAGGAGGACGTGGCTCTGGCCCGCCGCGAGATCATCTCTGCCGCCGAGCACTTCTCCATGCTCAGGGCGTCGCGCAACAAGCTGGGCGTGTCTTTCAGCGGTTCCCCGCCGACTCCGCTCCCGGGCCAGACCACCATCCAGGTGAGGGTGCCGTACCGAGTGGTGGGTCTGGTGGTGGGCCCCAAAGGCTCCACCATCAAGCGCATCCAGCAGCAGACCTGCACGTACATCGTCACACCCAGCCGAGACCGTGACCCCGTCTTCGAGATCACGGGCTCGCCGAGCAACGCCGAGCGAGCCCGCGAAGAGATCGAGGCGCACATCGCCTTCCGGACGGGAGGCCTGCACGACCACAACAACGAGAACGACTGCCTGGGTCCCAACGGCGGAAGCAGTCCGGCCGGGAGCAGCGGGAGCGGCGGCGGCGGTCTGGAGAGTCGACTCCAGCAAGTGTGGGGCCTCCAGGGGGGCCAGCGGAAACCTCTGACCAGCAGCTACCGCCAGAACTTCTCCGACGCCCTCGGGGGAGGAGGGAGCGGCGACGGCGTGGGGATCTACAATAAGGGCAACTTCTCCAGCTCCGGAGAGAAGCCGTGCTCCTTTTTCGGCTCGGAGGGCACCCAGAGCTGGGGCGACCCCGACTACCCCAAGCAGATGGCTTTCTACGCCCAGCAGCGATCCAAAAGCTTCGGCGGGCTCCCGCTGCCCCTCACTAGACTCTCGCCGGGGCTACCGGAACCGCCGGCCAATTCGTCCGTCGGCGGCATGGCGTCGCCCCACGCGCAGGCTCGCCGCGCCCACAGCGAGCCCACCTCGGCCGGGGAGGGCGGCTTTCCCGGGCGGCTCCCCGTGCCGGACTCGCCGCCGGCCGTGCGGGACTGCATGACCTGCTTTGAGAGCAAAGTGACGGCCGCCCTGGTCCCGTGCGGCCACAACCTCTTCTGCATGGAGTGCGCTATCCGAATCTGTGAGCTCAACCACCCCGAGTGTCCCGTGTGCCACACGCAGGTTTCGCAGGCCATCCGAATATTCTCTTAAGGATCCCTTTTTAGCCAGTTGTGTGTTTTTGGGGTTTTTATTTTTTTTTTTCTTCTTCGGTCTCTCGTTTGTCGGTCGGCTAATTAGTTGCTCTTATTACGGTTGTTGTTATTATTCTTATTCCTATTATTGCGATACATTTTTCATTTTTCAGAAAAATTTTAAAACAATCAAGCAGCTATTTTAGAAGGCACTGCTTGCTTTACTAAAAAGTATAAGAGATATTTTTCAGTTTTTCTTTTATATACATATATATGCATATATATTTTATAAAAGTTTGGTTTATAAGAAAAGTATAGTACCTTTTCAGGTTTTGATTTTTTTTTTTCTGGTATTTTGTTTTTTTATGATGGGACTGCTGCTGTTATTCTTAAACACAGAATCACAGTGTAGGCCGACATAATGTGAACATTTTATTATTACTCCAATTTTTTTTGTATTATCACGTTACCATGAAGTGGGTTTATATGGGTGGAGGATGATTTCATTCACACCGCACCAAACAATCATCTCGGGTCTAAAAGAGGGTTGTCAATCAGACTTTTTGAATCATTTTACTATGCTTTGACAGAAAATGTGAAAGGGTTTTAGTCAAACCACTTCTTCCGTTTATTTTTTTTTTAGGGGGGGGGGGGCATTACATTATTATTTGCCATTTTATCGGTGTCATTGTTCAGTGCATCGGCCCCCCCAAAATGTGCAAATCTCATTCGGGGCGGTGCATTGATTACACAAGGCTCGCTGTAATCTGCTGAAAAGATTCAGTGATGCTCGCCTTCCCCTCGTAGCTCACAGGCCTGATTTTATTTGCCCAGGACCCCCCCCCCCCCCCCCCAAAAAAAGGAAAACCGCCTTTGAAACCGGACCAGTTGGCCTCGACAAACGCCCCCCCCCCCCCTCCAAGCCACCTTCTCTTTGTCATTACTATTATATTCGTCACTAGACAATGTGAGCAAACCTCATGCAAATAAGACAATATATCTATTTTTTTTAAGATTTTGCGTCTGGCTGGAGCAGGTGTATGGATATCTGGTCACCCCCACCCCATGGTCCCCTTCTCTTACAGTGTGACCCTCCCTTGGATTGAGGAGGGTTATTGTGTGCGGACGCTCGGACAGCGGGGCCCGGCGGGCGCTCTTTCGATAATTAGGCAAATGGGCCGGTCCAGGTGCAGATCGGACGGGAGAATCCAACCCCCCCACAGACAAGATTTGTAAGCTGCACCATTGATGAAAAACATGTGGCCATGTTAAAAAAAAAATGGTCCTATCACATGAGGTGTAGCGTGACCCCCCACCCCCCTGCTTAGCCCCCTTATTAAACCCCGCCCCCCTCTCACACACACACACACACACACACACACACACACACACACACACACACACACACACACACACACACACACACACACACACACACACCAACTGTGAAATTCAAAACAGGGTTTACGTGACAGATCCAAATAGGCCAACCCGACGACCCCTCCCTGGCTACTGTAAGGGACATCCAGCAGCTGCCCCTTCACTATGGACACTGAGGCCCCCAGCCAATGGAAGACCCCACCCCCCCTCCCTAGCTTGAATGAAATCAGACAATTGTAATTGGCAGGAAAGCGGAGGAAACGCCCCATTGAACCAGCACTCACTCTGAATCAAATTATGCTCAAGCCTGAGCTCGAAAGGGAAGGAGGGCAACGGGTTAGCGTTAGAAGGTGGGGGATGTTGAATAAAAGGGAAGGCGTCTTGTTGGGTTGGGGGTGCGCCATCTAGGGGTGGGAATGTTAGAGTCCATATTATACCGAACAATACTGTCCCAATTATATGATAAAGCATGTATTGATAACTATGATACATTATAATATTCACAGCACAATAATTACGCTATCTAATAAAACTTCCAAATTTTGCTGTCATAGCATTGGGGGAAGAACTTCGGCCGATTGCTCGCCCGTCTATGCTGCTTTCAAACACAAGGGGGCGTATTTACATGGTAGTGGGTGGAAGTCTTGCTAGCAAATGTTGGTTTATCCATACTGTGATAATGGTGCAATGTATCATGATATCAATACATGTTTCTACGCCTAGAGAACATGGGGCTTGAAACTGTTTTAAAGGTATTGAGTATCGATCACCAGTGTCGGTGCATCGTTACTGAGAAGATGCAATGTATTGCAATATCACTTCAGCTTGAGCCATCAAACTGTTTTAAAGGTATCAGGTATCAATACTTGGCTGATGATGATGCACTGTATCACAATATCGATACTGCGGCTGATAACTAGAAAACCTGTATCGCCTCGGCTTGAGCCTTTCAACTGTTTTCAATTCAATTCCGTTTTTAAGGTATCGATACCAAATGTTGGTCTACTGATACTGTGATAATGATGTGATGTATCACGATATCGATATTTTCTCCCACCGCTAGAGAAGTCATCTGGCCTTTTTAAAATTGTGTCCCAGCCACCCTCAAGAGACATCCCCCCCCCCACCCCCGAAGCCCCCCCCCCCCTCTCCTTGTCCTCCTATTAAGAGCCAAACACCGAGCAAAGCATGTGGAACACTTAAAAATAAAAGTACCTTAAATTCTACAGAGAGTAGAAATAAAGAGTATCATTCTATGGAGAAATTGCACAGTCAACAAAAAAAAAATCTTAGTATTTTTGTTTTATGCCTTAATGTTACTTTTTCGTTTATTCCAATAATGCCATTTAGGCTAACATGTTGGCCTTCCATTGCACCACCCCCTTAAAACAACTTTTCAAGTTAAAGAATGTGAATCACACTTGGCTTAGGAAGGGGTTCAGGAAATGACACCCTCAACCCGTCTGTTACGTCGCGGGTCAAATTGACCCATTTTAACACGAAAGAACAACATTAAAAGTCATTTTGGGGTATGAACAGACACATATTGGCTAGGAAATGTTTGTAATGCAGCTAATGATTTTTTTTGTTTTTGTTTCTGACCCTTTTGTCTCAATTACTTGTCACGAGTCAAATTGACCCAAGAACGTTATTGCTGTTCCTGAGAAACAAACAGCGGGGTTAAAAACACAATATAAATATGAAGAGTAAAGCACCTTATTTACCAAGAAAAAAAAAAAAAAACTGCGCATCTGATGAATACCAAACCGACCACTGATGGTGAAATATTTCCTAGAATTTAAGAAATGCACATAAGGATTCCCTATCATTTTTGTTTTATGTTGTATTTGTTGTTGCTATCACGACGAGAGAGGGATGCCGCCTCTTTATATTCGAGTATTCAAAGACTCTTTGTAAATAAATACACATTTATTTGCGCATTGGATGCCCTGCTTCCACAAAGCTTTTGGATTACTACGCCAATTTAGCACAGGAAAAAAAAATATTATTATTATTATTATTATACGTTTTACCCATCACTTTTTGACTTAAATAATAGGCTATATGAGATAGATCCATAAGTTTAACAAATATTATTTCAAGGGATTAACTTAGTAGTATATAAATTATCAGACGCTACTATATCATTTATGAAGCCTCTACTGTATAAATCCCAAATACGTAAAAGTTCCGATGAATTGTATGTGTAATAACAATAATAATGATAATAATAACCCCTGAATGAAGACACAAGTTTCTATGTACATTAAGATGAAGCAATAAACAGTAATATTCTATTCAGACTACTTTGACTATTAGCATATTAGCGTTTTGGTAGCTCGTCGCAGCTCTTTGATTAGTAAAAATGAAAATAAAAAAAAAACAAAAAAAACAGGATAATTACTGTGCTCTTCAGGGTCTTTTTTTGCGTGATATGTTGAATATTAAGCACTCGTTTCAGGAGTTCTGAGCGGCACTGAGAAGACAAAAGTGGAAGCTAACAATGCTAATGGCACTAATGGGGGGCCTCTTAGCTTTTAGCGTAGCTTCCAGACTTCGCCTCTGCTTTGTATTACGGTCACATGTAGCCAAAGACCAACGTACGACCAGAGCCAACTTAGTAGTGTTATAAAAAGCGATATTGTGAAAGCAAATCTGTGAAAACATATCAGGTTTGGAACACCCCACAATCGGGTCATGTGTGGGTCATAATCCCCAAAATAGGGGCTGACAATTTTAAGAGTTGACTTTGGCGTTTTCCACTGCATGCTAGCAAGATATTGTACCGTATAGCTAAGAGTTATCCGCATACAAAAAGGCTTTACGACCTCAAAGCGAACGTGGGTTTTTCCTAAATGGTATACAGTATTGCAGCGTAGTTTAATCGATACACGAAAATAGACTTGTTAAGAAACGTGCGTAAGTTTCATTTGTGCAGCTCGGACCGGCCGGTATGAAATACTTTGGATTGAGACAGGAGCGACTTGAAAGGGGCGGAGATGACTCGCGGCGACATTGGAGTCGTTAATTTTTCCGTAGTATTATTTTTTACGATATCGTATTACGATTTCTTTCTGTTTTAGTCAAAATAGGGAACTGTTGATGTTTTTTCTTGCTATGGAAATGGACTTATGCATTTATGTAGAATCCCTTTGAAGGAGTGATAGGAAATCCTTATTCTCAATGGATGCACTTAAGCAATTGTAACCAACTTTTTACGAAACTCGAGCAAGTAATGCATTTGAATGTACGAAGAAAACACTCAACCTAATGCACTCCTTAATTTGTTTTTATTACAAGCTTTAAGTTTTTGTTGTTGTTTTTTTGGGGAAGGAATTTGTGACGAGTTTTCAATATATTTGAGTTCTTCCGCATACATTTATAGAAACCAGAAAGAAAAAAACATTACAGTTTTGTCAGATCTATTTTGCTAACATTGGTTTTTATTTCTTAGAAACGGAGAGAGTAAGGGGAAAAAAAAAGTCAGTATCTGGATGTTATTTAAGAAAACAAGCCTATTTAAAAGACCTTTTGTTTTTTAATTCAAATGACAAGAAGTTAATATATTTCTAAACAAGATGGGGGGAAGTCAGTTTCTACGTAAAAAAAAGAAAAAAAAAAGAAAAAAGTTTTATTTATGACGGTTATGGACGCCGGACGACACTCGTGCCGCGCCCACGACAGAATAAACTATTTTTTAAGAATTTGGAGATATTTTAGTCACAGAGCATCAATCTTGTGCCTCGATTATATCATTATTATTACTGTTATTATTCATGTCCTGCATTAGTAAATCCCCCTTGCCGCTCCCCCCATGCACACATATGCCTTCAACTGTAAGCCCATGGTACTGACTTACTGACTGCATTACACATTTTCTCCGTGATTCAAAACCCAATACCAAGGTCTAGGTCTTGACTGCGTACAACTTTTTCTTTTGGCATCTCCAAGTTTTTTTTTTTTGATTGACAGCAACAGAGCAGCATGACAAAGGCGGATTTTTTTTGCGGATTTGGTGGGCTCTCGGAAACAAAAGTGAGGCCCCGGTGGTGTTTAACAGGGCGCACCACGTTCTTAGATCTCTGTACTGTAACTAGATAGCACACATACATAACACACAACAATCTCATTACTGTACTAGTTTGCATGTAGTATGTCGTGTGGTCACTTAGACTAGATTTTCATAGTTGAGAGCGTTTTCGGAGGTCAAAAGGTGGCGAGTTCTAATGCCGGTCGGTCCCCACGTCGGATATTGTAGGAACAGTGAGGCTACTTCTTTCAGTTTTGCTGAAAATGAATGAATGGAAAAATAACTGATCTTATTATGTATACTCACTTTTGACCTGCTTATTGTTATTTAAGCTCATAAATTAGGAAAAATTGTGACAATGTAATATGAATGATGTTGTTCAGTTAACTCATTGTTGTGTCTCAATATTGTCTTCTGTGACAGTATAAGCATCAGAATTTTTGTTAATATGGAATAATATGATCAAAAACACCGGTTTCAGACCAAATAATGAGGAAAACTGAGTTCACTGCCTAATTTTGATCTCTTACTCAAAAAGCTACAATCTCAAAGAATTAGCCTCACTGTTCCAATACTTTTGGATGGCGAGTATTCACCTCACAGCAAATCAACTTGAAGTTCTTGTAGTTTATGTATTTATTGGTCAAAACTTGACACATTTCCTGCTGCACGTGACGGGACCAAAGGTGAAAACTTGCAACCTTCCTCCGAAGACGGCCGACAGATTGTCTCTTGGTAGCGTTTTCCAATATTTGCAGCACAATTAGTGTGTGTGTGTTTCATGCCGGTCTAATAGTGGTGGTAGTGCGTTAGTTTACGGGCCAGCATCATCGGGCTGGCGTTAGTTTCTGGTTCCTCTGTAAACGGTGAAAAGAGGGTCGCCCCACCCCCCACCCCCTCACGCTCGTGTGTGTGTGTGGCGCTCTGTGGCTGACCGTCAACTTTTTTTTGATGGATGGGAACAAAAACGACAAACAAAAAAAAAAAAGGAAAAATTACACAAAAAAATCTTTGAACTCTGTTACAGTGTGCCATGCCCTCGACGAGGCATGTGATATTGCAGGTTTATTTCTTATAGCACACATTTTTTTCCGAGTGAATTACATTTTTTGGAAGACATTTTTATGATTAATTATTATTATTATTATTATTATTATTAATGTATCTGCTCCATGTTAGTTCTGGTTCTTTGTTATTTTTCCAAGATACAAGATGTATTGTAAATGTTTCTAATAAAAAGAACAAAATGAAAATGATTATAGAGGTGACATGCTTTTGTTCACTATGAAAAGTGATGACAAGATTTCTTACCTAATCTTTTTCTTCTACTCAAAAGCTGTGCTGATGTCAATTCCAACAGGATGAAACGCTACCATCTACTGGCATCTGTTTGTCATTACAAGCTTGAATTTCAGACAAGCTGAACAAGACGGTCTTCCATACCTGCCCCATTGAAAAACATATCTGAAGAATATATTTGTCATTTGCAATAAATGGTTAGATTCCAGCTAATGAATATAAAAGAACACAGCAGTGAATAACCTCATTAAAAAAAAAAAAATGCAAAACCTGGTCAATTTGACCCACAAGATAAGAGCTTGGTTAAATTTAAGTGTACTCCTCTTGGGCAGTGAAATATATTGCGTAATATAATTGGCGGTAGACATCAATTGAAATTGTCTGTCTCCAAAATTAATTTCATGGAATTACACCAAACTGTTTCGAATGTCGTCAGAAGAACATTAGAGACACTATTACAAATCAGATTTATTTGTACATATTGAATGCAGTCCAATATACATATTAGAATAATTGTTTGCTTTTTCTTAAAAAAAAAAAAAATGCTTTGTCCTACACCACCCAGTTTAAAGACCTGTGAAGGCCACACAGCACACACCAGGTGATTTGTGTGCACTTTAAATCAAACCCTTACTGACACACACACACACACACTAAGAACCTGTCTGCCTGAATTAAAAATAATAATAAACAAAAATTCCTCCCGCGGGAAAGAGAAGCAAGTGAGAGGATTGACCTCTGCAAGGCAAAAAAAAAAAAAAAAAAATCCTGGTCCAGTTAAGACAGATAGCAGTAAAAGAGGCTCCGGGATTTACAGAAAAAAAGCCAAAAATCCATTGATTTATCTCACTAGAAGGCAGTGGTGTGTCACCCATTTACAACCCGGAATACCCCCCCCCCCCCCCCCTTCCAGAAGAATCTGAAAATGCCAGACCAGGATCCAACGTGTGGATTTATGAAAAACGACGCCATCACGCCCCTCATGGAGAGTCAGATGTCCTCGCAAATAAGCGTAGATTTAAATCAAAGCAATGAAAATGATAAAAACCTAGTGTTCAATAAATATTTCTAGATGAATCACTTAGCAAATGAGCGGAGTAGCAACAGTCTTTGGGAAAGTTTGAGTGAAGGTGATGGGGAATTCCACTGCTTTTTTTTTTTTTTTTTAGGAGGGGGATCATCTAGTAATCTTAATTTTGACAGATCTGGGGGCGTGCGCCACACATTGCTGGAAACCTCCATTTAACCTTCCTCATATTATGTCAAACCGACAGTTAAATCAAAAGATATTTATAAGCTTAATCAGTTATAAATATTGACGGCAGAGCTACAACTTAGGTTGGACAATTTTGGAGAATTCTCAAAGTTGGTAATTTACTAAGAGAAGTAACAAAAATAAACCTGAAAGTGATAAAATGGATGGTTGACTCGCATTCATACTTCAGCCTAATTTTGCAAGCCTAGATATACAGTAAACGTTTTTTTTCTTTTTTTTTGTGAATGGGTCAAAATGACCCAGGAACCTTTAACGTTAATAGGAGTGTTCAACATGGATACTCCCACCCAGCAAAGAAGTGTAGTGGTTATGTCTACCCACCTCTTGGTCTTCCCTTCTGTCTGTCTATCTGGATCTAACTGTCTTTGCGCAGCTCAGTTGTTCTGGCAGCACATGCCCTTGTTGGATGCGTTCTGGGTGGGCTCCACCGTGATGGGCACCACGTTGGAAGCGGGCGAGAAGTCCGAGTCGTTGCGTCCCGACATCTGCCGCTGCGACACGATGTGGTAGATGGCTGAGAGAGAAATGGGAGAGAGAGCATTAGGTACTTGCAAAAGCTGCAGACTGAAGTGAAGCCATTTTAAGCTTTTTTTTTTTCTTTCATTAACTCAATTCGAGTACATCGCATTTATCCATTGATGTGAACTAATACTAATGATGTGAAGTCACCTCAGTGCACCCACTGAGACAAGGAACCCATTAGATGGACGTTGCTGCCATCTACAGGCGGATGGTAGATAATGTCTGACATTAAGGGATTTTGACGGAAAGGTCAAAGTCACCTGTGAGGATGGTTTGGAAGGCCAGCTCCACATTGGACGAGTCTAAAGCCGACGTCTCCAGGAATGACAGGCCGTGCTTTTCTATGAATAAAAGAATTAAAGAGTGAAATGAGTAAAAGTTAGTCGAAACGCAATTTAAGTGTCAGTGATCTGGCGTGGGCACCTGCAAAGGCCTTGGCCTCGTCGGTGGGCACGGCTCTCAGGTGGCGCAGGTCGCTTTTGTTGCCCACCAGCATGATGACGATGTTGCTGTCGGCGTGATCCTGCAGCTCCTTCAGCCAGCGCTCGGCGTTCTCGTACGTCAGGTGCTTGGCGATGTCGTAGACGAGTAGCGCTCCCACCGCGCCGCGGTAGTACCTGGAAAACAGCAACATTGCAATAAACGCAATAAATGTGATGAAATAGCCAAATGATGCTTTGCACTGACGCAGAAGTGATGGCCCGGTATCGCTCCTGTCCCGCAGTGTCCCAGATCTGCGCCTTGATGGTTTTGCCTTCCACTTGGATGCTTCGCGTGGCAAATTCCACGCCGATGGTGCTCTTGCTCTCCAGGTTGAATTCATTGCGGGTGAAGCGGGACAGCAGATTGCTCTTCCCGACGCCCGAGTCGCCGATCAGCACCACTAATTGGGGAAACAAAGAGGAATATTTGTGTTCAATTATGAATCATGGCTTAATTTGGAATCACCAAGATCCTCATATTGAGATTTTTGTCAAGTGAGTCACGCCACTTGAGCCATCCTGTCTTTACAAAATAGGAAATTAAAACTTGCAGCAACAAACCATGCTGTGTTTCAACACTGTTGCAATGTCAAAGCAAATGTGGCGCAAGAGACACGGGCAGTCTGTTTTATCTCGAAGTTACCACCATTTGTTGGGACTATCGGGTGAAGGAGAAGAATCATTAGGCAACCGTGATTGAGTTGAATCGAGATGAGGAGGGATACGATGTCTCCGTTACGCGCCCATTCCGAAGCACGTTGTTGACATTTCTGCCAATAAAAGACATCAGACTTTCCTGACATCAACTCCCGCACCCATCGTATGACAGCTTTCCCCAAAGTCTGCAAATGCTCACGTGAGCAATAAAGCTAATTCTGGGAGGATGAACCTGTTTGGTCAGATGACGTCAGAGCCTGCCAGATGAAATCCGCTAAATGATTTTTGGAAATTAAAAAGATTAGACTAGTTAAATTGGATCTCAGTATGACATATGAGCAAAAACAGCTCCACAAATGACTTACTGAACTACTTAAAATTACTACAAATAACAACAACAAAAAAAGCAGAAGCTATATCGTATTGTTCATGTGAAGCAAAAGCAAGTTAGATGAACTTTTCACGGTTCTTGCATTGATCCCTGCGGGACACCGTCGCTTTAGGAGGAAATTATTCTTATTATCATTTAAGTTAATATTGGGCTATACATATACTATAAGGTAATAAACCAATGTGGGGTTTCTGCTTTGGATTTTTCTTGGGTGGGAAAAATTTCTAGCTAAGTCGTGGAAGACGACAAAGAAGGCTCAAATTGGACAGCTGTGGACGAACGACTTCCTGTGCTGACGATGGCCAAATGGGCTTGGAAGCGTGAGTCAGTGTGCAGCTTGCCCTGCTTGACTCGCAGCAAACAGCTTAGGCATTAAAAAAAAAAAAAAAGGAACAAAAGGAGCGGCGGAAAAAGTTGAAAAGTAATAAAACCTATGGCACCTGACTGTGTTCGCACTTTGTCACTATAATTTCTGCTCATGCCTGGAATTAAATCTCATCTCCTCTTTGCTTTGTGACAAAGGTTTTGTATGGCTTTGGGTGAACACAAACACTCGCATTCTCTGGAACACACAGACACACACTCCATGCAGGTATTTCCAGTTTGACAACGCTGACTCGTTTAAGCCTCTGAAGTTCCTCTTGTTCACATCAAGGTACAAATATGGATGACTGTTTGCACCCGGCTGGTGCCAGCTCGTTCCTTTTTTTTTTTTTTTTGTGTGTGTGTGTGTCATAAGCCAAGTAGCAGCTATGGTCATGCTAGTATTTGAACAAACGGGTATTAAAAAGCCAATCTTGTTCTTATCTTGGGGAAACATTCAGCACATTCTTAATGTTTCAGAGTAAAACGGGATATGAGCCAAAAGTTAAGATAGTACTGTGTGTATGTGTATGACCTCCCTGGCTTTTACTTTAAGGGAAATAATATACCATTGAAAGTTTTGAATGAGTTTGAATCAGAAATGCCCCTAATTTTAAGTAAAACAACTGCTGTTGAGTTTTTCTAATAAGTAAATCTGAATAAATTTTATTTAAAAAATATTTTGTTGTTTGTTGTAATCGCATTATTTGATTATTTATTGTATACAGCACTGTTACACAACTTTTCATTAATAGAGTACTTTAAAAACAACCACAGCTACAGACAAAGCATTTTTCTTAGGGAGAAGGAAGTCTATTTCTGGTTCGTTTAAATGGTATTTTTATTGTGAGGAAATGCTTTGCTTTAAAGAGAAAATAAAATAAGGACACCTTTAATTCACCCTGAACTTTCCAAAAAGTAAATAGGCGAGTTTAATTTTGGCAAATTTGTTTGCGTTTTGGAGCTTCGGTACCCGTCACCTCGTCCAAAGATGATGAGGTCGTCACCGGCTTGGGCAAGATTATTACTCGCCACATCACATGCCGGTTGTCTTACTTCACAAAAGTGACCTTATGTTGCTAATGCCCTAGCGATAGCTTTTAAAGTGCTTAGATGTGTAGCAACAGGTGCCGTCACCCTGAAACATGTAAAGTTGTCACGGGGGGGTTGTCGTCATTCGAACGCAGGTAAGCTAAATGTAGCCAGCTAATAGAATGGGGGTAGGCGGGAGACAAAATGGAGCAACTCACCTTTGAAGAGATAATCATATTCATCTTCCCGGCCCGTCATAGTTTCGTCTCACTCAACGCACTCGCGTTTATTTAAGTCGAACGAACTTCAAAAACCACAGAGACGATGACAACAGCGACGGAAGGCGAACGTCAAGCCGGTCAAACAACACGTTGTCAGCGGTGATGTCGTCCTGTCCTCCCCCTCGGAAAAAAAGGCAAAAGTATGAGCCAAAGTTTGTCGTCGTCCTCCTCCCTCTGCCTCCGCTTTCTTGTTGTCACCACTAGTTGCCGCAAAGCGGGGCGGCCGCAGCGGCGTGACGTCACTTGTTGGTCACGCCTTCACTCAGCTCCCATTGGTCTGTGCTCGACAGACACCTGTCACGCGACTCGACGCGATTGGCTCACCTGGCTGTCACGTCACGTAAGAATTGGGTTTCGCCTCAGAGCCGCAACACAGGTGACACCACCTATGGCAGCAGCAAAGTGAGCACACAAACAAGCACCGAAGCACTTTTTACCTTCTATTCGTACTTTACTTGATTACTCTACTTGTTTTTCTTCCGACATTAAATAAATAAGAACAAATCAGACACTAAAGCAAGGGCACGGTCATGCTATGTTGAAAGCCAAGGAATAAAAATGGCTTTTAAATCAATACGATAATAGTAATCATACAAAATAATACAAATATTAAACTTTTAAATACAACATAATTTAAACTATATCAAATATAAATTAAAAATAAAAACGATAAAATTGCAAAAATTGTCTATAAGTACCTATATTTGCCACAAGGTGGTAGCAAAACCATACAATGGTGCAGCTCAAGCTCCTCGATGTACTTCAATATATTCCTTGGCACCAGGATGCCACAAGATGGCATAAAAGTAAGACTTTTATTTCTTCACCACGTTATAATAAAGCACAGTCACATCTAATAGTCAACATTTTTATCGCAAATCATTTATTTCAGCAGGAGCACACACACACACACACACACACACACACACACACACACCCACACACACACACACACACACACACACACAAACACACTTTACATTCGACAGCAAGCAAAGCTTCCCTTCTTAACGTGTATTTAAAAAAAAAAAATCCAGTTTAATTATTTAAATTATAGCTAACCCAAGTTGTACAATACAACAGGCAGGATATTGCATTTATTCACATGACACCAGCCTGGTGTATGTTCAAATCAGTCATTTTTAAAGAGGAGTTTCATGACCCATCTCTCCCATGCGCTCCCTCGGAAGCTTAGACATTCTTGCAGCAAGGTTTCTTTTCCTCGGTGGACTCCACTCTTGGGGTGCTCAAGGTGACAGCGGTGATAGAACCTCGAGATACTTGTTTACTGCTCACCTTCTTGTGAATCTCTGCATTGGGGGGGGAGATAAAAGATTATCACAATATAACCCCCTAATTAAATCATTATCATACAAAATGAGACTTCATTTTTTGTTAGTTAGCATTCTATGAAAAAAATCCATCCTTTGTGGACAAATGTGTGTGGTAGTTGGAAAACACTTGGCGATGTTCATTACTGCCACCTAATGGACTGGAGTGGAATAGCATTGTCCAGCGAGTAAAATGATTTAGCATGTTTACCTGTTAGGACAGTGTTGAACGCAGCCTCCACGTTAGTTGATGACAAAGCGGAGGTCTCCAAAAACAACAGACCTTTTTTCTCTATGCAAAATTAGAGAGAAAAAAGAATATTATATGATTTATAGCTTTTTTTTAACCGGAGCGCCGATTTGAATGTATGGTCAGTACCTGCAAAGTCCTTGGCTTCATCCGTGGGCACCGACCTCTCCGACTCCAGGTCGGATTTGTTGCCCACCAGCATGACCACAATGTGAGGGTCGGCGTGGTCGAAGAGCTCCTTCAGCCAGCGCTCCACGCTCTCGTAGGTCAAGTGTTTGGTGATGTCATAAACCAGGAGGGCTCCCACTGCACCTCGGTAGTACCTGTTGACCCCCAAAAAGATTTATAATTGCCTGGAGGTGCCACAGAATGGCAGCAAATCTACTGGACTCATTTCAACAATTCTTTGGTTGCATAGATGGCGGAAAAACACTACTTTTGTCTAAATGCAGCTCCTCAACTCATTGCACAACAATGTCAAAACACTCATTTTTGTCTCAATGAATCGCCTCAACTCTTCAATGTAGATGTTATACATTAGCGGCAAAGCACTACTTTTATCCAAATGAAGTTCATCATCTTATTTCAAAATTGTTCTTTAGCACCAAGATGCAAAGCACTATTATCTAAATGAGGCTCATCAGCTCACTTCAATATCGTTCATATATTCAATATAGACTCTATGGCATGACAGCAAAGCACTACTTTTGTCTAAAAGAGCCTCCTCGGCTGTCCAGTGTTTTCAGTGCGGGTTGTTTTGCAGGTTAACTCGACGTCAAGTGTTTGTCCTGAAAACAAGTGGAAGCACACGCTTGTGTTTACAATATCATCAGCGACTCACGCCGACGTGATGGCCCGGTAGCGCTCCAGTCCCGCCGTGTCCCAGATCTGGGCCTTGATGGTGAAGCCGTTGTGCTGCACCGTGCGCGTGCTGAACTCCACACCGATGGTGGTGCGGCTGTCGTGGTTGAACTCGTTCTTGGTGAAGCGGGACAACAAGTTGCTCTTGCCCACGCCCGACTCGCCGATCAGGACGACTGAGGAGGTCACAAAAAAAAAATTTGAACTGGATTAGATAACATTGTTAGGCATTCTGGAATTCCCTAATCACAAAATTCATAGCGACTGTTTATTTTTTATTTTTTTTTTCAAGATAATCATGCTGAGATGAGATGACACTTTTGTCTCTAGAATGTTTACCTTGAGGAATAATCTACTCTGTCTGGTTTGGAGGCCACTCTCTAGTATCCATGCAGCCCCCCCCCTCCCTCGTGAATTGATAATAATGCCACTTTTTCCACTGGCGTCCTTCACTATTCAGTAACTACTTATACAAACAATAGCAACAATTCCCAAAGTGCGGGTAAGCATGAAGCTTTCTACCACAATGGACTGTTGAGTCCCAGGAATTTTTTTCTTTCTTACACTTGACTTTTTTTCCCCCTTGCTCGCTTGTTTTAGCAGGAAAGGAAAGAACTGAACAATGTGGCATGATCTCATGGGTAATATTTAATAGATGAAAGATCACTTTTAACGAGTGATTCATTGAGGTTGTGCGGTTAATATTTAAAAAAAAACTGTAAGGCATTGTTGGAATCTACTAACCTTGTTCGTGGGAATGTTCTGTTCGAAACAGACATACTGTAATTTAAAATGTTGTTTTTCTCCTTTACTGCATCAACTTTTTTCAAATCCCAGTTTGTTGCAGAGGGCATTAAACAACGTCAAAAAATACCACAAATGAACATTTTTTTGACTACTTACATATTAAAAATCATCGTAAAAAAGTCATATGAAACAAATAACACTACGGCTAACACATTTCCAATGGTTTTCCAACGTTTTCCAGTCTTTCTGGTCCCGCCACGCCGCTTACAATAAGATAGTAGACAGTATTGTTCTCTGTTGGATAAGCCCTAATTACCATGTTTGTCCGGTTTCAACCGCTGTTTTTTTGGACGGGGCGAGATGCTCGACGAGAGTTAAATGAGGAAGTTGCTCTGTCCAACCTGCATTTTTCTTTTATCATTCTACAATCTAGTTTCGTATTACAGTTTGTTGGTAGTGCCTTTGACTTTTATCGGGAACTGGGTTAGGCTAGTTACTTTTACTTTGCTATTGGCGAGAGATATTTTCTAATTGTAGTCGTGGTGGATGGTCAGAAAGGAATTTTATCCCATTAGATCAGGCCCTGGCCTGACGAAATGAAACTCCTCCCCTCATGTCAACATAGTTGCTTGGCACCAAGATGAGATGCTAGCGCCAAAGCACCACTTTTTTATTAGATATGACTTTGACCTGAGCATCAAATCATAAATATGCAGGCATTCATGATACTTGGTTAGCTTGGTTTTTTTTTTAATTACAGTTAGGATTAGGAGGTTAGGGTTAGTTTGGTTACTTTTATATTTAATTTAGCTACTGTAAATTATGGGGTTACATTAAGTTTGTTAGTTACAACTACTCTTATTACAGCCCGAGTTAGGGTTAGTTAATTTTACTCTCTCAAGTCGGAAACACAAAAATTTATTATTTTTTCAATATGTAGCAGGCAGTGTAAGTGAGCCAAGCAGATAGAGGCGTCAGTCAAGCTTATCAAAAACAAGGAAGTGTGCATGGAAAGACAAGGTTGTTCTGCAGAGTTGAACAACACACTCATTCTTTTGGAATGCTTACATGAGAACCAGAACAAATGGACTCACCTTTGAAGACAAAATTGTAGGCCTCGTCCGAGCCCATGTTGCGTCCATCCACTGCTTCCCGTGTCTCGCCTTCTTCTGTGGGAAGTGACTCAGTCGGCAAGCGGCAGCCGTCTTACTACTGACAGGTCCCCGTCAGACCAGAGGACGGAAACCATCCGGTTTTGGCACAGCCGTCCAGCCTTCCTGCTTTCCTGCCTGCTGGCTTACATTTCAGGCTTGCTGGGGTGAGACATGTTGAGCGCATATCCAGGTCAGGGAGTGGCCAGGCTGCGGTAATGGAGGTGTGGTACTATCAGGTGGCGGGGTGGGGGCAGGTGAAAAGCTCAGTTTCTGTCAGGCGCCTCCTGGTGGTGGGGATGAGAAGGAACACTCACCACAACCTTACATACCGAATATTCCTATTCGATGTCATCTGTCGGATTTTGAATATTTTCCTAACTAGATTTGTATATTTTTTTTAAAGTTGGATAAAGATGAAATAGTATTTTGTATATAGAGGTCTTAAAAAATAGTAATATGAGAATAGAGTCAATTTGGGGGATTTTTTTTAGGTAAAAATTCACATTTTGTTGGATATGAGAAAATGTAATGTAAAACAAGGTCTAATGTAATGTAAAAAGTTGCTGTATTTCTGAAGTTTTTGTTGTATAGAATGTCAGACTTTTTCCTACCTGCCTCCAGCCTTGTGAGAACTCTGTCTTACTAAGTCCCGAAATGAACAATAAAATGATAAGCTCTGTAATCAGAAAATGTTTATGTACACATTAGAAATAAACTGTAACATTTCAACTTAATTACAATTTCAATGACACGTAAGAAATCAGGATCCTTTCATGAAACTAATGTCACAGTGAGGAAAAAAATACAACACAAAGTCTAACTGAGGAGACAAAAAAAAGTTAATAACATCAACACCTTTCCATGATTAAATAAAAAAAAAAAAAAAAAAAGAGAGACATGATGTGAGTGAAAAGGCACACCAATTGCCGGCCTGTGCTACAATCCAACTAAGATGCGGCTACTTGGGTCAGAGGTTCTTCCAGGTACTGCACCAAAGCCTCAGCCTGCATGACAAAAGCACACATGAGCAATAAATCAACCAGGATGAGGAAGTTGTTGCCTCACCTTGGCTTTGAGCATTCCAAAGCCCACTGTCTCTTTGGCGTACATGCATAGGAGTAGGTTGGCCACTCGCGTGATGGCCACTCTTCCCTCCTATGATGAAAAACGCATGTCATGTTGTCAGTGAAAGTGAATTTCTGCCAAGGAGAAATGCATGTCTTACCATGCAGTCCATGAGTATAAATTTGAGTTTGTCCTCATTGAAGGCCTGGTGGCCGTTCTTGTCGTAGGCCGCCCAAATGTTGCTGGCGATGGCAGCGGTGACCCGAGCGTCCGTGTCCCCGTAGCCAGAGTAGGCCAGGAGAGAGCCTTCGTTGTTTAGCAATCTGACAGCCAAAAAGCAAATATAAAAAATAAAGGAACTTGCACAAGTCAATAATGTTTGATTTGGCTCAATAACATTACTTATAGTAACAAGCCGTTTAAGGAACCCCGTGCAACTATTTACCACAATAAGTGCATGTTTCCGTATTTTGTGCATGAATTATTGGGAAATTTCATGAAGACTAGTAAATGCATTACACTTTTAGAAATACCCATAAAGTATTAAAAAGGGTGGCATTTAGCGGCATTGACAACCCTTTGAAAATCATTGAATATCATGGCAGGACTTTTATTAGTGGATGCATTTCAAAACAATCGTTTTATAAGTCAGTATTTGACACTCTAAAGTTTTCCAATCAGCTGACAAGTTAGCATCCGGAGAGGCTAGGCTAGCAGTACTCACAGGGTGCTTTGGACTCCGTTTGTGTTGGCTTGGCTCAGAACCTGCGTCAAAGCCTTCGGTCGTAACATGACTGCTGCCGCTTTCTAAATGTTGTATTAAATCAAATACGGATGGAAAAAGTGGGGAACAAACACTAGTCACAATACTGCTCTTAAGAAATGGCTAGCGCATTTTGTTGTGGCGGCTTGTCGTCATAGCACTTCCTGTGGCAGCTGGAGATACCGGAAGTTTTTCAGTGTCCGCTGCCACGGGATAGTACGACACGCCCTTGAAACTGCGTGCCTGACGAGGCTAAGCTAGTGGGGGCAAATGTCAGCTCGATGTGTTTGAAAACGGCATGGAAACGAAAATAACATGGATTTATATACAGTCAAAACTGGAAATAATCTTTAATGAGGAATAAAGGTTTTTTTAATTACATTTTGAGAGTTTCCAGTCTTGGAAAACATCACTTGGCTGCTAAAAAAAGGCACCGAAACATTCGGGAGACACACGCAGGTCTCTGTTTGTCAACAGACGAGTACCTTTCTGTGATTGGATGGTCTGCGGCGAGGTGCATGATGGGAAGGAGGCGGGCCCTCGTAGTGACTTGGTGGAGGACCGACGTCACTGTTTGTGTGCTCGCTTGGGGAAGATGGCGGAGGCTGCGGCTGTTCCCCCGCATCGGTTTTTTTGTCACTGTTGTAAGGGAGAAGTAAACCCCAAACTACCGGTAAGACCTTTGTTTTTCACTCTCGGCTTTATGTCGTCGTATTTTCTCAGTTGACAAATTGGCGTCTATGCCGATTACCGTGTGTTCCGCTTGCCTTCCTTAGCCAAAAAGCTAGTTAGCCTCCGAGCAGTCAGCGGCGTTTGTTGTTAGTTATGAATGTGCAAAATACACCGGTAACAAATACAAATATATGTGTCCATTAATGCACGTTGTAAATGGGACTCATATTTTATTTGCAATGCTCGTGGAAGACATTCATGTCCAAAGAGTTAGCCTCGAGCCTCGGCTTGTCTGCTCTGGTTGTTGTGTGTTGCATTAAAATACACAATACTGAGGCAGAATAAGGACGTATAAAATAGTATTTTAATTTCCTTCACGGACAGTTTCACCCCACCCTTTTAATCTGATTAAAAAAAAGTCCCCGTTTATGTCCAAGCAGGGGAATTTTTGCATTCACAATTACTTTTAGTTTCAATTTGAAATGGAGTAGCAGCATGTTGGACACGGAATGCCGACTCAAGCTTTGCATCACAATTTCCACAAACAAAGAAAAAAAAAAAACCTCTAAGAGAAAAGCTCCAAACCTTGAAGCACTGCCAAAGTTCATTTGTATTCTTCCGATCATGACAGTTACATTTAATGTGTAATATATTTTTCAAATTACCTGTGGAATGCATTTTAATTGAAACATTTAAATGCAGTTTGTGTCTTAGTTGTACTTGGTGGAAAAAAAACTCGAAACACTGGCTTTCCAAAATGTCCCTTAATAGAAAGGTTTCTCGCTACCGCTGACACAATTAGCAGTTATGGATTGAAAAGAGTAGTAATGATTTAATTCATTCATTATAGTCAATTTTCTCTGACCCCCAAATGACATTTCTATTTGAAAATTCGATTCAAGCAATATGGATTGCCGCTAAAAGTAAATCTGTGCTGACAAACAAATGCTAATTGATCAAATTAATTAATCACCCAGCCATAAATCAATTTTAGATTCAAGAACGTTTACGTGTCAGATGAATGCAGACAAACATAATGAAAAGACAAATTATGACAAAGACAAATCATGACTAATAGATTTTCCGGGCTGCGGATGAAATTTGTGCGTAGCAAAGCACTTTGCGCACCTTGGACTTTGCCCCAAAGGCGAAAAGACGAAGATGACACCTGTATCCTTGCGCTGTTGCTCAACCAGATGCGTCTGCCACCGCCTACATTTTGCATAATGACTTCATTTGACTGCCGCTGAGGTATTAGGGGACTCCGCTTACACCTGGTGGGAGGAAAGAGGCTTATAAATGTGGAGTAAAAAAAAAAAAAGAAGCCGATTCAATATTTTCATAATTTAGATGCTCTTTCTACCATTCGATTTGGCGCTCAAAACAGAGCAGAAATAAAGTCTGACTTAAGAGTCTTTACTGTGTGATCTAAATATATTATAGCCACACGAAATGTAATCTTCTGACCTGACTGAGCAGTTGTGAGGTTAATTCCAGACGGCTTGTCTCACGCGGACATTGCTGGAACCTGTGGCCTTTCCAAGCCAAGTGATCCACATCTCCGTGTCATTGTTCAAGAATAGCGTAGATGACTTACGAGGAGGACACCCCGACCATCTGTGATCGCCGAGCTCACAAAAAAAAAAAAGCAAATCAGTCTGTCATAGTGTCGAACACGTTAGGTGTGGCCGGTAGACCAGCTCAACCTCTTGGGTTACTCTCGATCACTGTCCCACCTTTTTGTGTTCCAACTTACTTGAAATGAAATTGAAAACAGTCAAGAAAATATCATGTAAAAATATATATATATATATATATATATAAATGTGTGGATCATATTTGACAACAAGCGCGGGTGAACTTGCCTGCTCCAAGGCAGCATTTAATTTGAGAGGCCAAATCATTTGTAGATTAAAAAGAACTCATCCGCTCCCGACAGGCAGAAGTCACCTGACTCGCACTGGCATCATCATTATGGCGGAAATGTAACACACAAACCCAGTTGAAGTCCATCTGACGTCTTCCTGGGAAACCCTGACACATTCCGAAATCATCAATCAGAACAAATATTAGCGAGCCGAAAAGAAATTGTGTATAATTTTATCATTCTATCATAAATGTTAAAACTACGCGCTTTAACTTTTTCCAAGGAGTATATCTGTCCTCGCTGCGAGTCGGGCTTCATCGAGGAAGTCACGGAAGATTCCAGGTAAGAGCTGTGACTCATTCGATGGGTTACATCTCGTGATGAGTTGTCTATTTTTTTATTTTTTTTTGTCTGTAATTCCAGCAGCCTCTTAGAGGGAGGCGCCAACGGACTAGATGACACAACCAATCAGTTTGCAGAGGTACTTGTCTTAACTGAGTGACAGCCTGTGACCGAAACAATCGAATAAATGAAACCATTTGATTCCACGTGGTTGGAAAAAAAATCGCGACTCTGCAGATCATTTATGTTAAATCCAGATGGTCTATATTTATGATATTTAGATAGCGACTAACCTCCCGTGTTGTGTTGTCACCCTCGCAGTTATGGCACCTGCTGTTAATGGAACGGCCCTTTTCCATCGACGGCGACAACCCCGACTCGGAACCACGGCTCCCCGGCGGGCGCCTGGGCGGGCTCGGCGACTTCGGGGGATTCGGAAGCGGACCCATCGGGGGCTCGGTCCCCGCCGGCCTCGGAGGGCCCATGGCGGGTTCGCTAGGCGCCGGCGACCACTGGGGCCCGGCACGACCCCCGCGCCTACACACCCAGAGGAGGTATAGGTCCAGAGTCAGCAGCAGGCCCGACCGCTCGCCCGCTGTGGAAGGGTAGGTTGACATCACCTGAATGCAAATTTCCAAATTGCGCATTAAACCATCGACGTCTGTCGATCAGGATTGTACAACAGTTCCTCGCCGGTCTCTTCGCCAACTCGGGAGTCTCGGGCACGCCGCCGTTGTCATGGTGAGACGCTACAACCTTCGAGTTCTGTCCGGATGTTATTTGGTATGGCGATGTGACCGTCAACAAATGGTCTTTGTGGCTCTCCAGGACAGGCATGCTGCATTCCAATCCGGGAGACTACGCCTGGGGACAGGGAGGCCTGGATGCTGTTATAACACAAGTATAGCAAATCATGCCATACCTGAGAAATTTTTATTTATATTATCCTCATCGCTAATCGTTTTTGTGTGTCTGTGTAGTTACTCGGTCAGCTGGAGAACACAGGGCCTCCTCCAGCCGAGAAAGAGAGGATCTCTTCTCTACCCTTTGTGAATATTTCTCAGGAACAAGCAGGTTAGACTTGCATATTATTTCCTTATGTTATAAAGCACAGGGTGGGTCCTTAAAGTCGCAATTCACCAAATCTGTAGAAATGATTACAACGCGAGGTTCGGTGCTCACCTTGAACATCTGCAATATCAATTTCAAGCACCGACACCTCACTCGTCGGTCAGCATCTGATCTTCTTCAAATATAAATCCTGAATGACCACAAGAAAAATATCTGTGAGCGTTCAGAGCTTCAAGATTGATCTACCGTCACTTCCATCGTGGATTGACTAATTGATCACGTCCACCCCAAAAGTAATGACTTTAAACTTGTGTTCGCAGACTGTTGTATGGAATGTCCAGTGTGCAAAGAAGACTTTGAGGTGGGCGAGCCCGTCAGACAGCTCCCCTGCAACCACTTCTTCCATTCAGCCTGTATCGTACCTTGGCTGGAGATGGTGAGTCACAACAAACAAGTCACAAGACAAATCGGCTTTTAAAACTGCGCGTCGGCGTTCCACAGCACGACACGTGTCCGGTTTGTCGGAAGAGTTTGAACGGCGAAGACAGCAGCAGCCAGCCCCCGTCAGAGCCCCCCTCGCTCTCCATGGACCCCCGCACACAGGAGAGATGGTCCTTCTGAAGCTGGATGGGAAAAAAAAAAAAAAAGAACTCGCCTAGGAGCCGCTTCTCGCTCCCCTTCACCTCCGTTGCCGTCTTAATCACTTTTTTTGGGGGGGTCATTTTCTTGTTAATGTCTTTTCCCCTGAACCATGTACACTCAGATCTTAACGGAGACATCATTCTACATTTTGGCAAATTCTGTGAGATGCTTCAGTTCAAATTCCAGGATCCTTTTGGGAGGTCTGTTTCAAATATCTTAAAGACATTTGTATACGAGCAATTAGCTGGTCAGTTTTCATACTAGGTCCCCTTTAAGGTCTTCTTTCCGCTTCAGATGAAGCCCATCCATGTTTACCCACTCCCCCCCTCCCTTTAAACACAATTTGGGACAAAAGTCAGCACATTGCTGTAAACATTCTGTATTTATTTGACGGTCCACGAGCGTATTCCTTTGGTTTATTGTTTTGTTTGTAGCATTCTTAAATGGGAAATTGCAGCTTAAAACTCCTCGCACCAACAAAACCATCATCGCTCGTCCCTTATTTTTCCCCCCCACCGGTTTCTGATGATGTACGTCAGATTATATTCTGTCATCCCGCTCATTTTAGTCCTCTGTGTATGACCACATTTTTACAACTTTTTTTTTTTTTTTTTATGTAAATAATTGTAGTCCACAAACCAAAAAGGTTTGCAAAGAAAAACAACAGGCGCAAATGTGAATGGCACACATGGGTAACAAACTGTATATTATATAAATGAAAAATGTCTATCATGTATTAATAAAGTGACTAAAAAAAACTTCCTTCTCTTTTTGTCTCTTTCCAAGTCAAGACTGAGCAGTATTTTTTTATTTTTATTTACAATTAAATAGATACAGTTTGATGAAAGTGAGCATATCAAAACACTGATAAAAATGTAAATTAGTCCTGAGTGCAAAAAAAAATATTTGGATGTCAAAGAAATCTTTCACGCAAATGCATTAAATTAGTAACCAGTTTGGCAATCAGATGTTAAAATTGCCTCAAAAAAATTACTTGAGAGTTAAGGCAATTGTTTTCAAGCACATAAAATTATTCTCACATCACAACATTTTATCATTTAAAAGATAAACTCATACTAAAATGTTGATCATGCAACATTACGTCTATCATACTTCAGTGTTATTCTTGGAAAACCCGTTTTTTGGTCTTTTCAGTGTGCCAGAAATGTGAGCGACCATTAAAAGTTCTAAGAAAAAAAAGAGCAGTTCTGTAGTGCCAAGTTAAGGTCTTACCTGTATGTGAACAATAACATCTTATTACACATTTAATCCCAGTGTGTACCAAGCAAGTGTGAGTAAGGAACGAGGTGGTGCTGTGGAGGGGATGTAGCCCACCACTGGGTCCCACACCTCAAACTGGATCTTTGATGATGACCTAAACAACACACACACACGGTTCATTAGAGCCAAGTCACACTCGAAAAGTAGAACCTCCAAAGTTGAACACAAACCGTTGGGTGACACTTCCGAGTTGTCTATGGCGTTATATATTATTTGTTAGCATTGAGCTAAACACCAGCAAACCTAGGTGATTGTTTTAAATACACAATGTGTGGTTTTCTTTGTTTTATGTTTGAAGATTAAATTCCAAACTGCAAAGATTTAGGCGATCATACAACCTGTTGAGGACGATGAGCACCACTAAGCCGTCTGGTCGGATGACGGCAGAGAATTCGAGGTCCGTTTCCCCGCTGACGGACACGCCGACTCTCTGGGAGTCCTTACTCAAGAATTTACTATATCCAGATTTAAAAAATAATAATAATAATAAATAAATAAAAGAATGAATTAAAAATATTTATAAATAAAAATAAATAAATAAAGATTAATTTGGCTACAGTCTAAAAATCTATAAATCCAATTTTGCCTTAGTACCTGAAGTGTGCCAAGCTGTAAAATGTCGGTTGCTTGTAGAAGATATCACGCTTAGCATCAACTATTACGGGGCTGTCCACAAAATTCTTCACCCAGTTAGGCCCGCCTGTTTGATCCAGCGCTAGATTCCAGTCGGTCCAGCCCGTCACATAATGATTTAAATCCTGAATATAAAAGCAGAAAAAAATAAAACCAACTCGTCCCGGCTTGTGTTGACAGCCTACGGGCTTTCTGACTCACATCCGCCGCCTTCCTACCTCTAAGATGTCATGCGCGTATTGTTCGGCTCTCTGCCAGCTGCCCAATTTCACTCCCCGGTCCGGCGGTTTCCAGCCTGCGCAGGCTTCGGTGCCAAAGAGGTAATACTCCGGGAACATCTGGTAGGTGGTTACCAGGGTGGGCCCGGCGGGGATCAAGACGTCCAAATACCAATGCACCGCCACCCCGTGGATGTAGCGACCTGCGTGGATGTCACTAAGCACCTAGTGGCGGTCACGGTATCGGAAATACATTTTGCCGTGATCGGCCTAAACATATCGAGTGGAAAAAAAAAAAAAAAAAAAAAAGACGCACTCACCACTTTGGCCCACCGAGGCAGCAGCAGGCGGTTGTCGTCCAGAATGAGTACGTGAGTATGCGGGAAAGATGAAGCGTGAAGGGCGGGGCCCAGGTCCAATGCCACCCAGTCCCTCTGCTCCTCGGGAGTGAAGCCCAATGCCTGGAAACTGCATGGAGACAAAACATGATGTCTCTAAATCTGTTTGAACTTTCATATCCTGTGAGAAAGAGGACACCTGTAGTTGGTAAGTCGTCCCGCAGTTGGTTCGTTCCCTGTGGTCACGGCCCAAAACGTCAAATTATACTTGGCGTATTCCTCAAGGAATCTGAGAAGGACGAAGAGTAACTATCACGATACAATAGAAGCTTTTATAAAAACATCTTCGATGTGCATGAAGAACTACCTTATGTAGTATTGAGCCCAACTTTTATGATCCTTTCCACCAGGTTTTCCCTTCAAGGAGCCTTTTCCTATGAGCGCATCGTTTGTCTTCATCCAGGCGGGGGCGCTCCAGGCACTGGCCAGCAGGGACAAAGGTTGAGGAGCCATGGCCTGGGCTCTGAGCAGCAGAGGAATCTAACAACAACGCAACGTCAAAACTTAACAACTTTGCATAAGTGTACACACCCTCGTAGCTTAGATGCGGTTGAGTGCAGAAGCTAACAACAACATTAGCATTTAAGTGCATTTGGCAATAATCTTTCTGTGTATGTTCCCCAACCTTCATGTGTACATCTTCAGGAGCCAAATTGAAACTATGCAGGCTGTAGTCATCCCGCGTGTCAGCGTATGTGTACTGACGTGTGGAGAAGTCACAGCTGGCCATGGGCACACGCACCACAGTGTAACCAATACCTGGAAAACGTAAAATATTGACACATTGTTTTATTTGTACATATTGACACACATTCTTAGAGGAATAAATACCTCTCTGACTATGTCAACTAAAACTTAGCATACCTTATAAAGAGTTATCTACCTTCTTCGGAGAAGTACTGTCTCAGCAGTTGATCTTGCGTTCCAGTGGAGAGCGACAAGATGTTTAGTGCTGCTGCGTCGGTCATAGCGCCACCAAATCCTTTTATCTTCTGGTACTTCTTGTCGGGTTGGAGAGTCAGTCTGAGGCCTGGAGGGATAAATGTGACATATTGTATAATAAACACAACACCTGGCTGTAATAAGACAGAACTTTGATTTCTTTTAGTATCAGAAAGTCAGAAAGTTGTCATTTGAAGTGAAACTGTCATGTTGTTTTTTTTATGTAAAATTAAATAACTCAATGAACATCCTCCTAGAGTGGCCAGAAGAAGAAGAAATTATAAAGCGTCTTATGAGCATGATAAAAGTAACTTTCCCACATTTTATGAGACTCACCAGCACCGGTTTTGTTGGGTCGAACTGGACCTTGGCTGTCCTCGAGCCGGCTTCCCTCCATGCTGCTCAGGTAGGAGATGTAGTGACCCGGCGGGGGAAGAGAAACCATGCCCAAGGTGTCGCAGTATGTGGAGTTACATTCACATACCACCGAGTCATGACCGAAGCTTCTAGCGAGACACTTGTTGCGTTCTTGTAGGGAGATGACGGAGAATTAATGTTGCAACTAACACAGAACGTTTTGAGCCCAGAAGAGAGAATTTATGTTTACCTGTCGTTGTTGTTGTTGTGTGGAAAATGGCGGCTAGCAAAACAGCGCAACGCAATGACAGAAACATTTCGTCAAGAGAAAGTTCGCGCTTCTCGTCGGGGGGGTCACGATTTACGAGTGAACCAGTCTGACATTCTGACGGTTTGAGTCGAGAGAAAGTCACGTGACTTTCATGTGATATGCAATTTCCCGGATGTGCCAGTTGGAGGTGCTGTTTAGTCAAGATAAAAAACGGGATTTTTTTCAAGTCTATTCCAAATAAAATGTAAGGAAATAATTTTTCAGAATGCGTTCTTCAATCTATTCTGCTGTCTCGTAAAAATACAAGTAATTACGCTTTTTTTTCCCATCTATTCATTTTCTGAATCACTCATGAGCTGAATAAAAGAACACATTGGCTTTAGAAACATTTATTAGCAAACACAGCAAATGAATAATTTACAGATACACATTATAGACATGAATATTGAGCTTCTGCTTTTTTAGAATGCAGATTATTGTGTGACATGAGCATTTTTTTTTTTTGTCTGAGACTTCATAGGAAGGCACAAATTCTCTCCATTAACGATGGGATCCTGTCAGTCATAAAGATGAGTTCTTTCTTGCCTCCTTCTGATCGACCTGAGAAGGGAAAAGTTGAATAAGCATTACATACAAATGTCAGAGGAAACATCCCCCATACGAGTGACTCTTACTCATTGGATGCTGCAGCCAGTTACGGTCCATGTAGTAGAGGTAGCAGCTCTCAAATTCCTTCTCGCTGTAATAGGGCACGGACACCGGGATAAACGGGTCCATGTTGTCAAAACCTCTCTAAAACCAAGTGCAGTGTAGAAGCAAGTTAGCATCTTCACGAGCTGTGTTTCAAGTGAGCAAAAAAAAAAAAATAATAATAATAATAATCACACAAATGAACTCTGACCTCTCCCATCAGGTCCTGGGGCAAGTAAGCCAATTTGGGCGGGTACACAGCGCCGGTATGAGACAAAGTGGTGATGATGGCACCTCCCGTCTAAAACAAGAAGTTACATGTAAAAAAAAAAAAGAAAAAAAAAAAGGGGGGGGGGGGCAATATAATTTAGCGACACTTTTTGCATGTTTTTCTCACCCAGTCGTTCCTCATCATCTTCCTTAGGTTATATATGAGAGTGAGCTCATCTGGATTCACCTGGTGAAAAACAAACATGAGTAGGTAGCTGCAAAGGCGGTGTGAAGTGTGGCTGGATTTACTCACCTCGCTCTTGTCCTCCTTTTTCATACTGGACTTGCCCCAGAGGGCGTTGACGCCATCCACAGCCACAGCCAGGCGGAAGTCACAGCCAGGCTGCCCGCTCTGCTGCCTCAGCTCCTTCATCAGCGCTCCAACCACATCGCTGCTGCTCTTCACACGAGCGATGCCCTGGCACAGAAACAAACAAAAAAGATTTTCAAGAGGGGAAGTAAAAGTGATTCATGACACTTTTAAACCAATGCCATGGAAGCTCTGTCCGTGGCTTAAAAATATCCGTGAAGCTAAAAAATAACAACCTGGTCCACCAGCTCGCCAAGAGGTCTTCCCTCCTCGGTGAGCTCTCTCTTCGTCCACACGTAGCGCTGCGTCGTCTTTAACTGGAGACGAAAAAGTAGCGGTTTGATTATGATTTTAACGTGCCGTCATTGTGCCATTGCGCATCGTTGTGTGGGCACCGATGATTATATTTTAATTTAGGGAAGTAGATTATAAAGTGCCAACGCATAATGACTTCCATTAATGTCTCATTAAATAATTAAGCCCATCGTGCCTCGCAGCTGCCGGCGAGCGCCCGCTGCTTTATGCGCGTCGGCACGTAACCCGACCCGCTGCGACGACGCAATGAAGGCTCGTTTACGGTCTAAACGTGGCTTGTTAGTTACTGCTTGTCTTATATCACGCAGCTATTGAATGTAACATTTCCTCATTTACCTTGGACAGGAAGGGCTCGTTGGTGATTTTGAAGTTGCGCAACCACTCGGTGGCTTGCAAAGGCTGGTCGAAGCGAGAGGCGTTGAAGGACGAAGGCAGCAGCTCTTTGCAGTTCTTCACCCAGCTGTGAGCTACATGGAAAAAAAAAAAAAAACAATTCTCTTGAATAAATTGCCAACAGAGATCCTAAGTTTTTTTTCCCTCACCATCAGGTATATGCAGAACCAGCCATCCCTGCGAGAAGCAAAAGTGGACGACGTGACAGAGAGACAAAGTCTTTCCTCCGCCTTTTAATCCATCTGAGCAAATCCATTAAGTCCATATACAGATAAAAATTGCCTTTTGTTGTTTCTTGTCTTTCAGACTATGTGATGAATTTGACAAGGATACAGAACATATAACGCTGTACTGGTTTGCTCATATCTGTTTCCTTCAGGTAGGAGATGACCTCCAAAGCGGGCTGCCTCACCATCACGGTCGCTTCGGTAAACGTCTTCACCTACACACAGTAAGCTCCTGGTTATGACATAGCGGTTGAAAAAAAAAAAAATCAAGACGATAGCTGGGTGCATGTATTAAAGAACAAACCTGTTGCTGATATCGTCGGGGGAGCCCGTGAGGGAAGAGCGTCCGGATGTGTGCAGACGGTATTGTGTAAAACTGTCCGATGTGTTTCTCTGACTGACAAGCCTAAAACGAGACATAAAAGTGAATGAATTAAAATCACACGTTCATACACAACAAATGTTTTGACAACATGTGTTCATGCTGATATGTGGAAGAGGAGCAGCTTTACTTACTGGATCGTTCTGCTGTGTTCTGAAGACTGAAAAGGGCTCAGGTTCTGGCTCAGCCACCAAGGCCTCCTGCTGTTGGCCCAATCCACTCGTATGAAGCCATCGAACATGCGTCACCTACAAGAAAATATAAAGGGGGAGATTATATTGCGAGACAATGTGCAATGTAACATCTTTTTCCCAAGCTTACCGTTTGCCGAAGCCTGAAGGACATTCTGTGAAGAGCCATCTTCTGTAAAGTTGAGGATATAACGCAAACTAAAACCAAGCTTTCGACCCAAATATGTCCAAGATGAATTCTACAATGGCACTATCCTGTCACCTTTGGTAAACATGTAGCAGGTAGCTAGCTGGTTGGCTAGCAGGCTAGTAAGTTGCAGACAACGCTATTATTTCTTTAGAATACAAAAGCACATAAATACATTTACCAACACGCCCGGTCTTTAAATGTTTATAATAATGTCATCAACAAGTTTACTTTCCGGGATAACGTGGAAGAGCACCAGCACGTACGACTACGGTAGCAGTCAATGTGCCAGAGACGTCAGGGGCGCCGCCATCATGCAGCCAGCCTGACAGGAAGTGACGTTTTCACATGCACCAATCAGGTTACACTAGGTAAAACAGTAAAATGGAGTTTTGTTTTTGTGTTTTTAAATTACTTTATACATAAGCTATATTGAGGAGTTTTTACACTGTTGGAGTGCAAAAATGTTTTGGGGGATAGCTGCATATAGTTCTAAAATTCTATTTTTATTTAAAGTCAATGTGGGGGTGATGAGGTAATTAGCCCCCCTCTTTCATAACAGTTGTCTCTCACAAAAACACTAGTCTCAAGATGCTACTCACATTCCACAATCAAATCTTAATGTTTTCAGAATTAGCAGGGCAGTAACCTTATATAAGTGACTTCAAAAATCCCTTCAAAATCATCCACTCATACGCCCTTCATATACTTCATATCTGCAGGACTGGACTTGAAACTACTCACCCATGGCTGCTCCATATGGCCCATATGATACTGCACATAATCTACTCATCATGTTGCTGCAAGAAACTACCCACTTAATTCTTTGGCTTTCTTCCAAAATTCCTACGCTTTTATGAGTCATAATACATCTGGCTTCCCATGTTAATTGCCCCCTTTCCTCTTAAATTTGCCTTTTGGATGTCACATGACCTCCTACGGTGAAATATACAGTATAACTGTAATGCTCCAATATCACTTTTGAACAGGGGTGTGTAGACTTTTTATATCCTCTGGTTAAAGTTGTACAAATGTACACTAATGTGTTTTAAAAGGTTAGAGTCCATACGTAATTAGACATTGTTGTTTGCTGGATGTTTTTGGGGTCAGTACTGTGACTGAAAGTGTAGCAGGCAAACAAAGGGTGGGAGGCGAGTCGATGGATGAAGATAAAAGCATTAAAAAAAATGTTGCTCCAGGGCCTCCCGAAGCATTAGGTAATCCTCCATGCAAAGCTTGAGTACCAACCAGGCCAAGCAGGGAAAACTGCCCCAGATACCAGAGCCCCGAGTCGGCATCTTTTGCAGTCATGAAATTAATACATATCCTCCCACAAGTGCACAATATCACCATTAGTGATAACAGTTGAGCGATAATGTCCTGCATTGTCTGCTAGGGGAATGGGGAGGCTCTGAGTACTTACTTTTATGATTATAAACAATAATTGCATCATATTACTCACAATGAGATAGGCCTTATCGATCCCCAAAGCAAATTTGGTGCATAGCACTAGTTAAAGTAATGATTTGGGTTTTGCTTTGCCGTTGGACCTATTCAGTTCGGAATTTGACTACAGTATTGATGAAAATATGGGCCAGCCTTTACGATATTCCCTTGTCACATTCAAAGGGAGAGTTTCATTGTTTAAAACAGTTTTATTTGAAACAGTGGTCAATATATGTTTACACTTGTAATGTAGTCAAAAATGTTTAAATGTTGTCGGTACTGTAAATATGGTTTTATGACATCATCTGGCCCTGAAACGGATGATCTATTTAGGCCAAATGTGACGCTGAAAAACAAACCACTGAGTTGTGTTTACCTATACAGTTAATACAATAAACCAACTATTTATTGGGTGGGTTTGCATATTTCCCATTTTACTTTATTTTGTAAATAATTTTGTTCATTAAAATTAATGTGGTTTTGTGGTCTCTTATATGAAATCCCCCCCTCCCCCCCTCCAAGCGGACAAGGTGGTGATGCGTTCACTGCCAGTGGGACACAACGCAACTGGCGGGAAACGACGCAACTTTCTCAACCCGGGAAGTGACTAAAGAAAAAAAAAAAAGACAGCGCTGAGATCAACTACCGCGCCCCCTAACGGCGGACTGAGAACTGCCTACTGTATGATTATGAAAACACTCCCGCCAATGTATTCCAGCTCGCTGTGTTGGGGCTCTTGTTTTTCTAACCTTTTTACCCGTCCGATCCACGCCACGTCATTCACGCTTGAGGACCACTCAGTCGTCACACGGGTGGGCGGAGGTGGTGGTACCACACAGTACGACGAAGGCGGGTAAGGAATCCGGACAGCAACACCTTCACCTCCCGCGTCTTAAACGCAGTTTGCTCCGGGACGATTTTTCGGGGGGTTATTAGGTAAGTAGCCTGCGTAGCTTTTCATTCCGGAATGTCACTGCTACGCTGCGTGGGCCTGTCAGCGCCACGCAGCATTTGCTAGTGTACACTTTGCGCTAATTTTATCCCTTGTTGCCGAGTACACGATGCTGTCTTTTCCCGCCAGTAAGAGGAGGGAGAAAAACAACAAGGTGGCGCATTTTCACTTCCGTGTGCGTGTTACCATTGGGGGAAAAAAAAAAAAAAAAAAAAACGACACGTGTGTTGTTGCGTTCCAGTCAGGCGTGATTTGTTGTGATTTTTTTTTTTTGGTACGTGGACGCTCTCCTGTGCCACTGACAGGAGAGTGCGGCAACACCCCCGCTGCCCATACTCGAAGTAGTTCCAGTGAAAATGTCAGCTAGCCTACGCAGCTGCCATATGGGTACACAATGTACGCTTGACACACTCACAAGGACACACTATTGCGCGTGTAACACTCAGACTACAAGTGGAAGAAGGAGGGTACTTTCATTGATAGAGTGGGCTACTCTATGTGGGTTCTGAAACTTGAGGTTCGGGAACCAGAAAAGGTACCTGGTTCGGTTTTTTAGTATGGATGCATTAATAACAAGACAAGTACAACTGTAAAAAAGCTGCGATACTACGACACTGATACTCTTTACCAGCCTGATGTATAATGTGGTGCCTTGAGATAAGAGTGACCCATTTTAAGACTTTTTCAAGATATGAGCTGGGTTTTTTTTTTCTCGCTTTGACTCAAAATGCTCAAGTTGCACAACTTGTCTCAACTCACTTCACAACTAGCAGCAGTTTGGCAGCTAGCTTAAACAGACTTCAAGTTTTTGAATGCCACTTACACTTGAAGTTTACTGTCAAACTAAACATAACGTGAAGACAATTATTCATTGTGTAGCCCACAAATCACGTAACATCCACTATCAAATATCAGTTGGGTGACAGATTTTCATCCATGTTTAGAGGAGGACTGATTCAATCCATCTCTGATTACATGCGGGGTTTTTTTTTTTTTTTTTCCCTAGTCATGCTCCCATGACGCATGACCCAATTGTGCCACATGAGAGCAGAAAAAAAAATCTGAATTTTGTCCATCAGTGGAAATCCGGCATTAGTTACATTGGGGGGGTCAATAAAAGCGCTCCATGGGGGGTTACTTGAATGTAGATTTATGATACCATTGACCTTCCAACTCAGGGGAAAACCCATTTGAGTCCAATAATTAACCACAAGAGGTACATTCATTTAGCTACTGTGACTTTGTACTGGGTTGGTACGGTAAAGGTTTCACTTTTGTACATTTGACTTTTACAACTATGGGAACTTATTGCACCTGCTTCTTTTTTTGGGGGGGGGGGGGGGCTTGTGCTAAAAGTGCAAACTGTTAGCAACTGAAGTACAACTGAAGATTTTTATTCTTCAATGTAACCCTAATTTGCACAAAGGTTAAAATCTTAACAAATATATTGGTATGAAAAACACGTTTTAGGCTTGGGAATATCGAACAGCCAAATGAAAAACAGTGAGTGGGTTTGGTGAGGACATATACGTCCGCAAGGCTTTTTAACACCGCATCCTGACATCCAGCTGAGCTCCCTCACCGGCGCTGTTGTCAGGCAGATGCTTGCGGTTATTGATGATGATAAAGCCGCCGCCGCCATTGGATGCCGGAAAAGACGGCGGGGGCCATTATCATGATTTAATCGTCGCCTCGGCGCTGCTGAGGAGTCCAAGCTCACTCTGTGTGTCAGGTCCACCTATCATCCTGTCACGGGAAATAACTGCTGGTCCAATGTTGGGATAATTTAGAGTTATGTTTGGGCGGAATAGTCCAGAGAGTATAAAAGATTGTTAATAGCCATGCAGAATGGATTTCTCTCAAGTTGAAGGACCTGTCATGAGAGTGGAAAGGAAGGATTTTTCTATTCTACAATGAACCCGGGGAATATGTTTATATATTTCAATATAGCCAATTCAAATTATTTGACTTTTTTTTTTTTTTCTGTCTTTTTGGAATTCAGGGCTCGGTCCTTAGTCCCTAATCTACTTCCCAATGATTTACGAGATGGTCATTAATAAAGATACTTAGCAGTGTACTCTATTCAAATTTCACAGCAGGGTTTGGCGGTGGAAATACTTTCCAAAGGTCTTACGTAATGTCTCTTACTGGAACTGATGTTGATTTGAGCTCCTCTGTCTGATTCGAGCGAATGGGGTTTTTTTTAGGGGGGGGGGGTGGAGAAGGGGGGGGGGCTCTAAATGAAAACATTATCTCGACTGTTCCTGAGGCGCTTGAGTGGATGTCATAAGAGGCGCAAAAATGCTTGGCAAGGTGTGGTTTTTTTCATTTTTTATTGTGAAATGAATGCTTCCCCTGATGCGGGCGCCGACGTTATGAAGGACGGGCGAAGGCTGCATCCATTTGCTACGCCGGGGGGGCCAAATTTGGCCTGAACCAAAAGCGAGTTTGTTTTGGTGGGCTGAATGTTATTTTAGGGCGTGTTTCTCGCTCTAATGTCACATTAGACGTTCATTTACAATGGGGTCAATGAAAAGCTTACTTGACTCAGAGGAAGCAATGGGAGGAGAAGGAATTTGCGCTCCTTTCCAAAAATAAGTTTCCCCCCTTTTCCCGACGCGGTGTTACCATGACTGAAAGGCGAGGGGGGGGGGGGGGGGGGGGTTTGCGGAGTAGCGTGAATGGAGGGATTTAAGTCGAAAAGGAGGAAAAGAATGAAGTGTAGGAGGAAATATGGTTGTGATTAACAAGAATATAGTGTTTGAGTTGACCGTTAGGCTGTGCGGTCGGTCGACTCAGAGCGAGAGAACAAGAGAAAGAGAGAGAGAGGGAGGGAGGGAGGGAGAGGGGAGGGGGCTAATAGAGAATGCATGCGAAAGCTTACTGCCAAAAATGAGACGGGGAGTTTTTCGGAGAGAAAAGAAAGTACAGCCCAGCGCCAGGAAGAGAAGAAGGAGTCGCTGAGAACAGAAGGCGCAAAGATGGCGGCAGCTTGCGTGTGTGATATTGAAGGGACTGAAAATATTTCATTGCCGTAAGTTGAGCGTTTAGTGTTTTACAATGATGTGACTAAGTCCCGCTTCCAGGCAGTTGAGTGCAGGCATTCTGGGAATTGTGTTGATGAGCCCCCCCGGGGTCTTCGGTGTGATGAGATCATCTTTGTGGACATACACTGTAGCGCCTCTTTGCTGCTGCCCGCTTGAAAGGAGGACTTTTCTCTCGGTTCCCGCGCCGCTGCTGTTGCTCAGCATCTGCGCTCACCGACTAATCGCTGGATTCTATTTTCTTCTCTCGTCTTAACAGGCGTTTTGTCAGCTCAAGCCCAAAGGACAAGATCTGTCTTTGCCGGATGAACAAGCTCCACTGAGTGTTTTTTTTTTTTTTTTTTTTCTCCAAAAGCCTGACTTCCACCTGCAAGAAGAACTCCTTCAGTGGTATACTGGGAACTATTCAGTTGTTTTCTCCTCCCCCCTGACTTCTCTGATGGATCAGAGAATGAAGGGGGACAACCCTCTAATGACAGACTCCACATTGGATGCCTCGACTGTACCTGAGGATTTTGAGCAAGACCAAGAGAAAAGAAAGGACGATTCAGACGTGGGTAAGAAGGAGGACAAGCGAGGAAAGAAGAGGGAAGGGGACAAGGGGGCGGTGCTGGAGTTGCTCATTGAAGGGCGCTGTGGGGGCGCGGGGCAGATATGTGGCAGAGAGACCAGCTGCCCCGACGGGAACGTGCGACTCCGTATCGGAGTGCAAGCCAAGCGTACCAAGAAACCGCCCAAGATCTTGGAGAGCTACGTCTGCAAGCCCACCATCAGAACCTATCAGAGGCAGCAGGGTCGAGGGTGCGCGTTGCCCGCCAGGACCGCCGCCGATCCGGTTGACCCGAGCAGAGAGAACCGCTCGGGCTCGGATGTCACCCAAACGGCATCGTCGGCAACAGCGCAGTCCTTAACGCCGACAAATGCGACCGTTCCCGCCGTAGCCTCGGCCAAGCCGGGCCCCAAACAGGTGAGTCAAACCTGGCGTAAACAACTCGCCGAAAAAAATCGTTATTTTTTACGATATGTTGCTTATTTAACATCCACGACACACACGTGTCTCCCCAGCGCTGAGACCGAGCCAGGACAATAAAAGCCTTGTCGCTAAAGCAAAACAATGAGGTGTAACTCACTATTAAAGCTCAGTAAAGCTGACGGGAGTCACGGAGACGGGTGATCATTCTCCGCAGCTCCGTTTTTACCGGTGACGCTCGCTTTTTGGCGAGAGCGCACGCATTCAAACCCGTCAGCTGCTGGCATTCAAAATATTATTGTGTAAGATTGCTTGGAAAACAAGCACCCCTCCCGTTTAATGGGAAAGTACCAAATCGGATGGACAAGCTTAAAATCGAGTCTTTTTTTTTTTTTTTTTTTGATTCCTCCCAAACTTTGCGCTAGAACGTTAACGATGGTGTGGACGAATTTGGGTTACGTCACCGCCTCAGGAACGGAACCCTAGCCAGGGTAAACGGACCCTCTCCTCCACCCCGCCCCCGGGCATTTTATTTCCGCTCGCTGAGAGCTCCCATCTCTTCTAAGTCCAGAAAATGGACGGACGGATGGATTATTAGCCGAAGCTACTTTCAAAAGTAGACTGGTACATTATTCATGCCACAGTAGCCGAGCGAGCATTGTTGTTTTTCTTGCTCACCTCCACACACGCTCGCTCGCTCGCTCACGTCACTTAGCCGCGCCGTCCGTAAGGTCAAATGAGCAATTGTCTCCATACTTATAAGCAAAGCGGCGCATTTAACTAAACGGGGACCTATAAATAGGACAAGCGGCACAGCAACCGCCTCGGCCATTCCAGGCATTGGTCCGTCGGTCCTTCTGACGATAGCCCGAGGGGGAAGCTTATTGCTTTAGCGCGCACAAACGCCACTCAAGCTGCCGCCGAGCAAAATGAAAGGACAAGTACAAAATGTCAGGCCTCCTCATCTGTATTAGCGGCAATTTATAGCAGCCAATGGCGCGGCTCTCCTCGCTGGCCGACACTCTATATCAGTCCCCTCTCTTCTATTTTTACATCTCCTCCTTTCTCTACCTGCTCTCATTTATCTTTCACTCCCTTTCTGTTCTCTTCTTCCGTCTCTCCTTTCTGTGTCACCCCCCCTTCCCTCCCTCCTTTCCGTCACCTCACTCCCTGTGTCCTCCTTTCTCTGCCTGATTGAGTCACTTTGTCCTCAGTCTGGACTTAACCGGGCGGACAAAAACAAAAGCATTTGGGTAATTGTCTCGCCTAAGCGCTGTCGTCAGTTGGGCCGTCGTCAACGTATTGGAAATGTTTATTGTGACGTAGATTGCGTTGTTTTTTTTCTCTTCTATTTTCCAGTTGCCTCTCAAACTGGCGGGAATTACAGAGGGCGCCGGTTCGTCAGAGAAAGCGAAGAAAGAGAAGATCCACGAGCAGTCGCTCAAAGCGTCCACTTCCGACCAGGAAGCTTCGGCCGCTCTCTCCGGGTCGTGCGCCGAAACTGGAAGGGAAATCGTCAAGAAACACAATGGCGTGGTACAGAGCAAAAAAGGACTTTGCGCTGAAGATAAACTCAGAGATGTCAAAACGGCAAAACACAGCAGTTCCGTTTGTCCGTCTCCAGGTTCTTCCAAAACAGAAAATTGCAATTCCTCTTTGGATATGTCACCTGCCGGGTCACAAGTTCAGGAAACTTCACTAAAGCGCTCAAATGACCAAAAGAGAGCGAAAGAGCGTAAATTAAAGAAAGACAAACGAAAAGAAAGAAAACCCAAGGGCAATCGACTGGAAGCGGAGAGAGGAACGAGTGATGACAGAAAGGATGAAATCAAAAAGAAGAAAAAAGTCAAGGATGGAAAAGTGCGACAGGGTAAAGACGGACATGAACTGAAGATTGGGGAAATGGCCGACAAAAGCAAGATTAGCCTCGAGAAACACAGAAAAGAGAACACGTGCTCGGGGGGCGGGGCTAAATGCGATCAATCGTATCAAGTCACGGACCGAGAAAGATCTGACGAGGGCAAACAGGCGGAGCCGCAAGCGACCGCTGCCGACGGCGGGAATGACATCATCAGGTCTCCTCCGGCCTTATCTTCTGGCCCGCCCCCTTTGTCGCCACCATCTTCTTGTCCAGAGCAGGACAGCAGACCACTCAAGAAACGCAAAGCCCGAAGGCCCAGCTGGACCAAGCTGGTTCACCGAGCTCACAGAGTGGAAAATCAGGAAGCCGATTCTCCGAGTTTCTCTCCCAAGTTGCCGACTCACTCGACTCCTTCCTCGTCACTTTCTTCCACGGCAAAAGCATCTTCTCCGAAACACAACCCCAACGTATCGATTCCTAAACAGTCGGCACGAAAACGCGGCCGACCCAAATCCCACACCATGATCTTCACCGATCCTCCTCTAAGACTTTCCCCCGAGGAGGTTGCCTTCCTGGAGTGCGACGACATTCAGAAAAGCCCGTTTCCGGACCGGAGCCCAAAGAAACGCGGCCGTCCTCGCAAACAACCCCTTCGGAAAACGGATGACGTGGAGAAGAACGGAGATCCTCCCAGGCAGCTAAAAATCAGGAGGCTGATCAATGAGATGAAGAAAAGGAAGAAGAAGAGACTTCACAAAGTCATGATGTCAAGCAATGCGGGAGACGAGAACAAGCGCGTTCCAGCATTTGCAACTTCTCACAGAACCTACAAACCCATCGAACCTCCGACAGTGCCCACGCTCTCCGACTTGTCCTCCTCCTTCGGGACCAAGCTGGGCCCTCAGATCAACGTGAGCAAGAGAGGAACCATCTACATGGGGAAGAGGAGAGGCCGCAAGCCCAAATCCCAAACGGCTCGTTTGAATTCCCACAGCTACGCTCAGTCGTCTTTGTTCGGCCAGCCCACCGAAACGTCTCTCTTCGTGTCCAACCAGCCGCCGGTGGCCCCTCATCCGTTTCCCTCCCCGTCCCTCACCCACTCCAGCGGGGCCCAGAGCCCTTACAGCGAAGGGAGCATCACGGAACCGAGCTCCGCTCTCCTTTTCCCTCCGCCGTTCTCCCTCCCGTCGCCGTCGTCCTCCTGCACTTCCCCCCGTCCCCCGTCCAGTTCCTCGTCCCCCTTTGTGAAGAAAAGTTGTCCCTGCCAGGGCAGGCAACACTTCCCTTTTCACCAGTCGTCATGTAAGCTGTCCTCAAGCGGCGCTCCGCTCCATCCCGCGCCCGGCTCGCCCGGCCACATCAAAGACGCCACCCCGTCACCCAGGAGCGAATCGCATAGCGAAGAGACCTTGCCTAGCGACAGCGGGATCGGAACGGATAACAATAGCGTCAGCGAGCGAGCGGAAATGAGGGGCGTTAGAGGCATGCTCAGGTTGGGCCAAGGGTCCGGCGCCATCCTCGGGGGCCCCAAACTCTCCTCTCTGGCCGACCCGCATATGACCAGACATCCGATGGTAAATCCGCCTTCCGCGGAACGCCACCGACATAGGCACAGACGGCGGGATTACAGCTGTCCCTCTTCCTGCAATTGCCTCTGTCCCTGTTCCGGACATAACAAGTGCACTCATTCCGATTACTTCCCTCGCATCGCCCACAACGTACCGAAGAGAGCGAAAAACAAACACAAAAAGAAACACCAGCAGCTACTCAGGCAGGATCCGGAGTTCCTGTCTGAACTGGAAGAGCTCATCGGTCAATTCGGCCAAGTCCACATCGGCCGGCGAGGCTGGGCCAGATCGGAGTTGAATCGGGCTTTCGACGGGGGCCGGCGCCATCACCCCTCGCATTCCCACCGCTCCAATATCTTCCGGATCAATCTGAACGGCTTCTACTCGCCTCACCCGTCGTCCTACGCCGCTAACCCTTCCTTCCCCCCGCAATCTTTCTACCCCTGCCAGACGTTGCATTGTAACAGAAAGCCGGAACGCAGGCAGTGCGGCTGCCCGTCCAAGTTCCAGGAGACCGTGGACAACATGGGCTTCTACAGCGGCTACCCGCCGGCCACCACGCTTTACCATCATCTCCCCGGCTCGTACCCGCTCCCCTCCCCTCACCAGTTTGCCTCGCAACAGCACCACCACGCCCACCTTCTCCTGAACCCCGCCAGGTTCCACAGGCGGAGGAACAGGCTGCTGAGGGACGGCACCCTCGGGGGGGACATGGAAGGCAATTTAAGTTACCCGTGTGACTGCGGTCACAAACATAAACACAGACAGAGGCTATGCGAACGCAACGTGGAAGACGAGGCCACGTTAGAACACCAACAGGAGACGAGAGAGACCTTCTCCACTTCCAAGTCCAGGTTCATTTTGGGGCAAGGAGGAGGGTGGAAGGGGACAAAAGGAATCGGGGGCGTGCGCTCCAAAGAGTCACCATGGTTACGGGAGAACGCAAATAATTCCTTCTCCGCTGCCGCATCATCATCATCGTTGGCAGAGAGATCAAAACACGCGCCTCTCTTCTCCGTGGGGTTGGGCTCTTCTCACTTGTCTTCGTTTGGAGGGGGCTGGGGCGCCTTGGGTCAAAGTTGGACCAAACTTCGAGGTGCCGGATTCCCAAATACCAGCTGGGGATCCTCCGCCGGACGCGCAGGCCCGATGATCCCCTCCGACCCGGACGACGAGGATGACGGTCACCACCCCCACCAGAGCAGGACGCCTCCGTCCCCGACGCACACCAACCTGTTCACGTCGGTTGACGTGGCGACCGGGGGGCGTGGCTTGAGGAGTGTGTCGGCCAATAGGAATCTAGGAAGCGCCGACAGGTTATGGAGGACGGACGAGCCAGCTTGGACGGAGAGGAGAGACGCAGGTAAAATGCTGATAAATTCAGGGTTAAACGTATATCTATGGCCCTTACTTTAGCTCCGCCCACTTTTCACAAAAAATAATTGCTATCAATAGAAAATCTGGAAAAAAAAATCCAAAATATCCCATGGTAACCATATGGATGATAGATAGGCCTTTGAGTTTATTTTTATTTTCTCTTTGATATACACATATATTATGATTTTGTTCTTGCAGTTTAACTACGAAAAAAAAAAGGGTGACATTTTTTTTTTCCAAGCATGGAGACCGATTGAGACGAGATCAGACTTGTCTTTTTATAGGCTCCTTCGACTGAGCGGCGGATGTGTTTTACACACGCACGACCGCTCGGCAACCGCTTTCTGTTGGAATTCCCCCCCCCCCCCCTAAAAAGTGTTATGGAGTCTTGATGAGAACCAGCCAAAAAAAATCTTTCTCCGGGCTGTCGCGAACCGCACCGTGTTTGAGCCCAAGGCTACCCAGCGAGCACAGTCATTAGTTAACCACAAGATTGGCTATTTAAGGACGGGCCGCCGGCCGACAGGGCCTATTTGACTTGGAGAGATTCAATAAGCAAAGCCTGGTCGGCCTTGTCGGAGGCTGTGGAAAAATGGCAAGAAAGAGGAAAGATGAGCTCAGGAGTGATTGATGGAGGTCAGTGCGAGGTTGCCCGGACACAACGTATGAGTAGAACATGTTTGGGGAAAGACCATCAAAAGTGAAGGCCAATATTTGTGGTACTGACTGTAATTATTTTTTTTTGCTTCCATACATTGTGCTGCTACCAGATGTTGCCCCTCCTCCATGTACACAAAGAAAATTGTAAGCGTGCTGGGTTAGTTTTTGTATGCATGCGTTTTCTAAATCACTTTCCCAGAAATAGCGTGAGCCGAGGAAACGCCGTGACTCATCTAATCTGTGGCCCATCTGCATGAGTCAGCCGAGAGTGCTCTCACCTCACGCCTCCTGCGGGCCTCATGGCTGATCCACATCTGTCTCATTTCCTCTGCCACTTTTCACACCCAACCCCCCCCCTCCTCCTCCTCCATTTCACCCATCGCAGCTTTCCAAGGTGACCCGAGAAGCCGCGGGCAACTCAAAGGTGTGCCAAAAACGCACGGCGCCGATGAGAAAAACAAACGAAGACCCGGTCGACCCAGGAAACGCCCTCTGCCCTCCGCTTTGCCTCCCCCCGTGTCGTCCCTGGACCTCGCCCGAGGGAGGAACGGCGACGCCGGAGGGAGGCTGTCCGACCTTGACGGAGCGGCGGTTAGCGCCGTGCGACAGGTGACGGATTCGGAGCCGCGGGCCAAGAGGAAGCAAGGACGCAAGAGAAAACACGACGCCTCTCCTTGTCGTCAGAGGTAAACGCTCCCCCGAACGCTTCCCCCTCACAATTCAGCCTCTCGTTTGCCGTGTAACATCGACATCATATTAACCGAGCACATTTCAGCACTGTGTGCTAAACCAGTGCCTCTTCTTTCTCTTTTTTTTCCTCCCTGTCGCTCTATCTCTCGCTTCATGCTTTCCCTTTAGCCTCGCCGAGGACGAGACGGGGCGCCTGGACTCGCCCGCCGAACGTTTCGGCCGATCGGCCCCCGAGCAGCCCGTATCCCGACCGGCTGCCGTCCAGAGAGACAAGAGTGAAGACGGTCCACCCAGGAAGCCATTTTTAAAGGCTGGCCTTTACTCTGATGATTACAAAACGACAGAGTAAGCACGTCGCTGACATTCAAGACAGTTGATGACATTCAAGACAGTTGATGACATCGTGAATTTTGTTTCATTCCCAACCTTTTGTTTTCAGTCCTCCTTCCCAGTCGCAACTTTTCTCCAGAGGGAGCGCCGAGTACAAACCGGGCGAGTGCAGCCTTTTACCGGCCCCCATCCACGTCGGTGAGTCGACACGAGCGGAGGAGAAAGAAGGTGTCAATAATGAGCATTCATCCAAAGTCTCCTGCTTTTTGTCTCTGACAGGGAAGTACTTGAGGATGAAGAGGATTCATTTCCAGTTACCCTATGATGTCATGTGGCTTTGGCAGCACAACCAGGTGAAATGCAGACACATTATGACATTTAAATCGGTGATGTGTTGTCTGGTGCTGATTAGTTTGTTTCTAAAAACAACCCGGGAATGGTAATGTCAGACTTTGCAAGATCTAAGGTGAGATCACAGCTTGATGTATTTAGTCGGAGCGATTGATTTTTCAGTCTTTGGATATGATTTGCGTGGCATTTCAAAGCTGAAACCGAGTTCAGTGTTGGCGCGTCATCTCGGAGAGAATTTCAGTTTGTGGTTATTTCTAGTCGACACTGGAACGGCTCATAATAGCCTTGTCATTTCTCATCGGATTTCAACTTGATCCCGAGAACAAAATGTGGAGCTCGTTTGTGACCGCCGAGCTATTATATTTCTTTGTCCTGAAACTCATTGGCAGCCAAGCGTAGGACTGTCAAAGGCGAGATCAGTGACTTGACTTGAGTGGTATCTAGTGATAGATTAAGCTGGCCAGTTTATTTATCGGGGATTTTAGATAGATCCGTGACAATTTTTTTTCTTCCCAAAATTCACTGTAGAGAAGATTTCTGGTTATTTCTGTCTGTAATTTTAACTCATTCACTGCCAGGCCAGTTAAAATAGATCTTGGACGTCTATAGTCGTCAATGGCAGTGAACGACTTAATTGAAAATTATATCATATTATATTTTATTATATTGTATTATGTCAAGTTATATTATATTATATTATATTATATTATATTATATTACAGCCAATGGGAAAAATGTATCCGGGGGATTAGCAGGTCCAGATCGTCAAGATTAGGAATAGGACGCAATTATTTAGCAATTCCCATGTTACCTTCCATATTTGTGGTTTTTCATTTGCTTGCTTTCCTATACCAAAGTGGTCACCGTGGCATGTTATTTCCTCAATAGCTTCAGAGGCAACCTGCCTTCCCTCTGAAGAGGAAGCGGCGCTACTGTGAGTATTCTACATAAATTAAAATGTTTCAAATGATTGCCTTCAAATGGGGTCTCACTGTCTCTCACACACACAGGCCGACTGAAGGAAAGGACTTTCCCTTCTCAGCACGCAGCGGTGAGAGTCAATGACAAGTTGTTTGTACTGATGCATAAAATACGAGCTCAATACTGATTTGCTTTTCCTCACTCAGGAAGAGAACTCGGGTGACTTGGCCAGCCTCTTTCCTCACCTCGACATGGAGCCCTTGAGCAGCGACGAACGGTACGGGAATCAAAGCCGCATTTCGGTAAGAGCCATTTGACCCCGATGTGTTTCCGATGTGGGTCAGGAGCTTCGTGGTGACACATCGCGTGTTCCTGGTGAGGAACTGGGAGCTGGTGAGGGAACGACAAATCCGACTGAGGACGGAGGAGGGGAGGCGAGAGGGGGACAGCGAGGCCGAGGAGGGGGACTGGCACGCGGTGTGCGCCGACGGAGCCGGCGGGGACGATAGCTACATCAAGTCAGGTCCATGAAGCAAGTGTGTGTGTTAGTTTTTGTTTCTGTGGGTGTCACACGTTCACACTTTTCTACCTTTCCATACACCGTTGGGCAGAAATACAACACAATCCCTGAAGAAATGAAAGCGTGACAAGAAGTTAATCACCGAGTCGTAAAACTTCCCCCCCCAAAAAAAGTTGCGCCCTCACCATTATCTGACGACGTGACTCGATTACGCGCAGATGGAAGATTACAGCGCGAGCCCGGGAGGGGATTCTCGTCACATCAATGCTAAACGTAGCTGACGTTATCACGATTTATTGCCACTTTAGCCATTATTTACTGAGTGGCCGCAACAGAGATGCCGTTTTCATCTCTCCGTCGCTGTTATTTGTCTGGTCATCATCACGACTCCCCTTTCTGTATTGACACATAGATCCTGCATGACATCATACCGCTTCAATACCGTACCAGTTTTGGGGGATTTAGGACAGGGTTCTCGTGCTGTGGGTGTCCTGTGTCATTTCCTTTTTTTTTTTTTTTAAATCATGCTTGTGTGCCGCTTTTCCAAGCCTCATCGCTAGCTCTCTCCGTCACGGGCTGCAGCACAAACTAAAGTGCTTTTCCAACCACAGAATGCTTAAGCGCACCCAAAAAAAAAAAAGCTCTCGTCTTCAATTCCATTCCGACATTGGCGGTTTTGTGACTTCTGAGGGAGTGTGACATCTACATGAGGTGGGATGGCGCCTGCGTGTAAAGAAATGCCGAAACAAGGGTGTGACATTTGGCACGGGCCTCGTCAAGCCGTGTTGCGTTGAAAGCAATTGAAAGCTGAAGATGCTAACAAATGCTAACTACAACCGCGCTAATATCTCTCTGAGAATGTCAAGCAAAACTGAGGTGTACCTAATATTTTGTCAAGTGAGCATCCTTCACATCCCGATTCCTTCCTCCCTGGATCACCGTGACTAAAATACAATACGACTTCTGTCTATTCTCTTTCCAGATGTACCAGTGGGGGTGGCGGAGGTGACCATATCCAGCAGTGACCCCCACCCCGCCAGTGACGACACCCCCCGCTCGCTCACCAGCAGCCCCCGCGTACGTGCGAGCCGGATACGATTATTCCGATCCGTCCTCCGATTATACGCACAATTTTATAGCTTTGTGATCTTGTTCATCGCAGCCCACGGAGAGCGGCAACAGAGAAGAGGATGAGGAGGAGGAGGGTGAGGAAGACAAAGCGGGAGAATGCAGCAGAGAGCAGAGGAGAAAGCGGCTGAACGATCTACTTTTGACCCTGCAGCATTCAGAAGCTAACGCACATTGAGGCAAGTGGAGCTCGCTTTGAAATCACTCCAGAGTTAGCGAAGCCCTTCCTTAAACTTCAATTTTCCTCTCTTGTCGACATACACGTAAAAATCTCGAAACATTCGGCGTAGCAAAGTCAACTCGTCATCTCATCGTTTCAACTCGTAATAGTCGGCTCGGATTGATCGACGCTATCTCTCCGCTCTGTGTAGGCAGGAGCACTCAAGAGGAAAAGGGACCACGCCGCAGGACACGCACGGACAGGTGCTGCATTTGAATTGGAAAAAAAAAAATAATAACATCAACCAACACGCCAGGAAGCGGAGCGAGGAGAATTTCAAAACGCGAGAAAGACATCACGGCGCGCTCTGACAGCCGCTGAACCGAGCGCTCTGAAGGGCATCACACCAAGGATGAAACCATGGCAACACATCTTTTGTCCGGGATGAAAGAGAGAGGAAAAAAAAGAGAAGGGGAGCGCGAGAGAGAGGGAGGGAGAGGGAGGGAGGATCAACAGAAACAGACCAGCTAAAATTAATTTGCACTAGTGCCCGAGCACGCTAAAGACACTAAACAAGTGTGTATGCACTCAGATTGCTCCTACTTCGCCACCTTGAAGCAAACTGTGGAAAAGAACACAAACTCTTGGGCTGGGAGAGCTAACTAGGTCACTAATGAAGCTTCCAAAGTCACATTGCACCTTTTAGGAAAAGGGAGGAAGCTCGCCAGCTTAAAAGCACTTGTTTGGCTTTTCTTCACTTTACAAGCCAGTGAATAAGAAGACAAGGGGGGAGGGGGGCTCTTAGTGATTAGAGGAATTTTGGCACCGCTGCAAAAGAATTTCTAATAAGGTTTTAAGAAAGATGTTATTTTTTTGTGTGCTAAACAAATCTATGAACACTAGGAATGTTTATTGTGAACTATTTTCTTCAAGTATTGCTTCCTGGGAAGAAAGGAAAGTCAAATGTGTCTTTATGTATTTCAGACTGACTGCCGTTGAGAATGTTTTTTTTTTTTTGACAATCAGAATGTCCCAGGGTGTTTAAAAGAAAACAAAAAAAATGAGAAAAAGATGGCAAATATGAAATGCTAAGTAGAAGTGCCATGCTGTCTTGTGTCCAAGCAATATCTCCTAATAAGACTATATGATACATTATAAGTTTGTTTTATTCGTTATTTTCATGTACAGATTATTCTTCGATTGCTCTTACTTTAGGAGCATTTGCTCGCTTCATACAATACACAATATTTAGTTTTATGTACATATCAAAACTATATGACAAGAGTTAATCATCCAATAGTGTTCTTTTACATCTGACCAATACATTAGACAATTGTCATTAGACTATGATTGTATACCTTTTTTATTCGTAATGTTTTTTAGACAAGCATGTTTTTATTGGTCAGTGATTTTTAAGTTTTTGTGGCTTTAAAAAAAAAAAAAAATTAACAAGCCAAGAAAGTGCAATTTCTTTGACTGTTTACATATCCTACATATATATATATATATATATATATATATATATATATATATATATATATATATATATATATATATTCCCCCTTTTCCTTTTTTTGTAAAACAGTGCATTGCTGCAAGTTAACTTTATCGCAAAGGTACGCTTAAGACTTATCTAGTTTGCATGACATGTAACCTTTGCCTGCTGCCTCTAACACTGTACATCTGCAAAACAAAACGTCATAGAAAGATCAGATTTTTCTTTTTTGCATATATATATCCAATAATAAAAAGCATTTTATGTCTACCAGCTCCAAACCCTGCCAACTCTTGTGGTGCATTTGATTACAAGGCAACGAACGGTGCAGAGAGGTGGGAGTGTCCCATCTTGTCCTAACAGTGGCACCTAGTGGTGTTTATATTGCTTAGGACGTGTTTGTCCTCCATAATGACCCATAATAGAGGACGTGAAGATGATAGCTGCAAGGTGTGGGGGAGGGTTGTGGATATCTCCCGGGAATAATTCTCCTCTTCGAAAACAACTATTAATAGCGCCAAAGTATCTCGAGGTCATTTAAAAGGGTGATGATGGCTTTTACAAGCGGCCTTATGTCTCGTAAAAGGCTTGTTTTGTTTTGAAGGGGGGCAACAATCTCGTAGCTTTAATCTGAGAGACAAACATTTAAAAGCGGATGGTAACGCTAGATGTTGACGTTTGCGCAATCATTGCCATTTTTATTTTTTTTTGACAGGAAGGCATGCGCATGCGCGAATAATATTCAATCTGCGCACGCGCCTACGCCACAATCAAACCTACACTGGCGGTAAAAAAATGTGAGTACGTTTCATCAAAAATGTACTTCGAATACGCAAATAATATATAAAGTCAGGTCGAAATACAAACTAATACCGACTAAGGGGATCTTAAGGGCGGTCTTCAACCGAGTCAAGGTACGCGTACGGTGTATTCCACGTCAAAACTGTCGAACGAATGTCCCCGTTTATGTCCATGGTAGAAAATGTCACATATTTCGTAGTCTGAAAAGTATCAAACCGACCACAGCGTGGTCAAAAAGATAAGCAATTCAATAGTTCCGTCATACATTTATGTTGTCACAATTTTTAAACGTAAAACTCCTTTAAAAAAATACAAACAAGTTTGGTTCATACTGGTAGGTTTTATTTGGTGTATTTACAAACGAGCACATGCAGGAAGTAGACAGTGACAGGGACACTTTATGCCGTAATCAATAATAGGGCGCACAGGGTATGTCTACGGGCTACATGACACCAGAGAGGAAAGGAGGAGGAGAAGGAAGCTACTAACTACTACTACCCATGTTACACCCCCCGCTTGCGCGCACACTTAAACACAAGTGAAAGTGTAGTATGTGCTTTCCCTGACATGAACACGTACTCTCACATATTTCAGAACCCAGCGATTCAACTCCTAAAGAGCAATAAATAGTCCATCCAATAAATAAAAGGCGTGCAAACAAATGCATGGCAGTCGTTACCCTCACATTGGGGTAATGCAAAAAAAAAAAAAAAAAGTGTCAATTGATGTTCTAGCCAGACGGATTGCTTCTTGTTAACTCGTCTATTTAATGGCACCATCTTGAGTCTTGAATTATGAGCACCAGTCTAACGTAATGCTACTGTTGCCATGGTGACGGTAATGCTACACGGCCATTGACACGATAACAAAAGCGTTCCCTGATAGCTGATTTGATCAATAAGAGAAAAAAAAAATCATGACGTCATTGGTAAACATTTCAACTTCGCCTCATTCACTCTTTTTTTTTTTTTCTTTTCTTTTCAACATGAAAAAAAAGAGAATGGCTCATTCTCTGCTCAGAATACAAACAGTGCAACCAAACAAATGGGTGGATGACTTTCTAGCAAATGAAACAACTCTACTTCACGTTGTACAATACAATGTCTTGTCAATTCTAAAAATGAGAAGAATCACTCAAATAGATGACAGCAAAGCAAAGTTAGCCTACTGTTTATGAACCTATCACTGCCACAACATGACCACTTTCTACTACCACTGTAGCTAACATGGATGACGAGAGAAGCTTAAACATGGCAGGTTTGCGGGTTCAAGGTGGATGCAAAAGCCAACAAACCGGCAGACATTATTATTATTATTATTATCATCATCGCCATATACATGAGAGGGTTTGCTTGCTGCATTCACTTCGGTGTTCAAACATGAGCAAAGATTAATGAGCCCATGCCGGGTTGAACCAGTAGGAAATTAGTTAGCCTTAATAAGTGGGTAATCATAAAATGCGATTGTATTTCCTCAAATAGCAGCCTGCTGACTCGGCATTTGACGACCTTTATTTAAAGACTGATTGGTTTCGCTCGAATAGAATTTGTAGTTCAATCGGCGGCATTTATTGTACTATCTAGGAAATAAAAGGAGGCCGCTATTTGAGGAAAAGCGGCAAATGCATTTGATTTTGGAGACGACACGTGAAGCACGCGGGAAGGAAGGTTATTGGATTTCAAACACGTATGTGTGACGACCACTCGAGAATGGATCCGCGTGCGTTTTTTTTACTCTGTTTAATGCAATATCAATCTCACTTTTTATATCTATATATATATATGTACCTATATATTTGTTTTTTTTATATATATATATATATATTTATGTATATTTATACAGCAGTAAAATTTCAAACACATTTGAACCAGGTGGCCGGGAGGTGGCAAAAGGTGAGTTTAGGGCTGAAAGGGCAATAAAACACACACCTACACACAGCTACAGTTCACGACATGATCACGTATGCAATAGGAGGTTCCGGGACAGTAATCCCAAAGCGTGTCGACCAGTTGGCGCTCGCTGATCTGATCGACCCGCTGGGCAGGATGGGCATTTAATGGGCTATATTACCTAAAGAATTGATTCCATTTGCTCCACCATACTCGATGGATTCCCATATATAATTGGACTGTTTTGTTTTTCCAGCTGTTGCGGCGTCACATGATGAGCGAGGTGTAGCCAATAGGTACCAGCCCTTCTCTGTCTCCCTGGCGACAACGGATCCAGTCTTGGTCCACCCCTCCCAAGACGACGAGCTCCTCCCCCTTGCGAAAGCTGAGTTCGGCGCCCGCCCCGGCGGCGTGGTCGCACAGCGTTCGGACGGACCTGAGGAGCGGCCCGCAGCCAAGACGGATAGTGTAAGCCAAACAAACACGAGCAATGACATCATCCCCGTAAGTGCCAATTAAATTTCATAAGAAGCTATAAAATGAAAGATAAAACATTAGGCTGAGTATTTTCATTTGGAGAGTCAATCAAAAATATTGCAAAATTTTCCATTAAAAAAATGTGCTGTACTGCAACAGTGAAATGCTTCCAGGGTTTAGATTTGGATCTTATGTCAAAAGGTTTTATGTTGAGCTGGCGTACAAAAGTACCTGTGTGGTTTGTCTGTTGTCTCTGGAGTATCAGACGCTCTTTCCGCCACCGTGTGACTTTCTTCCATCGGTTCTGGGGTCTTCCTTAAAACCGGGGCAGAAGTGCTGCTCACTAATCGGGTCAGCGCCGTGACACCGGGAGCCAACCACTGTGAGGGTCGCCTAGATGGTTGCGCACGCAGATAAAAATGTGGTTATCTTATCCGTGAAATCCAAACCCAAAACGCTTAAAGGGACTCACCTGCTTGGTGCTGCGTGACCCAATGGGCTATCGGGGCTTTTGGAAGAGGTCGAGCCAAAGAGGCGACCCAGACTCCATGGCACCTGCGCGACAGAGCTAACTGGAGCAAAATCGCTTTCTGTCTGGGCCTGACCATTTGGCAGACCGGTCTTCGCCTCATCCGTCTTCCCTGCGGCCGGGTTGAGCTCGGCCAGGTTCTGGCTCAGTCGGCCTCCCCACCGCATCACTGCGCCCCACCCTTGCTGGATCGCCTGTGATTCGGAAAGACAAACGTCAGGTCCGAATAGTCAGACTTGACTTGAACTTCAATAAGCACCTGTCCGGCCTGCTGAGCGAGGCTTTCCTCCTCCATGTTTGGAGGAGGTAGTTCTCCAATCCTCTTGTCTTGAACCCACCGCAGCTGTGGACTTGTGTGATCCAGATTGAAGGACCACGCTGTATTAGGACTACCTTTACCCTCCTCCTCTACCTGATGTGCGGGACCTGTAAAGTCGACCTCCGAGAGGCTTTCCATATATCTCCCACCTCTCATTTCGGATCGGATCGCCTTTGTTGAGTGTCCCGCATTCTGAGTGGGGGGACTGCACGCCTGTGGTGCGGGACTGTGAGGCTCCAGGTGGTGGTGCTGGAAGAGCAGGTCCAGATTGAAGGTGAGCAGGCTGAGAGGCTGCAGCACGAGGAGAAGCTCGTCGAACAAGGGCTGGCAGACGCTCAGCGACAACCGCATGAAGGAGGACGGTCGGTAGTTTGTGTCCAACACATCTGCGGATCGACAAAACAGATGATGATGATGATGACGACTGCGGTGAAAGGCCATTTAAACGACAAAAACAAATCTGAGGGTACTCACCGCTGCTAGAGTGAAGGAGAGACACCCAGAAATCGAGCTGCTTCGAACTAGAACGAAAGAGAGGGGGATCTATAGACCCCGATCAAAGAAATCATTTCTTCCCGTGAACAAGCGACACTTACTTGAGTAATCCCAGAACGAAGGCATTGAAGCGCTGTTTGCTCTGTTTCAGCTGAGGCAATTCGCCAACTCGAACTTGTAAATTGAATAGCGCTTTTGTTTTAGGACCTGAGTGATGATTGCAAGAATGCAGACACAATTTGGAGTCCATTCAGTACAGCTCTGAATCAAATCAATAGATTTGACAATTGCAGTAATACTTTCTCGCACCTGGCCGCGTCGAAGCCAAAACCAAGCTCCAGGCCGAATTTGGCCTCCTGCCTGCAATCAGGTCACTCTGGTGGGGCTTTAGACCGTCCGTCAGCAGGCCGTGGAGGGCGGGGCAGAGGCACTGCAGCACCAGGCGGCCCAGAGATGGATTTACGGTGCTGTCTCCTGATAAGGCCTGAAGATTGGAAGGGAGGGCGACAAGATGAGGGAGCAGGCGAGATACGGCAAATCCAGTGCATCATTCGCCTTGAGATGGAAAGCAAAATGTCCGTCACTGAAGAATGACTCACCTTTTGAACCACCGTGCGAGAAGAACTGAACTGGGCCAAGACGGCTTCGACCGCCACGCTGACCGCACTGACGAGAGCTGGAGGAAAAATAACAGTTGCGCGGTTAAAGCAAAAATAAAAAAAATAAAAAAAGCGCACCCAAAAAGTGCAGCTGCAATACCTCTCTTCTCCAGCAGGTGCAGAGAGGAGAGCCGCTGTCCTCTCATTGGATGCGGCATTTCGTCGCCCATCCAGGACGCGTCGCCTCTCTGCACAGCTCCGGCGAACGACACACTGCGAACAGCTGGCAGCGGAAGCAGTAAAACAAATAAATAAAAGAGAGGGATGACTTAGAGGAATAAAAACTGATATTAACAAGCGCAAGAGAAGCCATGGCGGAGAGATATAGCTTAACTAAAAAAATAAAATGTTAATAGGTGACATCGGTGATGAGGCAGGACAAAGCAAATGATTTGAAGGAGGAGTGAGTCATAGGCAGCCATTAGGCCATTTTATGGTTCTTCATCTATCTTAGTCTACGTAAAACGGATACAAAACAATCCGTAAACGTCGGCGACAGACACATCGGAGGCCGTAATGTAAACAGATTGTCTTGTCTGTGTTCGCTTAAAGACACAACTCAAGTGTGTCTAAAATAACAAATCAGCCACACAAGGAAGACAGACAGACGGACAGGCAGTGACAAGAGCCCAATGTGTCAGAAGCAGATGTCACCCCACGCAAGCTTATATTTGGCAGCATGATATTCTTTAACATCGATTTCCCATTCCAATCATGACAGTGGGGAGGAACGACAATACAGTAGAGAGAGGAAGAAGAGAAAGAAAGAAAGAGCTTACTGGCCACGCGCGGCTGTCGGGAACCCTGGTAGAGTTTGGGGGGCAGAGGGGGAGCACAGAGGGGTATTGTGGGATACAGGTGCGGGTAGTAGATGGGGGCGGCCAGGGCGGGAAGAGTGTGCGAGCGGGGGAAAAGAGGCGAGGTGAGGTCGGAGCCCACCGCGCCGGGAGGGAGCGGTCCCGGCCGCTGGGGAGGCGAGAGGGCTCCGATGGGGGAGAGGCGAGGAGGGGAGCCCCCGTGCAGTGGGCAAAGCTTGGAGCGGTGCAGGTAATAGGTGGGCAAAGGGGGCAGCTCTTTGGACATCCTGGTGGTGTTAGCGTCAGGGTCTGTTGTTTTTGGTGGGCCGCGCGAATGCGTCATCATGACGTCTATGTTTTTATACGGGGTGGTGCATTCAGGAACACCGTCTGCAATGCCGGGCTTGTCGCCGCAGTAGAGAGAGTCCAAATTGCAGCGAGAGCCCGGCGTGTCATCAATCCTGCAACCATTGGGAAATTGCTTTGCTGTATTTTGCTTTAGTTCCTTCCCACGGTTGGGAGAAACAAAATCAGCCCGGGATCGGTTGCTAAACACAGCGTCAGCATGAGCCCACTTCGGGTCTCCGAGCGTGTCTGAGGACTCTCGGCCGACGTGGGCGTGCGGCCTTGAATTGATATGAATGTGGCCCTGTGGATGGGAAGTAGGGGCAGCGTGGAGGAAATAAGGCTGGGGGGGCTGGGTAAGGGACAGTGGGGGAGAGGAAACTGCGGGAGGCATAAGCAGAGTAATGCAGGAGCGGCGTGGACAAACAATGGAGACATAAGAATGGGAAGAGAGGTAAAAAAAAAAAAAAAGAAGTGGTAAACAGGAAGGAGAGAGATGCAGAGAATGTTAGTGTCTGTTGAGAGAAAAATGCACACTTAGAAGTGTATCACAGTCAAAAAGACATACATGAAATAAAAGATCATTTTTTTACAGTTTGAGTGATTCATGAAAAGCAGTACTATTGGATTTTAGCTGGCAGGACACGATAAGAGATGACACCAAAAATAAAAGTGAAACTATGTTTCAAAAATGTCACCTGCTCTTTCTCCATGGATAAGGACGGGCATTTAGATTTCCTACATGCCCCAAACGCACACGCGGAGTCAGATGTCAGACAGCAATGACCTCGAACCTATTCCGTCCTAATAGTACACCGCTCGATCGAATGAAAACTACCTTGATTTGATCGTTAAATTCCACTCGATCACTTCTGAGATTAAAAAATAAGAACAACAGATATCACGTTTCGACTCGGGTTGGAAGTAAACAAGCAGCACTTCCTGTTTTGGAAGAAAAGTTGTCAGTAATTGGTTGAGCTTCTAAGCCCCGCCCCGTACAAATCTTAAAGGCGTACACACTTAAAACGTCACATTAAACGGACCATTCTGCAAATTAGCCTTAATCATTACATTCTCAAGTTAAACGACTCGCGAATTTTCCATATCATTTCTGTAAATGTTAGAATAATTGGTCTGAAACGAATTAAATCATGTTTTATCTCGACGAGTTTTATAGTTTCTCCTGCAGCACTGTATGAGATAAGTAACCCGATCCCAGTTATTGTGTCACTCTGGAGAGTGGGAGACAGGGTACGCTGGAAGCGGTTCACCAAAAGTGATGGATTCAAACGAAACTAAAAGACAGCAAACGAGATAACACAGATTTATATTTAAAAGGGAGGTTTAAAAAAACAACAACAACTGGTGAGGTCACCGGAGAACTTTCCACCTTCTCCCTTGCTTACCAAGGAGAGGCAATAAATAATTGAATGAGGCAGTGATGACATCACACTCTGATAACACTTGCTGGAGACTTTCCAACCTTCTCCTCATATTACCCCCAGTATCCATCTCCCTTCCACATACACACAGACAGACAGACACACACACACAGTCATCCCTCCCAGTTTGTCCTCTCATTATCTGTAAGGGTTGTGTGACTCATGCTCATCCTCCATCTTGCCACTCGTGTTCTCTCCATTGTTACATTAAATTATATGGCACTATGAGTGCATCTGTCACATATAAGATTGTAAAATGAGAATGGCCTCTCACCAATGCTTCTTGACTCAAGTGTTCTCCCTCCGTCGGCCTGTCCTCTCACCTCCGCCTCTTCTTCCCGCCTCTCCTTGTCCGCCTTCCTCACCGTCAAATCTTGGCGCTCCCACTCTCTGCCGGTTGTCCACAGGCTGCTGTCGCTGAGCGAACAGCCTAGCTTGTCACCTCTCGCGCTTTCCTCGTCCACCCTCTGCAGCATCTCCTTCAGGGCCGCCATGGAGGTGAGCGCCGGGGGCGGTTGCATGAACAAGGCCTGGGCCTGAGAGGTGTACTCCCACTGGCTGCCTCCGCTGCCCTCCTTCTCCCGTCTCCACTTCAGGTTGTACAATATGTCGGGGTCCGGAGTGATGACCGAGGGATCGGGGTCCGGGTCGGTGATCACTTTAGTCGTAGGGGCGCTGCTTTTGTTGCGGTAACGCAACTCTTTGAAGCTGGTGACCTTTGGAACCGGGGAGTTCTTCTTTGCCGATTCGACGGGGAATTTTCTTAATTGGGCGGGTTGCGACGGAATGTCGGCCTCGGGCGTGAACGCGATCAGCCAATCGAAGCGCTCGGGCTGTGCCGAGTTAGCCAGGAGCGTGCTAACCCTAAGGGGCGGCACGCTTGGTGGGACTGGTGGTAAAGGTCGAGGTGGAGGAGGAGGGGGAGGTGAATCTAGCGTCTCACCTGGATAATGGCGGGACTCAGAGCTCGTGTTTTTTGCTTTTGTGTCCAGCGTGTGACTTAAAGTGGTGCTGTAGTAAGTGTCTGATGTCAAAATGCTGCTTTTCTTCCGCCTTCGAGCCATCTCGGAGAACGAGGTGGTCCTCTGGACCCCTTTGCCCTCCACTGACTTCCCCACCTTGGGAACGTCTGCCCTTCCGTCCCCAGCTGACTTCCCTCTGCTACTCCATTTGTCTTTTTCCACCATTTCGGGATCACAGTCCCTGAACTCTTCGGCTAAACAAATCCCCACATCTTCCTCCTCTAGCACCCCGACGCAGTCACCCAATTCTGGGCTCAGTTTGAGGAGCTCAGCCTGGGTCAATCCCGCCAGCATCAGCAACTTGCGGATCTCCACATCCAGAGCATGGAAGGAAGGAGGAGGAGGCAGCGCCGGCGGCAGTGGTGGGGGGATACCTGGAGGGGGCAGGGAGGAGGATATTGCCGGGGGAGGAGGCAAAGGCGGCGGGCGTGTGGTGGGAGGCGGGAGAGACAGCGGCGTTTTTTCCTGTTCCGCTTGAAGGGCAGCGAGGCGTTGGGCCTCCTTCCTGGCCAGATGTCTCCTCCGAGGTGGAGGAATAGGAGGAGTTGGGGTAGGGATGGATGGAGAGGAGGCGGTGTAAAGAGTTAGGTACTGGACAGGTTTGGAGGCAGGGAGGGGAGGAATGGACGGCGGGGACGGGGGCAAAGGTTTCTCGCAGCGAAAGGTGCTGAACGTGGGAGAGGAAGAGTTGGGCGAGAAGGTGGACAAGGTGGGCGAGGTGGTCACGGCCATGGAGGTGGTCTCCCGGCTGATGTTGATGTAGGTGTGGAGGTCGGAGTTGACGCTGGCGTGACGGGCCGGAGGTTTCGGGGGTCGAGGAGGCGGCTCCGCCGGGGAGGGGGTGAGGGAGTCCGGCGCGGGAGGATCGTCGCTGTCCGACGGAGCCGTCAGGTCCACGCCGGCATCTGAGAACTCCTGAGATTCTCCCATGAATCCCCCGCCGCTTTTGTAGAGCTTCCAGCCCATGTCGACGTTGCCCATTTCATCCATGACGTCGGAGAGGTTCTGCTCCTCCAGATCCCCCAGATCAAACCCCTTCTCGTGGAGTCTGGCAACGTAGGCCAGTTTGATTTCCCTGTTGACCTTCTCCAAGCGATCCAAGTGGTCCAAGCGATCTCTCAAGACATCCCAATTCTGCTCGCCCTCCAAATCCCAACGGGCCACCTGGATCACCTGACTGAAACGCTCCATTTTCCCAAACTCCCCCACCGATTCCAGAAAATCCAGCAAACCCAGCTTGGTGACTTGGGGATCATCTTTAACTCCCAAGTAGTCTGGAGAAGGCGTGTCCAGAGCTGAGGGGTAACCCTCATCTGGGGACGAAACGGGCGTGTGAGAGGTTACGGGACAGCGACTGATCGGTAAGGAAGGGAGCGAACGTGCAGGCGCCTGACATTGCGGAGAAGACTCTTTGATTGACGTCGATACCCGATCTTGCTGTTCAGGAGGGTATTGATCGGCACAGTCGGACTCCAGATCGGAGCAGGAGCTAATGGAAGTGGACGAAGAAGAGGTGGAGGAGGAGAGCGAGAACTCCAGCAGGGAGGGAGGGCAATCGCAGCACGAGGGCACCAGGGTGTCGTCGTCCTCGTCGTCGTGGTCGCCGTCGTCCTCGTCGTCGATATCGATGTCTCCGCTGCTGCTTTCGTCGTCCTCTTCCTCGGATTTGACGTCTTTCTTGTCATCTAGAGCGGTTTCTTCTTCAGTTTGGGGAGGAGGCTGCGGTTTCTCTCCAGAGGGGGACCGAGGCTGTTCCTCGTTTTTCTTCTGGGGTACCACCAGCGGCGGCGGCGGGGGAAGCTGCAGTTGGTGCCGGAGAGAAACGGTGTTGTTGTTGTTGTGGTTATGGTTGAACATACTGTTGCTGTCCTGCGGCGAGCGGCCGTCGCAGCACAAGCAAGGCAGGCTGGGCTCGTTGCAGTTTGGGTCGAGAGGGAGAACGGAAGGAGCCGGAGGAAGAGGAGGCGACGTTTTGGTCACTGCCGCCGCCGCCGCCGTGCGAACACTTTTGGGTTTGGGTTTTGCTGATTTAAAGGAGACGGAGTTTTGTTTTGCACCAAACCGGCTTTGGGTAAACGGAACCCGAGGCGGCGGCGCCGTCGGCCTGGTCCTGGGGGCGGCCACGGGAGTTTTCGTGACCCGCCTCGGGGAGGACGAAGTGACGGTGTTCATGTTTTTATCCTCCTTCTGAGCACCGCGAGACTTCGGTCCCATGTAGGTCGTGGTCCGCCTGCTGACGTCAAAACGCCGCGGCTTGCCAGGCTGAGCGGAGGATTGCATCGTGATAATTGGATTTTTTTTTTTTTTTTAAATAAGATATTTTGGTTTTATCGTAACAAACGCTGGGCCGAGCCAAATTTTGCCACGGCGTGACGATCACATGTTGGAATGACTTCCTAATCCCTGAAACATCAAAGGAAACACATAGTGAATATTCATGATGAGCAATATGTGACTTTTTTTTGCATCACTTTTGAAATTAAATCAATCGTCTGTAGCCGAGGTGGGCAACTTTTCAGCTTGACTCATATACAGCCTGCAAGAATATTTGATCCATGTAATTTTAAAAAACAAATGAGACCTAGTTTCATTTTCTAATCGCTGTAAATTAAAAAAGATATTTTCGAGAGTCTTCATCAGTCATGGGCCATTTGAATCGTCATTGATCGATCAATCGAGTTAAAATGTTACCGTAATTAATGTTATAAAATGTGAATTTCAACTATAATCTAATTTATACACTTTTACTTATAATGCCACCATCCTCCTCCTCATCATCATCATCTGTTCAGCCTGCTCACTGCTGTTGTTGCCTGCCTCCATCTGTGCATCCACCCTCACCAGCTCCTAATGAATATGATTTTTTTTCCTCTTTTTTTTTTTTTTTTTTGAAAGGAAACAAAAGCATCCCTTAAAGCTAGATCGAGCCGCTTTAAGTGGAGCATGAAATAATCAGGCAGCAGCGGTGAGGCTGCATGAGAGGAATGCTATTGCTCATTGCTGCACTGTGCCCTTTCACGTCACTGCAATGTAAATCACACTCGGCTCATTCTTGATTGGCACGTCGAGACGAGAGAGAAAAAAAAAAATCAAGCTCCTTGGAAAATAGGACGTGATGACATGTAATTTGACTCTGCTTACGTGTACGGTATTGAGCCTGCATTTATTGATCCTATAGACATGATGGAGACTGGGAGGAGGGTGGGAGGGAGGGGCGGAGGGAGGTGGGGGTACCATCCGCATCGCCCTACTATGAAGGCCCATCCGCTTGTTTTGGGGCACATATTCCCATTACACTCTCAAATAACGCTACTGCATTTGTATTATGACCTAAAAGATCATGTCAAGCGATCGTTTTAAATCGGTAGCTGTGTTACAGTTCAAGCGGCCGATCGTCCTGTTATTTCACATGTACTTGTATACAGAATAAAAAATAAATAAAAAATAAAAGATTTAAATGACGACTCACGTCAAAGTAGAAGGCGTCCATCTCGGGCGGTTCGTCTTTTCCCGGACGTGATGAGCATCAGTCTCCTCGCGATCCACCGCGGACCGATACGACCGAAATGATGATGCGAGGGGGGAAAAGGGAGGGCGCTCGGTCACGTGGTCGGTACTGCTCTCCCCCGGTGTGTCACGTGATTCCCGCAAGGGCGTAGCGCTCCGTCGACTCCGGCACCAAGCTGTACCAACCTTGCCAGACGCTGACCCCCACCTCTTTACTTGGCTTGTCATAACATCTCATTCATCTCGTTCTGTTGCAAATAATTACTTTCGAACTTAACCCCCTGCTGGCTTTTATTGGAACTGACTTGCAGCGACTTGACATAGTATATAAATTAAAGTCAAGCTTGGATAGGCGATCCAAATAAACAAAAAAAAGGTGGATGAGAGTTTATTTTGGGACACGTTAATAAAAAAAAAACAAGACGTCAGGGAAAACAGCATAATATATCTGTACATTTGATATTTATTAAAGGCAATAAACAAGTTCTGGGCAGGCTATACTTACAGCAGCTGATATAAAAATATAGACAACAGGTCTGCCTCAAAGTGCAGCTCTGATTTTATGGCAAAATTCATGCATCTTCAAATCACAGATGAATTCTAAATGACTTGGCGATGCTGCAATGAATAGAAGCAAAATTGTTAATTCATTTAAACCACTGCCACTACGGTTTATAACTCCCCCCACTTCAGATCTTTCAAGTCCTTTGTCATTGTCCCATTCACTTGTTCCTCTTGTAGATCTTCTTGGCAAAGTTGAGGAACACGGCATGAGGAAGGTTCTGAGCGTGACACGCGATGAGTTTCTGCAAGCGCTGGTAGCTCTCGTCTTCGTACTCGCGGTAGAGGCTCGGCATCTGCAGGGCGTCGTACAACGCTTTGACCTTGCCCACGCTGGCGTCGTCGTGCCGCCCGTAACACGCCTGAGGGACACAACGAATGTCACTTTTAGCCAATCGAGTCAGGGAGATTGCTCAACTGAAACCTACCTCTAACTCTGTTCTCTGTTCAGGGGTCATGACCTCCATCGCCCTGACGACAAGCCAACTGCACTTGTTATCTTGGATATCTGTGCCGACCTTTCCTGTCACAGCGGGGTCTCCATAACAGTCCAGGTAGTCGTCCTACAACACAAGCACATTGTTTGTCTCTGTCCCAAAAAAAAAAAAAAAATCCAATAATTACTTACTTGTATTTGGAAAAATTCACCCATCTCCAGTAAGATGAGTTTAGCATTTTTATGTTCCTCCTCGTCATTGATTCCAGCCTATAAAAATGTGATAGAGATGTTTCAGGAAGAGTTTTATTAATTGGGGGGCTCAATGACTGCCTTGCTCACCATGTACATGGCTGCTGCCACTGGGAGGTAGAAGGAGTAGAAGGCAGTCTTATATTTCACAATAGCTTTATACCTGAAAGTGTTTCACAATATTTATCAAGACAAGGTGAAATTTTTTATTCAGACCAATGAAGTGAAATTGGATTATTTCATGGAATAGTGCCGCAGGGATTTTATTCCCTCCATGTTGTCTACTTGCCTCTCGATGGTGAATCTGTTGAGGTCAATGTGACCAGGGGGCGCTGTCATGAGGTCCAGAGCTTGGCCCAGTTCTGTCTGGAAGGAGGTCTGCGATAATAAAAAGAAATCACAACTTTACTTATAACATACAAACTCCGCACAAGAGTTTAAACCCAAGTGCTTTTGACGTGCGAGGCATTTGTGCCAACCACTAGCCTGCCGTGCTGGCCTTGAATTTAGTATATTACAAAAATACAACCTAGAAATAAAGTAGTACCTCATTGAATAGTTCTAGCAGGTGGACATAGTAGGGCTGGTTTCTGCAGTGTCTGCGGAGAAGTCTGTAAATGGAGCCCTCCAAGAGGAAGGAGTCGTTGATGGCATCCAAACCAATGCCGTCCTTTTAAAATCATGATTAAAAACAGGAGTCATACAAAAAAAAAAAAAAAAATGGAGGACACTCTCCATTGATTTTTTTCCCCCCCAAATGGATCAAGCTTCACCTTCTTGTACCAGCAGGGCTGTCCTCTGCGGGTCACAGACGCATCCATAATGTCATCGGCGACAAGGAAGAAGGCTTGAAGCTAAAAACACCCGCAGAGCGAAAAGGTGTTGAAGCAGTGTGACACATTAGGTGCCACAGATGGACAAAAATGATCAAATTAATGTGGTTAAAAACATTTTTACGGTCTTAAGACCAACAGGGAGTTTTGGGGAGCCACACACAAGTATTGGTCATCGATGACCTCGTCACAACTTACCAATTCAATACACCATCCGACCACCAGAGCGCGCTGCACGTCGTCCTGCGTGAGCCTAGTCGGTGGGAGGAGCTCTCGCAAAGAGCCAATCACAGACAGGCCGCGATTCCTTTTGCCTCCCGGGGCATTATAGAGCAAAACCTAAAACCATTAATTTTAGTAGTCTTACTCACTAGACGGGGCATAGTCAGTGAGACTGTAGCTGTCATGTCACCTCTCTGAGCCGGTTCATGGCGTCGAGCAGTACAGGGTCTGTGAGGTCCTGCTCCGTCAGCTCCCGTACTAGCTCTTCGAACTGGGCTTCGAACAGCCCCGGGTCCGAGAGTAGAGCCTTCTTGCTATGAGACCCGTTGCAGATGTTGTCTCCCTGGAGAGACGACAGCAGTGATGCCCGGTGTTGTACTTTAAGCGACGTCCCGACTGGCCGCATGATGCGAAGCATTTTCGGGACGGGCAATCGGAAAAGGTGCCTCATCCTAAAAAACGGTCCGAGTGTCCTTCCTTTCCAATGACTTCCAAAACTAAGCCTTTGACATTGCTTCTTTGAACGCGAGCAAGTGGTGCGCTGCGTTTAGTTAGTGAGCAAGGATTAAGCTGAATTGCTATTATTAGCTAGCAGCTTCTCTTGTCATCACAAGTAGCGTTGGCTGACGTTAACTGGAATCGTTTACCTTTAAACTGCCGATCAGCAAGCGACCGGTGTTCATCGCTCATAAAGAAAACAACTTTTATTAACTACACACGTTCTTTACGTACCATACTTGTGTTGTCGTCGTCTCCCAAACTGTATCAACGCAAAGTTGCGCCTCGATGGATTTTTGATTTGAAATCAAACCGAGGACCGTGAATGTCTCTTGAAACCAGGATGTGCAGATTGTAGTTCTCATTGGGATAACGCCCGTTTTATTAGGAAGCTGGAAAACTAAATTTCCCATCACGCCTTGCGCCTTGTAGTTATGGGCGGAGATTAAGAAGACTCGATTTGACACTCTGCGTTCTCATTGGCCACTTGTATCGAACCAGGATAGGCTTTTTCACAGACTGGCCAATGGAATTCAAAAGTGGGAGGAGTTTCAAGTGGAGTGTGGATACTGTGAACCAATGGGCGAGCCTTTATTTTTTTCTACTTAAGAGACCAATAAAAGTTTAAAAAAAAAACTCAACTAAAACATGAATAAAGAAAGAAAGTAATATACGCGTTAAATATCTTGTTTTTTTACAATTCGGCAACCTTGAATATTTTCTTTCACTTAATACCTTGCCAAATTTAAAGACAAATTCACTACCCGCAGTTTACATGTAGAACCAATACATAGGTGTCATATTTACATACAATTTATTCAGGTTTTAAGATTGTATTGCAAAGCCTGCCATACAGATACTCATTTCTTTCAATAAATAATGCAAGACATAATGCAATAATAATGCAAGACGAGGAGGTAGAAACACGCCTCGGTGGAGAGTGCTTGTATGTGTGTAGACAGTACATGTACATTTTGAAAATATGTTTCTTATACGTGGATACAAAATGCACCATTGCTGATACCATCATTTTCACTTGGGTACATTTTGCAGAAAAAACAAATCAGTCTGATCCCATCGGTCTGAGCCCTATACGGTAGTGTCCTTGTAATTATATACATTTATTACAAGAACCTCATTTCATTTGAGTCTCAGTGCAACTAACACATCTTTATCTTACAGGATCCGACTGAAAAAGCCACAATCAGATATGCTTGGTGCACAAGGACATATTGCACACCAAACGGGGTGTGCTGCATATGCATTTTTTTATTTTTATTTTTTTGCAACACTCTATATTAGACACACTTTGAACACTTCTTGTACGTTTAGTGTGGACAAGAGGGGGAGGGGGTGTCAACCCATGCAAATGAAGACATTTCACAAGATATATTTACTGTGTCTGATGTTTGTGGGGGGGGGGGTCGCAAAACATGCACAAACGCCACACCGTATTTCCAAGGGGGCCAGCCATAGAGAATACAAGCATTCATATTATAGATGCTGGCAAATACATTGGTGGCGGAAAGCGGGTGGAATTGCCAAAAGAAGGATCGCACTCAGCTAAATATGCATGGTCAGGTCTTTTTTTTCATTTTCTTTTTACATGGAAGACAAAATATATATTTTTTTTAAATCACTGTTCACCCTGCCGACCCCTTATGTCGAACAATAATGTACAAAAGGGTCTTTAGCATATTGTAATCCATTATGTTGAACGTCAGTCTCCAGTATTTTTCCACTAGGGAAGGCCGCGGCCGAACGGAAAGAGCGTCTCGTCTGGTATTCAGAGTGATGTACAGCACCTTTCTGAATAAGGCCATAAGACTTTCGGAGTTGATGGATCTTCTATTTGATCATCTTCACAGGGCCGATTCCGAGTAAAGCGCTCCCGACGAGCCACGTTGTAGGTGAGGAGACACTAATCGGCGTACGGAGAGGGACGACGAGGAGTTCAGATCCCCGCAGCTGCGCAAGTGGATGCCCTGCGGGGCGCGGCCGCTGTGGCTACGGTTGTGGCGGCTGTCGCTGTGTGAGTGATGGTGAGTACGTTGTTGGTTGGGTTGTCCTCGACTGGTACTCCAAGGCGCCCGCCAAACCTGCGTGATGATTTTTGTTTTTGTTATATAAGCAAGGATGTCCTATTTGAGGGAATAATGGAATGGACATACTTGTTCCAAAGACAGATGGTTGGTGGCAGTGCCCTCGGCACCTGCTCTTCTTTTAGGTACTTGCCCCGTGCTTCCAGCATGCTCGGAGGAGGGCGCCAGGTTGCGTTTGGAACGCTGTAGGAAGCGAGCCACCAGAACTCGAGTCACCTTGCGGGGGAGACAGATTGGAAATATAAATATGGAAGCTTAAAGTAGGACACAGTGACTTTTGGAAACAGACTTATGACATTGTATTCACACAACCAAATTATTTTCAGAACTCAGATTGGGTTCGTTTTTCCCAAGGTCGGGAAGTCGGACATATTTGAGAACCTTTTCAGACAAACCTTGAGGTCGCCAAGTGAGCGGTGGTATTCTCTGGGTAAACGCAAGGGCGACACCGGCGGAGCTTTTGGGGGAACTTGCACCCCCGGATCTGCAGGTTGGATGCCGTCTTTTCTCGGTAAAGCCGTAGCTGGCGGTAAAGCTGTGCGGGGCAGAAGCAACGCCTCATTGGATGGACCTTTGGAGAAAAATAATCATTCTTCTCAACTCATATGGAATGGACACACCATATTCTTCCATCTTTATAAAGTTGAGAAAATATTACCTATGTCTGGAGAAGCTTTGCTGATCCCAAAGCTAAAGTCTGGAGGAGAAAGGACAAAAAGATATTTTTAACCAGTCATCTAGCACCTTTTCAAAGGAACCAAGGACTTTTGGGTATATTTTGATGACATTCGAAACGCCCTGCCCTAATTACCTGCACCTAAAGAGGAGCTGAGGCCCGGCTCACTGCGTGACCTCATGATGCGTAGGACGCCTCCGTTGTCATTTCTGCCGTTATTCCTCCCGGCCCGTCGTCGCAGGTACAGAGGCTGGCGCTGTCCACCGCTCTGCTCGCCGGCGTCATGGACAACCCCTCGGCGTAAAGGAGTGGACGGGCGAACTCGGATGTCCGGTATGGGGGATTTCTGTTGTGAGTCGGAACCCTCCATGGACCCCAACTGGGAACAGCTTCGAGCTAGCAACGCCTGGCGCCGCAACACTGGAGACCTGGAGGAGTGAGCAAGAACACGGCGAGTAACACCAAAAATTCTTTGGCACTCTTGCCTTTAGACGAACAAAACCGGGGGACTGGATCTTATTCCAAATGACCGGCATCCACCCACCTGTACGTGGGGGTCGCAGTGCTGGGGGAAGAACACGAATTGGACCTCTCTCCTCGGAGAAAACGTCTGGCTCTGGGTCCTCCGGCCAGAGGACTCTCGGGCGTTTGCGATCGAGGACAGCGGAAGCTGACCGATCCGACGTCCGGCCCGTCGCTCACCTCGCTGGCTGTCCTGCTGGCCCTGCCGCCTTGAAGCCTCATCCCCACCTCCAACAGACAGGAATCTTCGGACGGGGATGAATCATCTGGGATGTCCACGATCTCTGACATGAGCAGAGACCCACTGTCCATGGAGACTAAATACATGAAGTAAGGGAAAATGATGCCATATCTTTTTTAAAATTTGATGAGTCTACAATCATATGTAAGACTTTGCTCACCTTCTCCACTGAACGCTGTGGACGTTGCTCGCTCACCAGACAGCTCAGCGCCCTGTTGGTCGAACATTGTTGCCTTAACACAATATCACCAGAAACATCAGCAGAGTTCCACTTCAAAAAGAAAATTGTCCACAATCATGCTCACCTGGCTGGCAGCTCTTTGTCCCATCACGGCCTCGTAAGGAGGAGGACAGTCAGTCGGGTAGAGCGGAATGGGACTCTCCATGGAGCCATTGTAGGTGATACTACACAACGCAATTGGGATTATTGACGTATCGCTAAAGTGAGAAGATCCAAATCTTACCTCTGTGCGTCTGTCTCTGAGCTGCATGTGTACTCAGGAGGATAGTAAGGGGGAGGCGGGATGGGCGGGACAAACTCTTCAAAGTCCATGATATTGGTCAGAAAGGCGTCCTGAGGCGTGGTGCATTCCGGGTTGACGGAACGAGAACGGTGCGGCGCCAGCTAGGTCGGGATGGGAAGCGCATCATCGACAAAAAACCTCCCATGAGATTTGTGTGTGGACTCACCAGGTGAACAAGGTCCAAGGAGAAAATATGGATGCTGCAGGTGACCGTGGACAAAGTGCAGATGATGGTGGAAAGAATGCTCAGACCACACGCGCTGAACAACAAGTCCTGTAGAACAATACGGAACATCATCATTTGACCTGAAAACGAGAAGGATCGAGAGGCTTTACCTTCAGTTGATGTCTAACCGAGTGGCAGTCGGAATTACGGTTGAGGACGAGGGTTCCGTCCTCTTTGCTGGAGCAGATTTCAGTGGGCGCGCAACACACACAACGGCCGCTCTCCACCTACACACACACACAAAAGTCAAGTCAGGCTTTGCGATACTGCTATCTGACCAAAAGACAAAAATCTAATCCTGGAATATTCCATCTGTTCCGAAGGGCATTTTAGCGCTCGCTGTGTTTACACCTGGCAGGTGAGCATGGACTTGACCATCTGCGCGTTCTGGCAGGAGAGCATGGAGCCGGCCAGACTGAGGATCACGCACACTGCAGACAGCAGCATGAAAAGAGAAACCTGCGGAGGAACGGGGACACACCACAGATTTTTTATTCTCTTTTTTTATCACCATAATATCAATTTGGACCAAACTGAAAGTATCGTTACAATTTCCATCTATCCATCAGTATTCCTCCAGGGAGAAAGACATTTCCATCCTGGAGTAACTTTGCAAATATGTAAGCCATATTTCACAGGAATGTATCAATAATTCACAACTACAAGAGGATCCATCTGCGAGGGGTTGCCAGATCGATTAATAATACAAGACCCCTCGTGCGGACTGTCACGTTCAATTGCTGTTTATGGTGTCTATTAAAAAAAAAAAAAAAAGTGCAATTGCATGACATCTTGTGAAAAGACTAAGTGCCTTGTTGGTTATTTCTCGGCCACGTCAAACCACATCCCGTCTGTCTCCCCCAGCTACCGTATATTTGTCGTAAAACCTCCATCCATTTTCTATACCTGTTACTCATTGAAGTAAGAGGACCAGTCCCCGGTAAAAAAGTTTGGGAAAAGGAAAATGGACATACCACCAGCGTCAAAGGTCTCCTCCATGAGATAATGCCGACTATCCCAGATGCCACCACCTACAAACAAGTAAAGCGCAGAGAAAAGTGGAGTTGCATAAGTGTGCACACCCTTCCTCTAACTGGGGTTGAATTTTTATCGATTCCATTCAAACTAGTGATAGTCCAGATGTGCTACCATTTCTGTGAGTTGCTCTACTTACAAAAAATCCAGCCCAGAAGGGGCAAGACTGCCTCACGCGAGCAGACGAGGTGAAGGCCATGCTGGTGAAGGAGAAGGCCAGGACCATGGCGCCCAGACCCAGGTGGCACAAGCCCAGATAGAGGAGCAACTTGGCCCCCCCGGGGCCTCGACCCGAAATGCCACGCCGGCTGTCCGACCAACCCCGGGAGCCCGAGGCCGATGCCACGCTGCTGGAGTCTGACGGCGAGGGCATGTTGGAGATGTGATGGAAGGAATCGGTCGGTCGTTCTTTAAGCAAAGTTCAAGGGTGGCTGAACATTGTGAGCCTGGTCAGCAGAAAGTTGAGAATGGACAGCCAGCTCATTTGACTGTTTCAGCCATGGCCGTAGAAGTCAATACAGCTCGCAGCAGCAACCCCCTCCTGCAATAAGACTCCTCTGCATGGCTCATATCGACGGTTGTTCTCGCTGATTTTTTTTTTTTTTTTGCTTCTTTCCTCTCCTTCCACTCTCGCCAGTGGCATTGCGGCAAGCATCAGCAGGTAGCGCGTTGTCAAACATCCCACAAAGATGGAAAGACGCGCATCTCTCTCAGCTTGCGGGCCGCTCGGCTATGTGTGTGTGCGTTGTGCTCCTCCCGAGCGAGCATCCTCCGACCTTCTATCTGGAGCACCGAGATGGGAAAAAAAGCGGAATTTCTCTCACCTATATCAACAGCAAACACATTCCATCGATTTGGAAAATGCACCAAAAAGGATGCGCCACCTCACGGGAATCGAATGGTGACAAGTCCGCCTTGGTGTGCCGCCTCTTTCCTCCCCGCGGTCACGCGGGCATCACGTCCACTTGCGTGTTAAGTGTGCCGGACGTTAGCACACTGCGCCTTCCCCCTCTTGCTCACAAGCTACATATTTAACAACACGCCGCATTTCAAATCACCATTTGAACGCCTCTGCGTGTTATCCAGCGTGGATCCGCCTCCGGCATCGTGCCATATGCAAGCCCGAACCTGCCCCAGTGCGTGATGATGACAAGGCACGTAAAGTGTGCGTGAGATGCGGCAGAGGGTGCTGCTGATGCTGGGAAGGAAGGAAGGGAGGGAGGGGGTGAGCGAGCTAGGAAGGAAGGAGGTGAACTAGGAAAGAAGGAAGGAAGGAGCACAACCATGGTTGCCTAGCAACCAGCTGCAGCAGATGCATGACAAAAGAAAAAGAAAATTGATCATAAGGTGCCTGAAAGTCCGCAATGTGAACTACTCGGCTCCCTCTCAATGGGCCTCATTCACAAGCAAGAATAAACAGACATCTTGCCAAGATCCACTTTTTTTTTTTTTTTTTGAGTTCATGTGGGTTAGCACACTAAGCTCACTAAGGTTTGTCATCGGCACAAATGTATTTAACAATTGTAGATCTTTTTTAAATGGCAAATTTATTAGTCACACTTAAAAATTATTTGTAATTATTAATTAATTATTAATATTATATTTTGTCTGCTATAAAATCTAAGCTAACCTGAGCCATTTTTAACATTGTCACACTATCACAAAAAAATATGTGCTTAATAACATATTGACTTTTTTTCTTTTTGTCTCTTTGCCATTCAGGTCATGGTAACTGGAAACTTTTGACTTATGGTGGTCAAATATGACATGCTATATGGCTAACGGTATGGTTTGTGTCGCCGTTCTCTCAAGTATTTTCAAACCACCAGACAAAGATGACTTTTTTCACTTTTTATTCAACACAAGTGTGGCCACAAACCAAATCCAAATATAGCGAGCAGCAAAGTGAATCCGGCTACCACGCAAGGCAGGACACTTGTTTTGACCGAGAAGAAAAAAAAGTCAGCTGTTATCATCACATTACTTGTGAAAGGAAATTGCTCCAACCATCTGACAAATCTCATTTACTTGCTTCATCCATTTTTCATCTCTCCTCACATCTTCTATATTGCACTTATGACTGCTTCAAACTTCCACATACTCAGTCTTTTCATAAAAAAAAAAAATTGCTCTTCACATACTGTATTTAGTTTCCAGGTGTCGGCGTGCTACTTTTGTCAATTCTAAAATGTTGACCTCATTCACTCGATCGTAAAAAACAACATCTCACAAATGCTCACTTATCCACTGTGATAGGAAATGTGACCAAAAAAAATGTGAATTGAAACTGTGCAAAAGACAAGAAATGTGTTGGACATATTCTGGACATGTGAGACAGGTGACTGGTTCATACGGATTTGTGTGTGTGTTGTTTTTTTTTCAAGTTGAAGGGCAACTGGCATCGTTTGTGTTGTCTGCGCTGCGGTGTCTAGAGAAGCACACATTTGGACGTTTTTTTCTGTGCGCTGCTGGTGATCTTCACCTCTCGGCCCGTGGGAGCCTTTCAAACAAAAAAAAAAACAAAAGCGGAAGAAGACATTTAGGACCCTTTTAAAATTTCTTTTAAATATTGCGTCTGCCCAATCAAAAGTTTTCAATTGCCTTCTATAATATTTGACTTACAGGTTTTCTGCTGGATTTCTGAAGTATGTCTCTTGCCAATGACAGAAAGGACTAGAAAATCAAAATAGAGACAGATTTTTAAAAAAAGAACACTCATGCCTGAATCGAAAAATCTCCACATGGTTGAATTGCAGCTCACCTCCTCAACGTTAATACTGGACTTGGCGCTGGTTTCAAAGAACCTGATGCCGTGATCCTTAGCCAGCTGTAAACAACAAGCGCGACTTAATTACACAGGGTCAGGATATAGATGGCAATCACTTCCTGTTTCTTATCTCGAGTAAACAGAATGCCGAGCCACCGAATGATTTCTCCTTCCGCAAACAATTCCTCCCACTGATCATCACTGTCAGCAAGTGCTCGTGAAAAAAAACACCTCAATTTCTTTTTTTTTTTTCGTCGGGGTCGGCTCACCTTTTCTCCCGTCTCCTTGGTAACCTTCCGCTTTGCCTCAATGTCGCACTTATTACCGAGCAACATTCGACTCACCCCCGCTGATGCATTCTGGGAAAGAAAGGGGGTCAGGAAATTGATTGATTAAGTCGGGTTATAATATAGTCATATAATTCACTTTGCAAGGTCAAATGTATTTAATTTAACTTGAATTGATTTTATTTGATTTGAATTTTTAGCCTCACTTCTTTGATGCTCTTCATCCAGTTCTGGATGTTTTCGAAGGATTTCTCATCTGTGATGTCATACACTAGGATGATGCCCTGGCAGAGGTCGAAAGAGAAGTCAGCTTGCTTTATCGCTCATGGCATTGGCACATGCCTGATCTTACCATGGCTCCTCTGTAATAGGCTGTAGTGATGGTCTTGAACCTCTCTTGGCCCGCCGTGTCCCTGCGTGTTGCAAAACAGAGTGGACAAGAAGGCAGGGCTGCACTTTTCATCTACGGGGTGCATTTTTAAAAACGTTGGCAGGGAACAAAATGGCTGTCATCGGCTTGCCAAGAAAGTGTGCAGACAGCAAGCAATGAATCTGACTTGAAGTGACAGCAAAGAGGGCTCAAGGCGGGATTGGAAATAATGACATTATTAAGCTAAGTGGAACCACTGAGCAAATGAGTCTTGCCGTTTAAGATGAGAGTGTCACCAAATTTCAAGTTGATCTTTTCCAATTCATCTTACAAGTGCTTAAAACGTCATCAAGTATTCACATCGAGTGTCAAGTGACGCACAGTTCAAAACGCAGCATCATCTCTTACCATACTTGCAGTTTGACTTTCTTCCCGTCCACTTCAATAGTTTTAACTTTAAAGTCGATGCCTGAGAAGGAGGGAGGTAAACAATCAGTTAAAATACCTCAGACTTGCGTCCACCCACTCATGCGCACAACACATAGTGTCGCATATAGGTCAGTCCGATGGGTGGGGAAAAAATTGGAGCGAAAGATGGTTAGAAAGATAGGAATGGGTGTGGGTGGAAGAATGACGTGCGTCATATTGAATCGCGAGAGGAACAAAAAAAAAGTGCGACAAAGATCAGATGAGAAAATCTAGACATGACAATAAAGTGGGAAAAAAAAGATTTTTTTTCTCACAAACATACCGATGGTTGAGATGTAGGTGGAGTTGAAATTGTCCTCAGCAAAGCGAATGATCAGACATGTTTTGCCGACTCCACTGTCCCCGATAAGCAGCAACTTGAAGAGAAAATCATACTTTTTCGCCATAGTTCAAAGACGCTCCTTCAAATGCAAAATCGTTCAAAGTTGATAAAAAAGCCTTCGTCAGCAAAACTTTCCTCTCTTCTTTCTCAAACTTGACACCGGTAAACTCGGAACCCCCTCAGTGCCCCTCTTCTGTCCCGTTTGGGTTGACCAGCGTTGTTGACCAGTTGTTCACATCCGCATACATCACCGCATGAATGTCGTCTCACTTTCAACAAAAGGGATCTTTTGAGTTCGTTTCCAAACATACCAAAGTGTCTACGTGTTTTTTTTTCTGCCTCCCCCCCAACAACAACAGAAAAAGTTGCAGTCGGCCCAGAGCTTACGTAGTGGGAGAGCTTCGTGGGAGTATCTCCCAGACAGGCATTACTGGGAAACTACACTAGATGGCGCCATTTGATTGCTTTCGAATTTAGGTAGGGTTTAGTGAGTTTGCAAAAATATATTTTCAGAAATTAGTAGATTACTCAAAAAAATCATGTTTATTTTGGGGTCGTACAGCACAGATATAATTATTTGTATTTTTCACAGTAGTTGCTATTTAAACTGATAGCGCAAATTCGCCGTGGACTCATACGCACTACGTCATTCGATTTTCTCACAGGGGAAGTAAATGAATAGTAAATATAAAAAAAGTTACAAATAAAAGGTATAAATAAAAGGTACACATTGTACATAAAATCGTAGTACAGCAAGGAAAAAAAAGAAATTTTCCATTTTTTTTGGTTTGTTTCAAGATCACGTGACGTGCTGGCAACTTCCTGTCACCGCGTCCTCTTCCGGTTAGTCCAAACAAGTCCAGACATGCCCGTAAGTACTGTTACGCTTACTCGAACAGTCGTTCGTCGTTTTAAAGTGTATAAACGGCAACAATAATTTCGGCACGAGTGTATGTATTTGTTTTACTTTGGTGACATCGCATCGTCATGTAATGCGGAAATAAGGAGCCGAGAAAGAACGCAATATGGCGAGACACGTGGCTGACAAAGCAACGCACGTTGTCGATTAGCGACGTTAGCTTCTTTGAGCGACAAAATGACAAGATTGAAAGATTAGTCAAACTTCGTTCTAGTAGCAAAAATAAATGATACACGTTTAGAACATTATTCATGTGTTTATAAAAAAATGAAGTTTTTAAGCTTTTCTCATTATCATAGTTATTGTGACGTCTCATCATATTCTTTGTACTTGCAATCTGCAGCTCGCAAAGGATTTGTTGCTTCCCTCTGCTGAAGAGGAGAAGAGAAGACACAAGAAGAAACGACTCGTCCAGAGCCCAAATTCCTATTTTATGGATGTCAAATGTCCAGGTTTGTCGAAGAAGTTTCTGTTCATTTCAAATATGTATTATGTGAACACATTGTTAGTTGTCGAATCTTAAATGCAACTGAGGTTTACTTGACTATGTTTTCAGGTTGCTACAAGATCACAACCGTGTTCAGTCACGCTCAGACTGTGGTGTTGTGTGTCGGTTGCTCCACGGTCCTCTGCCAGCCTACGGGAGGTAAAGCTCGTCTTACAGAAGGTGAGGCGTCGTCTTCACATGAAAGCATACTTAAAATTTTAAAACCATCTAGATAGAAATAAATTACGTTTGTGCCCTGTAGGGGGAGTCCTAGATCAAGAGTTTACAACAGTTTAAAAAAATGCTCAAATGCAAATTTAGCGTGTTCAAGATCGGTGTCTTCATTTATTTATTTCTACGTGTGTACCTTTCAACATTTTATTTTTTTTATGACAATTTATCATTTTAAAAGTTTTTGCACACTAGAATCCCAAGGTTGGGGATGCCATTAGTCATTTCAAAGTCTTTAAGAATCAAATCTTCACCCCAGCCTGGCGCTTTCAATGTTTCATTTGGTGTTCAGGCAGTCAAACTGATCCGTAGCCAATCCTTTTGAAAAGTCTTCAATCATTCATTGCCTTTGTGTTGCCCTCTCATCGCATCCATCGTGAACTGGGTGTCAACTAAGGCAGACATTGATTCTTGCAGCTGTGATGGGAATTCATCATCTCTGATGTATTTCAAACACATTTAGCCGCAAGCACAAACAACGCCGCTTTTTGAAAGGGATCGCCTGCACCGGAATGTGGGTGCACGGGAAACCCGGTTTGTTTGTACCGGAGCATCCTGACTACTTTTGTTCTGTGTTTTGCTTCCATGGCAACCGCTGCTTTCCCGATGCGCTGTATTCGTAGACCGTATGGAGGCACCTGACACACATTTGTCTAGCTGTCACTCTGATGGGGCAGATGAAATTAGTGTCTCTTATCGATTCATTCTGTGACAGCTAGCGCCCGGAGATAAATGTGCACATTTTGCGGGATTTGAAGTGGGCATCAACATTCAATGCGACATCAAAACTTCCAGCAAAATGTTTTTTTTAATAACCAAATGTCTGTGTCTTCATCTTCACAGGTTGTTCGTTCAGGAGGAAACAACACTAACTCGGATCAATACGACTGTTGAGAACGACGCAAAGTTTTGAATGAAGTGCCGCTGCTGTGGTCCCGAGGAGGCCGACGCGGGAAAACAAGATCAGATGACACCGATTCCCCCGGGGATGTATGGCCTGTTTCTGCCACATCCCCCCCAGACGCCACTTAATCACGTTCTTTAAATTAAGCCCAGTATGTTTAATCGTTGTCATCGCCTAAGTGCTTTGTGTACCCTCGCTAAATTGAGAGTTCAAATTAGCAGAACAATTAACATGAAGCCAGATTGAAGGGTTGAGGGAGAGAGCGAGAGCTCCCGATATCAGCCGCTCAATAACAATTCCAAGCTTTTTCCGGAAAGGGAGACACACGGTGGCCCCACCTGGAGATTACAATTCCTTGCTCCGATCATGTTCTTTGATCGATTATTGATAAATGCAACACTTAGAAGAAGTAAATATTTGATTTCAAGTAGATGTTTGCAGTCTGGCTTTTGTTGGCTGATATGACGGTTCCTTTTTTTTCCTGGTTGATTCAGAGAAAGGTCTGTCTTGGTTTTGATTTGGGCTTGCTTACAACACACTATTAGATACTTGCGATATATGTGTAAGGTTTTGAGAAACCTTTACTCTGCTAAAATGACATTTGCTGCAATGTGTATTAAAAAGAAAACATCCATTGGCTACAATGTTTTGCCATTTTAAACATGTGACTGAAGTTGTATGCCAAATTATTCACTGATTCAGTTGTTAATGTTACGTTAATTTATTGCTGTCCTGTTCAGTGACCAAATAATAATAAAGAGCTGGCTGATGTTGAATATAATGGTGCTCCAGTTTTCTTACCTGCACTGCACGTTTAAATTGGCACTGATTGAAATGTGACATATATATATATTTATTTATATATATATATATATTCATATATATATATTTATATATATATATATATTAATCTTCAATGCTGTTTGGCCAACTGGGCTGCAGTATAATACAAACATTCATGAGTCATGGGTACAAATCTTGCCTCCGGCCTTCCAGTGTGGACTGTAAGTGGTTGGTTAGCGACATGCTCGTTATAGGAAAAACAGCATATCTGGCTTTGACGGGATGTGAGGTTCATGACTGGGGAGGCACTGATGTCAACCTAAAATTTGTATCGTATGTAAATGTGTATTCCACTTCTTTTAAGTGAAGTGAATCTTTAGAATCAGTTTACTCAAAAGATTCGTTCAAACGAACCGTTAGTTAAACGAATCTGATCCTTTTTTTTTTATAAAATCAAATAATCAAAAATCATGTTCAAAGTTTCACGGAAAGTGAACACCCCCCTCACCCCCACTTTCTGATTGGCTGGTTGATCTGTGACGTCATTCGGACACTCCATTAGGTACACCGCCATTTTCAGGTGTACCTAATCACAGGCCACTTCATTAGGGAAAAATCATGGTCAAAGTTTAAATGAAAGTGAAAAGTGCCACACCCAAACAACCCCCCACTTTCTGATTGGCTGGTTGATCTGTGACGTCACTCCGACACAGGTGTATCTAATTACAGGTAATTAGGGAAAAAGTTTAAGTGAAAGTGAAAAGTGCCACACCCGCCCTCACCCCCACTTTCTGATTGGCTGGTTAATCCGTGACGTCACTCGGACACTCTATTAGGTACACCGCCATTTTCAGGTGTACCTAATCACAGGCCACTTCATTAGGGAAAAATCATGGTCAAAATTTAAATGAAAGTGAAAAGTGCCACACCCAAACAACCCCCCACTTTCTGATTGGCTGGTTGATCTGTGACGTCACTCGGACACTCCATTAGGTACACCGCCATTTTCAGGTGTACCTAATCACAGGCCACTTCATTAGGGAAAAATCATGGTCAAAGTTTAAATGAAAGTGAAAAGTGCCACACCCAAACAACCCCCCACTTTCTGATTGGCTGGTTGATCTGTGACGTCATTCGGACACTTCATTAGGTACACCGCCATTTTCAGGTGTACCTAATCACAGGCCACTTCATTAGGGAAAAATCATGGTCAAAGTTTAAATGAAAGTGAAAAGTGCCACACCCAAACAACCCCCCACTTTCTGATTGGCTGGTTGATCTGTGACGTCACTCCGACACAGGTGTATCTAATTACAGGTAATTAGGGAAAAAGTTTAACTGAAAGTGAAAAGTGACACACCCGCCCTCACCCCCACTTTCTGATTGGCTGGTTGATCTGTGACGTCATTCGGACACTTCATTAGGTACACCGCCATTTTCAGGTGTACCTAATCACAGGCCACTTCATTAGGGAAAAATCATGGTCAAAGTTTAAATGAAAGTGAAAAGTGCCACACCCAAACAACCCCCCACTTTCTGATTGGCTGGTTGATCTGTGACGTCACTCCGACACAGGTGTATCTAATTACAGGTAATTAGGGAAAAAGTTTAACTGAAAGTGAAAAGTGACACACCCGCCCTCACCCCCACTTTCTGATTGGCTGGTTAATCCGTGACGTCACTCGGACACTCTATTAGGTACACCGCCATTTTCAGGTGTACCTAATCACAGGCCACTTCATTAGGGAAAAATCATGGTCAAAGTTTAAATGAAAGTGAAAAGTGCCACACCCAAACAACCCCCCACTTTCTGATTGGCTGGTTGATCTGTGACGTCACTCCGACACAGGTGTATCTAATTACAGGTAATTAGGGAAAAAGTTTAACTGAAAGTGAAAAGTGACACACCCGCCCTCACCCCCACTTTCTGATTGGCTGGTTAATCCGTGACGTCACTCGGACACTCTATTAGGTACACCGCCATTTTCAGGTGTACCTAATCACAGGCCACTTCATTAGGGAAAAATCATGGTCAAAGTTTAAATGAAAGTGAAAAGTGCCACACCCAAACAACCCCCCACTTTCTGATTGGCTGGTTGATCTGTGACGTCACTCGGACACTCCATTAGGTACACCGCCATTTTCAGGTGTACCTAATCACAGGCCACTTCATTAGGGAAAAATCATGGTCAAAGTTTAAATGAAAGTGAAAAGTGCCACACCCAAACAACCCCCCACTTTCTGATTGGCTGGTTGATCTGTGACGTCACACGGACACAGGTGTACCTAATCACTTCATTAGGGAAAAAGTTTAAGTTAAAGTGCCACACCCGCCCTCACCCCCACTTTATGATTGGCTGGTTGATCTGTGACGTCACAAGGACACAGGTGTACCTAATCACTTTATTAGGGAAAAAGTTTAAGTGAAAGTGAAAAGTGCCACACCTGCCCTCACCCCCACTTTCTGATTGGCTGGTTGATATGTGACGTCATTTGGACACTCCATTAGGTACACCGCCATTTTCAGGTTCATTCGCGAAGATTCACGAAAGAGTGACAGAGTTGCCGCTATGCCAGCCGACACACGTTATGACGACATTGATGTTTTGGTTTTGTATTTGTTGGATTGTAGTTGATGGTGTTATCATACCAAATGTGTTTGTGTTTGAATAAAAGGTTGAAAAAAAAATCGACATTTGTTATCTTGGGGGACACCAGCTCATAACAACGTAAAACACATATTGTCATAAAAAAAACAGCTAACCAAATGTCAGATTTTTATGCTTTAATTGGCAAATATAAAAACAAGGAATAAAACACCAAACAAGTTTTGACATAAATGTTTATTAAAATAATAATAATAATAAAAGTAAATTTCAAACAAGCAGTCTAATGTGAAATTGCATTCCTTCATTGAATGAAGTTAGCCGTTAGCTTGGAGAAAACGTGCATAAAAGAAGCCTCCCTTGCCTCGACGGACCGCACGTCCCTGGTTTACACCATTTCCCATACCTTCCATCAATCAACGTCAAACAACAACACAGGTCATGTCAAGTCATCTCTCCTTTCAAATTTGATTCCTTTCTCTTTCTCCAGGCAGAGTAGCTTCACTTATCTGCCAGCATCTTGCATGCAGTTGCGGTAGGACGACCGGTCAGCGAGGACCTTACACGAGCGTAAAGGATGAAGGTAGACAGTCGTTCATCATCACTTGACAGGTGTTGGGGCAAAATAAAATGGCCGGCCAGGAGGAGGATGTAAACGATGGGCAAACTCCGCAGCCAGCCACCATGGCAGAGAGACGATAAGGACAAAAAAAAAAAAAGTTATGTATTATTTATAACCATGCCCCATGTTCTGAGTAATTGTGTGATCACACAGGTCTAATATTTTTTCTGATGTTTTTGGGAGAGTCCCCCCCCCCCCCTCCAACCTTTCTGGCTGAACAGAAACATGTTGATAGATCCATCTCCTGATAGAACAGGAGAATTAAACAAAGGCACTCAGCATGTTACCGGGGAGAAGTTACGCAATACAGAGGAATATTATTCTTACAATTAGAGCTTTTGAATGATTGTGGTGGAAAAAAAATAGTAGCGTCTGAATAGCCTTGAAGTGGAAAAGCCCACCAAGTGGAAATACTCTTGGGTGTCTGTCTACTCCTTGACTGCCTCCACAGGGCCAGGGGCTTCCAGCATGCATGCATACACCTCCACACGAGTCTTTCCTCATGCATAATACGGCAGCAAAGAGCTTCAGATGTGCACAGTGAGAAGGTGCTTAGAAATGAGTGTGTGGTTTGTTGAGGCCTCCCAGGTAGTGTCAGTGGAAGTGGCAGCAGTAGGAGTGCTGTCATGGGAGGAAGTGGCGCACAACTCCCCTGCGGGATCATTAAAAAAAAAAAAAATCACCCAATCATCTTTTGCCTACATGACGATTTAACTGTCTGAAAAATAGGTCAATTAAAAAAACCTCTGCTCTCGCTAGCACCGGTATGTCCCCGTTGCACAAAACTGAGAGGGGGTGGGGGGGGCGGTGTGGGAGGCTGGCGTTGCCATGGAGATGATGTTGTAATCGTCTGCACTGATGGTAACAAAAGTATGTCCCTGCTTCGGTGAGCTAAAGGGCCTCCGCTCAAGAAGGGTGCTCATTTAAAGCTACTTGTACTCTCAAGGGGATGCTTTGTGCCAGTATTTGGAGACTAATATATGCTACTATATGCTAACTAATGTATGTATTTGCTACTTCTTGGTTAGTGCAACTAGTCACTCTCGGAGATAGGTTTATTTTCCTTCGGGGGGGGCATTGGGGGAGCTGTAAAAAAAAAATATAAACCCCAAAAATAATGCTCATAAACATTTATTATATGTTCCATATAACGGATAGAAATGCAAGAAAAACAATCCCGGAGTTGTTGTTTTTTTAATGCCCAAAAATGTATTATCTGACCCAGATTTGGGTCCTTTCGTGGCACATCAACCTGGCCCAACCCTTGCCTTTGCCTAAAATGTGTAAATCACACTTCCTTGTAGAATTTAACATGAGCACTCTTATGGAGCTTCCTAGAAAAATTCCTGCCAAAGAAAAAGAAGGATTTCTGAACACACAAGTCCTAATCTGTGTTCATTTTACACGTGATTATTTCTCAGAAAGTGAGATGCTGTGCGACTGTCTTTGCCGTGTTTCATTCCAGCTGCCGCGATATATCATTTTCTTATCAAACACTGGCACTCCATCTGCAAATGTCATGCAAGGTGTCTTATCTAAGCGCCTTCTCTTTCACGGCGCCTTGTAAATCCGCCTCCGTGGCTGTTCCTCCCGTGTGTTCTCAATTAATCACTGTCGAGCAGAAAAAAATGGCCACGGACATGACAGTAGGTAGGGCACATGATGCCAAGAAGCAACAGTACAAGACTCTAATTTGATGTGCTTTTTAAAATTCACAATTCTCCTCTTTGGAAAATATGGATGAATGTGAAAAATAAGGAATGGAACTGTTGGGGCATTGCACACCCTGCCCCTGATGAGATCCATGCACTGGCGAAGCTAGAGGGGGGCAGCAGGGGCACCGCCCCTCCCCTTAAAATATACTTGGACCGTCTCAGTTGCTAGGCTATATAATTGACTTTTTGGTATTTTCTGATTTCTCCGGGAATTATCTCCCACATCAGCACTTTATCGTCATTTTTTGAATTTTTTTATGGCTTTGTGAAACCCCTGATTGCAAATTCCCATAATATTTCTTTCTTTTTCTGTCCTTAAACAGAAATCCTCATGAGGGTTTTCTGGACCATGCGGAGCGAGTCACAAAGAGTTACAGCGGCGCCATGTTCTTCTAGCACCTAATCAGAGCAGCAGAGCCTGGCGATGAAAAAAAAAAAGAAAAAAAGAAAAGAAAAGAAAGCGCACCTAAGTTGATCAGCATACCGCCGCCTTTCATTCCCACATCCGTTAACCTTGTTTTGTTTGCACAATACACAGCGGATTTATAGGACACCTTTACAAATACGCAAAAATCAATTTCCTACGTCAGACAAAACCGAAAGGACGAGAGAGAGAGAGAGAGAAAAAAATAATAATCACACATGCCAAGAATTGAAATGTTAGTGTGAATGCGTCAGTTTAACCCGCGGGGTTGGTGTTTATTAGCTTCCAACTCAACGCAGGTACACTTTGCAAGTTATAGCTGGAATATTGGATTTTCTTGCGTGCCAAGTGATAAAATATTAACTACGCGCCGTGTACAATAGTTTCTTAAACGCTGACTCGACATACACCATCATGGAAACATATTATAGACTTTTTTTTTTTTTAAAGATCACATGAATGTGTTTGCAAAACAATACTGCCACAAGTTAATTTGGCTCATTTGTCATGTTATAGATATATACTTTATTAATTCTCTCTGATAAAATAAAATTACAAAAGAATTTCAAACCCAGACCGTTTCCTTCCAACGCATTGTGAATGTACAGAAGATATAGTTGTCATGACGAATGAGAAGAATACTAGAGTAATAATATTAGCTAGGACTCAGTTGAATCAGAATGGTAGAAAAGACCAAGCGATACAAAGCTAGTCCGTTCATGAACAGCATACTGTACAAGAATATTTCCACTTGATGTAAATCAGTAGTCCGGCCACAGCGTGTCACTATTTTTCCACATTGTCTCTGTCAGGCCATAAGTAGTTTTTTTTTTTTTTTTTTCCCTGTTATAATTCCTCCAGTTTTACCTTCATCTCCCTTTCTGCGTGTTATTAAATCATTTTTCATGGCCATGTATCCTTTATAAGGTCGATTTGTGTTCATCATCAGAGTCCGCCTTGGGTAGTTGTTTTGAAAGCGGACGTGACGTAAGGAGCGCCCCCCCCCCCCAACCCACCAAACACGTGTTCAGCACTCTTAACAAGTCCGTGCTTGGATTTTCACAGTTATTCCCTCGGAAAAATATTGTCCACGGTGTCTCTTGTTATGTTTTGTCCACGGTGGCAGTAGCGGTCCCTGTCTTTTATTGGAGTCCATTTAGGAGAGAGCACTTTGGTTGTTGACGTGCGTGCGTGCGTATGTGACCAAGCAAGCTCAAGCATACATTCATGAAAACAGTGAGTTGGTGAAGAAGAGTTGCATTGCCGCGGTAGTGACGTCACCCAATTTTGAACCAGTTGTGACCGCTCACATAAGAATATTTTTAGAAATCGATCACATTTTGCCACAAGCTTAAGAAGGACTTTAGGAATCATAGAGTACAAAGCCGTTTAACCGTGAAATGATAGCTGTCATTTGCGGGATTCGAAAGAAAGAAAAAAAAAGTTATAATCCTACTTCTGTCATCCATATTTGATTAGTTTATGACAACAAAACTCCGGATGGCGCTTTCATTAAATTCAGTGCAGAAATGTGCTTGATGAGTGTTTTGTGTGGTTCAGTGCGTTCTTAGCGATGGGGCTCTCAAACGATGGAGAATTATTATTATTATTTTTTTTACATTGCTTGGCAGTGCTTTGTGCAGATTGACAGTGCATTGACTACTGGCAGTAGAGGCTTGAGTGTTATTTTAAGGGCATTGTGAAAGTCAATGTGGTGTCTAGTGCAGGGGTGATGTGTGTGTGTGTGTGTGTGTGTGTGCGCCACTTTTTATTTTTTTTCAATAAATTCCAGTCGTATTGATCTAACCTTCTGTTAAAGGGATGGTCGTTATCACACAATTAGCATTCTGATACAAAATACATCATAAGGATAAAAAGTCATGGTCATTAATTCCTGATGAAAGGGCACGGAAAGAGAGAGAACAAGAGAGAAAGAGAGAGAGAGTGCAAGAGAGAGAAAGAGAGATAAAGGCTTTTTCTTTTTTCCCCCCCAACCCTTCAGAGTTCACATAATTAATCCTCGTTATTTCTCCTCCTCCTTTTATACTTCCTAGCGCCATTTCTCACCCTCTTGACGCCCTTCCTCTGCCCCCGCACCCTTTAGAGTCTACTTGCTAAATTTCGCTTGCCCCCCCCCCCCCCACCAAAAAAAAAAAAAAGTGTCATCACTCACCCCGGCGCTCCCGCCCGTTCCCATTATTTCTCCCCGTTGGGCCAGCTTCATCAATTTGAGAGGCTCATTTGTCAGCGCGCCCACTCTCGTTGGCTTCCTTGCGTTTGTCCTCACCTGAATTCTCTCAGCAGGTGGAGGTGTTGCCGGTCGGACTCACTTCCGAGCTCCCTTCTGGTCCGGGCAAAGGGGGCTCCAAAGCGGCCGGTGGGGGGACAGAAGGAGGAGGAACTTCTGGAGTTGATACCGGTGTGGCCGTAACCGCGGTGGAGGTCAGTGAAGCTGCGGGGGAAAGGGGCACCACGGCTCCCGCGTCCCTCCCATCCCTGGAGTCTCTCTCCCGGAGGAGGTGCACCAGGGCGGCGTGCTGGGCGCCGAGGGTGGCCGAGAGATGCGCCGGCAGGGCGTTGAAGCCGGCCGTCAGCTGCTCCACCCGTTGCTCCAGGGACAACATCTGGCGCTCCAGGTCCTCGCTGCGGTCGTTGAGCTCCGACATGAGCTCGTACATGACGCTCTGCATCTGAAAGGTCAAAGGTGACTCTTGATGATTTTTGTCGAGAAGAAGGAAGGCGCCGTGAACGTTTCGAGGATCGATATAAAGTGCCTTCTGTGTCCATTAGAGAGAATCACTCAGTCGTCATTAAAATGTGTTGCCATCAATTGATGCATCCTTACAAATTGATGGGTTAAAATGAAGCCAATAAAACACTACTCTGCTCATGACTGACTCACATGTTTTGTTTATTGTCCGAAATAACAGACAACTATGCAATTTCTGCAGGAATTGCATATACTAGCCTTTGACCTCTGACCCTCAACCCTTAACTATAAAAATCAAGTCGTTTTTTTTTTTTGCAAAAAAAATTAAAAAGGTTTCAAACTTTCATGTTTTCCTTTTGATTAATTCAAAGTAAATTTCACAAAGAAGCACCGTTGTCCATTTCCTTAGACACCACTCGCGATACAACTGCTTTGGTTAGCCGCAAAGCTAAGTAGAGACCGACCTTCCACGCGGCCATTGTTGTTTGGGCTTGTGGGAGGTCTAATCCTTTCAAAAAAAAAAGTGCAAAGGACAATATTGTGTGTTGTTTGATTGTAACACAACGCTGGAAGGGGGTTTGAAGGAGCAGAAGTAAAAATAGGTTGCCTGAGAGGAGTGAGTAAGTCGGAGGGAGGGATGTCCGAGATGGAGTGTATGCAAGAATAAAGAGGAGGCTCGAGGGAAGTCTCTGGATGGAACATTGTGAGAAAGCAGAGAATGAAAGGTTCCACACAACACACACACACACACACACACTTATGTCAGATCACACGCTCACTCAGACACCCACGGTCGCAGAACAAAAAAGAAAAACACTCTTCTCCTTTCTCCTCACATTCCCACTCAGTCATCCCTGCTTCACAACACTCGTTGCGGTTGCTAAGGAGAGACAAACAGGCCGGTCGTCATGGCAACGGCACCATTTGCACACAAGGAACCCTTCTAAACGTGTCAATTAACGGAGGCTCGGCGGTACGCGACCCACCTTTGACAGGTCCACCAGCGTGTTGGCCTGATCGCTGAGTTTCCTCTGCTCCATTTTCACGCTGCGCAATCTACACACACACACACAGACACACACATTGAGATGCAAGGAAAGTCCCACCAAATTGCGGCTCAGCGAGTACAAGACTGTGTCACAGTCACCTTGGCCCTCATCACCTTTTGTCGCTACCTGTGTCTGGACACGCCAGTGTGCAAACATTGGGGCACAGCGTGTGCTTTCCCTCTCTAACGGCTTTGTAAATCACACAAGCAAATATTTCAGCTCTGGAGGAATAAATAAGAGTGTGGCATTTCATAGGATGAGACCTTAGGCATAATGAAACCTTTGGGGAAATGAACAAAAGGGAATACAATTAGTTTTTTTTTTTTTGAAAATAATCTTGCCAGGCAATTATAAATAGGAGCCGGTGAGTTCTCAGAACACAACTTTGACCGGAAAGTTATGAGCGTGATTTGGAATAATTAATCATGCGGCCTTTACAATCGAGTGCTGACTGATTATATGTCACTGCACTTTGAAATTATTGCAGAAGACCACCGTTAGAAATGCTACAAGGGATATCAAAAGTCTACACACCCCTGTTCAAATGCATTTTTTTTATTATGTAAAATAAAATATTTCAACAATTTTTTTATATTTATATATATTTTTTTATCATACCGTAATCATACCGTAAAATGGATTGATAGTATCTAGCACCAGCCGTGGTTGCTCAAAATAAATTAATCTGAATCCGGATAAATAATTAAAAAAAAAGAATCATCTTCTTAAAAAATCAGATTTAATTTTGTGCAACCACTTGACAAAATCAGTTGAGTAAATTCAACGATATTTTTTTTCCAGTGCAGATTACATATGATGATCAAAGTGTTTGTAATAGCAAGATGCATGTTGATTAGCCACAAGTGTATTTGACTGGATGAACCTTTTGCGAACGATGATTCATTGAAGTCGGGGGTGGATGCAAGGGATTTCAAAGGTAGCATCAGTGTGCATGTGTGTGTTTGTGTGTGTGTGTGTGTGTGGGCGTGTGTTAGTAGTGAGGGCTCTCACTGGTGAATTGCCTGCAGGAACTTCCGCTGGTGTTTGCGAACTCTGGAGTGGTCGATCTTCTTCATCAGCTTGGTGTGCTTGTAGATGAGCCAGGTCTCCCTCAACACGTTGGCCGCCGCGTTCTTTATCTGCTCCCAGACGACACGCACACGCGCAAACACACACATGATCATTAGCAACAGGTTACCCTTGCAACAGGTTTGTCCGCCAATCGATTTTATTATTTTTTTTCTTGATGCATGTGAAGTTTTTTTTTGTTTTTTTGTTTTTTTATAACGCACACATTTTTTTTGTTGTAGACTATTTTAGGATAAAAGTCTAGTCCAAAACACTTTTTAAATAAAATTTCTTAAAAATAGAAACATCAACATATCCGATGTATTGCATGGTCTTGTGACACACTTTGACCATATCTGTATGTGGAACATGTCTCACGCATATAAAAGGTTGCCGTGTAATTACAAGAAAAGCCAAGTGGTGAACAGCGGGTCGTTGCAGCAGGGACAAGTGAAGACAAGCGGCCAATGGAGAAAGACGCCAATTGAATGAGAGACTTCAAAGAGAAGCTGAGCGCTCAACAAAGAGCAATTATACCCCCCCTCTCCCTCAATTCCAGGAGTACAAAAGACCCCCGGCAGCTTGGCTAATCAGCCCCCGTCCCCTGCAGTCAAGCTACACACACACGACACGTAATTTCCAATGACACCTAGGAAGTCACGCAAAAAAAAACATACAGAAGGCCTAATCGAGACTTCAAGTTTGAATTTTGTTTTTGTTTGGGAGACTGGATATTGTGCAAATGATGCTTGATGACATCAACGCCAGGCAAAACTTGTTGAACAATCGCTTTGTAGCATCCCACGGTTCAAAAGGTGGCGTTCCGCCTCGGAGTCAAAGGTGGAACATTGCTGGGTTGACAATTTCGTGTCGGAAATACAGAAGAGAGACCCTGGGAAAAAAAAAATGCTGACATTTTCTGATAGCGTAAAAGGGGTTGTTGAGAGGCACAGATGTAGCACGTTGCCAAGGGCAACTGCATTTTTTTTTTTCCCAGCATTTTACCCACGCGACAAGGGCATTTTGTTTTCATCCGTTTGTGGGCAATTGAGATGAATTTGAATATCGACTATGGAATGTGAAAATACACCGGAAAGTAAACAGGAGCTAACGAAGCAATAGTGGCGGCATATGGTTGGTTGATGGGGAGCCGTGTTGGTGCCATCTGGGTCAAAGATGTGTTCCGTTGCACACCTTATGTCAGGTACATGGGAAATGTGTCACAACAAGCGGCGTTGAGAGTTTGCCAGATTGAGAAGGTTTAATCAATCACTACCACTATGGCGGACTTGGCCCTTTCCGCCATAATGACCTGCGTGTGGGAGTGTCGAATGAGGTGAAGAGGACAAAAACGTAAACAAAGAGGTCTCAGGTTTGACTTTTCTAGAAAGTCTTTAAATCTTTAATTCTTTCAATCAAGTGTAATTTTAAATCAAGTCTTTAATTTTTTATTAAAAAAATAATCTTGATGTCCACACAGGCTCCAAAAAAAAATATGTATTGTTTATGGAGATTATCTGTATTTTACAGGGGAAACAAAATGGCCGCCTAATTTCACACTCGATTGGTGGGTGGCCACTCTTGAGACTTGGTTTGTACATACAGGCAATTAAAAAGTTAGTTTCCCGATCACCTCCAGGATGGGAGGGAGGTGTTGGGCCTCAAAAGTTGTTTTTTTATGGAGTGAAAGCCAGCAGCTATCTCAGGGGAATGCCCCATTTGGCTAATGGTTTAAACTGCGAGTTGTATCGCGGCATATTTGTTCTCCAATGGCAACGAATTCGTCGGCGTTTCATGCCAGCAGCCAAATTTTGCCTGACAAGATAAAAAAAAAAAAAAAAAAGAACATTATGACATTTTTTTTTTTTTAATGGAGACAGTTGTGCATCGCTGTTGCTTTTAATTGGGATAGTCGAGGAAACTGCGTTAGCTTAGCTCGCCGTCATCATCAACAAACAGAGAGACGAGCCTTTGATACTAGTCTTGATATCTCCCATGAGCAATTAAAACCTCACGTTAACTATTATCAAATAAGATCTTAAATCCGATTACACTCCATTGAAGAAAAATGTGCTTCTCGTTGATGTCACCGTGAGTTGCAGTTGATCGGAGACCATTTTTACAGTAATTACAGTAAAGAATGGTCCAACTACTTTTTGTGATCATTTTCCAAGAGAGCTGCCATATTGACTCTCAATTGCTTCGGGCAATCCCCCGTGATCACTGTGGCAGCTCCTCAATAATACATGCCCATGAGTATCTCCGCGGTGTGTTCAAGCTCAGAGTAGTAATTTGCTTTCTCGGCACTATTAAACAAAGTCTTCCCTCGAATGAGTGTTATGCTAAATTCCTGTACAGAGCATCTTCACAATGCTTTATGGAGTAAGAAAAGATTTTATTATTTTTTTTTCCCCCCACAAGACACACATCCCCGCAGCGACTATGGTTGACGGGACACGGTGTCCGCTAATTGGCTAGCCATTCGTGTTCATCCATTAAAAAGGGAACACCGCGCCGCCAAAGTAGATTGCGCGGTGTAATTCCCGGAGTGCGTGTACGACGTGCGCAAGATGGACAGGATGTCAGGGGGAGTCTATTGTTGCATTATTCATCATCATCATAGCCTTGAGTGATTGTGTTCTCGTGTTACGCCTATGAGGGAGAAATGTAAATCAATGCGCATACGACGGCTTCAATCATTAGCCGCTCAGTAATCGAGGGCAGGAGACAATTACCGCCGCGTAAACCCGGAAAAACTCTTTCGAGGAAATGTCAGCACACCGAACACCCGCGGCACTTGACATAACACTCCTGGAGTGTGTTAATTGAGATCACGTCACTTTTTAAATTCAATGACATTTCTGCTATGGGGGGGAGAAATAAATAATCAATATGCAGACAAAATACTTGAGAGGTCAATGTGAATCAGGTTGTCATTACACCCTAGCCAGAAAAGCAAGTATTTGTATTTCTTAAAAAGCCTAGACATGCTTCAAATGTATTACAAATGGCTCTGGGTGGATTTTCTTCTTTTTTTTTTTTTTGTCTGCTCACTGTATAATCTCCAGCAGCAGATGACGGAAGTGGCTGAGAGCTCATTAAAAAAAAAAAAAAAACAACAACTTGCATTTATTCAAGAAATATGAAAAAAAATATGAGAATTGAAACAAAAACTGTTCAAATTGTCCAACACGTCGGACAACTTGGCGAACGTCTCATCTGCTTTTGAGTCCATCAAGTCATTGATCACCCCCCTCCCCCTTGCCATAACGTACTCTACATATTTGATACCATCCGCTATTTTTAAAACATGGGTCTTTCAATTGTATGAAAAATTGAAAAGGCCCCGGAGAGCAAGAAAAGGGAGGCCAAATGGCAAGGGGGGGGGGGAGAAAAGCAAAGAACAGAAAGATATCACATTGAAAAGGAAGGACGGGATTTTACAGTAAAAGAGACAAATGTCACACTTGCCCAAGCGAGGCAGCGGCGGAGTGGAGGAAAAAAAAAAGCTCAGTGATGGAAAGACAGTCAGACATTTGGCGAGGCAAATTCCGAAGAGATAACCTTTTATTGCTTCCACTCTGTAAAATAACACAGCCCTGTCGCGTGTTGTTACCGAGGGCAAAAGAGGCGCAGCAAAAGGACAAGCCGTCAATCCCCCACCAAACGGCACCTTTTTTTTTTTCACCTGAAAACTGATAACGACGCCATATTTTTTTTTTTAAAGCTTGAAAAATCCAACACTTCTGTGCACACATCGTGGGTTGGAAAGCGATCTCCAAGTGCCCATCCTACGGTCGGCAACTTTTAGCCTACTCGGCACATTTACTCAGCCCCTCCCCTTCCTCTCATTACTTTTATGTGTCCAGTCCGTTAGGATAATGGGAGACGTGTACGCGCTCCTGTGGCTTGACTCTCAACATTAGTCGTTAACTTGGAGAAACGGATGCCGGGCTATTCCCGTGAGGAGCAAACGCTTAGAATCACTCAGGGACGAATCCACCGAATGATACGATTCACCACTCGCTCAGCTAAGATGGCAACGGTCCATTCGCCAGCGAGTCACAGACGATTTCCGGAATTTTTACATGACTTTCGAATGATGTCTAATATTGCTGCTTTTAGTGTACCGTCCATTCGAATGTGAAGGTCTGCACCTTTTCCCAAAGACGATGAAACAAATGCTCCTGCTTTATTTTTTTGGGGGGGGATTTTTGTCAATCGGTATGAACCTGTCGGATTCTTTGAAACAAACACGACGAGATGTTTTTTTTACGCACCCTCTTGGTGAGCTGGGTGTCCATCATGAAGTTGTGGACGTGTTTCTCGGCCTTGGTCAGCTCCAGCTTCCTGGCTACCACGGCAACCACCAGAGCCGTGCAACCGGCACCCTGCGAGGCATAACACCGGGTCAGTTGCAAATTTGACTTTGAGACCCCGAGAGGGGACACAAACATAAGCAAGACAGAAGTGATGAGAGAGAGAGAGAGAGAGAGAGAGAGAGAGAGAGAGAGAGAGAGAGAGAGAGAGAGAGAGAGAGAGAGAGCAAACTGAATTAGGTCGGGGGAGTTCCGTTCCATATCCGCAATGCTTCATGTCGACAGGCAAGCCAAGTCTATTTTAACTTGCAATCCATCTGCTCCATGATCCCCACCGTCCATATTCCTCAAATATGTGACAGACAACGCGCGCTGGAAAAAAACCTCGGAGATTGACGCTTCATAATGTCATTTCATGGAGGCACCGCCCCATCTTAATTACGCCGTGTCAGTCGGCCGACGGGAGGCCCTTGAGCGGGGAAAGGGAACAAACCTTCGGATTAGATATTGTTTTCAGTAGGGATGGTGAGGGAGGGCCGTGAAAGCGAGGGGGGGGGGGGCAAAGATAAAGAGCGTGAAGCGCTGCGAGTGCATACAAATGGCAAAGGCAGGATGAATCCTGGAGGAAGTGGAATGACGGCGGCAAAGGAAGGCAATGTTAATGAGGTCACGTATCTCTTGATAAGCAACGAATTAAGATTAAGCGCCTTTAATGAAAATGTACGGGGGCGCCTCGTCCTTCTTCGCAACGCCAGAAGAAAAGCACACGGAGAAGACGTTTGCTCCCGAAAAGAACTTTGCCCAAGTTCAGTCAAATGCAACAGACTTTTGTGGACGTGTCGCTCCGCTCGTCCACATGAATAAAACACGATGTAAGCCGATGGAAAGCCACAAAGCCTCGGTGAACTTTATACGGCAGTTGCTGCGGCGCAACGTGAAGCAATTGCGCCCCGCGGTCCGAATCAGCACGGCGTTGATTGCTCGATGCGAGACTTGTTGTCGGCGTGCGTTTTGAGTCGGAGTGTGTGGGAGTCTTGTTGGATTCCGTCGGGGTTTCCCTATCCAATCTCCGTAGTCGGACTGACGTGAAGCGAACCGCTGTGATTTGTTTGGGAGTATTTCCCCTCGCTCGCTCGCTCTGCCCATCCACCTCGCTGTCAGGGAACGGGGAATTACCATCTGCGCCACAATTATACGCCGCAAGGAGTCAATCGGAACATTTTTGCCGGGCTGTGAAGATCAGCTACATTTGGATATGTGTGTTGAAATTTCATCATGAAAGCTAAAGTTGATTGTGTGACGCAACAATATCTTCATAATCTTTTTTTTAATCTTTTCATATTTTTGAAAACCTCATTTGAAACCCTGACCCTAGTTTTAAATGCACCGCACATTGGACATGTCCACTTTTCCAGTCCATCATCTTCTCCCGGTTGCCATAGTAATAAGCGGGAGACTTGTCTCCGTTCAGACTCATTAGAATCATTCAAAGGAATCAATTTTCTTTCTCTTAAGCTGTCACCCAAAGTGTCACCTGTTTTTCATGGCGAGGGCTTCACCTCCGAACGCCATTTTCCCTGGCGCACTCCAACGCTCCTCCTCTGATGAGCAGTGAAAATAAAACACTCGGCAAAGTCTGATGAGGGTTTTTGTGTGCGACAGGGGAGGAGAGCGCGTGCTGTGTGTGTGTGGGGGGGAGTCCTCTTTAAGTGTGTGTGTGTGTGTGTGTGTGTGTGTGTGTGTCAGTGCTGTGTGGAGGACGCAGGCCAGCATGGTAGTCTCAATTCTTCTTTTGTTTGCTCAATCAACTCAAGAGCGCTATCAAACGTTTAGCCTTTGCCAAGCTAATAAGATTCAGTTTTAATTGACAAAAGCTCCCTGCTGATTTAATTGCATCGTTTTAATCAGTGTACTACACCAAAGAAGTTTGGCAAAAACTAAAGTTGATACTTTTCTTTAGCGTATATAAGGGGATCATGATCAAATAAGCTTTTCACTGTACTTAGCACGAATTGTCTTCTTTATAAATAATAGCTCGACAATTTCTCTCTGCAAATTCCAAAGTATCGCCAAGTCGCTACAATTATTTGGAAGTAAATGGATTTGAAAGCATTTGCATTTCTGTAAAAAAAAAAAAAAGTGCTCCTGAGAACGACAGCTGACGGGCTTGGAGAACTAAATGTCATTCAGAACGTTAATACGATTAGCTAACATATTAAAAAATGCATCATCTCCAATTGAGGCGCTGTGCCGTGTCTCTCGATTAGTCTCCATGTGGAAAAAAAAATGTCCTTTGAGGGAAGCAATCAGAGGTTGCATGCTTCATTTCAATCTTCATTCCTCTTCCTGACCTTGCGGAATCATTCAAAACAGACAGACAATTTTTTTTTTTTTGGGACAAACTTTTAAAAATCCAGAGTGTTCAAATGGGACACTGAGAAACAAACGCCTGGGTAGAAATAAACATGGAGCCCAGCGCAGTCACGATGAGGAGGAGGAGGAGATGGACAGCCAGGGAAGTGAAATGTGATAAGTAGGAAAAGCTAGAACGAGCGAGAGAGCGAGAGAGCGAGAGAGAGAGAGAGAGAGCGAGAGAGAGAGAGAGAGAGAGAGAGAGAGAGAGGAGCAGCAAGTGGGAGGATGTGACACCCTGGAAAGGTGGGACCTTCATTATGCAATGAGGACATTAATGGGCTCGCTCTTGTTTGTGCACCTACGAACAAACACGCAGGAGCAGGCTAATTCGAGAGGGTGCTCGGGGGCGGTGACAAGGGGGGGGGACGGCGATGGTGGTGGTGCTTCTGTGCTACACGAACAGCGGAATTTCTCAGGCCGGGGACAAAGTGCGCTGTAATCTGTTGACCTTTTGAACGAGGCAAGGACAGCGCCGAGAGCGCACTGTGCAGTTTTTGTTGTGTGCGTCATGGCCTCCAGGGGGCGACGTACTGCATACAGATTCAACTTTTCATTTGAAAACCATTTCAACTAAGCTTCAGTCGCAGATTTTACGATTCTACGCCAGTGAATATTATAATTTTGCTCAAGTGGTATCGGTGCTGTAGCATCGGAGCGTTTTTACGAGTACAGTTTGGCATTGTACCCACCATGATTCCAGTGAGCAGACAAACTCCTTTGCCACAATAAGTATGAGGGACCATGTCTCCGTAGCCGATGGACAGGAACGTGATGGAGATCAGCCACATGGCTCCCAGGAAGTTGCTGGTCACATCTTGTGAGTCATGGTACCTGCACAATCACATGCATATTTTTGGAGGGGAGCTTGTTTATTTATTTGACAGCGGTTAATGAATGCTTAACAATGCAAATAAATATAAATGCGTCTGGGAAAACTCCGACATTAAAAAGTATCGGATTAAACCCGGCGCGCGTGCCCTAAATGAAATACAATGTCGAGCCACGGCTCATTTGGCTCCAATGAGCGTTCTCTACACAAACACACGCTCACATACACTCCCAACACTGTTACCGTAGCAACCGAGCCGGCGCAAATCGGACACGATGTTGTCTTGTCAAAAATATTTATCGGAAAAACAGTCGACGACAGCTTGGAATGTTTGCTCGAGCGCTTTTGCGACCAGGTCGTCAAAGTGTCGCCTCGCTCGCAGTTTGGAACCCGCTTTTGTCAACCTTCATTAGTTGGGCTTACAAAGGAGAGGCGATGCCAATTAAAGTTGGATGCCACCCAAAAGAGGGCTTCCCAGCAGCAGGGCATTTATGCATTTAAATAAGCTTATTAAGCCATGAATAATTCTCTGTATTGCTTTGTTTTTGCCATACGACAAGTTAAAATGATGCAGCGGCAAGGCTGCGAAAACAAATCGGATCATCGATCATCGATGTAAAATCTATCATGATCGCCCGCCTGTACTCATGCAATGGACTATTCCATCTTCTCAGACTTGATTCTGAATGGAAGAGGTTTGCAGATTAAAAAAAAAAAAAAAAGCTTGGTCAAAACTAACGCAGGTTAAATCTTTTATGGAAGAGGTTTGCAGATAAAAGAAAAACAAAAAAGCTTGGTCAAAACTAACGCAGGTTAAATCTTTTTTAATGGTGACAATGTCATAATTAAATCAGTTGAAACGCTTAATGTTGCTTAATGACGTTTTAGGGTTTGACCTCACTCAGACTTTGGTTATGGAAAATGGCTATTAACATTAAAAATCTTTTCAGCACACGGATGTGGCGGGGCCCCATGACCGAGATTGCCTTGGGCCCATAACTGCCTCTGTGGAGCCGTGCAGCTCATTTACATAATAACCAACCCCTCACCAACTTTCTCCTCCCATGACATTGTCAGCTAGGCTGTGAAGATCTATATTATGTTGTACATACATAATTATATATACATATATTTATACATGTACATAATATATATGTACATAGTACACATAGACAATTAAATATATAAACAATAATAATAATAACATAAAAATAATATAATACTTATTATTTTATGTTACAATAATACTTATTATATTACTATTACTATTATTATTATTAAAGTTTGCTATTGAAAATGTCAGTCTTGTTCATCAACAAAGGTGAGACATTGCGTTTGTATTTCATTTTTTCTTCCAATCAGATGCAACCGACATACTCTGGCGACACGCACGCACGCACGCACGCACGCACGCACGCACGCACGCACGCACGCACGCACGCACGCACGCACGCACGCACGCACGCACGCACGCACGCACGCACGCTAGTACCGACCTCTCACAGACACGCACAGTCCAGGCGGCGATGATCCACAGAGAGATGCTGAAGACCAGGAGCACCGTCCCGGGGCAGATGGTCATGAGCGTTTTCATGACAAAGCGCGTGTTAAAATGCACCTGCAACACATCCCCACACGCTTGTTAGTACAACTGCACAATATTGTGCAAAATATATTGGTCACAGTTGTTTGGATTTAAAAAGCGGCCACATACAAGCTCCAGTTACATTTCTATGTGTCATGAATCGAATGTGACATGTACAGCTTGAAGCCTTTGTCCTTCTTGGCAGCTGGCGTGGATGAATTTGCTTTAATGGTATGACTTGGAGTGTCTTGGAGTGACCTTGTGAACAATGCAGTCATTTTGCTTGGAGATACAAAAGGGGAAAATAATTGAGCTGGCTGAATCCCAATAGCGTCTTCATTTTTGCTATCATTTGTTTGTTTTATATCTTGGTTTATTTATTTGTTACCAAAGTCATGTGACTAATTTCTGCACCAGAGCTGTAAGAGAAAAGCAGTTTACAGTCAAGGGAGCACTAAAACGGAGAGAATTGCAAATTGTGTCGCAAAAAAGAAATAAACTTAATGTACCTAGCTTCTTTAAGCAACAAATATTTGAACACAAATTGTGCAGCAACTCATGAAGACAGACAATACTTACAGGAATCTATTCTTTATCTTCTGCAAAAAATAACTTATGTGAAGTGGAACGTGTTGCCGTAGTTACTTTGAAAAAGTAATTTAACTAATTTACAGATTTTTTTTTCCCCCCCTTAAAAAGTAGCTTGGTTAATTGACTCATTTTCAAATGATACTCCTCTGGCAATTGGGGTAATCTCAACGTTATTAACACATTCACTTAAATTGCAGCCTCACCTATTTTTCACTTCACTAGAGAAAAATCCCCCAAAAAAACTGAATTTCTCCACAACATACTGCGTCGTTCGAAACGTTGTCATCATCATTTACCGTCATTAAAATCCAACACTGATCGTTTACTGCACGGCTCAGACACGTCTTGGCACTACTTCGATCTTTTCTTTTCATGGCCCATTTGAGCCGCATGTAATATCTCGCTCCCATCTCAAGCTCTCGTTTCATATTGTGTTATGAGGGATTCCAAGTAGCTTAGGTCTCTGGTGGGTGCAAAAGAAAGACGTGTGATTGGAAGGATGGAGGAGAACACCAATCTCATTTGAGCTTAAGAGATTTTTGACCTTATCATTTTCTCGCAGGAGGGCGGGGGGGTGAAAAAGTGATGAGCACGTACTAGTTACATGTTTCTGAAGTTGTTGTGTTTTTTTTTTTTTTTTAAATCCTGACATCCTGTGATTCTAAAAAATATATATTATTTATATCTGACCTTATTGAGTGCCCCTATACTCCTCGAGGAGGCGTCGGTGAAGAGTTTGCTGTGCAGGAGCATGACCCTGGCAATGAGGTAGAGGCGCAGGAACATGGGCACGCTCAGCACCATGTCCAGGTCGGCCTCGGCCTGCGACGGCACGAACGTGAAGGCCAGCCGCGCCCGCCACTGGAACTTGAAGTCGCCGGGCACCGGGTGCACGGCCGACACCAGCAGCTCCAGAGCGATGAGCAGAACCCTCTCCATCGTCATGGCGATACGCCAGTCGTCCGCCCCGTTGTCGATGACAAACAGCTGCGGAGATGCGAAGGAGAGGAGTCCACTTATCAGTACACGTGATGGATGTGATGAGTGAAGGCAGCGCGGGCTATTTTTAAGGGGCTAAACGGCTCTTGATCGGCGTCTATTCAGCCTGGCTGAGGCCTCATTAGCACAACACACAAGTCTCGCCGAGTCATTTCGCGTCGGGGCTGCTTAGCAAAAATAAAAATAACAAGCGCTGCTTATCTCGATACGCTCCGAGAAGGGATCGCCGTGACCGTTTTGGTATAATTGTACTCCCCCTGCGGTATTTGGACCTTTTTGTTGCTAATTGCTGTGCTAATCTTGATGTTGTTATGAAAGGCGCCGTTACAAGGAAAGGTTTCAGAAAAATGAAGTAAGTCTTCCTTGCCAATAGTTGGCGCTATGACTGTGGCAGTTTGCCACATCTGCTAATCATTTGGGGGTTTAAATATTTTTTTTTTCCCCACAATCCCTGGTAGGCTATTGCGTGTCTAAGTATTAGAATGTTTTTATGAATCAGACAGAAGTATGAGTCAGACTACAAGTAAAAATTAGAGGCATTCCTGGTGTCAAATTGCGTGAAAAAAAAAAAAAATTATGTCTCTGTTAACACACAAACACATCTTACATAATATTATTTCATAAAAGTAGCATGGCTCTCAGAGGACTTTCCCACTCGTGCTATAGAGCGGAAGACTCTTGGCGACATGAGAACGGTTATAAAAATAAATGCAACGCGAGAGGGAATTGACATCCCTGTGGCAAAACATCTAAGCACGTGCTTTTTGTTCTTTATTCAAGCATTTGGTTTATATTCCTGAAAAGTAAACAAAAAGGTTAATGATAAACAAAGTTTAGCTAACTATTTTTTAACTAGATTCTAGCTTTTTAGCTTTAGCATCTTTTTTTTTTTAGGCTAGGTTCTAGCTCATTAACTTTAGCATATTGAGTTTTTATTTAGTTTTTTTTAAACTAGCTTTTAGCTTCTTAGCTTTAGCATCTTTTTCTCTTCGGGGAAACAAATGAAAATGTGGTTTTTTTTGGGGGTTTTTTTGCAAGCTATGAGATGATGAATGGCACATTGCTGCCAAGACCACCTATGGATGCACGGCCAATAGTCCATCATTAAAGCGGGAGATGGCTCAGCAGGAAATGTGTCTTCCAACTAGCTACACGCGTGTGCATGCTGCTAACATGTGCGCAAACGCACTCATTTGGAGCCAATGGGGGAAGCCATCGAGCAGGCCGGAGGGTCAAACGCCGCTTCTCGCTTCTCCGTCAACCACCGTCGATTACGTGTGTGCGCGTACGCTCAAGTGAGGGCGTGCGCGCGTTTGCAGACCCGGCCTCGTCATGGTGACGGTTTCCACGGCGACAACATCAAAGAGCAGCCAAGCTTAATTAGGATCCCCAGTGAGAGCGAGGGAGCAGCAGGAAGACGGCGGAAGAGAAGGGAATCAAAAAGAAAAGAAGGAGGGAGAAACACGTTTCCAGACGAGGCGAGAAGAAAGGCTGAGGAGATGTCAGAAAAATGATGGAGGTGTGCGTGTCAAAGAGATACAGAGAGAGGGAGGCACAAACTGGCTGTCGCACATTGAAGTATAAAATAGGGCAAATTTGGAAGGAAATTGAAACAAAACGTTTTGACATTTATATATTTGGTCTCTTATGAAGACACCGGTGAACAGTTTCCTATTTATCAAAACATTTGAATAAAATTCCTTAAGGGAAGAGATTAATGCGGGCCATCTGTCATTAGACTTTTCCTGTCAGCATCAGTTGGCACTATAATTAAGGAAAGTGGCACATGAATCTCTTCGGGGCAGGACTTTTATCACACATGAGATGTTTGGTCAAGATCTGACCAAAATTAGAATTTCATGTTTTTTGGCACACAAAACCGGCAACAATTTCAGTTTTTTCTTCTCAAGTGGGAAATGCAACAATGGTCGACGTAATTTAAATTGATGGGAGTCGCTACGGTATGTTTTGGTTCGTAAAGTTCTAAAATGAGCGCTTGCGTTAATTAAAAAAAAAAAATCATATCATCATTGATATCGTCTGGCATTATCTGGATGACTGACGGATGGCTTAAGTTTATCCGCTGTGGATCGATCAAAGACTTCTTTGGCTATATCCGCGGCTGCAGGTAAGATAAGCCCGTCTTCTTCTTGCAAGAAGATGTAAGACACTCTTGTGATGTCTTGAGGTCTTTGAAAGTACTCAACAGGTTGGCTCGCCATGTGAGGAAGGTGAAATATGATTTGATGGATTTATGCTTTCTTGTGCTAATACTTTGCGGCACAAAACACACTAAAGTCAAAGAGAGAAAAAAAAAATCTGTCGTATTGTCATACCTTGATTTCGTGTCGATCGAGTCGACCGTTGGCAATAGCGAATTTTTCTCCACACGTTCCAAGCGGTGCTACCGAACAAGTTTCCACACTTAACTTTTTATAATTGAGAATGAGACATGATGAGTTGTAAAATCTTAATTGGGCAGCCATTATCCATTCATCTTTTTTTTTTTTCCCCCGCTTGACAAGAGAACCGAAAAAAAATGTGAGGTGGTCCAGATTTCGCCACAAGGAAATGAGCACCCCCCCCTCCCCTTGCCCATTTCTCTTCTACTCCCCCCCCCCCCCCCTCCTCCTCCTCCTTCCCACCTTCCGGTCCTGTCGTTCCCCTGCTGCCTCCTGCTGCTGTCGGTCTTTTCCTGGCTAAACCGCCACGAGGAAGGGATAAATAATTAAATTCCATTAGGAAAGTAATCTGTCAATGTGAGTGAGTGAGTGCCACTGCCCCTACATGACCAAAACGGGAGGCAAGTGAGTGGTGGTGCTTGGATGTTTAGACGTGTGTGTGTGTGTGCGTGTGGCCCAAAAAAAAAAATACTCGATAAATTCGAGCTAGTGTGTATACACAGAGACCCAAAAGGGAACACTGAGCAAAAATCCTTTGCTTTATCTTTAACAAAATGTGGCAGTCGAGTACAACGCCTGAGCGCAAAATGAAAAGCGAGCCGGACAGAAGGAGGGCAACGCAAAAAAAAAGAAGAAAAAAAAGAAAAAGAAAAAATGTGTCACATTGGACGCCACTGCTGACCTTTCACCTTTTCTCCCTTTGTCCATCCATCTCTGCCTGAATCGCATCCAGGCCTTGCGGCTAGGCTACACAGCTAATCGGGTTAAATCGCGTCTCATCACGGAAACAGATGCGACGCTGGAAACAATCTGCCAGGTCGACAAACACACAAAGGGATGCAAACTTTTTACACAAACGCCCAGATGGTCTAGCGAGAAGAAGAAAATGCCGGCAAATTAGTCGGCAGGGTGGTATTTCCCGAAGGAGGGGAGGTGGGAAGACTCGTCTGATCAACGAAGGAGTTAGCCAACGCACGAGACACACACAAACACGAAGTCGCACCCCTGGGGAGTGTGTGCACGTCCTATAGCTTGGAAATCCCCCAAACGGGCGAAAAAGGAGCAAAACAAACACATTCATAAATAGACACATCACACCCTGGTAATTTTTGGTTAGTTTCACAATTATACATTGGGTTTTTCAAAAAAATAGGGACACCTGCCCATTGGCCTTGTTGTTAGCATAAAACTGTTTGCTCCCATCAGTTGTCATGACAGAATCCAACGCCTTGATTGAGTTCCGAGCGTCCCAAGACTTTTGCGGCGACAAGCCCCCCCCCCCCCCCCCTTCTCTCTCCAAGGACAAACACCCGAGCCTTACTTGTTCACAGCCAAGAGTGTAAACACGGAGCGGGGGAGTGAGGTGAGGTGACAAAGGAAAAATGTTCACACTCGAGCGACGTGCTGAATTTCACAAAGGTCTAAAAACAGCAAGCGGGGTGTAAAGATGATTCCACCAGAGACGTCTTGCGATGGGAAATTCCCTTCATTCAATGCTAATTTGCACCGAGCCCATAAATGGCAGCGAGACAAAAAAAACAAAACGCTGCTCTACTCCTCCCAATGCGGTGAGCATCATTAAATGCCCATTCAGATATTAAATAGCAAGATGACCCTTTGTACTTTTCCGTTTGCTAGTTTTGAGGGAATCAAGCTGGTGTCTTGTTGATCAATGGAGCATTTGTGAAATGCGGGCAAAGTAAGTGAATTGACGCACTTGAGCAATGCTGGAAGCGCGCTAATGGACTGGAGGCATATCGCTCTTGCTCGTTCTTGAAAGACACAAACACACCTCTTGTTTCTGTTTGATTGCATTTGTTTGCCTGGTTTTCTTGCAGGCGCGTAAGACAGAAGCTAACGGAACGCAACCGAAGTCTCGTCAGTCAGAATTCAATTATTCTTGAGTAGTTACCGATACCGCTAGTACTTTTGATACAGAAAATTTCCCTAAAAAAAAATGAGGTCGATTTTTTGTTTCTTCAAGATAGAAATGTTCCTTAAAATGACATAAAATTAAATATAAATGAAAAATAAATATACATGTGTGTATCATAATTTCTGATCATAAAATGGGCTGATATTGGTATCGATCAATGTCGCGAGTACCGATACCATGAAATAACGCCCATCTATTTTTTTGTTACGCTCCAGCGGGAAAACGGAAATATATCGTTGCATAAAATGTTTCTCTCCCTGCCTGCATTTTTTTGTGGTGGTTTTAAAAGCTTTACAACCCTCACGCTGAAGAACCATTTATGCTATTCAACTTTTTCTCAACAGGATCTGTCCTTGATAAGGAGGGCGAAAGGCCTGCCGCCGCCACCACCGATAAAAACATCCAACATACAAAGACAGGCAACGTCTACCCGGCGGCCTGCCATGGAATTCGGCATCAACAAACGTTCCATTCAGCCGAGGCTTCGGAATGCGTTCAAGCTACACCCGTACCGACTTCAGGTCCTTCAAAAGTTTCGAGATTGTGATGCTCCGTAACCTGAAGCGATTTTGCAACGCTGCTCCCGTGTCAATTGGTGAGCCGTAGGAACGATAGGCTGAGAAAAATGACAAAGCCAAACGTTGACGGCCTCAAGATTATTAGAAATGACTAAAAACATATTCCTCATTGCTAACGATTGCTAACAATAGCAAATGATTGCTAACGACTGCAAACAGACAACAAACATATCGTAAAACATTTCCTGAGGAGTAAATGGCAGTGAAAGTTGGACCCCAGAACAGAAAGAAAGCTTCAAACAGCTCCAAACTTCAAATACTTGCCGCTGGCTACATCAAATGTCTGAATGGTGCAAGCTTTTGCAATCGTGCAATTTTCGTTCCTTTTTTTTTTTTTTTTTATTCATTCATTTGTCTCCCAAGCCACATAACCATTTACAGTGTTCTCCGTGGGAATCATTGTTGTCTTCGGGGTGTTTTTTTTCCTTGATCCAACACTATTATATTTCAGGCCGAGCTAAATCAGACGAATGTTTGACGTTGTTGTACATAACGGCCAATCAATCACGGCACCTTTACGCATCCTGAGGGAGACGGCCGATGTTCGCGCTGTATTTCACAGTCGGCTGTCAGATCATTTGTGTTTTATTATTGCCTTTTCTTTTGGTCTTGGATGGCAAGTCAGCGAGACGATTTGTGACACGGGTGAAACACGAGATGAGACAAAATAATTGGATTTGTTTTTAAAAAATGTAAACGCTATTTTGAACATTGCGTGTATGGTTAATAAAGGAAATTAATTGACCACATGATTTCCCACTGGGAATTCCTTCAAGCAGAATCATGAAACAAATAGTCCTCCACTTCGGAAGTTGCACTGCGTCGTATTTTTCAAGTTCAATTAACATGACAGGATTCCGAAGAGAACATAAGATGTCGGGGATTAATGAGGTTAAATGGAATATGTAAATGCCAATTAGCGATAGAATATTCTATAGGCAGCTAATGTTAACTCCATGATGGAAACGTTGTCTTATCTTTAATTCATCTTAATGTTTAATTCACAATTTTCATATCGAGCTTATGGTTTCCGAAACAGAATGCTTGATCAATTCTTAGAAATCTACCAAATGTTCTTAACACAACACTCGGTGCCGATCTATTTCCAAACGTGGGAGATGAAATTATTCAGCACTGAAATGTCATCACTTTTTTCAGCCAGAACCAGCGAGGTCTGATGGCTACTTGCAGGGCAATTAACACAGCCATAAGTGCCGACATAAACACTTTGGAATATTGCGCTTTGCGAAAAGGTCAAGTTGAGGGAAAGCACTTTTTTTTTTTTTGTCTTAGGGAGGAATAACAAGAGAGGAGATGTGGCAGTAGCCGGGAAAATCTGTCAGTGCAGTGGACCTCAATGGTTTCTCCTGAGCATTATTAACTGAGTCATAAGAACATTCCAGGTCTTGTGTTTTGAAGTTACTGAACGAGAAATGTCTCTTTTTGTTGCTAAGCTTACATCTTGCCAAGCTCTTTTCACAATTAAAAAAATCTAATCATTTTCAATGAAACGGAAACGTTCGTACTCCTGTTGTGATACCACTTTCGACCACTAGATGGCAGCATGCTTAGTTAGTTAGAGACTACAATTTAGCAAAGAAGAACGCAACCGTTACATCACGTCTTCATTTAAAGTCTGTCGTGATCCTGCTTTTTAGGCCTACAGAAAGAGACGAGATAATCAAAATAAACGTAACGCCTCCACATAAGGCAGAAAATGAGAAAACGACAGCTCCAGCTCAAAACGAAGAATTTCTCAGGTCAGCCTCCATCTTTCTCTCTATTTCCTTTCACTTTTTGTCTGTAATGGGGAGTGACGCCCCACACTCACAACCTCCGGAGTGAAAACTTACATTCCCTCCCTTGACAAGACGGAATCAAGCAGAGATTTGCAGTCGGCTGCGATTACAGATGAACGACGCTTTCATGCCGAGCACGGCTGGGCCTGTCCCGCCTCCCTGACAGATTAGCGAAGACGCCGAAGAGACGCAAAGCGAGCGGTTAAATGAATTTGATCAAGCCGGGGCGTGTGAAAAGAGTCCAAAAAGTTACAAAAGGGCTTTTCGAGGGCGAGATGGGCACGTCGGGGTGAATAGGTGAAGATGCTGGATGCTGAGCCAGAACAGAGGAAGAAATCGACGGGCAAATTGAATTGAGTCCCGGTGGAAGACAAGAGAGGCAGACGTAATGCGATAAAGACAGATGGAGGAAGAAAAAAAAAGGAAAGAAAAAGAGAAGGAAGATACCCAGGGAAGGTGCTAAGACGCCGACGGAATCTTATAACAGAAACGCTCTATAAAGTGTGTGAGGGAATGTAATATCCTGTTATATCCCCGACGAAGAGTGCGTCCGAAGATGTGAGATGTCTATCGTGATTGGACAAATGTTTTTCATTTTGCATGCAGCGACGATAATCAAGAATCAAAGCAAAATTTGATATTCTGGAAGTAAACAGAAAACGCCCGACAGGTGTCACTTTTTTTTTTCGTATAATGACGTGAGGGAACAAACAAACGAGGAAAACGTTTACTCTGTATAATCGATGTGATTGCGCCTTCAGCGTTGCGCTGCCCGCTGAGCGACGCGTCCGGACAAAGCGCTTTGTTATGTAAATATTGCGTTGTATTGATGTTCAAAACAAATGTTCGTGTATGGAGGCAAACAACTAGAATGTTGACGTATGCTGCACACTTTTTTTTTTTTCCCCGCGAGGCTATGAAGGGAAAAGAGCACAATATTATGGGATGGCGTTATGTTCAATGAGCCCATCGCTTCTCCTTACCTGAACAGAGGGCCAATTAAAAGCTCTAATATCACTGTGACATGTCATCACATAAATCCAACAACCCGGCATGAATAAAGTATTTTTTAATGAACAAAAAAGGCCAATTATTACGGATGAAAATCGTATTTTTTAATGAAGAGACATTTTATTTCGAGAGTATAAGATTATTTTTTCATATTTTTTTTATATCTTTCTCAGAAAAAAATAGTGTAATATTATGAGATTGTTCTTACAGGTTTCCTTAAAAAAAATATGACTTTTATTTTAGTGCTTTTTAAAAAAAACTAATTTATTGTAATTAATCAAGCAAATAATTCCTTTTATTTCTACTTTGTCTAGCTTGTAACTTTGCACAATAATGATCAAAAAGGTGAAAATGGAAAGCATACGGAGAAGCAAAACCCAAATGTATCATTTTATTGTTTGTCAGCAACTGGCACGGTGTGTACACGCCCAACAGAGTCTGTCAGCCTCTTTCCGCTTTTTCTTTTCGCTACACCCGGTCGAGCCCCCCCCCCCGCGTTGAATAATTTTGTGTACTTTCAGGCCAAACAATCCATCCATCCATTCGTCCTCTGTCTGATAGCCAAGGAGAAAAAAGTCACACGCGACCAACCAAGGAAGAAGAAAAAAATACATACATGTACGATGTGCTGTGGAAAAAGTTGACTTGTTTTAAATGTTACTCAAGGGCGGAACTATGGGGTGGCCGTAGTGGGTCATGACCACCGTTCATAAACCAACATTTCACAGACCAAAATCTATGGGCAGAGATTTGCTACTAGTGTTTCTAGAGAAGAAAATTGCCAACCAACAAAAAATCTATCTATCTGAATACCCAATTATTCAAATCGACTTTTCAGTACAATATCCCAATCCCAAAATATTCGATATTTGGCCCAACAATAAATTCCTATCAATTGATACAAATTAATTCAGCCCAAGTTAAGGTGTTAAAATATTTTCACGTGTACCCCGCTTTAGTTTATGTTGCAGTGGAATTGCTCAAACGAACCGTTCGTGTCGAGACTGCCAACATCCTCCACCGCGTCACAGTCACATTTTCCAGAGCTACTCCTGTGATTTCATCAAGCAGAATCACGGAAACGCTTTTCCTCTCGTCAGCGCGGCTTCTTCATCTCCCCCTCGTAACGTGTTACTTCCACAGTGAGCGTTTTTATGACTTTATCAATGAATCCTCCCCGAACGCATCGCACTAGGCTAGCGCATGACGTAATGTAAGCTAGTAGCGGTATTAAACCAGCATGAGGCCTGATGGATGATTGCGGTTTGTGATGGGGAGTAATAGCTGGTCTGGGGGGGCACTCCCAGCTCCCCGCAAGGCTCACATGAATAGTCGATGTACGATGAATGATGAAACCGCCGGCCCAATGAGCACGCTGAGGTTGGATTAGCCAAAACGACAAAATCTCATACATGGAGACGCACGCGCGCGGTCGATTGGCGCGGTCTAGCTACAGCATACGTGGTCGTAGTCGATGCCGTCGTGACGGCCGCTAATGGCATTAATTGGTGAGGCGGACACACACCTGGGCCCCCGAAGGCGCCCGAGGGATGGAATGCATTAGGAAGGGAATAGACCTGTGTCGGAACAGCTGCACAGCGAGGCTACGCTCAGCTATAAGCGTGCTTACGTTTTCTACGACTGTAGCGTTAGCACGACAAAACACAAGAAATCTTTTTCGACGCATCTAACTTTTTTTCCTGTGATGATGACATTTGTATGGATCTCACTGTAGCAATCACATTAAAAACAAAATGGCCGCCATGTAGCTGACTATAAGATATCATACAGATGCTAATCTTTTCATCAGAATCTATCAGCGTAAAAAAAAAAAAATCCATATTAACCGGTCCCGAGTGGCCGCTAATGATGTATTCTTAAATGATGTTAAACATGAATAGTAAAGCAGCAGCATCGACTCACAGGTGTACCTAATGTCGTGTCCGGTGAGTGTTCAAGAAGAAAGAATCTTTTTGGGGACGAAGCGGCTAAATGACGCAGAACGAGTGAGCCATTTTACCTGAACCTCCCGTGCGTGGTAGGCGATGATGAGGCCCAGCAGGATGACGGTAGACAGGCTGATCAGACACTTCAGCGCCAGAGAATACATGGAGCTCTGCGGGCACAAGACACACACACACACAAAAAAAAAAAAAAACATCACAACGATGCACCCGTTGACATATCGGGTCATTTGGGGGCTGATTCGTTTTACCAAAGAGATTTTCAAAGGTTGAGCCGAGGTATTGCACCTGTCGATAGCGCGCTGCCGCCGCCGAGCTTTAAATCTTTCCCTCGTCTACTTTCACAGGGGCTTATAATCAATGCACCGGGGAACTTTGGATCAATACAACTCATAGCACTTCTGGGGCTTCCTTGACCCCCCCCCCCCCCCCCCCATGGACTACTCTAGCAAACAGATAGATTAGAGAGAGAGAGAGAGTGAGAGTGAGATTGCATTATTATTGTAATTTTGTTTAAGACTTTCTGTTTTTGCCACAATCTTTTGTTTTCATTTTTGTGAAATTGCAATGTTTAGTAAGTACAAACTTTCATATTAATTCATATTTCATTTGAGCTAAAACCTAATTGATGAGACCAAAACGTTCAGAGAAAATAAATTGAATACTGATTAATTTATGACTTGTGCTTGTTAAAAAATACACGAGAAGAGGACCTTGAAAAAAAGAACTGCAAGGATGATAATCACTATTATAATATTTTTCTAAATCATTCAGCCCTGATGCTGATTATGATAGGTCAAAGAAAAATGAAAAGTTGAATGACATAATCCCTCCTCAGCACCATCAATCAAGCATCATTATGGGAGATTTTCTCTCTTTTTTTTTTTTTTAACTCATTATTTGGGCTTTCCAGTCATCAAATCCATTTCCACTCTCAAGAAAACATCCTCGGTAGAAGCGGGTTATCGTGACATTCAATTCAATGGGATTAGAAATAAAAACATAAATACGATGAGGATGTTTTAAAAATAAAAAAAAAATCTTCAATTTCTACAGCGGCAACATATAAATCGGGTCACATTTAAGTTCGGTTGCCGTAGCAACAGCATGAATGCCTCTCTCTCTCTCTCTCTCTCTCTCGCTCCATCAGGTGGACTACAGTAAGACTCGGTGAACCGTCACAAAATAAGTGGACATTAAAGATTTAAGCGCAAGCTCTCTCTTTTTTTTTCTTTCTTTCTAATGAGCGGCCATGATTTAAGAGCATTAACACTGTGTCTCAATACAGAATCATATTTAAAGTGTGTGCCGGATTAAACAACGGTTTCGCTCGTCAATAAAACTTGTCATGAGGAAAGAGACCCACTGGCTTCACACACACAGTTGGATATCACATCTTTTTTTTTTTTTTTAATATCAAATTGTTCCTCTAATCCAGTTTTCCCGACGTCAGCACAGAATCCAAAAGTTGATTTTGCGCGAGCCTTCGCAGAGAGATTTAGCACACTCCAGGGTGACATTGCGGATGACTGTTATTTCTCTTCATTAGTTTAACTACTGCATACTCGAAAACTACGCGGAGGCTCACAATGGCGTCTGGAGACCATCGTGAGATTGCGTCGGCTGTTAACGGCCAGTTGCAGGTACGGGCGTGTTAATAGCATAGTGCACGTTATCAGGGAAATACGGAACCACTTGGGATAGTGGCAGTCCAATCCAATAACTGATAAAAGTCTCCTCGAAAGGCTTCTAATTAGTTCTGAGGGGATTGAAGGCAAGAGTAGATTAAAAAAAAAAAGGAAAAAGAAAAAAAAAAAGGTGACCTCAGCATCATGTCTCGTCCCAAAAATTTGCACTTGATGTTTAAATGACTTTTTGTCTTGTTTAATGTCACGAGCTCTGAGATGTGTTTGAGCATAGGTGTCTAAATCGAGGCCCGGGGGCCAGCTACGGCCCGTCACATCATTTTAGGTGGCCCGCGAAGAGAAATTGTGCATCGAATTCATGTCAATTCCAAAATTTCAAATTGTTTTCACTTTTGAAAATTAGAGGTATTGTTAGGAATTTTTATGACCATTTTTATTTTTTTATTTTTTTTATTTTTAAATATTTGATTTCAATATTTCATTTTTTTAATTTTTGAACAGTTTGTATTAGTCTCTGTTTTGAAAACTAGTTATTCATCAGTTTGTTGTGTAGCCTATACTATATATACACAATACGAGACGTTCATACATTTATTTTTTTTAATGGCCCTTTCAAGCAAACTATAATGCGGCCCGTGACAAAAATAATTTTAACACCCCTGTGTTAGAGTATGCAGCCTAATTCAATATTGTAATTGAACTGAGCTTATATTGATTAGCTCACAAAAGCAATCCAAGTCTGACTGGAGAGCTCATTTCCTTTTTATTCCTATACTAGTGATGGCAGCGAACTTTTTTATAAATTTTTTTCCCCCAAATAATTTTGCTGCTGTGAATGCTTCAGGTTTAATGTACCTCTTAGTGGCCGAGTCAAAGCTTCATGCCGGCATGCACTTGGAGTCTTAATTTAGTGGCTGACTACTGAGTCTCCCTCATGAGGTGATTAAGCACAATCTGCATCGGTTCATGAATATATATTGGGAGTCAGTGTCCTGGAAAATAGAGTGTGTCAGTGTGTTATCTTGTCTATTGCGGCTCCCGCCCAAAATAAGTGGAAATGCAGCTGGATGTAAACACGCAAGCTTCCCAACATTGATTTCTGTCACTCGTAAAACATCCACCTGTCAACCAAAGGGAAAATATCATCTCAGCGTTTTAGGAACATTTGTGGGGGGGAAAATTTGGAAGTTTTTGTTTTGCAGACCCCCTTCCATATTCTTGCCCCCAGTTCCGCCAGTGCTGCAGCCACATAAGGTTATAATGGTTTGGGGATTTTTCATTGTAGTCAGTTTTTATTCTAGTTTTAGAAAAATTGCTATTATGAGTACATGATTAAAAATCATTTACTGTAACGATAAAAAAAAAAAAATCATCAATTGATTGAATTTTGTCCTACTGTTGATCAAGGAAGTAAAGTCAAAGACTGGATTTTGGAACCATATGCAGAATATCATTGAGTCAGTGAAGTGAGTGAGTAGTTAGTGGTTGTTGTTATGGGCCACAGCGCAACACTAGGGCTGCAAGCTGTTGTCTGCTTTTTATTTCCCTCTTTTCCTGTCTCACTCCCCCCATTGCCAACATCTCATTTGTACTCACTGGAGCAAAGTGACTGCAAAGGAAACGCCGCTTGTCTTGTTAATGAGAAAAATACCGAGCTCAGCGGCCTGACTGTAAACACAGTGTCACACCAGCGACTTGCAACCTTATTTTATTTTATCTGCTCTCGCGGTGCTCTGCTTTTGTTCAATTTAGCTGTTTTGAGAGTAAAAAAATCACTTTGGAGCCTGTCGGAGTCACCTGGATGCCATTTTAACATTAAGGAGGACAGGAAATGAGGGGGGGGGGGGGGGGGGAATATACTACAGGTAGCAATATTTGCTTCATGTTTGTATAATATTAAATTCAATATCACATTATTGAGGCGAAAATGATTTCACTTGGCAGTTGAACAGACTTTTTATATAAAGACTATGAAGTGTTTTGTATAATATTTTGGTTTTATGAGTAAATAAATAAATCTAACATCAATATTATTAATACTATTTCATTTATTTAGATTAAATACATAAATAAAATATATATTCATAAGGGGCATCAAATTTCTAAATATAATCAGGATCATACCTCTTTGACAGTGTTTGTCAAAAAGTGTGCGTGAGTGACACGTCTTTTGTCCACGACTCCGAATCGGCGTGGCAACAACAGCGACAGTGTTCTTATTATAATGTACAATGTGGATAATTTGGCCCCTGTCATTTTAAGGTCAACTGAATCACACATGGTTTACGCAATCTGTGTGCACAGAACATGAATAGCTCAGGTCATCCATTACATGAGCTTGTAATACCGAGCGTTACAATAGTCTCGGCGGGGTTGCCAGGCAACCAGCCAATAAGTTTTACAGGTGTAAATAAGCAAATGACTCTCGGCTGAATGGGACTTACGAATTTGTTTGAGGATGTTATGACTCAATAGCAATAACGACAATGTAGCGTAACTGGAGAGTGTTGTTTTGTGTTCATTCTTGTCTTTATGTGCGTAATATGGGCACTCATAACATATGGACAAAAGTATTGGGACGTCTGGCCGGCACCCATCAGGGAGATAAAAACAAAATCTTACACACATGTAAGCTAGCTGGGGGTAAAATGTTAATCATAAGATTTTTTTTCCTGAATTTATCTATATAGACCAACGGGATGGCTTTGAAAAAAAAAAAAAAACCATTCAACATGTGATTAAAGTGTCGCCTTTGGCATAAAAATACGACATATTCAAAGAGCGACCATTTTCAAGACAGCAAAAGTGGATGAGTGCAGAGTGGTTATGAAAAAGCACTTCACTACAAACGTACTCTGGACAAAAGTTGGCTAGATGGACAATCAAGGGTTGCCAGCGGGAATATAAATGGAGTGTTTACAACGAGGTGCAAACATTTACGAGCAGGAGATAGAAATTAAACTGACAAAAAAAACAAAAAAAAACAAGGTCAACGTAAGTATGAGGAAGAGGAAACCGAGTCAAAACAAACCACAATCACGGTCGGTGTAAGGGGTGTTTTGACATTAGCGGCTAGACGTGAGCACTAATGGACCATGCTCTCAGGTGTTTATTGAAGATGTAACAAGTTTACGACGACTGTAAACTCTCTGCTCGCATTCAACTTAAAGCTGCCCAACTGATGGGACAGATAACGACGGTGAGAACTCTGCAAAAGCAAAGCGTCATTTTTTTTTTAAGGCTGGTATTGAGATAGGCAAAGGCCATATGTTTTTCCATGACATGTGCTGCTGCAGATGAATATGAATGTGCGTACGTTTCGATTGCGTCGGAAAGAGTTAGCCTTGAGCCTCTCTTGCTGTCAAAGTGGCGCTTTCTTGCAATCAGTCTCCAGGGAAACAGACGGGATGGAAGGAGGGAGAGCGGCCATTGTCACCTTAGCCGGATACAATCACACACACAGCCATGCTTTCATCAGGTCACAAGACTGAATGAAGCAAAAGTCCAACTTTTCACCACACTCCAGCTAAAAGTCAAACTATCCAAATTTGTTACCGTTAACAACAAGACCTGAGGGATGCGGTGGCTCTCAGAAGCCTGAAGGCGATATAGGAAGATGGTGACAATGAGAAGAGGTGACACATGACTAAGACGGTTGATGACATCCTCGGAGAATATATATACGTCAATGACGGGGCCAGTTTAATTCCCTGTCGGTTTTGAGTGGAGCGACTGGCCAGCTACTTGGAGAAAAAGCTCGCCCAGGGGACTACGAGAACACTAAGTGCAGTGAACCACCATTTCCAAAGATCTTCTGAGAGGAGAACCAGAAGATAAACATTGTGGAGCGACCACTTGTTGTCGACAGAAAATGACATCACGCTTACCAGGTCACAACCAATCACGGCTCACCATTTTTTTTAAGCTGAGCCGTCATTGGTTGTGACCTGGCTGGTGATGTCATTTTCAGTCGACATCAAGTGACAAAATGGCCGCCCCCTGAGATGGATAGAAACGGTTGGATTTTGCTGCTTAACTCATATTCCACAAATGTAATATCAATCTGATTGCTGTGTTTAGACAAGTGTGTGTGTGTGTGGGGGGGGGGGGGGGGGGACATACATTATATTCTAAAGAAAATGTTCAAACATTCCTCATAGTTCCGCTACCGACACACACACACGTAGCAGCTAGCTGTACAGTTTGTGCGTATTGACAGGTGATGTTGACCACAGCTGTGCGTTTCCCCCAAAATAGCTGGGAGTGTTTCATCATCAGCGGGCTCAAGACAAGTCATGGTAGGCCCGGGGGCCACTAAGGAGCCACGTGGGCCTTCTTCTAATGACGCATTGATCTGACAGGCCTCACGCTACGGTCCCTAGAGTTCGTGCAGCCTGCCTCGGTTATTCTCAGATAGAGACGTGTGTCAAACCGCCAAGCTCTCACTTTAATCTGACGCTGGGAAATCCCATCACGGAATCCTTTAGAAGGAGGCTCAGGTGAGTCTACAAGTGTGAAAATTCCAAATTTAATCAAGATAATTTTTTTTCCCTATTTTTATTTTATATCCAGGACCATCTGGGGTTCGACCTTCGAGGTTCTGCTGCATTCCACATATGTCCGAGTTAAGTAAGCCAAATATGATCTCATGCATTATTCATGAAAAAAACTGAAGGGAAATGACAAAAAATAAATTGCCCATTGTGCAATAATGAGCAAATCAAATTTCTGGAACTTCATAAGAATGAAATGGGCTCTTCCGTGGCCCGTGCCCTTTGTAATGGAAGAATGGAAATCAGTTGTGTATTTTTGCAGAGTAGTAATAAAGCCAGCCGCAAAGAGTCCAGGCGTACAAACAAATCAAGCTTGAGTATTCAAAGGCTCCTTTTGTATGAAAAGCCACAATTCTGCCAGAGGGGCCACTTTTTTTCCCGCCGACTCATGAATTATTTCATAGTTCAATACTGCAAAGTGTGTGAAAGCCTGACAAATAATTGGCTAATCAGTAAACAAGCATCTGGAATCCAAACTTTCTAATGAGCTTCAACTTCTTTGGAAGAAGAAGTGATGCGACAGTGCCAGTCCTAAATGAACCTTATTACCTTTATAAAGACATTTATTTGTATTGGATCGAATTGAATTGTATGCTCAATTTTCAAATCAATGCGCGTACAGTATTTGCCCTCTTGCAGTAACACAAACAACACACCCTCCTCAGTTCCATTCTTATTTTTCATCTCTATTTTTGGACACTACACGAAGCAGCTGGGCCTTGCTCAACAACAAGAAGACAACAAATGCATCCATAAAGAAAAAAAAAAAAAAGTTGGGAAATGAATCCATTGCGCTCCAGTGACAGTAAATACTGACAAATCAATTTGTCTCAAGTTCGACTCAAGTTGTCAATTAACATTAACAAAAACACACAGGAAAAAAAAAAAAAGTGACGTCAAAGAAAGAAAAGCCAAATAAACAGACAGCCGGAATAAAAGAAGAAGAAAAAAGAGACAGAAAGATCACACCAGAGGCTGACGGGAAAAAGAAAAGAGACAATGATGAATGTGTAGAAACAATTCAAACGGCACAATTCCCTTAATGAAAAAGAGTCGGGGGCAGTTTAGGATGTAATGAACGGGGAGGGAAAGCTTTCAAAGCGCCGCGCTCGGGGAAAATGACCCAGACAGATATCCCTCTCTGTAATCATAACGCCAGACACGCCCACTGGCCCAAAATCCAGCGGCTGGCTACCTGTGCGCGTCGTCCATCCGTACGCTGGTTCCACTTTATTAGCCGTGCCCCCCCACCGGTTGACCTTTTGTGCTATGTCACGCTAAAAACAAAAAGGACTTGGCCAAGATAAACAGACAATCGCTGCTCGGGCACCATTCGTCTTATTCCACTCACCATTACGCAGATAAATGAGATGCTGGCCTCCTGCTGATAATCTACAATCCCCGCCCCCCTTGTTCTCTTTATCGTGGTATTACATCACTGGGCGCACACCTCCAGCATCAAACCTAGAACTTCACCGGAATCCCAATCGCTAGGACTGGAATATAAGATCTTTAAAAATCTCATCCATCCCCTCAGACAGCTAAGCGACATTTTTATTGGATTTGATAGGACATGCGGGTCCAGGTTGTGTTCAGCCACAGGTGCAGAAGAAGCACCTGTGGCGAAAGAGAAAACGTGACAGGGTTTACGTTCTGGACCTGGATTTGAGGCCTCAGCCAAAGATTGGGATTCTCACAATGCAACAGCACAGGATTTGATATTACCATTTCACATGGTCTCACCTTGTTGTAGACGCCCCAGGACAGCTCCGTCTCGATCACCATGACGACAATTCCGAACATCCCGAAGATGAGAGCGTAGTCGCTCAATCGCTTCCTCTTTTCAAACAGCGCCCTGCGATGACCCAGTTTGTAGCCAATGTTTTGGTTCTTCCGTTTGTGGGCCTTGGTGGTGCCGGCCCTGGCGCCGGTTCCCACCGCCCCCGAGGCGCCCTGACTGGCGCCCCTCCCCGGTTGCGCCCGGCGACTCTCCACCAGAGCGTGGTTCTGGTGGTAGATGGACATCTGGTTGGAGGCGGTGTCGCTGATGTCATATCCTGCCCTGGGGTACGGCGAGTCTTCTTTGGATGAAATGATAATTTCCGGCGGGCTCTGGAGGGGCGGCTGATTGGTGGAGGACTGGCTGAGCAAGGAGGTAGGAGGGGCTTCCCGCTGCCGGTCGTGACCTCCGGCCGCCCCGGCAACAGCGGAAACCCCGCCCTCTTTGGTTTCGCTGCTGTCCGATTCGATGAGGTTCCTCCGGGAGGCGCTGAGGCGGCTCAGGGGCTTCATGACGCCGCCCGTGTACTTGCAGGAGCTCATGGCGATCTCGGTGAAGGGGTTGCTGTCCCTGCGGTGGACCAAGGGACTGGCCTGTCTGTGTTTGCACCCGCGTTCCCGGTCCCTCTCGCGATCCATGGAGGGCGAGTGGGAGGAGTAAAAGAGGGCGTTGTAGATGGGCGAGTTGTCCCCGCTCAGACTGTGCTGCGAGCCCAAGCAGGAAGAGAGCGGGGTGCTGGTGGGGTGCAAGGCATTAGGGATGGCCGGCGGCCCCGCCGTCGACAACTTGGGCAGGGACGACGGCGTGGCGGCGGGGGACGGCGACGGGTTGCTGCCGTTGAGGCGGCCCAGGCTGGACGGCGCCGTGTGGTTGGAGTGGTTGGAGCCCGGACCCTGACCGGCGGAGGCGGCCGGGTGGGAGATGCCAGCCAGCGGGAGGAGGAAACGCTGGTCTTCGTCCTCGCTGCCTCCGAGGAGAGCCAGGCTCAGAGAGGGAGGAGGCTCCATGGTCACAGCCTCTTGTCTGGTGGGGACAAACACAAACAGTTACGCCGATGCCTCGGAAGACACGGAAAGCATCAGGTGGACGCCACCTGACTGGATGAAGGAAATTAAACAATCAGAGGAGAAGCACATTACTCATGCACTAGCGATATTTACGATAGCATGTTCTCGGGTTGTTTCTCAGCCGGGAGATGGACGGCTCCTGGAGAAGCTTCGGTGAGATCAAAAACAATAGCCTACTTTTTTTTTTTTTGGTGTGACATAACCAGACCCCCTGGCACGGTTTCTACCTACCTCTTCTCTTCCACTCCCCCAGAGCAGATGTGTTTGGATCACTTGGCTGGATGAAGACAGAGCACCCCACTTTTTTTCTTTTTCATGTTGTTACAGCCATGCCATCCTCCCTCGTTCTCTCTCTCTGTCTGTCTGTCTCTGTGTCTCTCTTCGCCCCCCTCTCGCCTCCGTTCATGAGGCTTCCTCCACAGGTCCACCAACCCGCCTCTCGAGCTTTGCGCACGGCGTCCCGACGCTCCGACGCCCCCTCTCCTCTGCTCCTCTCCTCTCTCCTCCTCGTTCGACGCGCTTCACTCGGCGTGCTTCCCCATCCCGGGCGAGCCGTCCGCGGGGCCCACGTCGACGTCGCCGCCGGACACGGTGGTCGCTCGCGGACGACGAGCCATGACCGGATGTGTCAACCTGTGGCTTGCGCGTCTCCCTCGGCAACAAAAAAAAAAAAAAAAGAAAAACAGCCCAAATATGTACACGCGCCCGTCAGCTTGAGCCAAGTGATTGAATACGTGTGCTTCCACTCAATCACGGCTCTGCGTGGACGCGGATGAGCGTCTCTCACTCTCTCCTCCAACTTCTCTGCTCTTCCTCCGCCCCCAACTCACCAGCCACCCCCGCTCGCTCCCATTGGATGGAGGCTGAGACGGGCTGGAATGGAAACAGGTGGCTACGATCCGTATCCACTGTGTGTGACATGCAATTATACAAGATGGAATATTATATTAGCGTCATATTGTTTCACTGGAACGGAGTCTACCATGATGACACGTTTTAATATGGATCGCCAATGAATTGTAGACAAGTGCAGACTCTGATTCTAGCCGAGTCATTCAAAATAAATATATAATGCTTAATATTACATAGCATAATAATATATACACACAATTCGTCCTGATTATTTTTTTTGAAAGGTCCATTACATTCTCGCTGATATTTTTACAGTTCATAACTATTTTGCTCCGCTTTCTGCTATTTAGGGTGTAATTCAACGGGCGACCAATAGATGGCACCCCACTTAATTTGACAGTTAATTTGACTGAAAACGATGATTGAAAACAGCAAATAATGTATTCCAACCAGTGACGTGCGGTGAAGTTCATGACTCGGAACGCACTGACGTCACCCCCCCCCCGGTTAAATTTGTCCGGCACCTAACCATGTCACAAAAAAAAGGTTGGGGACCGCTGCTCTAGTGTGGCTTATTCATTATTTAATTTGAACTATTTTAATTAAAATCTCATATCAGCAGTCTTTGCACATAAAAACACTCAATAAAGTACATTGAATCAAAAACGTACCACTCCGTTCCCAAGTCCCGCTGTCCGAATTAAACCTTTTAACTCCGGAGTTGCTCTTCCTTTACTGATGACCTCCTGCTTCGACCGAAAATCCATCGTTGAAAATCATTTGGATATGTAATCCTCGAAAACGAAATGTAAAAACGTAAGACAAAAAAACATAACGAATGTAAACCAAACAATTAAACGACTGCTCCTCAGCTGTTCACTGAAAATGTGAAATGGAGGTCTCTTCTTCTACAGGTAGGCACATGAAGCAGCCCGGGATCACTAGCACCCCCTGCCGTAAAGCTGGAGAACTTTCTTTGGTAGCCTCCATAAGGACTCTTCTCAAAGCCGTTTTGTTCATCTAAAAAAACACGACGTTATAGACAGATGACAAAAAACACAAGATATTATATAAAGCATCTAAACTACGGAAATTAGTCAATATAGCCACAGTGTTTGCACACCAGCCCATCTATGGTGTTTCCCCATCAAATGTTAGCATTAAGCTAACAGACTTAAAGCCAAGGTTGTTTTAAGTAGTTTGAGGAAATTTCAAATCAGAGGGAGAATACATACAAAGCAAAAAAATAGGCCAAACAACTTCTAGTATAAAAAAAAACTTGTAAGATGTGCCACTTGTATCTCAAAGCACCACTTAGTCATTCGATCCACCAAAGTGTGTGATTCAGTCTTGTAATATCTCATTAATGTTTAATTGTCAACGCCACAGAGCGTATTCAGCATAATCCCGGCTAATGAGACCATTCTACCTGGCTTTAATGCTATGAATACGACGTGGCACGCGGGCTAATGTTCACCATAATCGGATGAGCTCAGCTCTCAAATTTGCGGGGGAGCGGATTAAAGAGCGTACTGATCACAGGTCAGCCCGCCGGGCGTCAATAATGCACATCATAACGTACAATTATATAATATTAGTCATGTGCACAATTAAAAAGACATGCAGCACTTCTTCAATGTTGAGTCACGCTCGCATCATTTCGTGTGTTGTTTCAGGTGGGAGGAATTAGTTAGAGGCTTGTTTCTAAACCGCATACGTGGTTTTATAATGGAATTGAATCGGGGAGTGGCTCATAAAAGGTCAAAGTAGATACAAAAAAAAAAAAAAGAAGCTTTTGTATGGACGATAGGGTGCAAATGATGGAAAATGGAAGGGCGGTGTAATTGCAAGCTTTGTTTGGGGCTTTAATGGAGGAGGATGTGCAAATGAGATGCTTTCAGGTTCTCCATCAAAAGTGCAAATTGTGCCCTTTCGACATCCGAAATCTGATTGTCGAGTTTTTCCCAAAGAATAAAGATTAGAGCGACACGGAATTTTTTTTTTATTACAAGAAAATTAAAACTGAACATTTTATGAGAATATGAATTTCACAAATAAATAAAAATAAATTAATTAATTAAAAATAATAATAATAATAAAATAATAATAATAATAAAATAAAAATAAATAAAAAGTTAGGGAGGTCACTTCAAGATACTTAATTGGCCGTGTCGCATATTAAATAACCGGCATTGCATTGTGATGCCTGGATGGGCTGACCTGTAATCTACAACTACTGCTAGATGGATCACTATACTTATACGACACATCCATCCAACACAGTGAAGGGCTTTATTATTGCTTTTCATAAATCTTTACGCGCTATGAATCTGAAGTCTCGGAGCATTTTTTTTTTTTTTAATGAAACCATCAACACAACACTGAAGAAAATGAATCGTGGCTTATGCCGCCTGCAAAACATATTCAAATCCGTTCCCTCGCACAAGCCTCGGTGAAGGTGAGCCTACCCGACATCATTTCCGGATAGAACGGATATTAAATCACTCCATCGTCAACGTCATGACTAGAACGTTGCCCATGATAAAAATAAGTCTGACATGCCACAAGAAGGCTGGGGATGAGATTCAAACCCAGAGCCTCTGAAATGTGAGTCACTTGTACTCAACACAAGGCCCAACGTGCTGCTGGTGTGAAACATTTTTCAAAATACAGACAAATTGAACCCGAGACGAGGGGCTTGACTGACATAAAATACTACAGGACTGACTTTGCCAAGGCCGACCATCATTTTTGCAGCATCGGCAAATAGATACATTCCAGTGCACACACACACACATTTCCACTCTTAGGCACTTGATGTCACTTTAACATTCCAGTCGGATTTCTTCCAAGTGCCATCACAAGATGAATCCGATGTCTTTTTTTAAAAATATAGCACAACTGTTCGCCCCCCCCCCCCTCTCAGCATCGATAAGACCCTCATAAGATGCCACGTCCGCTTCAGGCTTGGTTTTATAGACTCAAGGTCTGGAGAAATGGCTGTAATAGTGTCGGGTGTGATTGAAGAGGCCAGCGGTCCCCGCCGAGCGAGCGCAGCTGTCTCTACGCCAATATTTACAAGTGGCACGCTGCGCTCCTCCAAAAAAATAAAAAAATTAAGTCTGCGTGACGTTCAAATTTATGTTGGCAATGGGAGATGACTGCACTCCAGAGTCAACTGGGCCCGAACCTTCACTCAAATGACGCCATTGGTTTGTCTGACTCACGCTGCGCCACAACTAGTCACGTGACCACTCTTTGTAACTCAATAAGGCCTCCTCATCCCCACCCACCCACCCACCCGCACTTCCAAGTTGTTGTGATCTCGTCTTTCCACACTTGACTCCATTGAGGTCTCAGCTTTTGAGATATTCCCCCTTTCCCTCTTCTCATTTATTTCCTTTGGTGAGCATCGATTGGCCCCCCCCCGAGCACTCGGCTCTGGACTAATATTTCACTCCGAGACCCCCAGCTAACCTTCTCACCCTCCTACGTGCTTGTTGTCTCACTCTTCATCATTAGTCCCAGTCTCAAAGTACTTGACTTGAGGCTGGTGGAGAGCATTGATTGAAATGCGCTCTCATTATTGAGCACATACGCACGCATAGCTGATGACAAATTAGTTGGGAGCTAATAAGTACATGAGACGTCCTACAAATCCTGCATGTTGTTGAGTTTGTTTTCCACGAGTGTCTTTGGGAAGGGGTTGGGGATATTGTAATAAAATTATTTATGAGTAACGTGACTAATTAGCTGGTAATATTGTCATCTAGTCTCTTGACAGGAACGATGATTGCTCAGTCGTGCCGAGTTTGAACTATTGCGTCATTCGAGATCAGGGGCGTGTTTCGTCATTTCGGGGAGGGATGGGGGGGGCAGGCAATCCCAGTCACAAAGTCTTCAGATAAAGATTTTGATGATTATTATCGGACAAATTGGAGTTTTGACCAATTTAATAGACTCGTGTTACTCCCATTCCTCTTGATTGCATCCTCATTGGCTTTAGCTGTTGTCAGTTAAGCAATTTCACTAGAATTATTTTGTAGCTTTGATTAAAAATAAATAAATCCCCTCACCTTCTTTTTGTTGTCTTGCCAACAGGTTTGTGGGGTCAGCTGCTCCGGTCTTCTTGAAGCAAATCTGTAAATCGCACAGTAAGATGGAATAGCTGTCGTACATTTTGAGATTTGACTCAGTACTTTTAATTTCTAATGGCTTGACTTACTTTGCACTCTTTCATTTTAGTCGTTTAATCAGCCAGGGTTTCGAGTGCGCCTATCGAAACCACTTCAACACCAGCCGATGCATTTGCATTATGACTTTGAAGGGTTTGAGAAAGCATCATCTCCTTTTGCTTTTCAGTCCTAACATTGAGAGCACACAAGAACCCGCCTAGACAAGAGTTCTTGTGAATGCAGGTCACCCCGGCCCGCTTCCACAAGGTCTAGTTGACATTCACACCTCTTAAAGCTCCGAGCTGCTCACGGTTTCATCCCGGGCGATGCCATTTTTAGCCCGGCTCCCTCGTGGAGATAGAAGCATCAAAAGCCTTCGGTGGTGTTTTCGGCGTAGCGCCTAGATTTGCGGCAAAGACGGGCAATCCCTGAAGGTTACATCGAGCGTTCCTCTCATAATTCAGCCCAGAGGTAAAGAAAGCCCCTCTCGTCTGACCTCAGGGCTAAACAGCAGATGCTATATGAATTTTGGATGAGAGGAAACCTCCAAACAAAATGGGATGGAATATGATTAATTTATTTTTTGGGAACATATCTTCATTTGTAAAAAAAAAAAAAAAAAAGAATATCAACCAAAAAAACACAAGATTAAACCAACATAAACGTTTGAGTGTCTACAATAAATTGCAAACAGGCATCGAGAGAGCCTTTTTTTTTTTTTTTTAAAACATTAATTAGAAAATAAAAATCCTCTTCTAAAAGATTTTAAGAGGGCACCAATTAGAAAGTTGGAACCTTTTGGAAACGACTCACCAAGGAATGAACTTTTTCAATTCTAACCTAAGCTTTCAATCAATTCCTAAAAAAAGAAATACGGGTTGGATTTTTAAGATCTTTTCCACAGGCGTCAAAGTGGGCACAGGGGAAGAAGACGCAATAAAAAGTCAAACTTACTTTCCGGTGGTGTGCATTGAAACTTGGACTCTCTTCTTTTACTACGGTAGGGACAATTTGTCACACATTTGAGCTACTTATGATTGGACATCATTTACATTTAAAAAAATAATAATAATTTTAGTCGACAGCAAATGACTAAAAACGGACACGGGACAAAGTAAAAGAAATGTGACCTCGCGAAAGTGCAACACGTGTGCAGCCTGGCGGCCATGACATCTTTTTTTCTCATGTGTGTAAATATAAAAGCATAGGATCGGTGCACGATACTCTGTTGTGCTAACAGTAACCACGGCGACCACGTTACAGAGGGATGTTTTCATTGCTGGTTTAAATCACGAGCGGCGCCTTTTTGTCCACTCGAAAAAGAAAAAAAAAGAAATGCTAAGTAAAGCTGACCGCTTCTTGAGGGTTTTTTTTTTTCGACTTCACCTTTGGTCCTGATGAGAGAAGGAAGCCACCGGCGGGTCACGTGATTTTCAGACACGGGAACCGACCAGTGGGGCTCAACAAAATGGCGCGTGTAAAAACAAAGAATCTGCCTTCCGTAGCTGCTTTGTTTTGCTCCGTCCTTCTCTTGCCATTTCCACAGCCAGTCCTCCTTCAGGCTTCTCATCTCATCTTCCCTTCAATTCAGTCTGTCCTTTCTCATCGGTCCGTTATTAGCCGGTAGCGACGCTTCCATCAGATGACACATGGGGCGGCCAGTGGCTAAGCTTTGATTGTCCTTTTTTTTTTGCCCCCCCCCCCTCCCCTCTCGATTTTTCCAGCCACCCCACCCTACGCCTCCGCCTGGTTGTATTCCATGGCGCCGCCGTTCCGAGCAGCGCCGAACGCGGCCGGCGCGTTAGCCGCCTCCTCCCGGGCCTCGAAGCTCTTCTCCTCCAGCGGTTTTCCGATCCAGGCGCCGTAGCCGTGGTCGCCGAGCGCTTGGAAGAAGCGGTGCTTGGCCAGCTGGAAGGAGCTGGCCGCCAGCTTGGCCTGAGAGTACGAGTGCATGGCGAGGAGGTCGGGGCGCTCGCAGCGCTGGCACAGTGTGCGGAACAGACAGAACAGGTTGGATTTGGACACGCGGGACACGCCCAGCTTGCTCCTGTTGGAACCAAATTTGGAGGACACTTGAAGCGTGATTGAAAGCAAATCATAATTCCCAATGTGATGAACACTTTTTTTTTTGGGGTGACAAAAATGTTTAGGGCGTTCATCTTTAGCGATTCCACTGCTTTGGAAAGCTATTAGCATAAAAAAAAAAAAAAAAAAACGAGTTAGCGGACATACCCGTCGAGTTTGCCTTTGGTCCCATCCAGAACCTCCACACTCGTGTGGTCCGGAAGGCTCCAGTTCACGCTGGACTCCTTGGTTTTGCCCGTGTGACGCGTCGAGTCGTACACGCTGACTCGACCCACCTGTGGAGGCGTCAAAGTACTGCTTAGTATCAAATAGCTAATTCAGTCACACGATACACCACAACCAAGATAATTAGTGCAAACGTCGTCACATTTCACCTCGCAGTGAGAGTGACTCACTTGTTTGGTGCCGGAGAATCAATACGCTTGTTTCATTGATAAAGAAAAACGGCTGGAGGGCTGGCTTTGATTAGTGAAAAGAACACAGAGTGATTTATGACAGTGTTCTCACCTCGGGGTGGTTTAGCTGGAAGGGAGGGGGGAGACTTTGGCCGAACGCGTCGCCATCTCTGGCCAGCCGACAACACACGGCACGAGTCAGGTGACCGTGGCTGTACAAATAGCCTGTACGGAGAAAAAAAAAAAAAAAAACCCAAACAAACATAAAAAACAGCTCAGATAAAATAAAAAATAAAAAACCAAAACAAAAAACAGCTCAGATAAAAAAAAAAAAAAATGTTGATACAAATATTTAAATGATAAAAAGACAATGGCTTACCAAGTGTGATGGACTTCAGGTAGATGGGATGCAGAAAGTGAGTGAGCAGCGCCCCCTGTAGGCCCAACACGTTCCAGCGCAGGATTTTATCACTGCAACTCATGGTGCGCAGCCTCTCCCCATGCTGGATGCCATCCCAGGTGGGCACGATAGCGCTGGACTCGACCGGGATGGTTCCCTCGCCTTGTAACAGACCCCGAAAAGGTCACACGGGGGGCGGGCCTCAAAAGTGCGCCGTAAAAATCATCTTTGTGTGTTCTCACCGTTTTCCACCTTGGTGCGCAGCTTGCCTTGCTTGGCGTTCTCAAAGAGCGGCTGGTGACAGCCCACCTCTTCCCCCGTTTCGCTGCACGACTTGTCGAACAGAGCGCCATCGCCGCATGGCGCCGTGCTTCAAATGAGAGAGCGGTCGGTCGGAATGTGAAAAAGTGCCCGTGCGGCAGGCGGCGAGGGAGGGAGGAAGGCGGGAAACGTCATCCAACCTAATGTAGAGGTGAAAGGTGATGTCGGATTTGATCTGCAGTTTCTGATCCGCCGCCGCTTCGAATATGCTGTCGCCACCTTCAAAGTGCTTCAGCAACTCACTGTACAGAAATCTAACAAAGGGAGACAAATTTGGCATTCATGTAAAAATAAAACGATTAAAAAAAAAAATCAATTTGTACCTAACAAATCCCCTTCTGGAGATAATTTCAGCATGGCCATCATTCACAGTGTCTCCTTTGAGGCTTAGCTCCTCCCCTTTAACGCAGCGATTGCCTGAAACGAACAACCCAGAAACAATGTCACAGATGAGTGAGTCAAAAGCAATTTATAAATAAAATTTAAAAAAAAACGTCACACACCCGTGCCAAGGCTGACGACGGTTCCCAGGCCTTCCCCTCGCCTCATGACGATGGTGGCCAGAATTTTGCGTCCCAGCAGGCTGTGCTGGATGCGGGTGGTCAGGGCGTTGAAGCGCTGGTGGCTTAACATGGCGATCTGGTCGTGCAACGTGCTGCCGCTCACGGGAAGCTAGAAAACCAGAGTTACGGGACCGTAAGAAATTTGTTTTTTTTTTTCCTTTGACCCTTCAAAAATGTAAGTCTGCTTTTTGTACCTCGGCGGGGATGAGTTCTCCGGTACGGGCTGCCCTCTCCGCCTCTCCAATCAAAACGCGCAGCGCGGCGTCGGCCGCTTCCTGCTTGCCTTGCTTCTTGTTGGAAGCGCAGACTGGCGGGAACCAGCGTCCACCCAACTTGGCCTGATAGGTGAACCTGAAAGCCAGGAAACGGAATCAAGACTTGCTTTTTTTTTTTTTTTTTTAAATATGTTATAAAAAATGATATTCTCCGCGCTTACTTTGGCTCGTGCGCGGACCCCGACTGGCCCACCAGCCGAATCTCAGCCGCAAATCCTCTGGCCCGGGCGTACTCCAGAAGACCCGACACGGCGTTATTGTTCAAGTGGTTGATGAGATCGCCCACGCCGGCCTCGTGGGCCGCTCGCAACTCGTCGGCCGTCAGGGGCGGCAGAGAGGGGCAGGTCCCGCAGCTGTCGCTGTCGCTGGAAGAGCCCAGGGGCAGCTGGGGCTGCGGCGGGATGGCGAGGAGACAAGGAGAAAACTTTACAGAACAAACAAGTCAAGCAAGACCATCAAACTTCCAGGAGTTTCCTCCTCTTGCCGCTCCTCACCTTGTTAAGCTGCAGCCTGCCGTCGGCCATCAATTCTTTCACGGCCTCCTCGGCTGCCAGCTGGCGCGCTGCCTTCTTGCTCGGAGCCGAGGCCTCCGCAAACAGGTTCTCGCCGACCTTTACTTTGTACATGAACCTGAAGGCCAGACGCGAGAGTTTAGCCTTTGAACTGGGAATGCCATTTGAAATTGGATCAAATCCACAACGATGGTGTGTAATTGTTGCAACGAGGGCATCCGCTGGTGCAGAAGAACAAATGGCTTGAGGCAAATTCCGAAAACACAAGCTCGCTGTGTGTCCTGCTCAGCTGACTGTGCAAAAGTAGAAACCACTCAGCTGACACACGACTGTGTTTCCTTGGGGGGGAAGACCCAACTTCAAATACAGAGGGGGTGGGGGTGAGCACTTAAAGGGATAGTGCACTTATTTAGACAATTCCAGCAGTCCAAACTGTTCCTAATTAATTGGATAATTTCTCATGTACATTTAATCCTTCAGAAAAAAAAAATGGCATTTTTGCTACATGTGCTCAACGAGTAGCAACCAATCATATCTCAGGTTGCGAGTGTCACATGACCAAACCTCGGATCATGCGGCGGGCCAACTTGTCCGGTGATGATGAATTCGATGGGATTCCCGCTACGCTGGCTGTACTCCATCAGAACGGACACGGGGTTCTTCCCGCCGAGGAGAGAGCGTGACAGCGGCTGGCGAGGTCCCTCGGGCATGCCCATCACTTCCACCGTGCCTCCTCCAAAAACCCCTCCGGAGCCCTCAATGGTGCCCTGGCAGAAAAAAAACCAGTTAATTATTTGGTGGTCATTATCCAAAACCCGAGTCCCAACTTACATGAGAGTCGGAGAGAGCGTTCACCGTTTGGTCCATCCCGGCGGTACTTCCTTCGTTCCCGCTACTCGCGCCTCCTTGCATCTCGCCGAAAAGGATCAGCAAAGTGGCGGCGGCGGCGTCTTTCTTGGCGACCTTCTTCGCCGAGGCTTCCACGATGGGAAACAATCTCCCGTTCAGCAGCACCTGCATGCGGAATCTGGTAGGCGGAGCGCAAGCGATCAATTGTGCAGCAAGAACAATTTTTTTTTGTTGAGTTCCAGGTGGACTAACCTGGGGTCATGGGATGGTCCCGACTGATCCAGGAGTATGAACTCACAATTGTGTCCCAGATATTGGGCGTACTCCATTAGGCCGCTCACGGGGTTCTTCAGACGGACCTCTTGCAACTTGGCCCAAAGGTTCTGCGCCGGCGGGGCGGCCAGCGACACGGCGACGGTTCCCACCGGGTTGTCGGCGGCCGCTCTCTCCAAGTCGGTCTGTTTGCGAATGGCGTTTAGATATTCGGGGATATCATCCGAGGCCCACTGTCCTTCCACGGTCATTTCCTCCTGACTTGCGTTTAAAGTCGGAGGTTGAACCGTGGTGGGAGACAGCTACGGGCACAAGCGAATTAAATTAGCTGCAAACAAATCAAAGGTTTAAAAAAAAAAAAAAAAGGGGGGGACGTACCACTTCAGTCTTAGGCAACCAAGGTTCATCAAACGGCAGCGGCTCAAGTTCTGGTATGGCCTCAGGCAGCAGGAGATCCTTGACCTGATCTTCTACCTTGATCATGTGCTGGCTCTGCGCGGCTTGCAGGGTCCTCCTCATCCTCTCTTTGCGATGGGCCGAGAGCTCCCAGGTGGGCGGTTTGACGTGGCCGTTCTTCACCACGTCGCCGAGCTTCTCCAGGGCGTACAGGGTGGAATTGACCTGCTTGGAAGTCTTCAAGCTCATGTTTTTGGAGAGCACCAGAGCGGTTACCGGCCCTAAGTTCAACAGGTGCTGCAAAATCTCCTCCTTCTGATCAGGCATTGTGGAAATTTGAGCTCGGCGACTTTGTCCAAATGAGTCTTCTGAAAGCGACGACTCAGAAGAAGAGCTGGAAAACTTTGAATCGGCGTCGGAATCTTCTTCTTTTTCTGTCGTCGTCTCTAACTTGACTTGTTGGGGTTTCCCCAAAAGAGATTTTTGAGGTTGCCCGTCCCTGGCGGGATTGAAGTATAAAGTCCACTTTGGAGGGGCGAGGCCTACCTTGGAGACTTTGTGTGACTCCAACAATGAGTACAGAGCCTGGTTGACCACCTTTTTGGGAAGATGTAGTGTTTTGGCTAAAAATCTAGCAGAGACACTTTTGGTTGGATTTAAAGCCTTGTGCACCCGCTCCCGAATTTCTGGAGTGAACGTGATGACCGTTGGTTTTTTGTAGAGGGACACGCTCTGAAAACTATCGCAGAGGGCGTTAGCATCGAAGTGCCATTCCCCGCCGTATTGACTCTGAGCCTGCTTTGGCTCTCCGGCGAGATTGGGGGTCTGGCTGTGATAACCTCGACCCCACTGTGGTTTTGGATATCCACTGTAACCTGGCTGCTGCGGGTACGAGGAATTATCGAAGCCGCCGGGTTTTTGCGGATTGACTTTGAACTGGGGTGCCTCGGCGCTGTGTCCTCTCAGAAACTGGACTTGTAGGTACTGAAAAGAATTGAGGACAGGGTGGGGGGTATAACTCTGCGAGGGTGTGTTAGGATTGGGAGGCTTCTTAGTCACGCTTGGTACGGGCGAGGCAAACGGAGAGGATGCTACGCCACGGACAGGTCGGTCGTAGCAATACGGCTGTTGGAAGTGCGGGCCGCTTCCCGGGAAGGAAGCGGATGGGCCGGGCCTTTCCGAAGGTTGCCTCGCTTGGCGATAAGGCGGCGGGTGTCGGTAATAGTGTTCGTTGTCGAGCCCGCCTCTACCTCTGCTCATAGCGCGAGGGGTCGAGTAAGATGGGGCCCGAAGCACACCGACCGGAAAGCGAACCTCGAAGGTCGCAGGAGTGAGTACCCCTGGATGACAAACAAAAACAAAATTAGATAGCAGAAGGGCGTAGGGAAATCCAAGAAGAAGCGATATCCTGTTAAGACCTTTCAACCTGGCGTGATCAAGTGTCTCTGAATAATGTGCAGAAAATGTACAATATCAATACCGCATCAGGGAGCTTTTTTTTTTTTTTTTTTTCCCTCCACAGCAGAAATTCCTACTCGGCGATCTAAAAACGATATCAGTACCATGGCGGCGGGGAATAGACGATGGAAATCAATACCGCGCCTGCCGTTGTACGCTCCGAGAGAATTATAACCTTGTCAGTCAACAAAGGTGACATACTGTCCCCGGGCCCGGTCGCAGGGAAATTCAATCCCTAGGTAAAAGGAGGGTGGTGAATAATTTAGATCTTCTTGTGACTATTCCTTTTTATTTTGAGCCTTGCAATGTTTTGGATGAGTGTGAATTTAAAAAAAAGATGTGACACAGTCTGTCACCAGACTATAAAAAAAGTTTCAGAAAGAGCGTTAGTTAGGTGCCGGCACTCCGTTTCAGCCGCAACTCTGTTTGACTATTTTGACTTTAGCCAGTGACAAAACACCAAATACTGAGTCAGGTTTCTTTCAGTCAGCAGCCCGTCACATCGATGTGAGCAGATCTGAATGCTGTCCAGCTAATGGACGACATCACAATAATTAGGGCTGACAAAAGCCCGAGGACAAACGGGAATGACGCTGGCAATGACAGTCAAACTTTTAGGATTGAGGATTTTTAGAACCCCCTCCACTGTTTGTTTTGCAAACTTAAAACGTCACTTTATCTGGTTGGACTAAGTCTTGGGCAGAAATGCACTTGAAGACAGAGAATAGAATAGTGACAGGCATATATTTATCTTTTGCAAAAAAATAAATAGAAATATAATTGCAATATATAATTGTCAGTGCATTCTTTAGTGTTTCAAAATCAAATTCAAATCAAATGGGTCTATTACAAGTTGAGAATATATAATAACCGTTAGTTCCACTGTGCTAGTGGGAGTGGAATATATCAGAGTCTTAAAACCACGATTGGAATTCAAACGAGTAGCGAAATAAAAGCAAAATATTTCTATTTGATGCAAATGCGGTTTTTTCCCAAATGATTTTTTGTAATTCACATGATCCTCACCTTGTTATTGGAGGTGGCTGCGATGAAGAGTATAAAAACGACGTGGCGACAAAAGTGATAAATAACACGCAAATCCCAGCAAAGGTTTTATAAGATTTCTTCCACCTTCCGACAGGTTTAAGAAGCAAAAAATGAAGACAAAAAAATAGAAAGGCAAGTTAAAAACGCACTAGTTAATCATTCAACTGATTTTAGCGGCTAAATCGTGAAAGAGGACAAAGTAAAAACAAAAAACAAAAAAGAAAAACAAGCCACGAGGGAAATTTAGTTTCGATTTCGTTTCTTTAAAGAAGGTTAACTTTCGTTTGAGTCATGTGACCGGAAGACAGTATGTTGGACGTTGCGGTAAAACAAAACACTAATTAAAAACTATTCGAAGTTGACTTTTGTAAAGGCAGAAACTATTGTGTGTTGTATTGGGCATTTTAACGAGAATAAAAACCCACTGGTGATGTTAAAAAAAAAAAAAAAGCACAGACACAAAACAATAACATGTCAATCACCAAACAAGAGCACGTGTTGGATTCAGCCCTAAAACGCAAGTCACAGCCAAGAACGCAAAACGCATTAAATATACGGACTGCCTTATTTTCAGCTTAATTTTACGGACAGTCCGTAACAAATACAAATGTGCACCACTCTTGTACAGTCTCGTGTGTGCATATTTTTACGACAAGAGCGCACATGTAAATTGCGCGTGCAATTATTGCACGTAGTATAGAAAGTACACTATTAGGGTGAGGGTTATGCATATTTAGAAGAATAAACATTGACAGACAGGTGCACCAACAACAACATTAAAAGTCATCCGGAAGAGCAAAGATGAAATAGCTTTTTGTGTTCGTTGCAATTTTCAGGTGGCGAAAAAAAAGGATCAACAATATCCACGCGCTAATCTAATGGCTGTACATTATATTAAACGCGTATGGAGCGATTCTTCAGATTTGTAGTTTCAAGAGTGCAAAGCATCGTTAGCGGCTCTTCAAGCTAACGGAGGTTAGCCCGTTTAGTAGCCCGGAGGTCGCCACTGCACCAATTCTAACCTGGCGCTTGGTTCGCAGACCTTTCGTTATCCACATGATACAGTTTCGTCAACAACTCTCAAAACGTCTGACAAAATGCTGAAAAATTCCAGCCCTTACCTCGACCCACTGTTTTGTCCCCGCTGGCTCTTGGAAAAGCGTACTGCGGAGATGCAAACAATCCCGTACACGATACGGGTAATTGTGACGCATTTGGCCTGCGACAAGATGGTACCGATTGTCGCGGGATTATTGCGTCACGAAAGTGAAACGTTTGGAATCAAAGTTGCGATTCTCAATTTTAAATATTTGTATTATTCTCAAGAAAAGACTATTTAAATGAAATGTCTTTTCGCAATTGGTTAAATGTAACTAAATAATATTATTTGACATATTTTCCTGTGTATCAGTGTTAGAAAAATATTGAATATAAATGTAAATATGGGTTTATCATTATTCTGGATAGTTTATCAATGTTATACTGGTGGCCAGCGGGCCGAACTCGGGGCTGTCCCGATTAACTTCTGAAAATTAAAACGTTTATTGTTGCTAGGACCATTGAAAGATGTAATACCAATTTTACCCAGGAGATGGCGGACATCGTTCAGGGTCAGCGCCTCCGAGGTGTAAAGGTTAAAAAGGTTTACATGGTTGAATCTTTCTTTAAACTTGTCGCTGAGGACTGCGTTTGAGGCCTTTGTATGATTAGACCGACCCGGAAAGTTGGCTGTCTGCCACAACATGAGGTTGTTTTCCCCAAAAAATAACCGGGTTTGTTAGGTCTGTAAAAAAAACAAAAACATTGTATGGTACATCATCAAGCTATTTTAAGGGTGCGTGCTTTCCAGTTTATTGCTTTTGTTTCGCGAGTTTTGTCATCTGGGTAAGTTAGTTTGATGGGTTTGAGGTAGGCGTGTGTTTTTTTTCTGAGGTCGGGGCAAAATAAAAAGAGAACCTGTTCTTGGGGATCTGGTAGTGCTCGTTGAAGGCTTGTTAAATGATGGCTCACCAAGTTGAGGAGGATCTCCAATGTCCGTCCTGTTTGGACATCTTTAAGGATCCCGTCTTACTGCCGTGTAGTCACAGCATCTGTCGTACATGTGTGGAGAAGTGGTGGGAACACAAAGTCAGTCGGACGTGCCCAGTCTGTAGGAAACCGTGCGGAACGTTGGATCTCCCTTCGAACTTGGCTCTAAGGAACGTGTGCAACACCTTTTCACAAATCTCAACGAAGTCGGAGGACATCTGCCGCTTGCACAAGGAGAAACTCAAACTCTTCTGTTTGGACCACCAGGAGCTTGTGTGCCTCATCTGCAGAGATTCAGAAATCCACACCAACCACAAGTTCCGCCCCATTGATGAAGTTGCAAAAGATAAGAAAGAGAAACTCCAAGAAGTCCTTCAGGCTGCAAAGAAAAGACTGAAAGAATCTAATGAGATAAGGGACAACTCCAATGAATATTCCGTGTACATCAAGGTCCAGAGGGAGCGGGTGGAAAACAAGATTAAGAAGGATTTCGAGCAGCTTCGGCGCTTCCTGCAGGTTGAGGAGGAGGCCAGGTTGTCTGCTGTGAAGGAGGAAGAGAAGATCAAGACTCAGATGATGGAGACAAAAATTAAGGCTCTCAGCACAGAGATGGCCGCTCTCTCAGACATAATCAGAACCACAAAGGAGATGTCAGAGCTGATGTCTGACAACCTTTCCTTCATAAATAACTTCCAGACTTTGAGGACCAGAATGCAGGAGCTGTCCGACGAGTCTGAGCGGCTCCCAAGGGGATTTCCCCTGGAAGAAGCCAAACACGTAGGCAACCTAAAGTACAGCGTGTGGGAAAAAATGAAGGAAATGGTCCCCTACTGTCCCGTCATTCTGGACCCCAACACAGCCCATCCAACCCTCAGTCTCTCTCCGACCCTGACCATTGTGAAATTTGGAACAGACCAGCCGCGCCCAAAGAATCCTGAGCAGTTCAAGTGGAAGGGTGTGCTCGGTTGTGCTTTGGCTTCGGGAAACCACGTGTGGGATGTTGAGGTGGGAGACAACACAAACTGGACAGTGGGGATGCTGTTGGGGGATCCTTGTCAGCCAAAGACCATGAAAGCATGGCTTTTTGCATGTCGTCATGAAAAATACAAAATGTTTGTAAAACAAGACGTCTCTGACACGGCGGTGTTGCAATCAGGGCTCGATGAGATGGAATACATCACAGACCGGATATCGGTCCGTGAGTGGGGGGGTCCTTTTCTGCCAAAACCCATGGAAGCAAGCGGTTTGCCAATGGTGAATGTTGAGGAGAGAATAATCACAAATGGGAGAGACCAAAGTTCTCGTCGTGTGAACATCCCAACATCCTTTCCTCTGCCAGAGAACATGAAGAAGATCCGAGTTCAAGTGAACACCAATGACCGATCGGTTACATTCATCAACAGTGATAACAACACGAGGTTGAACTGTTTCAGGCTCGATAATACCTCTTATAATGATAACGAGAAAATGTTTCCTTACTTTTGGACGAATCATGCAACTCCTCTGAAAATACGTTTATGTATACCTCGTGTTATGACTCCCTGATGGGGTGTGGGTTTATTTTTGCTCCAGATTGTCATCGGGCATTCTTTTATTCGACTGACCTGTTCAATAAACTCTAAATAAATAAAGACATACATTTGAGAGAAAAGTTGTATTATTCATGTGTTTGGATTTAACGTAACTCAAAGACGTGTTAAGTATTTTTTTGTCATTTGCGGTAACGTCCACTAGATGTCAGCATTTCTCTACTGTGAACTTTCCAGACGAACGCTAACAGTTGATTCCAAGTACGTATTATACTGCGCTGAAGAGCGCCAATCATTTTGTGACCTTTTTTTGTTTCTTCTCTTTACCTTCAATACCCTAAATAAGAGACGGAGCGGGTCTATTGATGAATTTTGCAAATGATGAACTTCCATCACTAAAGAAAGTGTCCAAAAAAATGAATGCTGCATGTGTTAAGGTGCACGTACAAGCCAAACAGAGCCCCCCCCCCCCCAATCCATCCCACTAGTGTTTGTTTCACTCCCTCTCACCCTCCCTCCCCCAATCTCCTGCTTCTTTCCTCGCTCCGCCGCTGTTCATTTCACACTCAACCTCTCCTCACATCTGGATCTATCCATCATCTCTTTCTCCGCGCATACACGAAGAGGGAATGCACGCAGCATGTTGCAGGCTGCGGCACTTTGGCTTTTGACACTTGCCACCCGGCTGCCCGGTGAGTGACTTTGACGGGCCTTCTGGGTTCTAACAAGTGTGGTTTTGTTTATGTTGCGTGTGTGTGTGTGTGTGTGTGTGTGTGTGTGTGTGTGTGTGTGTGTGTGTGCACGCGTGTGACCTTGCATGTTTGCGCCACTGAAGAAGCTGCTTTGTAATGATAAGCGTCATGTATGAGAGGTTTCCAATGCATGAGAGGATTGACGCAATCATGCTACAATAAAGAGATATGAATTACTATTATATTAATTATTGGTATGGCAATTCAATGCTGAATAAGTAAATAAATTTAAAAAAAAGAAAATCAGGAGGATAAAAAGTTTACACACCCATGCTCAGATGCATTTTTTGTGATTAAATCAATAAAAATAATGTATTTACTGAAAATGGATCATTCAAAAAAAAAATCTAATTCTGTGAAGATGAGAGTTGGCGTGCCTACTTTGTGAGGAACAGGGGCGGAGCTACAGGGTGGCCAGGGGTGGCTAGAGCCACTTGGATAATATTTAATTCGACAAAACCCTGATTGTGGATGGTATGATAAAGATTGACACAGGCATACCCGAGTCATTATATCACCCTGGCCACCCCACCAAAAAAAAATGTTGGCTACGCCCCTGGTCAGTAGGTTGAAAATGAATGTGCTTGGTATTAAAGGTTCGGAGAAGATTGATAATGAAAAGGAAGTTGTGCAGTTCACTCGCAGACGCTGTATGGTACAGATCAGAGATGGGCCACATCCGTTCTTAAATCCCGTCAACGTAACTGTGACATCAAGATTCCTGTATTATTTGTTGCATTCATTTAGCTTTTTTTCTGCCCGAAATTGGATGATTAAAACAAGCAACATATAAGTAGAGTGGATGATTTTATTTTGGTCCTGTTTGCAGTGAGCATAAACTTTTATGGCTGTAATAAAATGTAGGGGATTTATATCATGCTGGTTTATATGGCAGTGATTACTTCTTTGGGATACGAGTTTTCACACAAAAATGTGGTTTTCCAAATTGTTTCAAAAATTGCAAGCTTTGAGCCCTCAGAAAATGGATGTGCAGACATAGACAATAATTTCTATTTATTTGATATAATAATAATGATAAATAACAATAATGTATATCATATTTTTTAATGATTGTTATTTTTATTTTAAACCTCATCTCCAAAATACCTGACCCATTTGATGAAAGGACTGGTGCAGCCATCACAAAGACTAGCTCGACGCTTTTGTCCATATGCAAAATGAGCAGTAACTCTTGAGTGATCCTTGTGTCCACATCAGTATAATTACCCTCTTGAGAAATCACCCAATCGAAGCCCCCTCCTGTGGAGTTATGGGCCGCGGAGTGAAAGCTCATATTCCAGTGAATGCTATGTGACCCGCTGGTTATCTCCCCGTTTAACAGCTTCACTTTCTACGCCTGAAACCAAGCGGACATCTTTACAACAGCAGGAAGAGATGGCGTGTCTGCCGGTGATCAATCAGGGGCTTTAATTGATTAGAAGTAGCGAGCTTCTATTACTCTTTTGCTTTCTTCTGACACAGCGTTCTCTTCTTCATGGCTCTTCTCTCCTATTTTACCCCCCCCACATAATCAATACTTTCTAAATTCTCCATCTCCACTTGTCCCCCTTCTATCGACCCACCAAGAGACAAGTCAGGGTCCCCATCAACGCTTTTTGCTCAGGGAGCTGCTGAGGGATTATAACCCCATGGAGAGGCCCGTGGCCAACGACTCCCACGGCCTAACCGTCCACTTCTCCATCACTCTCATGCAAGTCATGGATGTGGTAGGTAAAGTGACACAACCAGCACAACACAAATGATGGCACAAAAAAAAAATCTAAATTTTTATTTTTATTTTATTTATTATTTATTATTTAATACTTTATTTCCTACCAGTTTTTCTTTTTTTGGCAACTGTGCCATGAAGGTAGTTTTTGTCTTTATATTTCAAATGTTCTTGTGATGGCATTTTCTCGTTAAGTGCTACCTAACGGTAACAAAACATAGAATTACAATTTTACACAATAGTCTTACTTGTGAGTTTGACTTTAAATAGCTTTGTTTACACAAGCTACTGTAATTAAAGTTATCAATAACCGGCAAGTGTACAATGGCACCCAGTAGGCTCTGGCAAGGTTGAACAATTCTTTAATAAAAAGTGTCCGGAAAATAATCACTTCACAGATTAAAGCCTTTTTTTTTTTTTTACATTTGCATTTTCCAAGGATGAAAAGAACCAGATCCTCACCACAAATATCTGGCTGCAGATGGTGAGTTATTAATTAATCATTTGTTATTATAGCTGTATATAAATAGCCAAGCTCACGCAGCAACACAGATGGCAAGACTAGGTGGAACACAAATACAGAATTGAATACAATTACCCGCACATGCATAATTTATGCCTGTTATGCAAATCTGAGCATCCGTTAAACAATCAATGAAAGTTATATTTGTGTCCCTCAGCAGTGGTATGATCATTACTTGCAGTGGAATCAATCAGAGTACCCTGGAGTTAAAAACCTTCGCTTCACTGCAGATCAAATATGGACACCTGACATATTGCTTTATAATAGGTATGTCACGCACACACATTTGCTGCGTTCCATACGGGATGAATATGTCAGAATAACAATATTTCGGCAGTGCTCACGACAAATTTGACAGCACCTTTAAGACCAACGTGTTGGTAAACTCCAGTGGCTTCTGTGAGTATCTGCCTCCAGGTGAGTTTGTTCAGTATTATTTATTATACACACAAATCAAAAATAATTATATATTATTATTATGATGATGTTTATGATTATTTTATTTTTCTTACATTATATTTATTTTTATTATTTTCTCCCTCTCCAAAAATGATCCCTTTTTTTTTTCCTCCACTCTTTTCTTTCCAAGGAATTTTTATTAGCACGTGTAACGTGGACGTGCGCTGGTTCCCCTTTGATATTCAGCGATGCGAGCTGAAATTTGGCTCCTGGACGTTTGATGGTTGGTTGCTGGACATCCAGATGAAGGAGGCAGATGTGTCGGGATACATGCCCAATGGAGAGTGGGACTTACTGGGTGAGGTTGAAAATGAAATATCATCATTTCATTTTGAATGGGTTTTAGTTAACAGCAGTAACCTACATGCATTGACCAGATATTCAAATATTACCGGAATGTTCCTCATTATTTAAATCGAATGCATAACTTTGTGCACGTTTGTAGACGAGGTATCCCACTGCGTCGTCTACTTTTTTTTCATGATTCTATATATAGTATATTTCTACCATGAAGGTTGCTCTCTGGTGGGATTTTTATTTCTTTTCCGCAGACAACTTATTTCCCCTCTAATTTATATTCAAAAAAAAAAAAATGGATGAGCTCTACCGCAGTTCATAATTTAACATCCTACACAGGAAGTCTTTGGTTTTGCTTCAGTTCCTAAAGCGGCAGCTTTTTCTTGAATTTCAACATAAAACAGAAAGCACAGTGAGGTGTCAAGAGAAATCCTTTAGCCCTTTAAGAGACAGAAAAAGAAACCCAAAAGGGAAATTCGACAAAAACTCGCATGGAAGAAGATTTTCTTAAGTGTCAACCTTTTTCTCCTTGGGCAAGGTCATTCATGGATCATCAAACCAAGCATTATTTTTTCCCTCAGAGGTTCCCGGCGGTCGCCACGAAGTTTTCTACGAATGTTGCGCAGAGCCTTATCCGGACGTGACCTTTGTGGTCACCTTACGCCGACGGACCCTCTACTACGCTCTCAACCTCCTCATTCCCTGCGTGCTCCTCTCGTCCATGACGCTATTGGTCTTTCTGCTCCCGGCCAATTCTGGCGAGAAGATCAGTTTGGGTGAGGAGACAGTAAACAGACAGACGTGTGAGGAATTTTTTTTTTTTGGTCACGCTTTGGAGACGCTTCAGGGAGAATTGCGATGAGACAGAGAACAGATAAGAAGGAAGATGAGAAGGAAAAAATGTTCAAAAAGTCTGATAAATTAAAAATCAAGCACGGAATACTGAGTAAATTACGATGGTGCCTCAAAGTCCAACCACGAGACAGGTGGAACGTTGATTTGGATGACTCGCAAACCTGGCTTTGATCGCAAGCGACACGCCAGCTAGCATGAGAAGCTAACGTAGCAGTCTTCAGGGAGAACTCCTTTTTGGGTTTAACCGCAAGAAACTGGTGGAAGGTTGATTTCAAAACACAATTCCACATATGTAAATAACATAAAACAAAATACTCTAACCTATGATCACAGGTGGTAAGCATATTACAACTAAGTAGTCACCAGCTAGCATAAGAAGCTAACATAGCGGTCTACATCTTCAGCGAGTCTTTCTGTTTTAAAGATGCGACGTCTGACAAGCTTTCATCGCAATACCCCAAGGACCCTAAATTTATAGCCATACAAAATGTATTTGATAGTTTCATTTCAGATTTAATGGCTGAGCTGGCACTCCCGTACACAAGCAATAAAAAGTCAAGTTTCCATAACATAAGCCCTTTAAACAAGTCAGCTTATTTCACAAGAATCCCAAGTCAAATGCAAAACACAAGCAGAGTCGAGTTCATCCTTTGACATTTGCTAAAATGAGCTCGAGGCATGATAAAAGTTGTCAAATCCAACTTGAAGGACTTTTCCAATACGGATGATTATTTTTGATCTCATTCTTCCAGGCATTACTGTTCTACTTTCTCTGACAGTCTTCATGTTGATGGTTGCTGAGATCATGCCCGCCACTTCGGATTCCATACCGCTCATAGGTCAGTTTCTTCAGTTCTTAGCATAGTTTGACAATGGTCACGATGGATTTAATGTTGTCTTTCTCAGGGCAGTATTTTGCCAGTACCATGGTGATCGTTGGCATGTCCGTAGTGGCTACGGTCATTGTTCTTCAGTTCCATCACCACAACCCCAACAATGGCCAAATTCCACATTGGGTGAGTTTGACTGTTTGTCTTCTGTTTTCAAGCTTAGGTAGAACATTGAAAACCAAGTCGTTGTCTTCTGTTGTTCTTTCTCAGGTGAACTTGGTTCTGCTGCAGTGGGTTCCTTGGTTTCTCCGAATGAAACGACCAGGCGAGGGAACCGAACAAGATCTTCCCCACAGCCAGGCAGACACTCAAAGCAAGACCCTGTCTTCACCTGCCACCCAGCTGACCTCCATTCTCCCTCAGAGCCTGGCCTCCTTGAGAGCCAGTCTGGCTCAGCTTCACCACTCACCACCACACGGATGCATCTCCAGAGCCATCATCGTACCACATGCCATCCACAGAGAACCCAGCCCCAATCTACATCCTCAACCAAACGGTCATCTGCCTTACGTAGGCTTCCAAGGCTTTTCACCCACAAGAGAAGCCCAAAGTCACAGTCAAATGAGAAACTCCTACGGACCTGTTGGTGAAGATGGAGAGGCACTGGATGGAGGGGCAGATATGCAGAGCCATCACCTTTCATTTGGGAACTCGCAGGGAACGCCATTGTCGCTAAACCCTGAGTCGACGACTACGTCTCCCGGGCCAGGTGGATTAGAAGCTGGGATGGGCTCAGGGAGGTTGGCCTCCTCAAACACCCACAGTGGCCTCAATGGAAGCAGAGCAGTGGACAACCAACTCCAAGCTCTTCTCACAGAAGTGCAGTTCTTGGTAGAACGGGTTCGCGAGCAGGACCGGCAGCTCAGTTTAGCCGAGCAGTGGCAGTTCGCCGCGGCGGTCATCGACCGATTGTGTCTGGTCGGATTCAGCGTCTTCAACATCATCTGCACCATCGCCATTCTCATGGCCGCACCCAATTTTGGAGAAGCTCTGGCCAAAGACTTCCTCTAAGAAGCAACTAGGATTTTTTTTGCAAGTGCAATTTTGCTGTTTGACCAAGCAACGTTAAGGAATGGTGAAAATACGAGAACTGCATGCAAAGTGAGCAATGTGGAAATTGCGTGCATGTACATTTCCGTGTCATTGGCTATTAAAACAAATTGTTTAGATGTTCAAGAGAGATTGGTGGTTCTTCAAAGCAATGATGCCACATATGGATTTATGCCGGATGGATGGGATGATTTACATACAGCGTGACAATTTTTTTTTTTGTAAAATATAAACCTAACAGTAAGATTGATACGCCTTTGGACAAACAGGCTGTGGAACTTTTAAGAGGATGCAGAAGGGGCTGATGTGAAGGATAACTAGCCCAAGAGTGATGGTGGTGGAGGAAGTGATTAGCGATAAAGTAGAAAATGAGACAGAGGGGATGATTGAAGACAGAGGAGGAGGAGAGCTATGCAGAGGATGCAAAAAAAAATAAAGAATATGCCCGAGAGAGAGCAAACAGTGAAACACGCTGAGGAAGCAAACAGGCTTTTATACTTTTTTAAATGATTGGCCATTAAAGAGGGAGGCAACTTGAGGGAAGTGACCCTGACCTTGCCATGTAAACAACAAACACCTTCGGAGTATTTCTACTCTTGTCCGGGTAAAATTTGCTCATGTAGGTATACCTAATAAAGTGGCTGCTGAGTATATATTACGGTTGCATCACGCGACTGTGCTGGTGAGCTGCAATGAAACGTAGAGCGGGTCATGAATTTAGAAAACGTCAGCCATGTGCTCTACTGTGACAGCACCGGCACACACCGAAAAAACTCCCACTCATGGGAACGCGTATGTTGTGTGCTACGTACGGTACGACAACTTAAAAATGCATGGATGACAAGAATTGCCTTAAATCTATTAAACATTCCTCAAGTGATAGAATGAAATCTTCATAATTGTTATAGTTGAAAGTGACAATTTTTTTTTTTTTTTAATCAAAAGCTTGTATTTTATGAACTGCAACAAAATTTGTCTAGTGTTATTTGGTTTGGTGACTTTGGGCTAAAGTTAACTCCATTATCTTATTTATTTGACCATAAATATTATCATTATCATTTTGAGAAAAAATAAATACATTATTGTGGACATTTTAAGTTCCCAGAGTACAATGTAAAGTTTTAACTTGACCTCCGATTTATTTATCTATTTTATTTATTTATTTTAAGCATCAAAGCTTTAATTTTGAAATCTACGCACGGAACTCAACCGTTACCGCTAAAGCTAACTTGCAACAAAGCATGCTAGTGCTCGCAAGTAAACGGTCAAATAAATGGTTGGTGCAACATTTTCCTTTTGCAACTTTAGCACAAGAGCACACTGTTTTTAATACTTTCATGTCATCCTAACGTGAATTATGTTTTAGTAAACATTGATTTAAATAAACGGTTTCACTATTGATGCAAGATTGATTTTGATTGGTCCGTTGCAAAGGTGCGTCTCAATGACGTCAACGCGCGATAAAAGAGACAAATGGATATCAAAGAGGATGAAAGAACTTTTTTGCACTTATATATATGTGGCAAACATCAAGCAAGCAAACTTGACCAATTCAACTAAAGCATCAGACCAGCAGAAACGCACGGAGCTCTCACCTTTTCAACAATGGGAAATGTAACGTCCATCAAGTATGTATAAATATTTCCAAACTCAGAAATTTGTTGAATATGGTATAAAATAAAATTACAACATTAACTGTGCAAAGGATTCTAAAAATAATTTTGTGGAAATTAATACAATTGCACTCTTTTTTTTTAACGGATATCAGTTTGCATCTCATGAGAGACTTTTTATCCCTTTCTAATTTTTTTTTGTGTGTTCAAAGATCCTACTTCACCGAGGATTCCGTCAACCTCCTTGAAGAACTCCTCAAAACGACTTCTTTATCAGCGAGAGAGCAACGAATGGCCAATGCAGAGGTAAAAGATTTGGAAATGATATCTTAAGACTTCAATCTATCAATAACACGTTTTGTCTTTGAATATACAGAAAATGTTCATGAGGCAGTTTGTGCTACTGGCCATGGAAAACAGAGTCCCACCGTGCCTGTTGCCCAAAGACATGAAGGCGTGGTTGATGAAGAAAAGACAATTCCAGCAAGAGTGGGTGAAATATATATACATACAATATTAAAAAATATTTTCATGAATTCACCCAAAATGAATGAACTATTTGTTTAAATTTGATAGGTACAAGGAAATGGAAAAGAGTGTGGATCCCAGCATGCTTCAGATGATTCAAGTGGTAAGAACTGAAGAGTTGAAAGAAATTAAAAAAAAAGTTATGTGACGATATAAAAGTCAGTAGATTCGCTTCTTACATTTGACCTGCTAAAAAAAGTTAATTTATGGATTATTCTTTTGGGGGAGGGGGGGGGCGTTTTAAATACAGAACAAGCAAAATTTTCAATAATGTCTCGATCCCACATTCTGATTTATGATTGTGATGCCGTTTCCAGGCCTGGACAAAGACAAGGATCCTACACTTGAATAAGCTTCAGACTGAGGTCTACATGGAACTAACGGAAGAGGCGCGCCTATCGCGATTGCTCAGTAGGAAGGTAAGTCAATTATTTCCCGCCCTAAATGAACCATGCAACACTTCAGTGGCTTAGCTATCTTTTTTTTTTTTTTGTCTTCCCAAGGTCACGCTTGAAGGCCTCCGAAAGTTCTGGACACTGCTGCTGCCTCAAGCCGAACAGGACACCGAGGCTTTCCTCAGCCAACTTTGCAACAAGCTGCTGATGTTATTGAACAAGACCCAGATGACCATGGCAGAAAGACTAGATCTTTTCCCACTGTTCCACAGTGCTACTAGCTCCCTGGTGAGGCGTATCATAGACACGGCTGTGGACAAGCTTCTGGAGGAGCTGGAGACACCCGGCAAAGAAAAAACCATCAGCGCGACTTTGCTGCAAAGATCTGCCAACGCCAGCAAGGCCATCGGCATGATGCTGGTCAACACTCTGGGTCCGATCCCAGTCTTGCGTCAAGATGTGGCACAAGGTCCTCTCTACTGCTTCTGCGCTGCCGCCGCTTGTAACATAACCCAAAGTTTGTTCCAAACCTTTATTGAGGGCTCTGTAAACTACAACGCCATGGACTGTGATGGAACCTTGGTCGCTGCACGAAACAGTGTCCTGAGTGCCATTGTGCAAATGGTCTACCTGAACGAAGAGTAAAACTCTTTATGATTCCCCGCCGCTGTCTAATACAGAAGAAGGAATTGATGGACTTGGAATTTATTAGATATTTTATATTCTCTTTCTTACTTTTTGTACATTTGTTTATTAGTCTTAATAAAATGGTTTAACATAAAATGACTCATGTTTTTTTTTTAATTATTTGTTCTCTTAGGGCGATATTATTTTTTTGTGAAAATAGAACAATTGAAAAAACAAATAATGAATTATTTATTATATATAGAAAAACAAAAATAAATAAAAGTGATTTTTTAAATTATATTTGAAATATATATTATTTATATTTTTAATCTATCCCCACATTTATTTTGCTATTTTAAAATTTAAATACTTTTTTTATTTTTTTATTCTTTTTATTTTGGAATGTATAGTTTAATGTTGTTTTTATTTCTATACATTATTTGAAATTATTTCTTTGTATTTTTTTTTATTTTCACTTATTTCTTTGTTTTTTATTTTGTCCGTAGTCATCTCGCAATGCAGAGAGGGCTTGTCCTAAGTGAGTCTCGGGTTCAACTATTAAAAATGCATGATTCGATTTATCCAGGTGACATCATAGGAGTTTTCATGCTCATCCTTCTAAACTCATATTGTGCGTCAACAGTTATTAATTACACAGCAACGGGTGAGTTGACACGGGTCGATACTGAACGGCCCTTTGGCCACTTTTGTGTATTTGTCTCCCACATCTCATTAAGGGAAGTTAAAGAGGAGGAGGGCAATGAGAAGAGAGTGGGATAAGTAGAAGAAAAGAATGTGTCCCATTTTTCCAAAAGAGAAAGAGTGTAAACAGTGTGTCAATAAAATGATTTATTTAAAAGAATACTTTAGTTTATCACAATAAGACAACAATCCGCGGGTCGTCAGTTAGCTTTTTCGACGGAGGGTTGGGGGGGCTATTATCAGAGATGCAGAAATTGATACAATCCGTAAATAAATAATCAAAGCGACAAATTAGTCTCAAACTGGACTGAGTGAGAGGGAAACAGAGAGAAATGGAAAACATCAGACACGGTTCGCTTAATAAACAGAACCCTGCAAAAATGGCTCCGGCAAATTCAAAGCTTATTATTGTAAAAAAAAATAAAAATGTTGGGTTGACTTCCCCTTTAAATATTAAGCACATTCTGTTCGGAGACAATAGCGAGTCATTTTAAAAGCACTTTTCCCCCCCATGGGGAATAATGCATAGAGAATTCATTTGTTCAAACAGGTAGCATTATAAAATCTTAATTAACTCTCCAGGCATGGCTTTAATGAAAAAATTTCACATTCTTAAAGTAAGCCGCGATGACTCCGTCGAGAATAACAAACATATTGTTTCGTAATCAATACTATAGTAGCCCCAAATTTCCTGTTAGAGCTCACGAGTACTAAGTGCATGACGACATATTGATGACATCATCATTCACAACACGAGAAAGTTTTTGTTCTGATTACCACGATAACTTTCCCTCCTAAATCATTTGGGGAAAAAACAAACAATAAATATCTCTTTCTATCCATATTTATGTTGCATATTTTTGTTTGATAAACTGTAATGACATTCACCATATCTCATTTCCACGCCGTTCCTATTAAATGACTCCGGTAATAATAACAGGATATCATATCAGACGGTTCACCGCATTAGACTGCGGCTACTGTTTGTTCAGCCCTTATTGAAAATGATTTTACATTTCACATACATTTCTTTAGTGCTGTTGTAAATATATTCCGTCTGAAATGAGACGGCGTGAGGGATTTACCCGCCGAGCGTAAAGCATAAATTGTCGTATGTTTGAATTAAGGCCAATTATAAATCGAGCGGGCAAAGTAATCACGGAGCGGGTGGGTGGTGGTGGTGGTGGTGGGGGGGGGGGGGGGTCGGCTGTTCGGTCTGGGTCACGCACACATTTCTGAGTAAACAACTGTCGCTTTTTCTCAGACTAATATCCCCATAAAGACTTAAGTCTTCGGGTTTGTTTATATAATACACTATAAATGTATGACGTTTGGATGATGACTCATACAAAGTGGCTTATGAGGCAGTCAGTCACAATTTTCAAATAAGCTTAGCATCACCACTCACAGTGAAAGTGAAACGCCCCGTTAAAAAAAAAAATAATAAAAAAAATATATTATTTTTTTATTTTTTTTCCCCCCCCTTCAATGGGCTGGGTCCTCACAATCTGACATATTTGAAGCATTTTCTGATAAGACTGCCATGACTGAATGCGGCCATTTAATCAAAAGGCGCTTTGACAAGTTTTTATTTTTAGGTCTCAAAGGTGTCTAGAGATTTGAGGTCAGTCCATTCTTTGAAAAGATGTTTTGAAAGGATTTATGGTGTTGTCATGTTTCGAAACATTGCTATTTGGACAATGCTCGGGATTGCTATTTGGACAGTGGTGACCTGACTCCATTTTTCCTTTTTTGCAAGTGTGACACGAGCGCTCGGCAGTGGCAGCAAAATCAATCTGACTCGCTTTAAAAGCAGCTGCAGTTTGGCACATAAATGTTTTCTTACAAAAAGTTTTTCATTCAGCTGCTTAAAGTTGAGGTTTACTAGCCAACTAAATACAAGACAAAAGAGAAATCCAGAGGCCACCACTGTACACATCAATTTAGAAAAACCTTTCCGGATTCTTCTCTTTGTTCAATTGCCACATTACAAAATGATAAATAAAGATTCCGCTGAGCTTGACTTTTTGAATGACACCGACTTGAAATATTTCGATGGACGTCGTTACGTGTGAAAGAACACGCCGTTTTGCTTTGAGTACAAGTCAAAGGTTGCTTATTGCCATATTTTGCAATCCATTAAAACATACCTTACTTTCCAGTTTCCCTTTTCAAAGTTGCAAAACACATCTCAGTCTATTGAGGTGAACTTACCCCACTTCGTCCCGACTTGAGTCGACTTGATCTCGATGTTCTCAGTGCGTGATTGAAGAATTCACGAGATGTTTCGAAGATGTTTGCTGGTTCGCACGTATGGGAATGGCTCGTCTGTTGGATGGAAATGGATATGCCGACCGTGTCCTTAAGCGTTCAGAAGAGGGCGGGGCTTAGCAGAGCCGAGGATTCTGCCGCGTAGTCAAGAGGTAACGATTTCTCTTGCTGGGTGTCTCCATCGCTGCGGTGCCTCAGCAGCTGGAAAATATTCTGTAAAGTCAGACGGGACTAGATCAGAAATAGACTCGGTCAGGTTTGCTAATTGGGCCCGAGGCAGGTTTAGCTTTACCTTGCCACACATACCATCGTGGGAGACGTTCTTGTTATCGTTGTCCGTCGCCTCCTCCTCCACCTGTGAACATTGAAAGAAGCAGATTATTATTATTATTTTTTTTTGGTCGACTCTACTGGAAAGCAGCTAAAAACGGACCGCCTTTACCTCCTTTGTCCATTTTAGCTCGCAGAAAACTCTCTCGAAGCATTCGTGCATGTAGTTAAACTGGAAGGATAAATAAGAAGAGTACAAACTGAGTCCACAAAAATGATCCACAAAAAAAAAAGAAAGAAGAGCTTTGTCTTCTCACGTAAGGCGTAAATATCTTGACCCAACGTGGTTTCTTCTCCCCTCGCGCGTACTCGAAGCAAAAGGCCATGCCTTCTTCGTCAGTGTCCCACCTTTGCATCTCGCTCCACTCGAAGGCAATCGTCTGGTTCTGAATGCAAATTGTTAGAAGACACAAAATCTTAAAGTTAGCATCAGATATCAAAGTAAAGAAAATGGCTGCTCCCTAACGGCATCACTTCCACTTGGATTTTTGTTTTTTTTTGGCTGAGAGGCATTCGGTTTATTTCTACATGTATGGTTAAATGGCATGCAAAAAAAAAAAAAAAAAAAAGCAGTTGCCCTTGCCTCCATTGTCCCGTCCTCTGTGCAGGCGTGCAGCTTGAAGTGCTGAATGCTGATGGCGGCGATGACGTGGCCTTTGCGTCTGGAGTCGCACGCACAATGAGGGAACAAGATTTCATTGAAGCCCTCGCAGCCCCGCAACAAACTCAAATACTGTGAGGGGGGGATAAATGAAAGAGACAGCGCCGGTTATTTTTTATTTTTTTTTGTATGATTTCATTTTATACACTGCTGCCACAATTATTTAGTTTGATTTATTTTATTTATTATTATTTTATATATTTATCTTTTTTTTTATGACATGCTAAGTAATAAATGGCAATTTTTTTTAATGATATGCCAAGTGTTGTTATAATGATTCAATGGTCACAACAGGAATATAGAACACTTATCTACTTCTATAAATTGGAATAAAACCTGGATTGGAAAGCTACCGTAAAACTGTATATGAGAGACTAACCATGGGCATATTTTTCTGCTCCGCAACCTTCTGCAGCTGATAAGACTTCTGCTCTACTTTGATGAAACCTTTCTTTACATCCTCCAAGGCCTGTAAAAAAGACAAATCAAATTAAAGAGGGGAGGGAAATAAATGTCGCACCGTTGCAGCACACACTTGGTGGAAAAAGTAGCAGACAGCAAGTTGGTTGTCATTGAGCAAGGTCTCCTCTTGGGTCGTGAAGAGCCACTTGCGCATGGTCAGGCAGGTTCCGGGAATGGCCGAGGTGTAGTTTTGCACGTACAGCTTGTGAGGGAACTCGTTGGGGGCAAGCTTACGCACTGGAAGGGGAAAAAAAAAAAAAAAGGAGAGCATCTGAAGCAAGCCAACAAATCGAAAATAAGGTGGACAAATATGCCTCACAGGACAAAACATGGTTTTCAACTCATCGTCATGCATAAAGACCACTTTTTTTTTTTTGTGGTCATATTGACTTCAAATTAACGATAAATTCATGTATGTAATAAAAGGGTGCTTAGTTACTCACCAAAGGTGTGGTTGATGACCTCAAAGAGTGCAAAGTAGCTAGCCGTTATGCTATCCATTCCAAGTTTCATGACCAATGCCTGAAAGACAAAAGTCAGGGTCAAGAACACATTCTAATCAGACTTTAACGATTATATTTTGTGAAGATTTCTTTTTTTTTTTTTGGTACCTGGTACACTTGGTCAGTGGTAGAATTTTTGCGAACCCGCACAGTGACGGTGGTCTTATCGGGAACAGCTATTCTCAGGTCCACGTCCCACATGCCGTTGTAATTCTAAATTAGGAGAAAGGAAAGACGTGCTGCAGTGCAACAAAACACACACACACACACATTTTTCAGTCAATTCTTACTTCATCTGACTCCGACAGGAACTCCTGCATGATGTCACTTTCGCCAATGACCCTCACGGAGCACACTACAGACAGACGGAACAAGAAGATCAGTGAATATTATCCTAACTTATGATTGATGCTCTCAACTTTCTCCCTCCATACTTCTCTCCAGATATTCTTCCAGGCCTCTGCGTCGCGAATCCAGCTGCTGTTCGGACAAAGTAAAAGGCCATTTCCCGGGTAGCTTGGGGAAAGTGAAGTTAGCAAACTCTCTCTTCAGGTTTTGGTGAAGAATCACAAACTCTCGGTAGCGTTTTGAGCACAGCTGCCTTCCCGCCATGTAGACATTATAAACCTGGGAGGGAGAGAGCAGGTCAGGTCGGACTTCAGACACTCACGGAACAAACCTTGGATTACTCACGATCTTCCATGTGTGTACTCACCACAAACTTTTCCTGGTTGAGTTCTGTGTGCTTGTAGCTGGGCACGGAGATGGGGACGGCTTGTTTGTCGGAGTAATCGTAACAGGACAGGGCCGAGCCATCGTCGCCGACATCCAAACAGTCGGCTTCCTGAGGCGGGACTGAGAGCACGGTCAATAGCAGCTCCCTCTCTCCGGCCCGGATGAGGTCCACCACCTGCTTGTGCGTGGCGCCTTCGACGTTCACTCGGTTACTAATCAAAGGAAGAAAGACAATAGCTTAAAGAATGTCAGCTAATTAGCCTTCATATTATTGACATGGATTTGTGCCAAATATTAATGTTTGATTATTTCATTTCGCCTGCCACTGCTAGTTAGCTGCTAACAGTTAGTCGGGTGCTAAAATGAGCCACCTTTGCATTCTTTTCCTCTGGCTCCCACGTCACTCACCAGGCATGCCCTAACTTTTTAAAGTCACGTACATTAAAAGTCAAAGATAATTTTGTGAAAAAAAAAAAAATCACATTTCTTTTGATGACTAAATAATATGACATTTTAGTGCCACAAAAACATGGTTGAAGGTAGGAAACAAGAACAGCAACCATAACTGATTGGAGCATATGTTCATGCTAAAGCAGCAGCCAAACATATGTTTTAAGCTAATTAAAACAATTCCCAAAGGGGCCTGATGGTATTTTATGTTGCTGAACAGCAGTGAAGCAAGATGCTGGATAGCAGAAGGCACATCCATTTGCAATAGTCAGCTAGAACACGGACCAACAGGAAATGATTTCAGAGGAACTTGTGACTGACAGCTGATCGGGTGTCAGCTGTTGTTATGTAATGCGGCGTGGATACGGCAAAGCCAGGATGGAGAATTAAGAGGCAGTAGTGACAAAAAAAAAAGTGGTGAGCAAGTGCAAAGCACCGACTTGGCACCATTTCAACTCGCCAGTTTTATGACTCCATAAGCACCTCATGCAGTGACTTTTGGTCTTGCAACTTCAGCACTTTCCACAGTGTCATCAAGTCAGTCGTTTTCTCGCGTTTCCAGGGAATGATTTATGTTTTCAATTGCCTCGGATCACCTGTTAGGAGATTTTTATTTATTTTTTGTCATTGAGGGGCTTTAACTCTCTCTGCAAAACTGGAGGTGCAAAAAGGCACATTTTTCTCGAGTAGTCACCGATACTAAGTATCAATACCACTATTACTTTTGATAAATAACATTTCTCCCCAAAAACAATGACAGAAAATTTCAAAGACCTTAGATATTGAAAGAACTCGAGCATTGGGTAACACAAACATAGTGTACAAACAGTATACATAGAATAAAGGAAAAAGCTGCGTAACTTGTTACACGTATACAAACTTAGTAGATGAAATTAAAACCGCTCATATCGGCAATGACGAAACCTGCCCACAAAATAACGTGGTCACCAAACTGCCAGGTTACCGCAGGCCATCCAGCGACAAAGCGGCATTCAGAAGCCAGCCAATGAATCGGCAACTTTGCCAGAGCAAAGCCAATCAGGGATGAGCGTTCCTGCCATTCTGCATACATTTGACGCACACACACACACACACACACACACACACACACACACACACACACACACACACACACACACACACACACACACACACACACACACACACACACACACACACAGATGATGCTCAAGTGGATGCTGCACACTCCTCACCATAGCAACAGAGCCTAACATCAGCTCCCAATCTCTACTGCACGGTGAATATTAGAAGATGAAGCATGTCACAATTCAATGATTCTGATGAGACTCAAGTGGCTTGGTGGTGATAGGTAGAATAAAAAGCAAGTATGAATGGGGAATAGGGGGGTGAGATGGAACTTGTGTGACAGGAATGTATAATAACCCCTGGCACAAACAAGCCATTCACCAGCCCAGTGCAGCTTCAACACTCCGCTGTCTGTGGCATTGACTTTGCACACAAACAATAAGCACGAAAATCCACTTACACTTCCAGAATCCGGTCTCCTTTCGAAATGCCGGCTCGGTCGGCGGCACCTCCCGGCAGGACGGCGCTGACGTGCTGCAGCGGGGCATACAGTTCTCCGTTAATACTCCGGAGTTGCCCTCCTTCACTAACTTGGCCCCGGACATTAAAACCATAGCCCGAATCTGACTTGACTATTCGGATGAGACGTGGGCCCGACGTCACGGCGGTGCTGCGGTTCTGGAAGCCGCCGAAATCACCGCCGGCGGCGTCCGGCGTGATGTCGCCGCTCCGGGTACCGTTACACGCTGAATGTTGAGGCAGCGGTGGACAAAATACGTGCCTCTCGACATCCGACATTTGTTATAGCACTTGTGCCATCCGCGCCAGTTGGGAAAACGGCGAATAAGCGACGGATATTAGCGGAATAAAAGCAGGCTAATCAGCTGCGCTAGCTAAACCATTAAACAGTCCGGGAGAGCGGAAAATGCCGAAAGACGCCGATGATTAACGTGACCGCGCCTCAGCGCGTTCACGCGAGCCGCATCAACGGTCGTTGTTATTTTAGCAGAATTAAGCGTGTTCTCTACCCTTTTTTGAACAAAACACGCAATTAAATTAAAAAAATCTTTTAAGACTATGACCCAAACATAAACATCACAAGACGTAAAAATAACGCAATCAAGACAATCTCAATTTACTACAATTGACTCGATGTACGTGAAATCTTGTCAGATGATTTGAACACAAGACTGACTTACTATTTACAAATGTGGGTAGAGTTTCCCTAAAATCTGTACTCAAGTAAGAGCAAGGTTACTTTAAGACCAAGTGACAAACGTTCCTCTTTAAATATAATGAGAAATAAACACAGGAAAATTCACTCGCATTTTGACACGTTTCATTATTCAAAATCTCAACACTAGGTGGCAGCAGTGCACGTTCATCACCACTCAACCAAATGGCTAAAACTGAGTAAATGAGTCAATTAAAATTCATGACATTTTATGAGAAGACTTAGACTCCCGTGTGCTTGTTAAAGCAACCAAAAAAACATTTCAAATATGTTTTTATGAAGGTGACAACAATGTAAGAAATGTTGCCATGAGAACACAAAACTCATTGAAGTCCAGAACACCATCACCATTGGAATCCAAGCTGTCAAAGAACTCAGTCAGATTGCTGTCGACCTGTTACAAAAGCAGCAATTTAAGTTGGAATGTGAAGGAATTTCATCTTTTTCTGTCTCTCACTCACCTGCATGCAGCATTCTTTACGAAGCATCAACGCGAAATCTGCTTTGGTCATAGTGGTTTTGTCCTCTGATCGCTCTGCATACTCTACAAATGTATCCTGGAGAATGCACATTGCCTCTATCACCCTTGGCTGTGTGCTTCCTGCCAACTTTATCCGGGCGCTCATGTTTGCTCTGGAAGGAGAAAAATATAGATTTGATGCTATTTGAAAAGAAATCTCCACTCACCAAACTTGTATGATCAGCTAACGATGTTCAAGAAATGTCAACAGAAAATGACTCCAGACCTTTTATAAAACACTCGACACGCCCTTTTGCTTTCACTCTTGAGTTACGTGAGATATGCTGGCTGTTTTGTCTTTTTTTTGGGGTTATTTGTAAGTTTGATCAGAAGTCTGAATTCAAAATGTGGTACATTAAAATACAGGTTTAAAGTTGAATTCAAGTCCAATTTTAGGTTCTATTTATTCTGGCTAAATCTAAATATGCAATTCAGATTGAAATTGAGTTGGTGCATCAAGAATTAAGCAGATTCATTCATCCATTTCAAGGGGGCAGCCATTTTGTTAGTACCCCTGGGCTAGCATTGCAAACATCAAGCCTTATCCCAATATCTCTGAAGATGTTTTGACATATGACTTTAAATGACATTTTTATTTACTGGTTCTTACTGGGAAATGTGCTTTTATTTTTTATGGAGGGCAGGGGGGTATCTTTCCCCTGACACAACTTCTTTGTCCCAAATTACAACCGGTTCTTACAACCAATTTGGTGTTGGCAGTTGAATTGATCAAACAGGTTTTTGAAGACACACCCAACAACACACCACTGACTATCATAATTTGTTTTGTACTGATTTCATTTAAGGGTTTGGCGTTATATAATAAAATGACATTCTATTTATGTACGTGTATTTTCATGTCAAGACTGGAATAATGTGGAAAATGTATTTAAAATAAAATTCAAATGTCCTGGCAGAGAAGCAATGTACAAGTCAACAAATCTCTCCGGTTTCGAGAATATATATATGTATACCATAATAAACATACGTACCTTTTTAAAATGTAGCATTCAACTTTTTACAGATTTCTGCATGGATCCATTTTGGGTAACTTCTTCAATGATGAAGCAGTCATGCAATATTCCTGCTTTTCCCTTCATGCATTTCCTTAAAGACATTCTTTTTATGTCATGGTAACAGCCACAACAGAACGTAAACACGACCTGAGCTGACACGAAAATCACCTGACGTGACGTCACATGACAGGGACGAGAATGACATGAGGTGATGTGACATGCATTGCACACAAGTATTGGATGAACACGCAAACTCCACACGGGGGAGTCAAAACCAAGTTTTGAAGCCCAAATTGAAGAACTCTGAGGTGGATTTATTAAAAAAAGAGACGCACAGTCATTATTATGCTTCATTGTGTTTTATTGACTTGCACTGACAGTGCTCAGCGACCGCCACGGCCGCCACGGCCGCCTCCGCCGCCGCCGCCGCCGCCGCCACCCCTGCGGCCGCCGCCGCCACCGCCGCCACTCCTGCCACCACCGCATTCTTCATCACTGCCACTGCAACTGCCACTGCCACCGCCACTGCCCCTTCTCCCTTTTCCCTTCTTGCCGCGCCCTTTGCCTCCCCTGCGACCTCTGCCAGCCTTTTTGCGCTGAGTTTTAATCATTTTGCCCATGCAGCTGATGAACTCTTGGAAGTCCAGCTGATCATCATTGTTTCTATCCAGCTCTGCAAAGACCTCGTCAATATCGCTTAACTCGAGTTTCCCCTATGAAAACACAAATCAGGCCACTTGATTTCAAGTAAACAAAAATAAAAGAAGACTCACAACCCACAATATTCTATCATGTGGATGGATAAGTTTATTATTTTGACACTTACTTCATAATCAGGGGAGTTGATTTCACTGGTTACCAGTGCTTTGAACTGTTCCCTGCTCAAACAGTCCGTTTCCTCACTGGAGTACTCCTCAAAGAGATCCACAAATTTATCAATGCAATTTTGTATGTCACGCATGGCTGCTTCGGGTGGGTAAACAATCTGGTTCTGGAGAGAAAAATAAAAAAAAATACTGGAGTTAGGATCATCTAGAGTAAAGATGACGGTGTTAGGGTTGCAGAATGGGTTAGAAAAATAATCTTCAATTGGTATAAGTGCACACGATGTTTTTATATCAACAGATCTAAACATGCAGATAACATATCACAAGTTCCATCAGTACGTACCAAATGTTCTTCTCTAGTATTCTAACGAAGACAGTCTGAGAATGAAGCGAATGCCTTTTATAAATAAACAAACGCCCCGATGACTAATCACACTGACGTTTTGGTCTGCCATCCTCCACTTTGACAGGTTTTACTAGTTTGGTCCTGTTTGTCTGTGCAGTCACTGAAGATGTTGACATTTGTGAGAAACTGTATAACACTCCAAAACAAAGAAGTTGAAAGAAGTTGTAGAAATGTTTTTGTTGCATACATAAACAGGGATATTTTGCCTTTTTTTTTTCAATTCTTTTTTGTGTTGTTAGTCAATAAAGTGAGCAGAAAGGGCTGACACAAGTCACGTTCGCACACATGACTGAAAAGACCTATGCAACATTTCATTTTATTTTATTTTTGTTCATTATTTTATTTTTATTCATTTTTAATTTATTTTTTTAATTCCCTTTTAAGATTTTTTGGCCTTTGCTCACTAAGGTAATTTAGCTAGTTTTCCGCATTACAGATGTCAGTCAAAACAAGTCACGCCACATTATGTTTACTTGTCCCATTAAACAACATTATCATGACAACCTGTTAACATGCCTGCATGACTAATTCATGTTCCCTAAAGTTAAAATTTCTTGGTGAGAATATTTTTCATCTGAGTACAAATTTAAATGAATGGGCTCCGAATTTTTTTTCATATGTCGAAATTGTTGTTGTTTTTTTTTAATTGTTTCTCATGTCAGCATTTCATTTGTATATCCAACAAACAAAAAAATCTCTTTTAAATAATATAAAGCTGCGGACGTTTTCTGGGTCTGCCCACCTTTGTCTTAGTGCTAGCATTGGCGTCTAGCTGGTGCTAGTTAATTAGCACTGGAATGCAAAGACTGAAATTTTTTGAGACATTTAAAAAAAAAAAAAAGCTTGAGAATCACTCCAATAAAGAGACAGGACCGTAAAAGGCTTTTAAAAAAAAAAGTCTTTTATTTTTTGTCTTATTCCTGCCATGAAAAAGAAGCATACAGAAAAAATAACAAATGTTTACATTTTCTCCACATTATTTATTTTTCTGATAATTTGACAGTTGTTAGTTTTCCTTTTAAACATTTTCCCCGGGCGTATTTCTGCGGTAGTATAACACGGCCAGGTTAGTCACAGCTCTGCAGAATTCAAGAATTTTGATTTCACTATCTTTATTCTTGTCCACCTGCTGCATGGTCTGTTTGATAGCATCCAAGGAGATTTTGCCCTGTCAAAGAACCAAATGTGGAAAACGTCAAGCAACGTAGTACTGTGAATGTGTCAATTTGTTTCAAGTCCTCTCACCTCAAACTTGTCGATGCTGACTTCACTCGCAAGCATGGCCGCAATCTCGTCCTTTCCCAATCGTTTTTGCTTTGGGTTGTTGCCAGTTTGGTATTCCTCAAAGAGATCTGACAAGGTTACAATGATTTCATCCAGGCGACCCATGGCGACTCGGTTTGACCAAAAGTCTTCTTCCTGCAAATGTTTTGAAAAAATAAAAAACCCCAGACATAATTCATTTAAACTTTGATTCATTTTAGCCAAATGAGCATTCAGAAATTTCCTTGAACACTTACGGTAACTTCAGCGGACGAGGTAAGATCTCAAGTGACTCTTTGGAGATGCTGACGGACTCAAATGACATGCATGTACTTATTTTGTCCTTCTTATAATGTTACACAAACACATGCACACAGACTCAATTAAATGTTATTAAAGAAAAATTGTTTCACACTCCACCTAGACTGGTTTCACTGTTTCGGTCATTTAAACATTCTTTGAACCGGTCCAAGCGGGGTGCGCTGGAGCCTCTCCCAAAGTCGAGGTATACCCTAAACTGGACGTCAGCCAACAAACATTGAGTCACGGATAATTTCGACTTCAATTAACCTTTCGTGAGTGTTTGGGGAGTGTGGG